>NC_050070.1:54583208-55219442 GCF_009764565.3 Dermochelys coriacea
GCAGCACACCTTCTCACTACCTGCTCCTTCCACACATCCCCACTAATTGATGGGAGGTCTTTTTACACCAGGTGTCTGATTAGTCTGCCTGCCATAATTGATTCTAGTAAGTTCTTAATTGGCTCCAGGTGTCTTAATTAGCTTGCCTGTCTTAATTGGTTCTAGCAGGTTCTGATTGCTCAAGGGCAGCCCCTGCCCTGGTCACTCAGGGAACAGAAACCTGTTCACCCAGTAGATCTGCTTTTGACTGCTCTGCTGAACCCAACTGGCCTGGAGGAAGGATCCACTCAGACCAGATCTACACCGTCCCGGTCCGCACCATCTTCGACAACCTGTATCTGGTACGGGACCTCTTGGAACTCGGGTGTAGGGACGGTCTGTTGTTCACCCTCCTGTCCCTGGATCAGGAGAAGGCGTTCAACAGGGTGGATCACGGGTATCTCCTGAGCACTCTGCGAGCGTTTGGCTTCACACCCCAGTTTGTGGGTTTTCTCCAGGTGCTGTACGTCTCTGCAGAGTGTCTGGTCAGGCTCAACTGGACCCTGACTGAACCGGTCAGCTTTGGGCGAGGAGTACAGCAGGGGTGCCCCCTCTCAGGCCAGCTGTACACTCTGGCGATCGAGCCGTTCCTCTGTCTTCTCCGAAGGAGGTTGATGGGGTTGACGATGTGGTAGCTGGAGCTGCGGCTGGTCCTGTCGGCGTACGCCGATGATGTGCTCCTCATGGTCCAGGACCCGGGCGACTTGGCGTGGGTGGAGGCTTGCCAGGCCATTTACTCGGCAGCCTCCTCCGCGCGGGTCAACCGGGTGAAGAGCTCTGGCTTGGTGGTAGGGGACTGGTGGCAGGCGAGCTCCCTCCCACCCGCACTTCAGGCCATCCAGTGGAGCGCGGGTCCGCTGCTTTATCTTAGCGTTTACCTTTCTGCCACGCATCCTTCTCCGCCGGAGAACTGGCACGGTTTAGAGGGCAGGGTGGTAGAGCGGCTCCGGAGATGGACAGGACTACTCCGGTGTCTCTCCCTTCGAGGGAGAGCGCTGGTGCTTAATCAACTAGTCCTGTCCATGCTCTGGTACCGGCTCAACACCCTGGTCCCGGCCCCGGATTTCCTGGCCAACCTCCGGACGTTGATGCTGGAGTTCTTCTGGTCAGGACTGCACTGGGTCTCTGCAGGGTTCTCCATCTACCCCTGGAGGAGGGAGGGCAGGGCCTGAAGTGTCTCCACACTCAGGTCCGTGTCTTCCACCTCCACGCCCTGCAGAGGCTCCTTTATGGTGCAGGCAGTCCGGCGTGGACCGTATTGGCGCACGCCTTCCTGCACCGCCTCCGGGGGCTCCGATATGACTGGAAGCTCCTTTATCTCCATCCGAGAGGTCTTCTGCGAGACCTCTCCGGGTTGCCGGTCTTCTACCAGGACCTCCTCCAGACCTGGAAGCTGTTCACAGCGACCAGGTCCGTGGTGGCCTCCATGAGGGGAAGATCTTGTGGAGCCCCTATTACACAACCCCCAGCTCCGTCTGCAGGTGGCGGAGTCCCCCTCGGTGCGCCGGAGGTTGGTCCTGGAGGAAGTCACCAGAGTTGGAGACCTCCTGGACTACGACTGGGGAGACTGGCTGGATCCCCTGACGCTCGCTCAGCGCATGGGGCTCTCCAGACCTCGTACTTCCCTGCGCATACTTCAGGAGGTGAGGGCTGCTTTTCCGCCCGCTGCTCAGGTTTACCTCGACAGGGTCCTAAGGGAGGGTGTGCCCTGCCCACTCTCCACGCCAGGCCCTCCGGACCTTTTCATCAGGCCCCTGTGCCATGGACCCAACCGACCCCCCCCCCGTCCCTTCACTGTGAGCTGACTACACGAGCTGCAGCCGGTCCGTTTCCAGACTACGCCAAGGAAACATCTATATACGCTCATGCTCCACACCCTTCAAGTCCTCACCCTCCCGTCCTGCCCTGACATAAAGTGGCGGTACCTCCTGCCACCCCTAGAGGGTGAGCAGCCCTGGTGGGTCAGCCTCTATTCCACCTTGGTCCCGAGGCCCACCGGGGATATCAGTTGGCGGCTCCTTCACAGTTGGGGCCGTGAGCACGGGCGTGTACTTGGCGCGGTTCACCCCAATCCCGGACACCTGCCCCTTTTGCGGCGTGAGAGAAACCCTGGTGCACGTCTACCTGGAGTGCACCAGGCTGCAGCCCCTATTCTGGCTCCTCACAGATATTTTGTTAAGATTTTGGTTGCACTTTTCCCCTCACCTTCTTATCTATGCACTCCCTGTCCATGGCCCCACCAAGTCATGGGACCTCCTGGTCAACCTCCTCTTGGCCCTGACTAAAGTGGCCATCTATAAAACCAGGGTGAGGAAGTTGGCTGATGGAATCTCCTGTGACTGTGGGGCCTATTTCCGATCCTCCGTCCATTCACGTCTCTGGGCAGAGTTCCTCTGGGCGACGTCCACTGACTCCCTTGATGCCTTAGAGGAGCAGTGGGTGCTGTCAGTGGTTCTCTGCTCGGTGTCCCCGTCCGGTTCCCTTCGTTTGACTCTTTGACCACACTCCTGTCTCTGTTGTTCATTAGTTGTCCCCTGTAATTATTTGGCTTTCCAGGTCCTGTGGACCCCCCTCTTAGGCTGGGGGGATCCTTTAGCAGTGGCTCCCAATACGACCAGACTCCTGTACCCCACTGGTCTGTGTCTGTCACACCCCATATTGACTGGGTACAGATCACCTCATGTACACAGGGATGCAGAGATAAAGTTTCTTGACACCTTAAATGACTGCTTATTGGAGCAGCTGGTCCTGGAACCCACAAGAGGTGAGGCAATTCTTGATTTAGACCTAAGTGGAGCACAGGATTAGATCCAAGAAGTGAATATAGCTGGACTACTTGGTAATAGTGACCATAACATAATTAAATTTAACATCGCTGTGGCAAGGAAAACACCACAGTGGCCCAATACGGTAGCATTTAATTTCAGAAAGGGGAACTACACAAAAATAAAGAGGTTAGTTAAACAGAAATTAAAAGGTACAGCACCAAAAGTAAAATCAATGCAAGCCATATGGAAACTTTTAAAAGATGCCATAATAAAGGCTCAACTTAAATGTATACCCCAAATTAAAAAAAACATAGTAAGAGAACCAAAAAAGAGCCACAATGACTAAACAACAAAGTAAAAGAAGCAATGAGAGGCAAAAAGGTATCCTTTAAAAAGTGGAAGTTAAATCCTAATGAGGAAAATAGAAAGGAGCATAAACTCTGGCAAATGAAGTGTAAAAATATAATTAGGAAGGCCAAGAAAAGAATTTTAAGAACAGCTAGCTAAAGACTCAAAAAGTAATAGCAAAAAAATTTTTAAGTATATCAGAAGCAGGAAGCCTGCTAAACAATCAGTGGCACCAATTTTTTAAAAAGGCTCCAGAGGCAAGTCCGGCAATTTTACAGGCCGAAAAATCTAATTTCAGTACAAGGCAAATTGGTTCAGACTATAGTAAAGAACAGAATTATCAGACACATAGATGAAGCCAATTTCTTGGGGAATAGTCAACATGTTTTTTGTAAAGGGAAATCATGCCTCACCAATCTGTTCTTTGAGGGGGTCCAGTGAATATAGTGTACTAAGATTTTCAGAAAGCTGTTGACAAAGTCATAGAATCATAGAATATCAGGGTTGGAAGGGAACCCAGAAGGTCATCTAGTCCAACCCCCTGCTCAAAGCAGGACCAAGTCCCAGTTAAATCATCCTAGCCAGGGCTTTGTCAAGCCTGACCTTAAAAACCTCTAAGGAAGGAGATTCTACCACCTCCCTAGGTAACGCATTCCAGTGTTTCACCACCCTCTTAGTGAAAAAGTTTTTCCTAATATCCAATCTAAACCTCCCCCATTGCAACTTGAGACCATTACTCCTCGTTCTGTCATCTGCTACCATTGAGAACAGTCTAGAGCCATCCTCTTTGAAACCCCCTTTCAGGTAGTTGAAAGCAGCTATCAAATCCCCCCTCATTCTTCTCTTCTGCAGACTAAACAATCCCAGCTCCCTCAGCCTCTCCTCGTAAGTCATGTGCTCTAGACCCCTAATCATTTTTGTTGCCCTTCGCTACTCTTTCCAATTTATCCACATCCTTCTTGTAGTGTGGGGCCCAAAACTGGACACAGTACTCCAGATGAGGCCTCACCAGTGTCGAATAGAGGGGAACGATCACGTCCCTCGATCTGCTCGCTATGCCCCTACTTATACATCCCAAAATGCCATTGGCCTTCTTGGCAACAAGGGCACACTGCTGACTCATATCCAGCTTCTCGTCCACTGTCACCCCTAGGTCCTTTTCCGCAGAACTGCTGCCGAGCCACTCGGTCCCTAGTCTGTAGCGGTGCATTGGATTCTTCCATCCTAAGTGCAGGACCCTGCACTTATCCTTATTGAACCTCATTAGATTTCTTTTGGCCCAATCTTCCAATTTGTCTAGATCCTTCTGTATCCTATCCCTCCCCTCCAGCGTATCTACCACTCCTCCCAGTTTAGTATCATCCGCAAATTTGCTGAGAGTGCAATCCACACCATCCTCCAGATCATTTATGAAGATATTGAACAAAACGGGCCCCAGGACCGACCCCTGGGGCACTCCACTTGACACCGGCTGCCAACTAGACATGGAGCCATTGATCACTACCCGTTGAGCCCGACAATCTAGCCAGCTTTCTACCCACCTTATAGTGCATTCATCCAGCCCATACTTCCTTAACTTGCTGACAAGAATGCTGTGGGAGACCGTGTCAAAAGCTTTGCTAAAGTCAAGAAACAATACATCCACTGCTTTCCCTTCATCCACAGAACCAGTAATCTCATCATAAAAGGCGATTAGATTAGTCAGGCATGACCTTCCCTTGGTGAATCCATGCTGACTGTTCCTGATCACTTTCCTCTCCTCTAAGTGCTTCAGGATTGATTCTTTGAGGACCTGCTCCATGATTTTTCCAGGGACTGAGGTGAGGCTGACCGGCCTGTAGTTCCCAGGATCCTCCTTCTTCCCTTTTTTAAAGATGGGCACTACATTAGCCTTTTTCCAGTCATCCGGGACTTCCCCCGTTCGCCACGAGTTTTCAAAGATAATGGCCAAGGGCTCTGCAATCACAGCCGCCAATTCCCTCAGCACTCTCGGATGCAATTCGTCCGGCCCCATGGACTTGTGCACGTCCAGCTTTTCTAAATAGTCCCTAACCACCTCTATCTCTACAGAGGGCTGGCCATCTCTTCCCCATTTTGTGATGCCCAGCACAGCAGTCTGGGAGCTGACCTTGTTAGTGAAAACAGAGGCAAAAAAAGCATTGAGTACATTAGCTTTTTCCACATCCTCTGTCACTAGCTTGCCTCCCTCATTCAGTAAGGGGCCCACACTTTCCTTGGCTTTCTTCTTGTTGCCAACATACCTGAAGAAACCCTTCTTGTTACTCTTGACATCTCTTGCTAGCTGCAGCTCCAGGTGCGATTTGGCCCTCCTGATATCTTTCCTACATGCCCGAGCAATATTTTTATACTCTTCCCTGGTCATATGTCCAACCTTCCACTTCTTGTAAGCTTCTTTTTTATGTTTAAGATCCGCTAGGATTTCACCATTAAGCCAAGCTGGTCGCCTGCCATATTTACTATTCTTTCGACTCATCGGGATGGTTTGTCCCTGTAACCTCAACAGGGATTCCTTGAAATACAGCCAGCTCTCCTGGACTCCCTTCCCTTTCATGTTAGTCCCCCAGGGGATCCTGGCCATCTGTTCCCTGAGGGAGTCAAAGTCTGCTTTCCTGAAGTCCAGGGTCCGTATCCTGCTGCTTACCTTTCTTCCCTGCGTCAGGATCCTGAACTCAACCAACTCATGGTCACTGCCTCCCAGATTCCCATCCACTTTTGCTTCCCCCACTAATTCTACCCGGTTTGTGAGCAGCAGGTCAAGAAAAGCGCTCCCCCTAGTTGGCTCCCCTAGCACTTGCACCAGGAAATTGTCCCCTACGCTTTCCAAAAACTTCCTGGATTGTCTATGCACCGCTGTATTGCTCTCCCAGCAGATATCAGGAAAATTAAAGTCACCCATGAGAATCAGGGCATGCGATCTAGTAGCTTCCGTGAGTTGCCGGAAGAAAGCCTCATCCACCTCATCCCCCTGGTCCGGTGGTCTATAGCCGACTCCCACCATGACATCACTCTTGTTGCACACACTTCTAAACTTAATCCAGAGACACTCAGGTTTTTCCACAGTTTCGTACCAGAGCTCTGAGCAGTCATACTGCTCCCTTACATATAGTGCTACTCCCCCACCTTTTCTGCCCTGCCTGTCCTTCCTGAACAGTTTATAACCATCCATGACTGTACTCCAGTCATGTGAGTTATCCCACCAAGTCTCTGTTATTCCAATCACGTCATAATTCCTTGACATCACCAGGACCTCCAGTTCTCCCTGCTTGTTTCCAAGGCTTTGGTAAGTCCCTCACTAAAGGCTTTTAAACAAAGTAAGCTGTCATGGGATAAGAGGGAAGGTCCTCTCATGGATCAGTAAATGGTATCTTTTATCAGTAAAAGATAAGAAACCAAGGGTAGGAATAAATGGTCAGTTTTCAGAATGGAGAGGGGTAAATAGTGGTGTCCCCCAGAGGGAGACCAGTACTATTCAACATATTCATAAATTTGGAAAAAGGAGTAAATAGTGAGGTAGCAAACTTTGCAGATGATACTGTAATAGACAGAGAGAACCTGAAGCATCGGCCTGAGTCCTGAGCCAAAGTCAGCCTAAGTTATGCTCTGAGCAACAGTCTGGACTTGTCAAAAGCAACTGCTTGCCTGCAAGTCAGTGACCGGTACACGAACTCGGCATTGGTTTTGCGAGCATTGATAAAACACACCGAGTACGTAAACACATTCCAGCAGGCCAGCACAAGAACACTCTAACCTAGCACACGATAAAATGGTTTGTCAAAATTGATTAATAGTGATATTTTGTCTGAAACATCAGGAGTAACAGAACAAACACAGGTGGTGAATAGGAATGTTTTTTCTGAAACATCAGGAGGAAGGTATAAGGGGAGGTAACAAACATGTCATGAAACATGTAAGGTGATACATAAGTTGTTTATCCCAGATTTCAGAGTAGCAGCCGTGTTAGTCTGTATTCGCAAAAAGAAAAGGAGTACTTGTGGCACCTTAGAGACTAACAAATTTATTAGAGCATAAGCTTTCGTGAGCTACAGCTCACTTCATCGGATGCATTTGGTGGAAAAAACAGAGGAGAGATTTATATACACACACACAGAGAACATGAAACAATGGGTTTATCATACACACTGTAAGGAGAGTGATCACTTAAGATAAGCCATCACCAACAGCAGGGGGGGAAGGAGGAAAACCTTTCATGGTGACAAGCAGGTAGGCTAATTCCAGCAGTTAACAAGAATATCAGAGGAACAGTGGGGGGTGGGGTGGGAGGGAGAAATACCATGGGGAAATAGTTTTACTTTGTGTAATGACTCATCCATTCCCAGTCTCTATTCAAGCCTAAGTTAATTGTATCCAGTTTGCAAATTAATTCCAATTCAGCAGTCTCTCGTTGGAGTCTGTTTTTGAAGCTTTTTTGTTGAAGTATAGCCACTCTTAGGTCTAAACTACTATATGCCACAAGGGGCCACAACAATGGTTCCCGTAACCCACCCAGCAATATTGTTAATCTATCCAACTATACTCTTAGCCCAGCGGAAGAATCTGTCCTATCTCGGGGCCTCTCCTTTTGCCCCTCCACCCCCACGAACATGATACAGTTCTGTGGTGACCTAGAATCCTATTTTCGACGTCTCAGACTCAAGGAATATTTCCAACACACCTCTGACCAACATATTAACCCACAGAGACCTTCCTGCCAACACTACAAAAAGAAGGATTCTAGGTGGACTCCTCCTGAAGGTCGAAACAGCAGCCTGGATTTCTACATAGACTGCTTCCGCCGACGTGCACGAGCTGAAATTGTGGAAAAGCAGCATCGCTTACCCCATAACCTCAGCCATGCAGAACACAGTGCCATCCACAGCCTCAGAAACAACTCTGACATCATAATCAAAAAGGCTGACAAAGGAGGTGCTGTCGTCATCATGAATAGGTCAGAGTATGAACAAGAGGCTACTAGGCAGCTCTCCAACACCACTTTCTACAAGCCATTACCCTCTGATCCCACTGAGAGTTACCAAAAGAAACTACAGCATTTGCTCAAGAAACTCCCTGAAAAAGCACAAGAACAAATCCGCACAGACACACCCCTGGAGCCAGGACCTGGGGTATTCTATCTGCTACCCAAGATCCATAAACCTGGAAATCCTGGACGCCCCATCATCTCAGGCATTGGCACCCTGACAGCAGGATTGTCTGGCTATGTAGACTCCCTCCTCAGGCCCTTCGTTACCAGCACTCCCAGCTATCTTCGAGACACCACCGATTTCCTGAGGAAACTACAGTCCATTGGTGATCTTCCTAAAAACACCATCCTAGCCACTATGGATGTAGAAGCCCTCTACACCAACATTCCACACAAAGATGGACTACAAGCCGTCAGGAACAGTATCCCCGATACTGTCACGGCTAACCTGGTGGCAGAACTTTGTGACTTTTTCCTGACCCATAACTGTTTCACATTTGGTGACAATGTATACCTTCAAATCAGCGGCACTGCGATGGGTACCCGCATGGCCCCACAGTATGCCAACATTTTTATGGCTGACTTAGAACAACGCTTCCTCAGCTCTCGTTCCCTAATGCCCCTACTCTACTTGCGCTACATTGATGACATCTTCATCATCTGGACCCATGGAAAAGAAGCTCTTGAGGAATTCCACCATGATTTCAACAATTTCCATCCCACCATCAACCTCAGCCTGGACCAGTCCACACAAGAGATCCACTTCCTGGACACTACGGTGCTAATAAGCGATGGTCACATAAACACCACCCTATATCGGAAACCTACTGACCGCTATTCCTACCTACATGCCTCTAGCTTTCATCCAGATCATACCACTCGATCCATTGTCTACAGCCAAGCGCTACGATATAACCGCATTTGCTCCAACCCCTCAGACAGAGACAAACACCTACAAGATCTCTATCATGCATTCCTACAACTACAGTACCCACCTGCTGAAGTGAAGAAACAGATTGACAGAGCCAGAAGAGTACCCAGAAGTCACCTACTACAGGACAGGCCCAACAAAGAAAACAACAGAACGCCACTAGCCATCACCTTCAGCCCCCAACTAAAACCCCTCCAACGCATCATCAAGGATCTACAACCTATCCTGAAGGACGAGCCATCGCTCTCTCAGATCTTGGGAGACAGACCAGTCCTTGCTTACAGACAGCCCCCCAATCTGAAGCAAATACTCACCAGCAACCACACACCACACAACAGAACCACTAACCCAGGAACCTATCCTTGCAACAAAGCCCGTTGCCAACTCTGTCCACATATCTATTCAGGGGATACCATCATAGGGCCTAATCACATCAGCCACACTATCAGAGGCTCGTTCACCTGCGCATCTACCAATGTGATATATGCCATCATGTGCCAGCAATGCCCCTCTGCCATGTACATTGGCCAAACTGGACAGTCTCTACGTAAAAGAATGAATGGACACAATCAGACGTCAAGAATTATAACATTCAAAACCAGTTGGAGAACACTTCAATCTCTCTGGTCACTCGATCACAGACCTAAGAGTGGCTATACTTCAACAAAAAAGCTTCAAAAACAGACTCCAACGAGAGACTGCTGAATTGGAATTAATTTGCAAACTGGATACAATTAATTTAGGCTTGAATAGAGACTGGGAATGGATGAGTCATTACACAAAGTAAAACTATTTCCCCATGGTATTTCTCCCTCCCACCCCACCCCCCACTGTTCCTCTGATATTCTTGTTAACTGCTGGAATTAGCCTACCTGCTTGTCACCATGAAAGGTTTTCCTCCTTCCCCCCCCTGCTGTTGGTGATGGCTTATCTTAAGTGATCACTCTCCTTACAGTGTGTATGATAAACCCATTGTTTCATGTTCTCTGTGTGTGTGTATATAAATCTCTCCTCTGTTTTTTCCACCAAATGCATCCGATGAAGTGAGCTGTAGCTCACGAAAGCTTATGCTCTAATAAATTTGTTAGTCTCTAAGGTGCCACAAGTACTCCTTTTCTTTTTATCCCAGATTGTTTGTCTCAATCTATAAATGTTGGGATCCCTTGCTTTAATCCTTCATCTGGCCTATGGGACAGTGGAAAGTCCCGCCACTGATTGAGCTAGTCCGTTGTCACAGGAATACATGAGTTAGTGTACCTGTAACCATTGACCCGGGCATTGGCACCATGTTTCATCAGCAATAAACCTTGCCAGGTGCCTTCACTTCTGAACCAGATCTTATGGTCTTATTGGGCAGTTCAATCAGAGTCTGCTGTATGGGCTATCTGTCCAGAGCTAGTGCAGCATGCAGAAAGAACACACACTCAGCTGAACTTCTGACAACAGTTACAAAACTATTCCATATAGTAAAATCAAAATCAGACTGTGAAGAGATACGAAAGGATCTCACAAAACGAGGTTACTGGGCAACAAAATGGCACATGAAATTCAATCCTGATAACCGCAAAGTAATGCACATTGGAAAACTTAATCTCAAATATAGATATAAAATGATGGGGTCTTGTAGAGGGGTTTGGCCAGGGTTCATCCCTCTCTGGGGCAGTGGGGAACCACACCGCCTTGCTACTGCCTTCCAGTTGTTGATGGGGAATTAGCCTGCCCATGAGAGTCTCTCGGTGTGGCAGCAATAAAGGCAAACACAGACAGTTATTCGTGCCAGCCTATGGTCGGTGGCAATAGCGAGTCAAGGATTCAGGTCCTTAAGCAGGAGCTGAGCAACAGTTTATGCAATTATCAGGCCCAGGCCCTGGATCGGAGGGGGGGGGCAGCAGAGAGTCAATGGCTCAGGCCTCAGGCAGGGGGCTGAGCAAAGGCAGGTAAACAACCAGCCCAGGCTCTTGGCTCAGAGGGGCCTGGGAGCAGGGGAGACTGCCACGCACAAGTTGGGTGGTGGGGGGACACAGGCCCACCCATTCCATTGTGTCCCAGCCCGGGGCCCTAGCAGCAGCAGAAAGCCTGTTGCTGAATCAGTGGGGATCCTGTCCACAACATAGGGATCCTGACATAGGCTCTAACAGTGCTGCAGCCATACTAGGGTCGGCTGCCCCCGGGCTACTTCCTAACTTCCCCTCTAGAGGTACCTGGGTCCAGATGGTATCCTCTGGGGGTCAAGTACCATGGGCTCCTCTGGGTAACCGGTGAGAGGAAGGCTTGACAGCTTCTCTGGGCTGTGGTCAGCATCAGGCATTGGTCGGGCGGGCCAGTCTTCGGGTCTGCCACTGGTTGCCAGGGTCTCCCAACTGGGAGCTAGGCTGCAGGCGACTGGCCTCCGATGACTACTCCTCCGGTGAGCTCTGGAGTTGGGCTTTTATATTTCCTGTCCTGTGCCTTGACCTCTCGGGGGTCGGTGCAGTACACACTGGCTCCGCCCACTTTGGAATTCAGAAGGGTTCGTTCCTCTCTGGGGTGGCGGGGGACCACACCACCTCACTACAGGTCTAAATTAGCTTTTACCACTCAAGAAAGAGATCTTAGAGTCATTATTGATAGTTCTCTGAAAACATCCACTCAATGTGCAGCAGCAGTCGAAAAAGGCTAACAGAATGTTGGGAATCATTAGGAAAGGAATAGATAATAAGACAGAAAATATCATATTGCCTCTGTATAAATCCATGGTATGCCACATCTTGAATACTGTGTGCAGATCTGTTCTCCCCACCTCAAAAAAGATATATTGGAATTGGAAAAGGTACAGAAAGGGCAAAAAAATGGTATGGAATAGCTTCCATATAAAGACAGATTAAGAAGACTGGGACTTTTCAGCTTAGAAAAGAGACGAGTAAGGGGGGATATGATAAAAGTCTATAAAATCATGACTGGTGTGGAGAAAGTAAATAAGGAAGTGTAATTTACTCCTTCTCATAACACAAGAACTAGGGGTCACTGAATGAAATTAATAGGCAACAGGTTTAAAAACAAAACACAAGGAAGTATTTCTTCACACAATGCAGAGTCAACATGTGGAACTCCTTGCCAAAGGATATTGTGAAGGCCAGGACAATAACAGGGTAAAAAAAGAACTAGACATGTCCATTAAGGATAGATCCATCAATGGCTATTAACAGTGGCGGATTAATGATTTTGCTGCCCCTAGGCCCAGAAATAATTGCAGCCCCCCAGCAGCTCCCCTGCCCCAGCTCACCTCCACTCCACCTCCACCTCTGCCTCCTCCCCTGAGTGTGCCGCCGGGTCCTACTTCTTCCCACTCCCTGCCAGTGCTTGTGCGCGAAACAGCTTCACGAAGGAGGGGGAAAGGGGGGGAACGCAGCGTGCTCAGGAGAGGAGGCGGGGTCGGGGTGTGGATTTGGGGAAGGGGACCAATAGGGGCAGGGAGGGGGTGGGGGATGGGGGGGAATGGGGGGAAAGGGGTAGAGTTGGGGCGGGGCCAGAGGGCACGAACTGGCACCGAGGGAAGCAGCCTCTAGCTGTTATTATAAATTTGCCGCTCCTGCAAATTTGCCGCCCTAGGCCTAGGCTTTGTCGACCTAGGCATTAATACACCACTGGCTATTAGCCAGGATAGCCAGGGATGGTCCCCTAGCCTCTGTTTGCCAGAAGCTGGTAATGGAAAACAGGGATTAAATCACTTGATGATTAACTGTTCTGTTCATTCCCTGTGAAGCACCTGGCATTAGCCACTTTTGGAAGACAGGTTACTGGGCTAGATGGACTATTGATCTGACCCAGTATGGCTGTTCTTATGTTCTTATTGAATTTCCCATCACAGTGATCCAGAGGTGGTGAAAGATAAATTTATACACAAGGAGACAACAGAAAACTTCAGGATCAAATTCCAGTTTTTTAATTTGGGAGCAAAACTGATGTCTAAATTTTAAAAAGTCTTAGTGGAATCAAACATAGGACCCAAAAAGGATCTTTTATCCAAAATGATGGAATAACGGAGACTTGGTGGGATAACTCACATGAATGGAGTACTGTCATGGATGGGTATAAACTGTTCATGAAAGACAGGCAGGGCAGAAAAGGTGGGGGAGTTGCATTGTATGTAAGAGAGCAGTATGACTGCTCAGAGCTCCGGTATGAAACTACAGAAAAACCTGAGAGTCTCTGGATTAAGTTTAGAAGTGTGAGCAGCAAGGGTGATGTCGTGGTGGAAGTCTGCCAGAGACCACCAGACCAGGGAGGTGGATGAGGCTTTCTTCCGGCAACTAACGGAAGTTACTAGATCGCAGGCCCTGGTTTTCATGGGAGACTTCAATCACCCTGATATCTGCTGGGAGAGCAATACCGCGGTGCACAGACAATCCAGGAAGTTTTTGAAAAGTGTAGGGAACAATTTCCTGGAGCAAGTGCTGGAGGAACCAACTAGGGGCAGAGCTCTTCTTGACCTACTCCTCACAAACCAGGAAGAATTAGTAGGGGAAGCAAAAGTGGATGGGAACCTGGGAGGCAGTGACCATGAGATGGAAGAGTTCAGGATCCTGACACAAGGAAGAAAGGAGAGCAGCAGAATATGGACCCTGTACTTCAGAAAAGCAGACTCTGACTCCCTCAGGGAACCTACCCTGGGAGAATAACATGAGGGGGAAAGGAGTCCAGGAGGGCTGGCTGTATTTTAAAGAATCCTTATTGAGGTTACAGGAACAAACCATTCCGATGTGTAGAAAGAATAGTAAATATGGCAGGCGACCAGCATGGCTTAACAGTGAAATCCTTGCTGATCTTAAACACAAAGAAGAAGCTTATAAAAAGTGGAAGACTGGACAAATGACCAGGGAGGAGTATAAAAATATTGCTCAGGCATGCAGGAGTGAAATCAGGAAGGCCAAATCACACTTGGAGTTGCAGCTAGCAAGAGATGTTAAGAGTAACAAGAAGGATTTCTTCAGGTATGTTAGCAACAAGAAGAAAGTCAAGGAAAGAGTGGGCCCCTTACTGAATGAGAGAGGCAACCATAGCGGCAGAGGATGTAGAAAAAGCTAATGTACTCAATGCTTTTTTTGCCTCTCTCTTCACGAACAAGGTCAGCTCCCAGACTACTTCACTGGGCAGCACAGCATGGGGAGGAGGTGACCAGCCCTCTGTGGAGAAAGAAGTGGTTCGGGACTATTTAGAAAAGCTGGACAAGCACAAGCCCATGGGGCTCGATGCGCTGCATCTGAGAGTGCTAAAGGAGTTGGCAGATGTGATTGCAGAGCCATTGGCCATTATCTTTGAAAACTCATGGTGATCGGGGGAGGTCCCGGATGACTGGAAAAGGCTAATATAGTGCCCATCTTTAAAAAAGGGAAAGAGGAGGATCCGGGGAACTACAGGCCAGTCAGCCTCACCTCAGTCCCTGAAACAAATCATGGAGCAGGTCCTCAAGGAATCAATTCTGAAGTACTTAGGGGAAAGTGATCAGGAACAGTCAACATGGATTCACCAAGGGCAAGTCATGCCTGACTAATCTAATTGCCTTCTATGACGAGATAACTGGCTCTATGGATGAGGGGAAAGCAGTGGATGTGTTGTTCCTTGACTTTAGCAAAGCTTTTGACATAGTCTCCCACAGTATTCTTGCCAGCAAGTTAAAGTAGTATGGGCTGGATGAATGGATTATAAAGTGGGTAGAAAGCTGGCAAGATTGTCGGGCTCAACGGGTAGTGATCAATGGCTCCATGTCTAGTTGGCAGCTGGTATCAAGTGGGTCGGTCCTCGGGCCGATTTTGTTCAATACCTTCATTAATGATCTGGAGGATAGTGTGGATTGCACCCTCAGCAAGTTTGCAGATGACACTAAACTGGGAGGAGTGGTAGATACGCTGGAGAGTAGGGATAGGATACAGAGGGACCTAGACAAATTAGAGGATTGGGCCAAAAGAAATCTGATGAGGTTCAACAAGGACAAGTGTAGAGTCCTGCACTTAGGACGGAAGAATCCCATGCTTCGCTACAGACGAGGGACGGAATGGTTAGGCAGCAGTCCTGCAGAAAAGGACCTAGGGGTTACAGTGGACGAGACGCTGGATACGAGTCAACAGTGTGCCCTTGTTGCCAAGAAGGCCAATGGCATTTTGTGATGCATAAGTAGGGGCATTGCCAGCAGATCGAGGGACATGATCATTCCCCTCTATTCGACATTGGTGAGGCCTCATCTGGAGTACTGTGTCCAGTTTTGGGCCCCACACTACAAGAAGGATGTGGAAAAATTGGAAAACGTCCAGCGGAGGGCAACAAAAATGATTAGGGGACTGGAACACATGACTTACGAGGAGAGGCTGAGGGAACTGGGATTGTTTAGTCTGCAGAAGAGAAGAATGGGGGGGGATTTGATAGCTGCTTTCAACTACCTGAAAGGAGACTCCAAAGAGGATGGATCTAGACTGTTCTCAGTGGTAGCAGATGACAGAACTAAGAGTAATGGTCTCAAGTTGCAGTGGGGGAGGTTTAGGTTGAATGTTAAGAAAAACTTTTTTACTAGGAGGGTTGTGAAGCACTAGAATGCGTTACCTAGGGAGGTGGTGGAATCTCCTTCCTTAGAAGATTTTAAGGTCAGGCTTGACAAAGCCCTGGCTGGGATGATTTAGTTGGGGATTGGTCCTGCTTTGAGCAGGGGGTTGGACTAGATGACCTTCTGAGGTCCCTTCCAATCCTGATATTCTATGATTCTATGATAAGAAGTTAAAATGTAGCCAGATAATGAAAATGAGCAGAGAAATGAAAGAAAAGGTAAATGAATCAAATTAAAAGCAGAGTTTTCATGTCTTCCATATAGAATGATGCTCATCCTGAAATTCCCTGGTGTCAGAAGATGAACAAATATGGAAGCTGTATAGAGGAAAGCAGTCCACAGTATAATGTTCAAGGAAATTTGTGAATCCTTCTTTCAAAGTAAAAAAAAAATCTAATGTAAAAGTAAGATTCAAACTAGGGAAGAAATATTTTGGAAGTACCAAGGTCTTGCTTGAGATATTCCAGAAGAGAATAGTCAATAATATGAAATCCTACCCTGAGATGAAGTCAGATGAGAAAACAGATTCAACATTAGGAACACCTGCCCAGCAAGATAAACATTATCTCATTACTTTGAAAAAGGCCAAAAGCCATACTCAAAATAGTCAGGAAGTTCATGTTGAACAAGTTAAATGGTACCTGTAGTGTGAGGATTTAAAAAAACAAACAAACGTACCTTAAGCAACAACTAGATAAGTCCCCAACAGGAAAGTTCTCCCATTTATTAGATCCCCACTGTAACACATCCTGGCCCTCTCTGGTAACCGTGGAGGGCCAGAAATTCTAAAACCACTCTACAGAGTTTTCTCACAGAGATTAAGGCTTAAATTATAAATCAATGCATGTACACACAACCATTCAAATTAAACTTAAAATTCTTTGAAACTATTTACACTACTATGTCCTTATATCAACTGCATTTAAATAGTCCTGAGCGGTATTCTAACGATCAAGCCTGATCAGTCTTCCAGACTGTGTTCTTAGTTCTGTTCAATTTGTGGATGGAATTCCCTGAGGAAGGGGCTCAGTTCCTGATAGAGTACCTGCAGGTCCCAGATCCTCTCTTTGTTGTGCTGGGAAATATTGAAGATGAACCCAGTTCCTCCAGATAACTCTTTTTGAAGTCTCCACTAGGTATGATCTGGGAGTTTCTGCCAAGTTCAGAACAGTTCCAAATGTGCTTTGGAGCCAAACTTTGTTGCCTGGTCTCAGTTCAGGTATTGCTTTTGTTCTGTGCTGAACATTGTTGTTTTATTGCTGCCAAATTTTCTATTTCAGCATCCCTTTTCTAAAATTCCTAAGTTGTTGTTGCCACTTAGGTTTAAGCTGTATCAGTGCCACTGGTAAAGGCATCCTTACTCCTCTTCCTATCAAAAGATCTGCTGGAGATAGTCTAGACATAAACAGTGTTGACTGGTATACCAAAGGTGCATTACTGATTTTTGCAGAAATCTTTTTACAGCTTGCATTGCCCTTTCTACATCCCCATTACTCTGGTGAAAATGTGGACTCAAAATCAAAAGTCCTGTGCCAATGCTAGGAATGTTTCAGAGGTAAATTGAGACCCAGTATTAGATATAAGAATTTCAGGAATTCCATGTCTTGCAAATATTGACTTTAGTCTGTATGACCTGTGCTAAGGGATGTCTGTGTAAGTATAACTAAGTCAATATATCTGAAGAAGTAATCAACTACAATAATGTATGTGTTTCCTTCCAAGAAAAAAAAAACCAAAACAAATCTGTGACTACCAACTGCCAAGGTCTATGAGGTAGCTTTGTATAGAGTAATGGTTCTGGGAATTTTTTCAGCCATTGTTAAATCCCTTACAGGACTCTACTAAGGTTTAGATTTGCCTAGCTAGATTAGGCCACCATACAGAGAGTGTTGTTCTTGCACTTTAGGTCCCTCGTGGATTCTGGAGAGCATCTCTTTCAGAATTACCATAGGAATTAGAATATGCCATCCTTTCAGAAGCAGGCTGTCAGCCACATGAGGGTCATTTCAGTCCTGCCAACACAGTAGCGAATCTGTTGGAAACTGACTCCTTCAAACACACCCTCTTTGGCAGAGTTGAGTCAATTTCTGGCAAGTGTCACTGTTTAGTTGTTCATCTCTGATTTGCTGAAGTCAACTGACAGATGCTGGAACTGCTGTCAGAACAAGGTCAGTGTAGACTCTGACGTCTTTCTCTGAAGTCTTTTATTCTTCCATTGGTGGCTGCTCAACTAGGTTCTAGATAGTCAAGAAAGCTGCTATGAGTGCTTTACCTGTTGTGTTTAATGTGAAAAGAAAATCACACTAGCTGTAGTCAAAATCTTTGAATCATATGTGGAAGGTGGTTTTGAATCCAGTGGTTTTGAATCCAATAATGCCACTAATTACTTGTGATCTGGTTGTATGTTAAAAATCAAGTTAAAGAAATATGCACTGAGCTGGTCACATGCCCAAATAACTGCTAGACCTTCTTTTACCACTTAAGCATACTGCTACTCAGTTTCTGTGTGGCTTCTTGATCTGAATGCAATAGATCTCTGGTCTCCTGAATGCTTTGGTGGGAGCACTGCTCCTAAGCTATATGAAGATTAATCTGCTGCTGCTGTTGTTGGATGGTTTACCAAATATTGTGTCAAAACAGGTTGAGATGTCAGTAATTCTTTTATTTTATTAAATTCATTTTGTTGTGGGCAACCACAGATCCATATATTGTGATCAGTAAGGATATCTCTTAACAGTTTTGTTAGATAAGCTAAAAAGGTACGAATTTCCCACAATTATTAGTCATGCCCCAGAATTGTCTTTCCATAGAAATTTCTTGAGGTTCAGGCTATGCAAATAATGACTTCAATTTATCTCAATTTGGCTGAATTCCCTTTTTGCTAATTATGTGTCCTACAGATTTTATCTGCTCCTTTCTTATAAGGTGAGGCTGTCTTGTTGGCAGTGTCTCAGAACTACATATAGTCGCTCATCGTGTTCATTTTTATTTCTCCAATATACCAACACATCATCTGTTTCACAAAGGACTCCAGGCATACCTGCCACAATCTGAGAATTTTTTTTTAAATGTTCTGGTGTTGAGGATAGTCCAAAAGGCAGATGTCTGAAATAGTATCTTGCAAATAGGGTGATGAACATAGTTAATTGTGTAGATTCTTTAGTGAGGTAGATTTTCCAAAAGCCTGTTGTATCATCTAACTTTGAGAAGACTTTGGCATCTGATAACTGAGCTAATGTCTAGTCAGCTGCAGGAGCATGTGTATTTCTCTGCATGCTTTTATTAAGTTGTGTAAGGACTAAACAAATTCAGGTTTTGTCTTTGGGCTTTGGTACTACAACCATCTCTGCACACCAGTCAGTGAATTGTCCTCTTTAA
The DNA here is from genome assembly GCF_009764565.3 of Dermochelys coriacea. NCBI lineage: Eukaryota > Metazoa > Chordata > Testudines > Dermochelyidae > Dermochelys > Dermochelys coriacea. The sequence continues at coordinate 54,602,246 of NC_050070.1, forward strand.
CTCTCATATCTTACATTCTCTTTACTTCTCCTTTGACTTTCTCTAGCAAAGGTATTGTGATGCAGCTAGGGCTGTGAGAGCAGAGGAAGTAGCTGATGATCCCAGTTTTATTTTGTACTCCTTGACAGCTTTCCTAGCCCTGTGAAGATGAGTAGATACATATCTTGTATAGTTTGCTTTTTACTATAAATGCATTCCAGTATCTGCTCGCAACCCTAATAGGGAGTTGTCAGTCTTTGTATTGCATATATTATTTGTTTTTAAGAACTTTCCTTCCTTTCTCCAATTTCCTGAGGAATTGGCCACAAACATCTAATGTATTCTTACTATCTCCACATCAAATTTTATTTGGTCTTTGCAGATCTCCATCCTGGGGTCAATTATAATTTTTTTTGAGGTGGGGGGGAATTTCAGTGACTGCTTCCCCAGTATCAATTTGTAATTTAAGCTTTTTGACTTTAAATTCATGCTTGTGTATCAAGGTGTTGTCTGCTCTTTTGAGGATATATTCCCTAGAAGTATGGACTTATAATCCTCTGATGATAACACTACTTCTTGCTTTGTTTCCACTACTCTTGGTGACCTTCATGGTATTGTAAAATGTCTCATTTTGTGGCATCTCCTACATATTGTTGCCAGCTATGGTTCTGTATCTTTGTGACGGGACCCCTGGAGTGCAGCCTGGGACTATGGGACCGCTGTGCCCCCCTTAACTCTCTCCAGCCTGAACTATCTCTCACAATGCCTTGCTAGTGTCAAACAGCAAGCCCTTCCAGGCACTGTTATGACTCAGCGCAACCGCATGTGCAGCCCCACACCCAGCTAGATTGCATGAATGCTCCCAGAGCCACTCATGAATCATGCTGAGAAAGGTACCAGCCAAATCCCCCCAGCTCCCAGCTTTGTACCTCAGGAATATACTGTCTTGCACTTCTCAAGACGAGCCATGCATATTTATTAATTGGTTCACCACTTCATCAATGGAGAGGGATATATATCAGCCTTTGCAAACCTGAGCAGATTTACCACACACTTCAGGCAAACTCACTGGTAAAGATAAATAGTAAAACAAATTAATTGACTACAAAAGATAGATTTTAAGTGATATTAAGTGATAGGCAAAAAGTCAGAGTTAGTTACCAAAAGAAAAGAAAATATAAGCACGCAGTCTAAACTCTCAACCCTGTTAGACTGGCCAACTTTTAGATTAAGCAGTTTTTTCTCACCCCACTGGATATTGCAGTTCATAGTACACAGATTTCACTTTGAAACCTGGACCAGGTTTTCAATAAGCTTCTCTGTTGGAGTCTTCTGAATGTCCTTATTGCTTGCAGCATAGATGGGGGCAGAAGAAAGACCAAGCATAGGCCTTGTGTGTTCTGTTTTATATCCTCAGTCCATGTGCTTAGAGAACACAAATCCAGACATGTCTGGTGGGCATTGCTGAGTCCCCAGGCAAGGTTGAGCAATTCCCCTGGTATGACTTTATGCAGGTGAGTCATTGCATTGTAGCTCCATTGCTGGACAATGGCTGGTGATGTCTGTTCAGCAGCACCCACCCGGGTGTCGGTTACCTCCCTTGTCATTGTATCTGTAGAGCTAGAATCTGGGTGTTTCCCAAACCCACAGCATATTTTAGTGAAAAGCATACCCCACAATTCTTATAATTTCATATGCATTGATGATACACAGATTTAGATAGAACAATGTCTTTCAGCAGATCATAATCTTTCCCCTGATACTTTACAAGACATGCTTTATATGCAAGATCACAATAAAAAAAATGAGGAATATGGGGGTTACAGGACACTTGCCTAAGGTATAGATTGTCACAATCTTGTTACATCTTCCAGAGCTTTTCCAAGGCCCCCGCCCCATTCACATTCGTTAGTCTCCTACTCAAATAGCGCACTGTTCTTATATTGTAAGTTTGGTCAGACTGTTCCTTTCTCATTTGTGTCTTTTCTCTTTACTGTGTCAATATTGTCTGATGTAGCCTTTCATACGCTGCTAGCTTGTAAGTCACATTGCATTTTTTATGGTCTCTTGCATTCTCACTTTAGCTATAGCTTTTCCTAGTGTGAGATCTGGATCTAACTGAAGCTGTGCTGATAAACTTATGACTCTTATACCAACAACTACCTTGTTTCTCATTAGCTTTTCTTTTAACATTGCATATTTACAATGTTCATTAAGACTATGAACTACACTAACAAAAGTCTCATCTGTTTCTCCTTCTTCCTGGCATCGCATATTAAATTTGGTCCTTTCATATACAATAGTCTGTCTGCTTATGAAATGGGCATCAAAAGTCTGTTTCATTTTGGAGTATTCTTTCTTTTCCTCATCATAGTGCACATAGGATAGCAGCAGCAGCAATCATGGCAAATATCAGGGCATTTATCTGGTATTCTTGTGCTTTCTCTGCTAAACCAGAAGCGGTCTGGAATCACTCAAATCTCCGAATCCAGCATGGCCGATTGCTTGAGTTGCCAAAATCAAACTTCTCTAACAGAGCCGTTTGTGCTATGAGCTCCATTACTGTGCTGAGACAGGGCTCTTCCTCCTTCCTGCTGCAGCTTTCCCATGCCTCCTCTCTGATTTTACACTTTCTCTCCTCACTCATAATTCTAGCAGTCTCTGGGGCGAGGTGTCTCTTTTCTTTCCTTTACACCTTCTTTAGAAAAAGGGATTCACTCACTCCTGACTCCATGTGGCATGAGGACATACAAAGAGCTGTGCCTTATGCAGCAACTAGAGAACTCCCAAACCAGGAAGACTCAATTTCTGCATTTGTTAATCCCCCTGCTTCAACACATCCCTGTCTCCTCTAGTATCTGTGGAAGACAGGAACTATATCACACTCCACAGTAGCTATACTTTCTCTATAACCTTGCTTTAAAAAGGCAGGCTGGAGATGGGATAGTCTTAGTTAACAAATTTTGAAATTCAAGTAGTTTTTTTCAAAAGATGATTTTTTTTTAATGAAAGAAAATGGGATAGTTTCATAACAGGGATAACACAAGGGTAAGAGTAGAGGGGAAGAAGAAATGATGGAAGTCTCATGCTCTTTTCATAAATGCAATCAGTGATGACTTTTATGGAAAGAAAAAGTGAAGAGAACGGATTTGTGAGTAAGAACCAAAGAGGCCATCTGTTTTAGGGAATGACAGGAAGATCAAATAAAAGGGAGCATTGGTTTAGCAAGAGCAAAGTTGAATTTGATGGGAAAGCAATCAGTAATGGAAGGTTCTGAAACAGAATGAAGGGATTACAGATTAAAATCAAAGATATGATACTAAGGATGATGGGAGAGTATATAGAGTGTGAAACAGTGATCAACTCTTATGTCTCGACTTATTTCCACTTGAGAGTTACAGTATACCCCTCTAAATGGTTTTCCATTATTTTGCAATCACACTTAAATTGCCTTTGTAAAATAGCATTGATGTATTGTACAACAATATTGATAATAAATTTCAATTACATGATTTTTCCTGTAAAATAATTAAACTTTTTATTCATGTTGGAGTCTCATATGGTGTGTGTTTAATTTAGAAAGAAAAAAAATCTAGTCCTAAGTAACACTAATAACCAAAGTAACACCAATAATTTTACAAAGATAAAAGTTCTTTGACTGAGAGCAATTAGTCTGTAACGGCAGGTAGCATGCGGTTTCATATCACTGAAGAATTCTATTTTATCTCTTCATCTGCCTTAATTTTACACATTAAAAAAAATTTAACTACTAAGACATGCACATGTATATACTAAATAACTACTTTCTTGTATTGCTATAATCCTCATCCTTCCCCAGTCTTCCCTACCTCCCTCTCGCTTAGTTACCCTCATTTGTCATACTGCTTAAAATTTAGATTGTAAGCTACTTCAGACAGGGACTAGGTCTTGCTCTATATTCTGTGAAACACCTAGCCCAAGCATATTTAGAGAGATGAAATTATAGCAATAATGAATAGAATGACAAGTGTGATATAGTGGTTAGGAGAGAAAATTTAACCTCCTCTGGATCCAGTTTGAGTCTGATAGGTTTTTTTATTTAGAGAGACTTTATAAATATGTTCCAAAGACAGCGACTCTGAGAGTGATATCTATTCAATTATGGAAAAGTGTCATTAGGGAAATCCTTTTCTTGAGCCATTTAAAACTGGACTACACACACATTTAGACAACATATTATATGGGAGATGGATTCCATAGATGACCTTACAGACCTTCTTATTCTGTCATTCCTATGATAAAGCTATGCTCAGCATGTATATAACTAGAGGGTCATATCAAATACATGCATTTTGTTTACTGAATTTTGTAACAACTTCTTAGAAGCATGAAAATCTCTCTCCTTCTTAATGACAGGTTTCAGAGTAGCAGCCGTGTTAGTCTGTATTCGCAAAAAGAAAAGGAGTACTTGTGGCACCTTAGAGACTAACAAATTTATTTGAGCATAAGCTTTCGTGAGCTACAGTACCACAAGTACACCTTTTCTCCTCCTTAACTTTCTTTGCTTGTGAAACATTTTATTTTGTTATATTTCTAGTGTTGCACTAGCAAGTTGATTATCTGGGTGTAACCCACTTTAGCTTCATGTGGATCTTTGTCCTCCTCTAATGGCTGGATTACAAAAAGATGTTTACCAGTTGCTACCACCTTCAAGCCAGCAAACCCAGTCCTTTAGCTCAAATAGTAGACAGTCTTGCATTTAGATCCAGAGATCCTAGGTTCAGTGACCAAGCCAAAGGTATTTTGACAATTAGTTACTCCCCTCTCTGTGCACTAGCATCAATCATGATACCCATTTATTTGTATACAGTTATGAAGGAAGCATTTGTTGATGAACAGCAACTGAAAAATAGCAAAGTTTTCTTTTAATGTGATGACACCCAGTACTGGTGATGATTTTTTATTTAATTTCTTGGAAACAGAATGATGGTTTCTGAATAATAGAAATTTAGAATTAAAGAGATGAGTCAAAGGCTGGGCATCAAGCAGTAGATCATTTCCTTTTAACACTTTATAGTTATAAATATTTGAATGACTCATCAAAAATATGTTACTATAACATTTAAGTTGAACAGCAAAGCGCTCAAAAGTCAAGATACACCAGAGTTCAGGTTACATGAGTATCCAAGCGTGGTACAGAGAATTCTTCACAGACTTCAGGGAAAAGGAATGTTCTCTGCAATTGTTACTGAAGCCCTGAAGCTGTAATAGCCCCAGCCACTGCTCTGCGGGGAAATAACAGAAATCATGTCTCTGTTATTCCCACAAAACCCTACCTTAAAACCCTGCTCTGCAGGAAGCTTCTGTGACGCTGACCTTTACAGCCTTCAGGGAGACTTTATAGCTGAGTTTTATAGCCTGCAACCATCCTCTGCTAGTGCCTAGCCTCCTTCTCTCTTTTTTAACTTCTTCATGCAATGCACAGTCAACCTGTGGAACTCATTGTCAGGGGATGTTGTGAAGGCCAAAACTATAACTGGGTTAAAAAAAGTTTTAGATAAATTCATGGATGATTGGTACATAAATGGATATTAACCAAGATGGTCAGGGATGTAACCCATTTGGGTGCCCTTAAATCTCTGACTGCCAGATGCTGGGACTAGACAAAAGGGGATAGATCAATTGATAGTTGCCATGGTCTGTTCATTCCCTTTAAAGCATCTAGCATTGGCCACTCTTAGAAGACAGGATACTAGGCTAGATGGACCATTAGTCTAACCCCATATAGCCATTCTTATATTCTTAAATTGAGACAAACTGTACTAACTCCCCATAACCTGCATGGCAGAACTACATTAAGTCTTCTGTGTCTAGAGTCCCCATCAGGTTCTCATCCTTTTAAGACAGCACTGGAAAGTTCTAGATCTAGTAATAAACTATCACTGCTAACCCTAATCAGCTGTTTACTTAGTGATTCCTTCCTGAATTCCCAGTAAACAGGGCTGGAGCTTGTTTACAGTAAATAAGTGATACATAAAGGTACCCCCCCCCCAACGTGTCAGACTGGAAAATGAGAGCAAAGAAGAGAATGAATTTTTTTTTCTGGCATTCTACATATTCAAAAGAGGGGAAAAATCATATTCTTTGGAATTCTACAGCCAACACAGACAAACCATACAAATGTCATAGAATGCATCCATAAAAAGCGGCTTTATAATTCCCCTGCCATTTCCACAGAAATTGCCACTCGTGTGTTACAAAATAGTTCTTTGAATGTTTTATGGATCAGTGTGAAAAAGCAAGAGTCACGCCAACCATGTTAGTGAGCATGAAGAAGGTGAAATTTCTTGAAATCTGGTATATTAAGATATTTTGACCTGCCACCATCCAACAAGAACATGTTTTATTAAACAATGCACCTTGAATTTTGCACTGTAATTTAGAGACTTACTGAGGGGTAAATTGGCAATAACTGAAAGTTTCTAGATGTTCAGAATAAACACTTTTTTTTTCTTTCACAGGTTCCTTATTCACTCTCTGGAACTTCTTGTTGAGTTCTCATCCATTACAGGAATGAATGGTGGAAATAATTCCTTGTTTTGTCTTTGTAAGTGCCCTAATGGACATGTAATAGACTCATAACCCTTGAAAGTAATGGTGTGAGACTGCTCTAAACCTTACTTGAAAAATAGATATTACATTTCAGCACCGATCTCCCAATATTCACAACCTATATGTTTTCTCTATCATAGAACAAAGCTGGCTTTGTTGCTAATGAAAGTTGCTGGTTCTTGCCCATTGTGGGGGTTTTTAACATTGTAATCCAGTAATTTACAATGTAATTTTGAACTGCCATTTATGCAGTTTACTAACTAAAACTGAAAGGTTTTTAATATGTGCATAAATTCTTTAATGTTGGTGATTGTTTATCTGGCTAATCCATAAGGGATAAGGGTAATTGTGAGAAGAAATTAGCCAGAATGGGCTGAATGGCTGGCAGAGCTGTAAATATTGTGCCTACATGTACATGAGAACATGGTCAACAAATCTGCAGCCATTCCTAAGCAGCTCTCCTCTTATATGTTTAGACTTTCCTCTTATATGTTTATAAACATATAAGTCTATATGTTTAGACTTTTTAAAGGAGGAGTGTTTTTGTTGGGAATATTGAAAATAAACTGCAACAAAGATAATTTTATGAAATATTTTAATTTATGCATATTACAGAATCCTATCTCTTTTATGGGAATTCAGTTAACAAGAATTTACAAAACATCTTTGACAACTTGCTTTTATCATCTCTTTAGGGCAAGCCTGATGCTGCTGCTTCAACCTAGCAATTACAATTTAACACTTTCTTTCTATAAGCGCCTCTATATTTTCACATTATTGTAAGACTTGAGTATGTTTTTGAGCTCATTTCCTTTTTCCTGTTACAGACTAACACAGCTGCTACTTTGAATCCGCAAAAAGAACAAGAGTACTCATGGCATCTTAGAGACTAACAAAATATTTGAGCATAAGCTTTTGTGGGCTACAGCCCATTTCATCGGATGCATAGAATGGAACATATAGTAAGAAGGTTATATATTATTATATTAATAATTATTATATTATTATTGTTTTATTATTTTTATATATTATAATCTTCTTACTATATGTTTCATTCTATGCATCCAATGAAGTGAGCTGTAGCCCACAAAAGCTTATGCTCAAATAAATGGGTTAGTCTCTAAGGTGCCACAAGTACTCCTGTTCTTTTTTCCTTTTCCCTGACATTATGAATCAGTAACATGAACAGATCCCTGATAATGCTTTAATCCTTTCTATTAAAAGGTAGCTGCTGCAGCCTTTGTGGCAGGAATGAAGATGATCTGGGTTTCAGAGAGTGATGATAAAACTTTTTAATATGTGAAACCTGTACCCCAACTATATGTTATAAATTGTGAAAAACACAAGTGAGGAAAAATTAGAGCCCTGATCCATCACCAATGAAATTAATAAGAGTATTGCCACTGACTTCAATGGTCGCAGGATTTGATCCTCAAGGCATTTAACTGTAAAACCAACAGCAGGGGAGTGTCATTAGGAGAAATAAGCAATAGAGGACAAAATATGTTTTTAAGATTCGGAGAGTCTAATTTAGAGAGAAATGGCAGGCTGTTCTAATTGTCAGAAGCTACAGAGGAGGTTTTTGCACCGGAAGTAGTGAAACTGTGGGATTTAATAGTGGGAAGGGAAGAAATTCTAAGCCCCTCTTGGAAAGTCATCTGCATTTTCAACTCTCATGTAAGACAGCAATGGTTCAAATCACCTTTCAAAAGGCACTTGGTACTGTGCTTGGCCTTCAGTTGATGAAAGTTCAGATTAAACCATATATTTAGACAGTTTTCAGATATGTGAAAAGAGAGATTCATTAAAGATCTTATGCAGAAAGGAGCAACTACTAAAAATCTTGATTGGATGTTCTTCTTTATCCTCCATGTTCTTTTAACTTCAGCATGCAGATATGAAAGAAGTGGCTTTTTTTGTGAGAGATCTGTACAACAAAGGTAAGAAAACATAAACCTACCAATATTTTGACTCTGACCATGTCAAGAAACAAGCAATTATATGTGTCAGTATTTCATTTAGAATATAAAATCTCTAGGCCAGCTTCAATAATATGAATAGAGTTGTACAGCTTACATCAGCAGTGAGTTCGATGTGATATCTGTCCTTAAATAAACTTTGTATTACTTCTGAAAAAAAAGTGTAGGATTTTACTGTAAATCTCTTATGACCTTTCTCAGCTTCCAAATCTCCCTATTACCATTCTGCCACTCTCAGACATGCACATTAATGATGCACAGAAAAACTCTAGAAGTATCTGTTGCAGCAGAAATTTCAGTCAGTTGTATAAAGACACAAAAGAATGTATTATTTCACATACATAAGTTTGAAAATTATTATTTTTCCTATTGTATCTTATGTTATTATTGTTACTATTGCTATTTAGGTCTTAATATTTTTATGGAGGCATCCACAGTGGACTAACGTGATTTCCAAACAGTCAATAAAGGATGGTCCCTTATCCCAAGATCTCACAATTTAGGACAGACAAGTAGAGAGAAGTTAGGGAAATAGGTACCTCAACACAAAATGTCTATGCAAGTCAGCTTGATTAATTATAAGCAAAATGGTTTAAAAATATGTTTTGTTCATCATTCTATGTGCCCCTCATAACCATGCCTATTCTAGTAGTAAGAACATGAAAAACTTCAAAAGTCTGGTTATCATTTGAGTTGATGTTTTAACATAACAATTTTCTTTAATCAAAACCAAACATCTAATTATAATTATGCACTCTAATGGTAAAATGGAACCACACAGACATAACATGCTAGCAAAATAGGTCATACCTATTGCAACTTGAGTGCTTCAATTTATGTAAATTGTGTCTTTAAAATCACCAAGACATTTGAAGAAAATGTTTAGAGAACACTAAAGTATTACTAGCACAGAAAAAATATTCTAGCAAATTTAAAGCAGATTTGAGATCTCCCCTTGTAACATACACATTCCTTTGGCCTTTATTAATTATTTTATGAGTAGTATTATTATATTATGAGTTTATGGAAAAACTTCTGAGATTAATTATAAGCTGTTGTGTAACGCTGCACTGCTTCTCACGATTGTGTTGTGACCTTGCAAGTCACATGGACCAAACTGTGATCACCTTATCACAATGAACTGGCTCATTGATGTCAGTAAGAATACTTGCATGAGTAAGGAAATAACAACTTGGCACTAACTTAGAAAAAAATATATTTAAGTTTGAAATTAGTTGTAGTACTGCAGCTCCACACTAACTAGGATTTTTTTTTTTTGAAATTTGCCTGTCAAGGACTGACCTTACAATAGTACTGCTAATACTGTGCTCTCTAAAATGCTTTTATTAATTACATTTATTTAGACACTTTATGAAACTGAACATAGGGTTATCATATTATTATTATTATAAGTGAGTCTGGCATTTATACAGACATGCCAAAGACAAGGCCACTGTGTAACACCAAAGCTGGGACATCTGGAGCTTAGTGCATGTGCCTCTATCATGAGCTAAAAGCCATATGGCTGTTAGCTAAGGCTGTACAACAGACTCATCCTCTGTCTCTCTCTAAGTGGTCTCGGTGCCACTAGATGGTGTGTGGGTTACATATTTCCCCTAGCTGAGGAAGCACGTCCCGAGCTTCAGAGACTGCCCAGTTCAAATCCCGGATGAGCCCCCACTCGTAACGCCGACAGAATCCAGTCGTTGGCTGGCGGTATCAAACCTGGGGAGTCTGGAGCTTAGTGCATGAGCCTCTATTGCATGAGCTAAAAGCCAACTGGACCTTAGTTAAGGCTGTAGAGCAGACTCATTAATCTCTCTGGGCAGGTCTTCACTACCTGCCGGATCGGCAGGTAGTGATCGATCTATCGGGGATCAATTTATTGCGTCTCATCTAGATGCGATAAATCAATCCCCAAATGTGCTCCCCTCGACTTCGGAACTCCAGCTTGCAAGAGGCGGAAGCGGAATCGATGGGGAAGCAGCAGCAGTTGACTCGCCGCCATCCTCAAGACCAGGTAAGTCAAGATATGCCGACTTCAGCTACACTATTCATGTAGCTGAAGTTGCGTATCTTAGGTTGACACTCCCCCACCCCCCTCCAGTGTAGACCAGGGCTCGGTCTCTCTCTAAGTGGTTTTGGTACCACTAGATGTAACAGAACACCACACCCAGAACGTGTGTGGGTTACAACTGCACCCAAGAGTTTACAGTTTAAATAGTCATAATACTGATAAAGGATGGGAGAAGAAAAGAGTTGGGATATATATGCACATACACACTAACCAGTACACCACTAACAGTTAATATATATGCACGTACACACTAACCAGTTATATTTACTGTTTTGGTTTCTCTTACAGTTTTGGTATGTTATAATGTTTTGGTTAGGGTGAATGTATACTGCTTCCTTCTACAAGAAGGATTCAGTATTGCTAAACTATGTGTTATAGGCCCTATCATGGTAGCAGCTAATGGAGAGTCTCCTGTAATTCAAGTGGCATGGCTCTGTGCCTCTTGAGTAAGAATTGTTGAGCTCTGGCTGTTCCATAATGTTCTGATTATGGATAGTGTACACTGCTATAAAGTTCTGCAGGAACAACTGAGCAGAACCAGAATGAAAAGGGGTGATACATTTAATATTTTTAATATATTTAATTCTCAGATATCTAAGCTGTAGGAATTGGAGGTAGAAATGAATTATCCTAAGGCCGAGATGGTGAGCAGTCAGACATGGAGGCAAAGAGGTAATATTCAGCTTTGTATATGTACAAAAAATGTACAACTGTTTTTAATATTTCTTAACCAGCCCACACTTACCTCGATAAGAGATAAGAAAATCCAAGACCCAGCTTACATTTTACAAAGGGCCAGAATACAGATAGATCTGGCTAATCTGCCTCAGTTTGTAAATTCCCTTTCTATTCAGATTTAAAGTATCCAAAATAACAGATTACCCATGTTTTAGATCTAGTAAGTTAAAATTTTTGGACACTGAGCCATATGGGTGTCCTTGACCAAAATACTGATGCTATTCTAGATAAGGTCTCATTTCATTCTAGGCCTAGTTAACCAATCCCCAAGCGATTAAAAAAATTAATCGTGGTTAATTGCACTGTTAAACAATAATAGAATACCATTTATTTATATATTTTTGGATGTTTTCTATATTTTCAAATATATTGATTTCAATTACAACACAGAATACAAAGTGTACAGTGCTCACTTCATATTTATTTTTATTACAAGCATTTGCACTGTAAAAACAAAATAGTATTTTTCAATATACCTCATACAACTATTGTAGTGCAATCTCTTTATCATGAAAGTTGAACTTACAAATGTAGAATTATGTGCTGAGTCATCATCCAAGACTGCTATAACATGAAATATATGGCAGAATGCGAGTAAAACAGAGCGGGGGACATAAAATTCTCCACCAAGGAGTTCAATCACAAATTTAATTAACACATTTTTTAAACGAGCATCATCAGCATGGACGTATGTTCTCTGGAATGGTGGCTGAAGCATGAAGAGGCATACAAATGTTTAGCATATCTGGCACATAAATACCTTGCAATGCCATGTACAAAAGTGCCATGCAATGCATGTTCTCACTTTCTGGTGATATTGTAAATAAGAAGAGGGTAGCATTATCTCCTGTAAATGTGAACAAACTTCTTTGTCTTAGCAATTTGCTGAACAAGAACTAGGACTAAGTGGACTTGTAGGCTCTAAAGTTTTACATTGTTTTGTTTTTGAGTGCAATTATGTAACAAAAAAAAAATTCTACATTTGTAAGTTGCACTTTCATGACAAAGATTGCACTACAATATTTGTCTGAGGTGAATTGAAAAATACTATTTCTTTTGTTTATAATTTTACAGTGCAAATATTTAGAATCAAAAATAATATACACTTTGATTTGAATTACAACACAGAATACAATATATATGAAAATGTAGAAAAACATCCACAACATTTAATACATTTCAATTGGTATTCTATTGTTTAACAGTGCGATTAAAAGTGCAATTAATCATGATTAATTTTTAATTTAATTGCGTAAGTTAACTGTGATTAATCGACAGCCCTAATACATATATATGCGGGAGGGATAGAGGCAAAACCCCATTTTTAAGTCCTCTCCAGATCCTATTTTTGATTAATCCCTCAAGGGTTTCGTTGAAATCAGATCCAGAGTTCTGACCAGAAATTTCTCACTAATCCAAGGTCTTTAAGGAGGAACTGCTGTCAGTCCTAGATATTTTTCTATCGAGCACCTTCCTGTCTTGTGCAGTAATACAACAAAACTACTGAAACTGCCCTTCCTTCCTCCGCTTTGACCACTATTGAAAGCAACAAGACTTTGTCTCTTATTGTCAAGATGGATGAGCAAAATGGATTCCATTCTCCTCCACCCTTCATTTAAGACTTGACCGAGACATACCTCTGCTGCTGCAGCACTCCACTCTGTCCTCCCTGTCAACAGAAGAAAATTATACAAGATGCCAGCAGCTAAATAAATGCTATGGTGCCCTAACACTAATGCTAAATGTAACAGTGGCAAACTGCTCCAATAAATCCTATCCATTGAGGGCAATGCCATGCCTCGGGACACCATCAGTAAACAGGTGGATAGCATTCTAAATACTGTAGTCTCTAAGGTGGCACAAGTACTTCTCGTTCTTTTTGCTGATACAGACTAACACGGCTACAACTCTAAATAGATCTATACATTTTTCAATATCTACTCAACCATTTCAATATATACCTTATATGTGGCAAGGTACCTTACAGAGTGTCTGGAAGAATTTCTAGAACTAACCTTTTACAATGAAATTGGCTGTCGTATTTTCAAAGACACTGCAGTGTTTGATCCTTTTACATATAATTTTTCAGTTATTTCTTCTTTCCTGTACCATTCTAATCATAAGATTTGCTTTTATTCTCTATCTACATACTAAAACTTTAATTAAAATATATTTTTTATAAATGTCCAGTACTTAGGAACAAAAGGGGCATTCACATTATTTTTATGTGTTTGTCAGTGATGTTTCACTTTATTCTAATGAAGTTTTGGTTTCACACTTTTTCTTGCATTTAGTAAAAACAAAGCAAGAAAATCGTAATTTCAACTCCCAAGATAGTATAAAAGCTAATTTAGATTTTTTTGAAAATTGATGCTTCAAAATGAAAACAAAAATGAAAAAAACATGTAAAAAGGCATCCCATGTCACACATACACAATAAGAAAGAAGTTTTATATTCTGCCTGTATATCAGTCCAATATCTTTACACATCACTGGAGATCTTGTGTATTTGTATAAAGGAACATTGGATTAGTTTTGTTTCAGCAGAAGGGGTCTTTCACAGAGATCTGTCCAATATAATTAATGTACTTTTGAGGAGCACTTCAAGAATGAAGCTCATATCTGCAAAGCTGTGATATGAATAAAAAGACAAATAAATGCACATTCATACCTCTCAAGTGCAAAAAGGGAAAAATATCATACGCTAGAAATGAGTCTTATCAAACTGCTATGAGAGAAAAGAAAAAAGTCACCACAAAAAAAAAAAACATTGTCAGTAATCCAGAAAAGTTCACGATGTTTGTTTACATTCAAGTTAGATTTAGGAAATATAACATGTAAATATTAAGAACTGTAAATATGGTTGGATCTTACATGTTTTCAGGCTTCCCTGAAGTTAGAGCACTTTGTAATTAATAAAGGGACAGAGGGCTAGATTCTCCGGTCCACTCCTTTGTCTCATGAAAGCGACAGGTGGTCAGCAAAGAATTCCCCCTGTGTAAGGCAACTCTCCAACAACATAAAGCTTGTGAAAGCAGCATAGCCTCTTCTGCATCAGTCACCCCATCCCCACCCTCAGCATAAGAGGAGGTTATGCCCCATCCTCCTTTGATGAAAGGTTCTTGAAGGACTTTACATTAGTGGAATAAATTAGAGCTGCTCCCATACAGCTGCTCTAACTTGAGTCAGAGCATTGACTGGTTCCCTTTGACCCCTCCTCTCACCACTGATTACTTATCTCCTCTTGCTGCTTCGTAACAACTGGATGTTGGGGTACCATCATCCCCCACCTCTTACACACACAGCATTTGAAAGAGAGACATTTTCCGTCTCTCTCCTAAAATTACACCCATGCACAGACTAATGGAAACTAGAAATGGAAAAGTTATATTAAATCATCTTTTGCAAGTGCAAGATTTTTATTTACGGTATATTTTCTACTAGCTTTGTCCTTCCTAGTTCTAAAGATTTCAAGAAACGAGGCATCCACAAACTAGTAGATATCGCCCTGACTTGAGAAAGCTATTCTTCATATTCAGTCTAATTTTTCCTTTTCTTAATTTCATACTATCACTCCTTGTAATCTCTTTTGTTATCATCTGAAATAATACTTCCTCCTTCTAGGAATTTGCATTCTCAAATACTTATAGACATATAGGACCATCCTGTAGTAAACCTAATAATTAATGGCCCAAATTAATCCATCATGTAAGAACCATGGCCCCAATCCATTCTGTATGGCCTGTAATGCGTTAGCAGTCATCCCTCCCCATTTGGCTCCATGGGAAGCCACTCTGCCTCATTACGACCCTTGAGTACTGCCCTGTTTCAGGGAAGTAGCGATTCAAGTAGTGGAGTTTAGGAGTCTCTGGCAGGATAGAGTAGAGCAAACAGTCTCGGGGCAGTGGGCCTCAAACAGGACAGAGAAATCAAATAGTCTTGGGCTCAGATACTCAGGCAGGACAGAGCAAACAGTCTTAAGATTAAACAAAAGGAGTACTTGTGGCACCTTAGAGACTAACAAATTTATTAGAGCATAAGCTTTCGTGAGCTACAGCTCACTCGATGAAGTGAGCTACAGCTCACTCGATGAAGTGAGCTGTAGCTCACGAAAGCTTATGCTCTAATAAATTTGTTAGTCTCTAAGGTGCCACAAGTACTCCTTTTCTTTTTGCGAATACAGACTAACACGGCTGCTACTCTGAAACCAGTCTTAATATTCAGGCCCTCAAGCAGGATGGAGCCACAAACACTCTATGAGCTCAGGCCCTCAGACAGGGCGGAGCACCAAACAGTCTAGGGGCTCAGGTTTCAGCCAAGGTGGAGCAATAAACAGTCTAGGAACTCAGACCCTCAGGCAGGATGGAGCACTAACCGATTTGTCATTCTAGCTCTGGGAGATGGAGGACAAATGCAGGCCCCTTGGTTGAAGGTGGGGAGGCTGGGCAGCAGGGGGTAGGTGGTCCCCAAGGGTGGAATTGGCAGCAGGGGATAGGGGGTCCCCAGACCCACCCTTCTCCTCTGGGTCCCAGCCCAGGGCCCTAAGAGTGGCAGAGTGTTCCACCACTAGCTCAGCAGGAATCCAGCCATGTTACCTGGATTCAGGCAGCAACACAACTGGACTACAGTAAGTTGTGCCTGGGCTACTTCCTACTCTCCCACCATCATGTACCCGCAGCTTGGGATCATCCCCCGCCTCTTCCGAGTATGTGGCGAGCAGCAGTCCTGGCAGCTCTTCTCCTGAGTCAGTCTCCTGCAGGGACAGGACGTGGCGCAGCATGAGTTCTGCTCCAGGGATCTGCAGCATCATGGAAACATCTGCTCCCTTCCCTGACTCAGACTCAACTGGGTTAGAGGCTCCACCTTTTATACTTCCTAACCCACCCCTTAGATTCTGGAGGGAGGGGCGAGCCCAGTCTGGCTCCACTCGCCAGGGATCACAGAGTGGTTCCTCCCTCTCTGACTCAGTGGAAGGCTACTCCACCTCACTACAGGCCCCAATCTAACAAAGCATTTCAACATGTGCAAAATGCTAAGTAGATGTTTAATTGGTTTTCTGGACAGGGCCTAACCGAATAAAGGTGCATAACCTTCATCTTTATTAAGAACTGACTCCTGCCTCTTAAGATCACACAGCACGCTAAAGTCAATGTATTTTCTCTCATACATGCTGTGTTCTGTATTGCTAAAAATGGATTATCTACCAATGTTGTATTGGGAACATTACACCCTGACATCATGATTCTGCCATCAACACTCAACTCTCATTTCCGAATTTAGAAAAACTTTTCTGTTTGAGCTGAAAGCAGCTCCATGCTGAATTGTTGATCCACCTCATTCTGTCATGCACCAGAGAGCAAGAGAGTCTCTTTATCTCCATGTCATCTGAATTCATGATGGCAGATCTCCTAAAAGAAGCATAATTTGGGCAAAGGTAAGTGTATTTAGCATAAAACCTTGTTCTTGTGATAGCATCTGAAACAGGCAGATCTGGAACCAATTTACTGAGTGTAAATTACTGCCAACTTTGACTGCAATAATATTATTCTCTTGAGATTTTTCAGATGTGTAGCCATAGGTAATGGTAAGGCTACATGTGGGTTTTTTTTTTTTAATCACATCTTTCAACTAAATCAGAGCCATAAATGCAGAACCTGGCACTCAGGGACATGATGTGGATTTGTTATACTGCCTGAAGGATTTTGGGATCCAAGAACCAATGAAGGGATTACACTGAACCATGACTGTAATTTGCTTATCTGATTGATACAATATAAAGATTCTTCATATTAAAGTTCAATAATCTCTGTTTAATAAATAACTCTAGTATAACTGAAAGCATATTTATCATTATAAATTAAAAATATTCTTTATGTTCTGAAGCAGCCAAGAAAAATAATGTGAGTGAACACAATGGACTATAAATTGTTGTATATAGAAAAAGGAATGAAACACACAGTCACAAGGGGACTAAGGTGCCTACTTCAGGACACAGTTGTCAACTTTCACGCGGTAAATAAGCACCCCGACTTTCACAATAAACTAAAAATCAAGCTAATCCCATTTCAAAACAAGGCCAGAAAACAAGCCAATCCCTAAGAACTCCAACACTCTGTGTGACTAGATCGTGCCCGGCGTGCAGCCTGAGACTGTGATGGGCCCACTGTGCCCCCCCGACTCTCTCCCACCCCTTGCCCCTGCTTGCCCCACCTTGCCCCTGCTTGCTGGGAGCCGATCAAAAAAAAAAGAAGCAACAAGCAACAAACCAAACAAGTAATACGCTACATGCAAAAAAAAACTAGCCAACAAGCAACTCACAAGCCAATTAAGGCAAAAACAAGCCCAATTTCTGCATTTTTTTTCACGGGTTTGGAATGTCTGCTTCAGGAGCCTAAGTCCAACATTTAGGTCCCACTGCATTCACAAAACCCCTTCTCTGCTGACACCTAGCTGCGTAGGTACGTAAAGTCCTTAGGTGCCTACGTTTCCACCATTAAAGTCCTTGAGGTGCCTAAATTTCTGCAGCTAGGCATGCACATAGTGCCCAGAAGCTCAGTGCCTCATTCACACCTAAGCTCCAAAAGGCTTCATCCCAGGCCCAACACAAGAGACCTACTCTGAGACCCCCTAACAGATGGAGGCCGGCAAAAAACACAGCTGGAGGAGGGGGTAGAGACCCACCCCATTATAATTTTTAGCCCAGTGTGGAAGTGGTACATCCAGGATCAGCTCCCCCCTCTGCCTGATAGGGAGCAGGGATTTGAACTTGTGTCTACTACCTCTCAGTCATAGCATTTAAGGTCAGAAGGAACCATTAGATCAGTGGTTCCCAAACTTGTTCCGCAGCTTGTATAGGGAAAGCCCTGGGTGGGCCGGGCCGGTTTGTTTACCTGCCGCGTCCCCAGATTTGACCGATCGCGGCTCCCAGTGGCCGTGGTTCGCTGCTCCAGGCCAATGGGAGCTGTTGGAAGTGGTGGCCAGTACATCTCTCGGCCCGCACTGCTTCCAGCAGCTCCCATTGGCCTGGAGCAGCGAATCACGGCCACTGGGAGCCACGATCGGCCGAACCTGCAAACGCGGCAGGTAAACAAACTGGCCCGGCCCGCCTGGGGCTTTCCCTGCACAAGCTGCGGAACAAGTTTGGGAACCACTGCATTAGATTATCTGTCCTGACCTCCTGTATATCACAGACCACCAACACCACACTGCACCCACACATTAAACCCAACAGTGGAAATGAGAGACCAAAGTAAATAAGACATACAAGAAATGTATTATATGCCACAGGCAGAGAATAGGAGGCAATGAGGTGCATCTGTGCTTGAGCACCCTGCAATAGCAGGGAAATGATTAAATGAGATATACCTAGATAATTGTGGCAAGTGACCTGCACCCACACACTGCAGAGGAAGGCAAAACCTTCCCAACCTCACATATGATGATCAGTTAAACCCTGAGAGTGAGCAAAAACCAGCCAACCAAGCACTTGAGAGAGAAAATGATTGGTGCCACCTCAGATCCTTGGCCCACCGTGCCCAGTGTCCCACCTCCAGTCATGGACATCCCTAATGCTTCAGAGGAAGGAGATAAGAAAACCTTTCAGAATACACTGAGGGAAAAAATATCCCTTCCTGATCCCTGCTGGTATCCAATTGAAACCCTGAAGCATGAGCTTTAAGGACATAAGATAAAAACTGGAAATGAGCCTCAGGGTAGTTCAGACCTGCCACCAACTATCACAAGCAACCCTGTCATACAATTGCACTCATAAATTTGTCCAGCTCTCACTAAAAACTAATTAAGTTGTTTCCCCCAAAATTGGGATGCTGTTCCAGAACCGCATCCCACTGATGCTTAGAAACTTTATTCTAATTTCCAGCCTGAATTTGTTTGTGGCCAGTTTATATCTATTTGTTCTTGTGCCAACATTGTCCTTTAGCTTAAATAGCTCTTTACCCACCCTGGTGTTTACCCCTCTGATGTATACAGAACAATCCTATCCCCTCTCAGCTTTCTTTTTGTTAGACTAAACAAGCTAGGCTCTTCCAATATCCGTTCATAATATAGATCCTCCATTTCCCTGGTTATCCAAGCTGCTCTTCTCTGCACCTGTTCCAGTTTAAATTCCTCTTTCTTGAACATGGGTGACAAGAATTGTACACAGTTGTCCAAATGCCTTATACAATGGCATTTATCGCTGCTGGAAATGCCTTGCCTAAGACATCCTAATACTGTGCCTTAACTGTTGGACTATGTGGTATTCTGGGCAGTTTTCTCCCAATCTTTCCTGTTGAAGCTGCTCCACTGTGTTTAAATGATTAGTCATTGGGCCAGAGAGAACATGAATGACTGTCTAACCCAGTGGCTAAGGTATTCACTAGGTATGTAGGAGACCCTGGTTCCAGTGCCCCACCTTCAATGATTATTTAACACTTATACAAAGTACAACAGCTCCAAAAGAAGAGAGACCTGCCCCAGAATACTCCATAACCTCAATGGTTATGACCTCTTCTATGAGGTGGGAGACTCATGTTCAACTCCCTGCTCCTCACCAGGCAGAAAGAGGAACTGCATCTCGGTCTCCAACGTCCTCAGTGAGTGTTCTGACCACTGGGCTAAAAGTTACAATGCAACCTCCACTTGGTCTTTCTTCAAAACAACAGAGACCTTGTTTAAGTGCCTAACTGCAGGAGACCGTTCACAGCTGTGAATCCTAAGGAAAGATAGGTGCCTCCCTTCACCCCAGATTTAGGTGCTGAACTCCCTTAGAGAGATGGGTCTTAGGCCTCACTCCTCTCTATGGTATTTCCTACTGGCTAATGTAGGCAGCTCCCTACTCAGAATGTTGACTTCTGTGAATCCCATTTTAGGCACTTACCTCCCCCCAGGCATTGTACAGGGAACCTGGACATCGAACTCAGAGCAGTGAATTCCACTAGGTGGCAAGACACCTAAAGTTAGGCATTACAATACCTAAGTCCCCTTTGTGAATTTAGCCCTTAGTAGCCAGGCAAATTGTATTGCTGAGTTATATGTATCTTGTGACTGTAATAACCAAAAGCCAGGTTAAAAATGAAAACGTGTTATATACATAAATTTCCTGGTAAAACATATTGGCTGAAATATGTTGTTTGGGTCCCACAGTCCCTGCTAAGCACTGCTTATATCTGATACAATGCTAATCACAGTTGTCTGCTGGTCTATGGCATCTCAAATAAAGAAATGTTCTGAGTTGCACAGTCTAAGGCCTATAGTAGATTTTTAAAAGTGCACAGAGATAAGGTGGTAGTTAACCATCTAGTTCAGTAGTACAAAAAATAAAAATATTTCACCAAACAATTTTTTCCTCAGAGGCTTTATTTTTTGAGGTTTAGGGTGCACAGGTTACAACAAGAAACAAGAAAAGACAAAAGGCACTGCTCAGTCTACAACCTGCCATCTCCAAGAACCTGGCATGGAATTTTGCCTCTTTCCTCTCCTCCCAAATGACCTGTGAGCCAGTATTATAGAGTGCCCTGCCTTGCCTCTGAATGGATGTTCATTCTTCAGTCCTGCTTTGAGTTGCCATTCTGAAAACTGTAGGTGATCTGGTTGAACTGCTCGTTACGAATAATATTTGCCCTGTATTTTGCCACTGTGTTAGTGAATTATTCATAAGTTGATCCTGATTTTCTTCAAATATTGTTCAAAAGAATTTGCCCTATTGTTTGGATGTATAATTTTCAGACTATACAGATTGTTCACGAACTACTTGCTCCAACTATTTGCTGTTGGTGATGTATGGTTGGTCACCTATGTCACATGATATTGTCTCTGGCTCTTCTCCCAGTTGGATGACTGAAACTTTCCAAACAGGAGAATAACAAGTAATGCATGATTTGTATGAATTACAGGGCTAGCAGTCATTTGTTCTGAAATGCTAGCAGTCAAATGTTCTGAAAGTTTTCTTTTTCACTTTATTATTATTTTTAAGCTCTGCTAGGTCTAAACCAAGAGTGACCCCCTGGTCTGCTGGTATGAAGATAAGACTTGTGCAACCTGTTACACACTGACTGCAATACTTCCACAATGTCAGCCTTCCCATTGTTTCCCCTCTGCATTCCAACATAGAAAGTGTTTTGTGGCATGTAAGACATTGGGAATCCCCTGTACAGGTTCTTTGCATTCCAGCTCAATCAGGCAACATGTTTTTGCTGTGCTGAATTCTTCTGCAGCTGTGTGGGAGGCTGGGGGTTGGAGTGGGTTTGGTCTCTGAATACTTAGTAATTACTAGAGGTGGGGCTATACAAATTAAAAGTTCCACATGTATTGGTATGAATTATGAACTGAATTTCCTTTAGCTGATCTCATGTTCTTTTTTGTATTTTGCTTTGCTTGCACATTTGAGCAAATGTTAATTATGGGCCTGATCCTAAACCTTGGAGACTGAAGTCAGTACTCACAGGAAGGGCACAGCTGACAGTAGTGGCTGATTTTAATAGTCTTTTGATCAAGCTCTATATGTGCTGAGGACACATAAAGGCACTTAATAGTGGAACACAGCTCAAGCAGAGTGAATGGACTTGTTCAACTCCATTGGCTTGGCAGCACTATAATTATGGGGATCTGATGGCTTCTTTCCAAGTTGTACTGCACATATCTACTGTGTAAAATACACTTACTATATGTCAATGACCCTGATGAAATGGGCTGAATGGAGGAAAATACAGAAAACAGTAAATGGAGTGCCCTTCGTATATTTCATATGGACATGAGCAACATTTATTAACATTGCAGGGGTAAAGTCTTGTTATAAACGTTCTCCAAACATTAATAACAAAACCCTGGATCTGAAATTATTGCTGTGATCAGACCTCATCATTCCCAATGAAGACATATACATATACACTTTGCAGTTACTTTGTGTCAATGACCATCATGATAAAGACAGAAAATTAGATACCAATAAATGCAAAGCATCTGGAACATAATCCCTTCTCAGAGCAAAGGGACAATCTTACAATGTGTCAATGTCTTACAATTACAAACTTCTGGATAGAGCCCTGGGGCACATTCTATTATCAGACCTTTCTCAACTAGGACTGGTCTCTTACACAAACATTCAATTATTTACATTATTTCTTGCTTCCTCTTTCTAGAACGCTTTCCTCTAGAGAGAAACAAAACTCCAGTGAGTTACTGAAGACCAGCTCACAACATTTAGGGTCATTTAATAAGAGAACAGAAACTATACCATTTTGATCTCTAAATAAATGAGACAGCTTACTTTTTGAATTCTATTTATTGAATGCTTACACCTAACTCAGACCAATCCCTCTAGGCAAAACGTTAAGTTACAAAAAGATACAAAAACAGGAATATATATTCCATTCAGCACAACTTATTTTATCAGCCATTTAAACAAAACAGAATCTAACGCATATCTAACTAGATTGCTTACTGACTTTCTAACGCGTATCTAACTAGATTGCTTACTGACTTTTTACAGGAGTTCTGACTTGCATTCCTGCTCTGGTCCCGGCAAAAGCATCACACAGACAGAGAGAACGCTTTGTTTTTCTCCCCCTCCAGCTTTGAAAGTATCTTGTCTCCTCATTGGTCATTTTGGTCAGGTGCCAGCGAAGTTATCTTAGCTTCTTAACCCTTTACAGGTGAAAGGGTTTTTCCTCTGGCCAGGAGGGATTTAAAGATGTTTACCCTTCCCTTTATATTTATGACAGGGCCTGAGGCAGAGCCAGAGGTTAAGCAGTCAACACCCTCTAGCCCATTGGAAAGTTGGCGCTTGTAGCTCCAGCCCTGAAGTCAGTGCCTATAAAGGAGCCGCATATTAACATCTGAAGAGCTGCATATGGCTCTGGAGCCACAGGTTGGCCACCCCAGTCTAGATGTTAGTAATACCTTGAGTGCAAGGGACTGGACTAGATGACCTCTCAAGGTCCCTTCCAGTTCTATGATTCTAATATTCTATGCTGCACTATGTCCTGATTCACTCCCCCCAACTTCCTGATGCTGGATGTGTATGCTTATGGTGTCAACTAACACCAGTAGTCATTTTGGACAATATCTGATCTCTTATAATGCTGGTGATTCATCAACATGTGCTGCAATATGCTTGGAGCATTAAAGGGCTTTGCTCTAATTGTCTCCAGGGGTTTGTGGTCTGATTGCATTATTATTGAGTGGTCATAGTTAAGGCAAAGATTTTGTCATGGCAAAATGGGGAGCCTAGGCAGCTGCGGGTAGGCTAGGAGCTCCAGGGGCCTCCATCACCCCTGGAGGCTTGGACTTCCAGGGTCCCCCTCTGCTTGCCGCTCCAAGCTGTGGGGGTTCCCCCTGACACTTGCAGCCACCAGGAGCTCTGGGAGTCCCCTCTGGCACCCATGGAGTTGGAGAGCTGCGTTTGTCCACCGTGCTGCCCATGGCAGTGGAAAGCTGCGAGGGTCTCCCCTGCCACCCACAGCGGATGGGAGCGGCAGGAGGCTTCCTCCCCCTGGGGCAGCAGGCATACCCTGCAGCTCCCTGCTTCTGCAAGCAGCAGGGACCTGGCAGCTCCCAGCTGGAGCTGGCTGAAGTCATGGAGGTCTTTGGAATTCACAGATTCTGTTACTTCCGTGAACTTGTGACTAAATCGCAACTTTAGTCATAGTGCACTGATGCATCTTAGTGCACTTCAAATACCACACCGAGAAGCTCATTTCTATTTTGGTATATCCCTATTCAGTCTCTAACAGGGCTGGCCCTGCAAAAATTACAGTGCTTTCTCTGATGCATCACACTGGAGTGTCAATGGCTCTCCTGGCTGGTAGTACTTAAGGACAAGAGCACCCATTATCTTTTGTTTCAGCATGTCAGATGCTTGCTGTTGGGGGTTGCTCACTCTCACTCAACATCCTGCCTTGTGAGTTGACATATGGGTTTCACTACTGCAGCCAGATGTGGACAGAACTTGAACAGAAAATTTATCATTCCTATGAAGCACTGTACCCCTTTCACATCCACTGGAGCTGGCATGTCAGTGACTGCCTGGATCTTTTGGGGATCTGCTTTGAGCCCTTCTACTGTAAGCAGATATCCAGTGTATGTCATCTCATTGTCATCATCTAGTCTGGCCTACTGTATAACAAGACTATAGAACTTTTCCAAAATAATTCCTAGAGCATACCTTTTAGAAAACACCCAATCTTGATTTCAAAATTGCCAATGATGGAGAGTCCACGATAGCCCTAGGTAAATTACACCAAAGGTTAATTACCCTCACTGTTAAAAATTTACACCATAACCACTCTGAATTTGTCTAGATTCAACATCCAGACATTGGATCATGTTATACCTTTCTCTGCTAGATTGAAGATCCTAATATAAAATATTTGTTCCCCATGTAGGTAGTTATACACTGTATTTGCAGACCAGGCAGCCCTTCCAGCACTTAGATCAGTCTTCTCTAGAACATCTAGAAGGATGTGGATAAATTGGAAAGAGTACAGCGAAGGGCAACAAAAATGATTAGGGGTCTAGAGCACATGACTTATGAGGAGAGGCTGAGGGAGCTGGGATTGTTTAGTCTGCAGAAGAGAAGAATGAGGGGGGATTTGATAGCTGCTTTCAACTACCTGAAAGGGGGTTTCAAAGAGGATGGCTCTAGACTGTTCTCAATGGTAGCAGATGACAGAACGAGGAGTAATGGTCTCAAGTTGCAATGGGGGAGGTTTAGATTGGATATTAGGAAAAACTTTTTCACTAAGAGGGTGGTGAAACACTGGAATGCGTTACCTAGGGAGGTGGTAGAATCTCCTTCCTTAGAGGTTTTTAAGGTCAGGCTTGACAAAGCCCTGGCTAGGGTGATTTAACTGGGACTTGGTCCTGCTTTGAGCAGGGGGTTGGACTAGATGACCTTCTGGGGTCCCTTCCAACCCTGATATTCTATGATTCTATGATTCTATCTGTGGTGCTGGGTTTATCCCCATCAGCATGCACAGCCATCTGTAGTGACCAAATGGTGTTGCAAAGGTTGTCAGCATGCAGGACTCTATCCAGGCTTATACGACAAAACCATGTTCCACACATCACAGACCCTACAGAGTCTGGCTTTGGAAAGTTTTGGCAAGATGTCATCACTTGTAAGCTGTGGATACAGTAACATCTTTCAATGCCCAGAACATTGACTTTGTATATGTGTAGATTTGTAATGTGCCTGATGGCTTCTTTAACATCACTATGCTGCTTACCCAGGCTGTACTGACCTCTGCAGGTGCTATTCTGCAGTACCCCAATTCTGCAGACTTCTGAACTCCTTGCATACCAGATTATATAATGCCACTGATGTATTCCTTCGTGGTAAGCACACTGGTTCTGCTGGTCTACTTCCAGTCACAGCTTTCCTTCAAGACATCCATCACCTGTGAAAACATCCCCATGTACTTTTAAAATTGTCTTCATTGATCATGGGATTTCCCCTTTTGTTTCTTGCACTGCAGCTGTCATAAATATAAAGGGAAGGGTAAACACCTTTAAAATCCCTCCTGGCCAGAGGAAAAACCGTTTCACCTGTAAAGGGTTAAGAAGCTAGGATAACCTTGAGGTGTCTGTGGTACTTACCATCTACCATGAAAAATTTTAGTTGGTACTCTGTCATTTTCCAGGTTAGTTAATTTCAAGCTGCATTTTCCTAGAGGCTGCATTATGCCTTCATTGTATATTGTTAGATTATGCCTGCTGTTTGTAATGGGTGTGTTCAAGTCCAATTCACACTAAGGAATCACATTGCAGGAGGCCCCACTATCCAGCTGTAATCACACAGGGTGATTCCCTATTAAATTGTTGCATGCACTGAGGTTGGTCCCTTGTTGCTTTCTGTCCAGACAGCCTGAACCTGAAATGCTTTCATACTCAAAGTTGAGACTCCTGACCAGGCCGTCCCTAGCCATTTTGGTGCCCTACGCAGCCCCCGCTACGGGGAGGGGGGGCAGCCCCAGGCCTCCGCGGGGGTGGGGGGCAGGAGCAGGCTTGGGGAACAGGGGGGAAACCACCTCACCCAGTACGAGCCGGCAGAGTGGGTTGGGGCTGGGTCACTCCATTTCCTGCTGCCCAGTGATTGCAGGGCGGGCCTGACCCCATACTCACAGGGCGACGGGAAGTGAAGTGACCCGGCCCCAACCCACTCAGCCTGCTCCGCTCTCCTCCCCTGGCTCCCAGTCTTGGGACTTGGGGAGCAGGGGGAACCGCCCCCCAGAACTCCCTGGAAGCGTGGAGAGGGCTGGGGCTGGGTCGCTCCACTTACCACCGCCCAGTGAATGCAGAGTAGGCCTGACCCCTGCTGCAATCCTCAGGGGAAGGGGTAGAGTGGGGGCGGGGCTGGGGTGGATCAGGGATGGGAAGAGCCAGGGCGGGTGCGGAGCAGGGGCTTTTGGGAAGTGGTGGAGTTAGGGTGGGGCTGGGGCAGAGCTGGGGTGGGAAGAGCCAGGGCATGGGGTGGAACAGGGGTGGGGGCTTTGGGGAAGGAGTGGAGTGGGGGTGGAGCTGGGGCGCAGCAGGGGCGGGGGCCATGGGGAAGAGGTGGAGCAGGGCCTGGAGCAGCACGCAGCTGTGTAGGGCACCAGGAAATCTGGTGCCCCACATTTCCTGGTGCCCTACGCAGCTGCATACTTTGCGTTCAGGTAAGGACAGCTCTTCTCCTGATGTCATCACCGATGTCTGATGTGCCATCCCCCTCCTCTGCAAGTCTGGCTGAATCTCTCTGAGACCTTCTTCTGCTCTCGCACACCCTGCTAAAATGGTTCAAATTACCACAATTCGCAATGCTATCCTAGTGCAGGTCACTTCTTTGTTACTTGTTCATGCTGTCTCCCACAGAAAATGCATCTCATCATGGGTATGGAACCTGGGCCACCTGCTCTCCTTTGCTGTTGTCTCACTCCACGTACTTCTGGGGGTGTTGTGACTTCTAGAGCTTTTATTCTTGATGTAGAGGCTTCTGCTGCATACCCCATGTGCAAGCATCTGTCTAATGTGAGAGCACCTTTCCAGAGCAGCCTCTCCCACTGGTGGTGATTCCAAGTTCCACAAACTATCCTGTCCTGAATTGGGAAGTCTTGTCATATTCCCAAAATTGCATATATTAGCCATTCTACATAACTCTGTTACATAGGGCAGGGTCTGATCTCCATATTAGATTTCATATTAGTCTTTAATGAAAAAAACAGTGTTGCTCTAGAGTTTTGTTCTGCTTTGGGGAGCAATAGGTACCCAGGGCACTTAGGACTGCTATGAGGCTTGAGACAGTGGTGAGCTTCAGAGTGATGCAGACCTTTCTGCCTTGTTCTCCTTTATCGTAAAATAATAATTTTGCCTTCTCGGTGTTGTTGTCCTCCTGCATGGCCAGGGCTCCAGGAGGTTTCAGCTCAAGTCCCACGACCCACATTGTCAGCTGCTACACTTCAGAAAACTTACAGCTCACCCACTCTCACCTTGTTTCATTAGCAAAGAGCAAAGCTGGATGCAGGTTGTTAAGCTGAATAAGTGGAATTTTATTAAACCTAGTGGACTGCTCTGTCCATGTGGCTGAGCTGCTTCCAGCTGCACTTCTTATAGTCCCTGTGCCACTGGTGTCCCTTCAATAACAGTCCCGCCAGGGAACATGGGCTCTCTGAGTCCAGTTTCACTGATCATGATGCAGCAGGCATTCACTCTGGGCACTGTGCCTCTTCACCATCCACCATCACAAAAACTGTGGGTGGCATAACAACCACAACCTAGCAGTTACAGATGATGAATAGGTTCTACAAAAAGATGCTCAATGACATAGGAGCACAAGCCTCACAGACTTTTGATTAGACTCGTGCTCCTACGTCATTTAGGAGCTTATGAAAATCCCAATCAATGTGCCTCAAAAATCATATTATACAAATCTTTCATTAAGTTAAATATTTTATCATGAGTTATATTTGCCTGTTGAGATCATGGGCAGAATTCAGTGAGGTGCTGCATGCCTCCTGTGGAGTCTGATCCCCTTCAAATCCTACTGAAAGCAATAGGTTTTGAATATGCCCATATGCTCAGGGTTTAGCTGATTGCCATATTTGGGGTCGGGAAGGAATTTTCCTCCAGGGCAGATTGGAGAGGCCCTGGAGGTTTTTCGCCTTCCTCTGTAGCATGGGGCATGGGTGACTTGAGGGAGGCTTCTCTGCTCCTTGAAGTCTTTCAACCATGATTTAAGGACTTCAATAGCTCAGACATAGGTGAGGTTTTTCGTAGGAGTGGGTGGGTGAGATTCTGTGGCCTGCGCTGTGCAGGAGGTCAGACTAGATGATCAGAATGGTCCCTTCTGACCTTAGTATCTATGAATCGTTGAATGACCTACAAAAATGCTGTGTCTCTTAGAATTAAGTCCTTTGGCCCATAACAGAGAACTGAAAAGCAAGGCACATCTATTCACAAAATGAATCACAATTACTATATTGAATTGTTAATTTAGTTTGATGTACACTTAATTCCATAGAAATACTGCCATTTAATTTTGTATCTGTAATTTTTCTAATAGCCACATACCAGATCGTGTGCCCTTAAAACTGTCTATTTTAAACCACTTACACATAATCTTTTCAAAGGTGTATTTACCTGCACCAATTTTTACCTGCAAAATAGTCTGCAAATGTACTACAGTAATAAGACCATTCAAATTAACAAAAAAGAAAATGAGAATTCAATAAAAATGGTTAATGTATGTGTATTAAGTAATACTTCTATTTTATGAACCAGATAGTAAGAGATTTGATATTTTTAAAATAGTGTGTAAATGCATCATAGCTTTCAAGTGTTCTGGCTATCACAGTGTGGAAGTGGAAAAAGGGATAAAGGGAATTTGAATGCAGATATTTTGGTTTTCTTAGGAACACAGCCAGAGTCAGGCTAACTAACTCTAATAACTTGAGACTTTAAGGCAGGGCCTGGGCGAGTGGGAAGCGAGTAGGAAAACTGTAAGAGATGCTGTTTTGACCTTGTGTTAGCTAAGAATGGAATGCAGACTGTAGCAGGAACTTCTGAGAAAAGTAAGATATCAAGAAGGAATATGTATAAACAAGAAGCGGCTGTTGATCATTATTGTATGCAACAAAAGGTATAAATGCTTGCCCTAATTGTTTATCTGGCAGAGACCTGCCTAGGAAGGGGGAATCCCTGTCCGTGCACACTCTCCCCCTTGCAATTGCTTGAGAATAAACTGTCTCTGATTTATTGCAAACAACCTAAGAGCGAAGACTGCATTTTTCTTCCACAACAACATACTTTATTCTTCATCTTATATAAGTTTCCTCCTATATTGGGCCAAATTATGCTCACTTTGTGAATAAGGCAAGCATCATTTGTCCCTTTCTCTTGTAGTGGTTCTTGAAGAAGGGCATTCAGTAACAAACAAAAAATTAAAATCAGAATTAAATGTAAAGGGTCTGGGCATAGAGAGGGAATAGAAAACAGTTTTGAAAATGTGAATCTTTTCCAAAATAAGCCCCCGTCCTGCAAACGCTTAAACAAACATATGTTTAACTTTACTCACATGAACAGTCCCATTGAGTTCAAGGAGACTACTCCCAGGCATAATATTAAGCTTGTGCATCAATATTTGCAGGATCAGGGCACTGAAATCCTTTCTGTTACTGAAGATTTTCATGGGCTTTTATTAAAAGGCCTCATCTGCTCACATCCCAACTTTCTCTTCTGTTTGATCCTGCTGTAAAGTCACATTTATTTTTACTAACAGAGCCAGAGATTACATCTATGGAATAACAGGAAGTCTGGGATCTATTCCCAGCTCTGTCACCAGTGCTGGGTGACTTTGGGCAAGTCACTGACCTCCACTGTAAAGTGAATTGAGATCTACTGAAGAGAAGTGCTATATAAAAGCTAAGTGTTATTATTATTTATTAAATGACAATAAGATAAATACATTACTAGAACTGATGGCTCAAACAGATCAATTATGAGAAATGAAGGTCTGATTTAAAAACAAAATATTTATGATAAAACAATCACAAAAAAAGATGAAAGGTAAAAGGATTTAAGTTTGACTCCTACATGATATTTGATGTGTCAATGGGGCAACCAGTGGAGTAAAGCTCTGCTCAGTGTGAACAAGAAACAGTGAGGTCCTGAAGTAGGGGATTTCAGTCTCCAGGATTGCTATGATAGCATTTTTCACAGGCACTAATTGTGCATAGCAATTTTTTGAAAGGTTTTTTCTTCTGTAATGTTCTAAATGATCCTTTTTCTGACTGCTATCAGAATGTGCACTATAGTACTTTACTTGTATGTCTGTATAGCTGGACCTGTGGCATCCTCCCTTGTGAATTCTGCAGTGCAGAAATCTCTGTGTATCCAATGGTTGGCAGTTTACTTTTCTACTGATATAGCATAGTCACGCAGCAGGTGGCAAATCAAACAGTGAGGTACAATAGTCTGCTAATTCCGTGTTGTGGCTTGAATGGGCAATTTTCAGTTTTCAGTTGCTGACTTTGCAGGATTTAGCAGGAGAGCAGGGAAGTCCTGTCATTTTGCCTTAATGAAATTATCTTGATCTACCCTAAAACCAACCACCACATCCTATTCCCCTGGGTTGGTACCCTCTTTCAGTTTGACTGGGAACATTAGGATGGTGGGCATATTCCATAAAGATTTTACAGACCCCAGTCTCAAAGACTCTCTTATTTTTACTTTACTGTCAACCAGATGAGTAGAATCAAAATCAAATGGGCAATTGGTATTAATCAGTGGGTCTCAACTGGGGGTACACAGAAGTCTTCCAGGAGGTACATCAACTCATCTAGACATTTGCGTAATTTTACAACAGGCTACATAAAAAGCACTAGTGAAGTCCATGCAAACTAAAATTTCATACACACAATGACTTGTTTAAACTGCTCTATACACTAAAATATAAGTACAATATTTATATTGCAATTGATTTATTTTATAATTATATGGCAAAAATGAGAAAGTAAGCAATTTTTCAGCAATAGTGTGCTGTGACACTTTTGTATTTTTATGTCTGATTTTGTAAGCAAGTAGTTTTTAAGTGACATGAAACTTAGGAGTATGCAAAACAAATCAAATTCCTGAAAGGGGTATGGTAGTCTGGAAAGGTTGAGAGCCACTGGTATAAATGACCAAGTGATAGATTAAGACAGCAATGTGAAAAACGCTTTGCTCCAAAATAAGACAAAACAAACACATTCAAATGGATGATATTAAAACAAAATACTTCAAAAGTGAAATAACTGAAGTTTATTGTGGCAAGTTATGACTTCTGCATTATGACACCATATGTGTCATATTAAATGGCCTTGTACTGTAATAATTGGCTTTTTCCATTTTTAATGGATTTTAATAAACACCAAGTTGTAATAGAAAATATATGTGATCATTTTTATTGGTAACATTATTCCCATATTAAAATCACAGAGGTATCAGTTTAATGCAAAAAGATCAAGCTGGTAATTAAGGCTGAGGGGTACCATATAGGATACTGCATTTACATAACCCACCTATATTCTAACTTTTAAATGCCCTACATAAGGTATTTTATTAACATTAAATTCTCAAATGAGTTTTAAATAATGAAGATCTGACTCAAGAAAAACCTTGAAATTCAAAGTCAATGAACTGAGGTGCAAACAAAACAATGAGTCAATGCCAACTATTGTGTCAAAAACTAAAAAATTTAAAAGGGCCTAAATAGGGATTTATTTTAAAGTTTCTACCTTCTACCCAATCAAATTTATAGTTTCAAC
The DNA here is from genome assembly GCF_009764565.3 of Dermochelys coriacea. Lineage (NCBI taxonomy): Eukaryota > Metazoa > Chordata > Testudines > Dermochelyidae > Dermochelys > Dermochelys coriacea. The sequence goes on from NC_050070.1 coordinate 54,634,387, forward strand.
ATTATCATACATAATAAGATATATGGTTAAGAGGCTAGACCTTTGCAGTCAATACAGTTTATTGTGTGAGTACTGAGTCTGATTCTGACTCAAACCGGCACTTGCAACCATGGACATAAACTAAAATTCTGCACTCAATATCTCATTAATATGTTATTTAATTTAATTTTAAGATATCAAAAATCACTTCTATTGAACAAGCCAAACTGAAACAAGACATACCCCAAGACATGCACAAAGGGCTTACAGATAAAAAGAGACATAACAAGACAAGTTGGTTGTCAGCACTTCTGGAGAGGGAAAGTTCAGATCATATAAATGAAGACAAGCAGACAGGAAGGAGTGCATGTAGAGGTGAGATTTAAGAAGTAATTAACGGTTGGAAAATAGCACCTAGTAGATGAAGATAGGGAGAATATCTCAGGCACGTGAGGCAGCACAGCAAAAGTTTCAAGCCAAGAATGAGAGAAGGAAACAATGACACAAACTGAAAAATTTGATGAGCACTGGAAGTAGGAGGATGAGTAGAAATGACTGCAAGGATGTAGGTGTAACAAGGCAAGGTGTGAGGCAGCATGTGATAAAATTAAACATTTTCAAATCAACTGGCGCCGATAACTTGCACCAGGAGTATTAAAGGAACTAGCTGAGGAGCTCTCTGAACCACTAATGTTAATTTTTAACAAATCTTGGAAAAGTTGGAAAGTTCCAAAAAATTGGATGACTACCAATGAAGTTCCAATATTTTAAAAGGGTAGAAAGGATGAGCCAGGGAACTGTAGACTGGTTAGCTGGATGTCAATCCCAATAAAATAATTATGAGTTATTTCAGGACTCTATCAACAAAGACTTCAAAGCTAAAACTATAATTAATGCCAAGCTGCATGATTCCATTGCAGCAAAGTCATCTGTGGGGGTCTATGGTCATGTTTTGAGGCTGATAAGTGAGTCACCTGACAGAGGGGACTGGAAGTTATTAAAGAAAGGATCTCTCAGCAGACATTTTAGAGAGGAGAAGCAGGAAGGAGGAAGATGATTATGATGAAGTTGACAAGGGATCCCATGTTCTGGACAAGAAGCCATGTGGATGAGGGTAGAGGCAAAAGGAAGGAGCCCAGATTCCTTAGAGGACTCTGGTTTACATCCAAAGAACTCTTCAGAGAGGTGAGAAAACCGAGGTAGGGAGATGCGTATCAATGTTATCATTATTTTGTATATTTGTATTTCTCATGCTATCTAAGTAAGCAGCAATGGTGTTTTAGAATCCTGTGCAATGTCTGCCTGTCAGTTTTCACTATTGTGTACCCCTGAAGAGGTGAAGTGTAAACCAGAAGGCTCACACCTTCTATGGTATTCTGGGGAATTTGCAAGAACTGCAGGAGAAGACTATGCTAGTTTCAGGACCAAAGCAATAGGACCAAGGGATCCCCCCCCCCCCCCACACACACACACACACCAAGAGGAGTGTCAGACATGAGGTCTGTACCCACAGTGTATGCCTAGAGGCACAAGGCCAGGCACAGTGCCTAAACTTTGCCCAGCCCCAGGAAGCTAAGGCCATGTGGAATTCAGAGTTTAGGATCCCCTTATTGCAGTCTGGTGGGTGTTCAGCAGGAGGTGTTTGATCATATTCATGACCCTAAAGTCTTGTGGACTTTGTCCCCTCTATGAAATTACTAAACATTTGTCATGATGTGTGCTCTCCAAGCAGAAAAAAATCCAGAATTAAATGATCAAGGATATTGGAGGTTACTATTATACTGAGACCCAATGACAGAGTTGTGCATGGGAAGCTTGCAGAATGCCTTTTAGATCACAATTCCATCTCATCAGATTTTTTTTTAATATGAACAAAACATTTATTTAAATACCATAGAGACAATTAGTAAATGAGCCATTAGTGTGTAGGTTAGTGCTGTTTAATAACTTCAGCTCTGGGTGAGGCAGAAGGAAAGTATTCCCCAGATTCTGGGGCCACTTTGTACTGGGTTGGCCCTAGCACACTAGAATTACCTGAAGGCTGCACCAATTTGTATCAGCTGCCAGTAGGCCCCCAGGGAACCCTTAATAGGAACTGGCAGGTTCAGGGACTCCCCGACGCACATCATGTTTTGGCCACCCAGTTCCCACAGCAGAGGAGTTGCTATTGCACCTCTGTGATCCAGAACTTAAATACTACTGAGGATCTGCACCTATGTCACCTTAAGCACTTATCTTTGTGGGAACAGTGGTGATCATCCTTTTGTTAGCTAAGCCTGCCAAGCATTAAGGCAATTTTTATAGATTCCAAGGCCAGTAGGGACCAATGTGACCATCGAGTTTGATCTCTTGTATAACACAAGCCACAGCACTTCCCCAAAATAATCCTAGAGCATAATTTAGGGGAAAAAAATCCAATTGTGATTTTAAAATTGCCCGTGATGGAGAATCCACCACAACTTTTGGTAAATTTTTCCAATGGTTAATTGCCCTCATTGTTAAAAAAAAAATTACACCTTATTTCCAGTCTGAATTTGTCTAGCTTCAACTTCCAAACATTGGATTGTGTTATAATTTTTCCTGTGTGTGTGTGTGTGTGTGTGTGTGTGTGATGTGTGAGTGTTGTACCTCTCTCTCCTAGGCTGAAGAGCCTATTAAATATTTGTTCTCCATGTAGGTACTTACAGATTGTAATCAAGTCACCCCTTAACCTTGTCTTTATTAAGCTAAGTAGATTGAGCTTGAGTCCATTACTATAAGGCATCTTTAATCAGCCTTGTGGCTCTTGTCTGAACCCTCTCTAATTTATCATTAATATCCTTCTTGAATTGTGGACACTAGTGATGGACACAGTATTCCAGCATGGTTGCACCAGTGTCAAATACTAAAGTAAAATAACCTCTCTACCCTTCTTGAGATTCCCCTATTTATGTGTCCAAGATTCGCATTAGTCCTTTTGGCCACATCATTGCACTGGGAGCTCCTGGACAGCTGATTATTCACCATGCCCCTAAAATCTTTTTCAGAGTCCCCATTCCTGTAAGTAGGCTAGATTCTTTGTTCCTAGTACATTTTTTCCCTAATACATTTACATTGAGTTGTATTAAAATATACCTTAAGGATCAGACCAATGTTATCAGTCCCTCACTTTCACTAATATATGTGAAACAGCAATCTGGGACTCCATTTGTAATACTCCCCTTCGTGATTAGAAATCTCAGTGACACACACACAGGGCATAAAAAAAAAAAATCACTCAATCATCAGCCTTCTACCATACGTAACCAAAATGAAGGGACTTAAGCACAAATTCAGAATTAACTCTGATTTACTCATCTTTTGCTGAGGTGAGCTAAATTAACACAGGTTAGGTATTTCTGGATTTATGATTGTTTAGTTTGATTAATAGCTGGGCAAGATTTAAGAGATTAATATCAGATGAAATGGTATTTTTTAAAATTAGCCCTCCTATTATAAAGAGAATTTTGATGCATTTAGATAATTAACATTAAAATAGTTGCTTGCTTTTATTGTGTATCTGTGCATAAATGTTCTTCAATTAATTTGGTAAGGTTTAGGGCATAGCCCACATCTAACAACTGTGAACTGTCCATCTGCAGATCCATGCTAGCATGAAGACAGTAGCTAGTTAGGATCTCATTACTGGAGAATAATTTATCACAAATTCACTATGCGCAATTTTAGACACCTTGATACAATAGCTTAAATGGTCAATTGAGAAAGGCACAGCATTGAAAACTTAGACTTTAAGGCCAGAAGGGATCATTATAATCATCTAATAGACAGGAGCCAAGGAACACAAGACCGAAAGATATTTTTCAAGGAAGTCATACAAAGATATTCAAGCATCCAATGAACAATATGATGCAAAACACAAATGAATTAATGAAAACGGAAAAGATCAGAGGGGAAATATCCATGAAATCAGCACAGATGTCATATTAAGGAGGTAAATAAAAACAGGCACTTGGTCAAAAATAACGATAAATGTTTATATACAATTTCAAGAAACTTAAAATCATAAATAGGTGAAACAGAATGCCTTGCAGTGTAATGGGATATTGATATAGTAGGCATTATGGAAATGATAAAAATCAGTTAGATATAGTTTATAATTAGGTATACCCATATCAGACAGAAAGGCTAAGCCAAACACGTATGGGAGTAGTACCATATGTAAAAGATTCCATAGAATCTAGTGAGATTGAACTTCTGAGCAGAGAGGACCACAGTTGAATCTGTAAATATAAATCTAAAGCTGTAAGAATGTAAATATATTACTAGGGCTATCCGAGTGGCCTATGGATCAAGAAACTGATTTTGAGCACACAATGTTGAGAGAGAAGAAAGAGGCAGCAAAATGTAGCAAAATGATGATAACAGGAGACTAACTGCTTGCATACAAACTGGTCAAATGTCACAACAGGACAGCATTTAGAGAAGCAATTTCTCAAAACTTTAAATAATTGCTGCTTGGGACAGCGAGTTCTAGAATACACAAGAGGAGAGACAATTCTGAGCTTAAGAATAACAAACTGGAGTTAATTCGAGTTTTAACAGTAGCTGAGCCTCTAAGTAATAGTGACCATAACATAATTAGGTTCAACATCCTAGCAGGAGGTAAGGTTCCAAAAATTGACATAATGGCACTACATTTTAGAAAAATAGGTTTAAAAAAAAAAAAAAGAGGCAGCTGGTCACAAAGGCTCTAAAGCCAAAAGTAAAGGAAGTACAATCTTTAGATGTGGCATGGATGCTGCTTAAGAAAAAAATAATAGTCTCAGAAAGCACATGTACCTCTGAACAAAAAGGGAATCAGGAAGGCAAGAAGCAAATTAATGATTTGAGAGTCAAACAGGGATCTTTAAAAATCTGGAAATCTAAACTCTAAGGAAACCAGTAAAAATAAGCATAAATTACAGCAGACAATATGTAAGAGGGAAATTCAGAGGGCTGAAAGGGATTTTTGAAAAGCAAACAATTAACAGCATAAAAACAAAGAAAAAGACACCATCAACCTGTCGAACTCATTGCCAGGAGATGCTGTGAAGGCCGAAAGTCTAATTGGGTTCAACACTTAATTGAACACATTCATGGAGGGTAGGTCCATCAATGGCATTAGCCAAGATGGTCAAGGATGCAACCCCAAGCTCTGGGTGTCCCTACACCTTTTACTGTAGGAAGCTGGGACTGGATGACAGGGGATGGATCACTCAATAACTGCCCTATTCTAAAGCATCTGGTATTGGCTACTGGAGGAAAGTAGGATACTGGGCTAGATGCATAGGTGCCGACTCCGTGGGTGCTCCAGGACTGGAGCACCCATGGAAAAAACATTAGCAGGTGCTTAGCACCCACTGGCAGCCATGCTCCCTCCTAACCCACAATGACTCCTGCCTGCTGGCAGCCCTACCAATCAATTCCTCCCCCTTCATCCCAGCACCTCCCATGCATCAGCTGTTTCATGGCATGCAGGAGGCGCTGGGAGGAAGGGGGAGGAATGGGGATAGGGCACACTCATGGGAGGGAGTGGGGAAGAAGCAGGGCAGGGGTGTAGCGAGGGCGGGGGGGGGGCTGGAGAAGGGATGGAGTGGGGGCAAGGCCTGGGATTGAGCAGGGGTTCAGCACCCTGGGGAAAATTGGAAGCCAGGCACGTGTGGTTAGATGGACCATTGGTCTGACTCAGTATGGTCATTCTTATGTGCTTATGTTCTTAAATTCTTTAAGTATATCAGAAGCAGGAAATGCTGAAAAAGAATCAGTGGGTCTGCTGGGTCACAAGCGACTAAAGGGAGCAATTGTGGAAGATAAGGACATTGCTAAGAAGCTAAATGATTCCTTTGCATCAGACTTCACTGAACAAAATGTTAAGGAGATACCTGATCTTTTCTGGTAATAAGGATGAGGCGCTCTCAGCTTGAGGTGCCAGATTAAGAGGTACTGGAACATACTGATAATTTAAAAAAAACAAGAAATCTCTAGGCCCATATGGCATTGTGACAGGGTACGACTCATCACTGCGATGCCTCCTACTAGCTGTCTTGGGATTTAGCTCTGCACCCTCTTCTGGTGGTGTCTCAACCACCATCATTTCTGCTTCTGGACCCACATCATCCCCAGGACTGCGGCATCCTCTTCATCACACTGGCCTCTGGCTGTGCCACATTCTGGGTTCTCCTTTTCCAGGGAGACCTGCAATCTCCACTCAGCCACTTCCATCAGTGGCAACTGCAGTCCATTGTCCCAGGGCCACTTCCCATGCAGCTCCAGGACCCTCTTCTGCCCTTACCTCAGGGCCTCAGCCTGCAGGCCCTAGCAGCCAGCCAGGAGCTCTCTCTAGCTCTCCTGTTCCTGCCTGCAGCACTGAATTGTCCCAGGGGCTGGGGCTGGGGCTGGGGCTGGGGCTTCTTCCCCACTAGGAGCATGATCTTCTCCCCTCAAGTTCCAGTCAGCTACTGAACTTTGCTCTGGCTGCAGCCCTTCTTATATGGGTCTGCTGGGCCATGATTGGCTACTCCTCTCAGCCCCTTTCTAATTGGATGCCCCAGGCGCAGACTCCTTAGGGTTGCTTTTAACCCCTTTTCTGCCAGTGAGGGGAAGCCGCCCCATCACAAGCATATATCCAAAAATTCTGAAGTTCAAGTCTGAAGTGGCTGAGCTATGCAATCTCTGGTTAAAAGCAGCTACTATACCAGAGGATGAGAGGATAGCAAAATTTGTATCTATATGTAATAAAGTCTCTTAGGGTGATCCAGGATTTACAGATCAGTATGCCTTACACCTAGCAAATTGATTGAAATGATGTTTTATTTTTCTATTTTTAAATTATTTAAAAAATTATGATATGATGGTTTCTGAAAAGCAAAATCATGTGTCACTAATCTATTAGAATTTTTTGAACATGTCAATAAAATAGTGGATAAGGAGAACCAGTTTACATAATGTATTTAGATTTTGAGAAGGCCTTTGACAAAGTCCCTCACAAGAGACTAATAAAGCAAAGCTCACTGGAGATCTCTGCTTAATGCGTAGATGAACTTTAAAAAAAACAAAAAAGATATTAGGATACATAAGGAATAGGATGAAAACTATACAGAGAAACTATAATGCAATTATAGTAGATGACTCAATAGCAGTCTCATCTGGAATACTGTGCACAGTACTGGTCATCCCATCTCTACAAGAATATTGCAGAATTAGAGGTGATGCAGAGAAGGGCAACAAGACTGACTTGAGGGCATAGGATTACTCTGATATGGAGAAAGATCGAAAAATTGGGATTATTTTCCAAAGGAAACAAATAAAAGGGAACATGATATAAATGGATTGGAAAAGGTAGATCTGTTTTCCTCCATGTTTCATAACACAAGATAAAGGAAACAGTCAATTAAATTGAAAGGTGGAAAATTCAAAAATGGTAGTGGGAAGTACTTTTTCACACAATGCGTAATTAGATTGTGGGACTCATTGCCACAGAATGTCATTGAGGGCAGACCATATTAAGATTCAGAGAGATTGGATGGTTATATGGATTACAAGACTATTCAGAGTTATAATAGTTAATGTTAGCTAAAAGAGTACTGGAAAAGAGATGAAACCTCATGTTCAAGATTTAAGACAATCTCTACTAGGGATTAGAATGAGAAATTCATGGTGGCCAGATTAGCCCACATCTGCCTATTATGAGGTTTCTTTGCTCCTTCCTCAGAAGCATCTTGTGCTTGCCACTGCTAGAAATAGGATAGTGGACTAGATGGACGTTGGGTCTGTTTCAGCATGACAATGTCTATGTTCCTAGTGTGACTTCCTGCATTGCTTAGGCCCTTGAACGTCTTCCAATGATTCCTGAATCTAGCCCAACAACTTGTGACTGAACTAGAGTATATCATCTAGAGTAGCAGAGTTTAACAGCACTCTAAGTAACAAGCTGGAAGCCATTTGGAGGGCACAAGTTTAACTGGTCCTACAAAATTCAAGAACAGAGGTGGCCAGAAAGTGAAGGGAGCAGTGTACATGAAAAATTTTACATAAACAAAAACAAAAATAATTTTCACTGACATTTTCAGCTGAAAACTTCAACTTTTAATCAAAAAAACTCCCCAACTGTTTCCGCTGAAAATTTCCAAAAGCAAAAAGAACAAGTTCTGGATGACAATTTGGGGGTGTGTGGGGAGGTGATTTTCCTGCGAACAATCCATTTTTCTTGAGGAAAACAGATTCCTTCTGTGAAAGTTTTTATTTAAATCAAAAACCTGATTGTCCTTTGGAGATAAAAAATTTGGAAGAAAAACCTTTCACTCAGCTGTGTGCTGGAGCTACGCTACATATTCTTGAGTGCCATCTGCTGACACTTTATCTGTTAACTATTTATAAATATGCAGATACAAAGCACTCCTGTGACATATTTCAAATGCTACCAGACATCCTACTGTTTCAAAAGATACGGAAAATGAGGCTGGCACAATATAACTCATTATTTTTTAAATTCATACCCTCCCTTGATTAGAAAGAGAGAAATAACCTAGAAGTGCTCTAGTCTAAACAGGTCAACTTAAATGGGAAGGGGAGTATTTCCTGAACAGCTAACAAAACACTGGACAAGATGACACGATGACTCAAAATAATTTCCTCTTCAATTTTTGCTATCAACTTGTATAGGCACCTACTATTTTATTTAATTTGCTGATATTCATAATATGTCCAATACCTTCTATTAAAGTTAAAATAACTGAATTCAAAATTTCTTTGGTACAGAATAACTCAAATAATGTTTAAAATTTCCCCTGCCCAGCTTTTATAAGGACTCAGTATTATTCAGTGGAATTTACCCTGTCAGGTAAGGAAATCCACATATAACAGGAGGAATTTAAAAAAACTATGCATATCTGGTCCTTCCATGCATCTCCTCTGGATCTGTGAGGGGGCTGCCGTCTTCTGCCAAAAGCCAGGTGACATGCTTCTTAGCCCCCCTCTTTTTCTCGAGGGTGTAGAAGAAGCAAGAGCCGCAATCCATCTCTCGAAGCAGACAGATGCGGGATTGAATGAATACACCCTGGGCCAGATGGTCCTTGAGGACCTGGAGCTCCTCCCGCTTCTCCCAGCATGCTCTGCAGAGGGATGGATACCTGGGGCTGCTGGCCAGACACCTCTCCAGCTCCAAGACCTCCCACTCCAACTGTTCTCTCACCACATCCCTCTGCCAGCTGGCACCCCGGGTGTAGTTGTGTCAGAAGAGCGAGATGCACAGCTTCCCCCTATCCCACTATTGCTGAGTCGAGGGAAAGGTGTACCTCTGCCCTTGCCAGGCCAGAAGATCTCCTGGAAGGACGCCACAAAGCCACGTCCTCCAGCAAGCTGTTATTAAAGTGCCAATAAGCCGGCCCCGGCCTCTCTGAAGTGAGAGAGGCCGTCACAGTCACCAACTGGTGATCTGAGAATGGGGCCAGCCGGATGCTGGAGGAGTGGGCCCATGAAAGATGATGGTGAGATAGTAAATGTGGTCCAACTGGGAGTGGTGTGACTGATGTGCCTCCACCCGGACATAGGTGAACATTGACACATTGTTTGGGTGGTAGTCATGCCAGATGTCCACCAAGAAATGATGGTCAACAATTGACCGGAGGATGTCCATGGTGGCTGGGCACTCCTCAGTCCCCGAGCGGTCCCACTCTTCAAGGGTGGTGCAGACATCTGCTGGAAAAAGTGCACCTGCTCCGGACAGTCAATATAAACAAACTGTCTCATGGCCCATCAGCAAATTACCCTGAGGGGCTGCATGCGACTGTTCTAAAGCCTGGGTGTGCCCCTTTTAACTCTTCTGCCCATCCTAGAGGATGAGTCAGCATTGCCACGCTGATCCCTAACTCCCTTTTTGCAGCAGCTTCTGACCTTCTTCCCCTCCCACACCAGCACTGTTACCCTTCCTCCAGCAAGCCTGAACAATGTCCCCCTGCATATGGTGCAGTGTGGTCATCCACACTAGAGTATGACTGTACCACATAAAACCTTTTTAGCAAAGTTTTTATAAACTATATTGGCTGTAATATAGATGGGACCATATGTGTCTGGCAAATTTGACAGCAAATCTGTTTTTTTTTTTAAAAAGTGAGATTGCAGCTAGCATCTCAATTCTCAAATATATGATGAAGGTATCCAGGTAAATTAGTACTGTTCTTGATATGTAGATGCTCAATCTACAAATGCACAGCAGTATCTTGCATTCACTTCTGTTTCTGTACTTTAAACACTCAAAATCACACTTTTCCAGGTGCAATCCTAAAAGCTTTAATAATAGAAGATCAGACTGTGGTTGCTTAATGAGACTTTTTTTTTTTTTTTTTTTTTTAAAAAACAGAGAGAAAAGTTTGCAATACCAAACATATCCAGAGCTTCACCTTTATTTTGTCAAACCTTGAGGTTTCAATTAGCCAATTTCTGTTTAATTTAATCTGAGACATATGTATGTAGGAAAGTCTTGTTTTGTGACTCAGAGCAGTTCTTTCAGGTAGGCACATACATGTGATTAATTGATTTCTATTGTGAAAGGGTCAGGCCAGATGGCTAGAGGAGAGTAATCTTATTGAGATCCTGGAAGTGGGCGGGTGAAGCCCGTCCACTGCTAAAGGATTCCCCCCCAGCCCAAGACATTGATCCACAGGACCTGGATACCAAATAACTCCGGGGAACAACTAATGAAATAACAGAGACACAAGTGTGGTAAAAGGGTCAAAAGAAGGGAACTGGAACTGGATGGGGACACCGAGCAGAGAACCCCGGACAGTGCCCACTGCTCCTCAAAGGCGTCCAGGGAGTCAGAGGACGCCGCCCAAAGGAACTCTGCCTGGATACGTGAATGGACCGAGGATCGGAAATAGGCCCCACAGTCACAGGAGACTCCATCAGCCAACCTCCTCATTCTGGTTTTATAGATGGACATTTTAGCTAGGGCCAGGAGGAGGTTGATCAGGAGATCCCGTGACTTTGTGGGGCCACGGATAGGGAGTGCATAAATAAGAAGGTGAGGGGAAAAGTGCAACCAAAAACGTAATAAAATATTGGTGAAGAGCCAGAATAGGGGCTGCAGCCTGGCACACTCCAGATGTGTGTGTGCCAGGGTTTCCCTCACACTGCAAAAGGGGCAGGTGTCTGGGATAGAGGTGAACCGTGCCAAGAACACGCCCGTGCTCACGGCTCTGTGAAGGAGCCGCCAACTGATATCCCCGGCGGGCCTCGGGATTAAGGTGGAATATAGGCTGGCCCACCGGGGTTCCTCACCCTCCAAAGGTGGCAGGAGGTCCCGCCATTTTGTATTGGGGTGGGACACAAGGGTGAGGGCATGAAGGAGGTGGAGCACGAGCGTGTATAGATGTTTCCTTGGTGCGGTTTGGAAACAGACCGGCTGCATCTCGTGCAGCTGGCTCTCGGTGAAGAGCTGAGGGGGTCGGTTGAGTCCACGGGGCAGGGGCCCAATTAAAAGGTCCGGCGGTCCTGGGGTAGAGGGTGGGCAGGGCACGCCCTCGTGCAGGACCTGGTCGAGATAAACCTGAGCACCGGGCGGCAAAATGGTCTTCACCTCCTGAAGTACGCGCCGGGGAGTACGAGGTCTGGAGAGCCCCATGAGTTGAGCAAGTGTAAGGGGATCCGGCCAGTCTCCCCGGTCATAGTCCAGGAGGTCTCCGACTCTCGTGACTTCTGCCAGAACCAACCTCTGGCGCACCGAGAGGGACTCTGCCACCTGCACACAGAGCTGGGGGTTGTGTAGCAGGGGCTCTGCAAGGAGATCTGCCCCCTCGGTGGCCGCCATGGACCTGGTCGTTGAAAAGAGTTTCCAGGTCTGGAGGAGGTCTTGGTAGAAGACTGGCAGCCCAGAGAGGTCTCACAGAAGACCTCTGGGATGGAGATAAAAGAGCTGCCAGTTGTATCGGAGCCTTCAGAAGTGGCGCAGGAAGGCATGCGCCAGTATGCTCCATGCTAGACTACCTGCACCATAAAGGAGCCTTTGCAGGGTTTGGAGGCGGAAGACATGGACCTGAGTAAGCGGACATTTCAGGCCCTGTCCTCCCTCCTCCAGGGGTAAATGGAGAACCTCTGCAGGGACCCAGTGCAGTCCTGACCAAAAGAACTCCAGAATCAATGTCTGGAGATTGGCCGGGAAACCCGGGGCCGGGACCAGAGTGTTGAGCCGGTACCAGAGCATGGACAGGACTAGTTGATTAAGCACCAGCGCTCTCCCTCGAAGGGAGAGGCACCGGAGTAGTCCTGTCCATTTCCGGAGCCTCTCTATCACCCCAACCTCTAAATTCTGCCAGTTCTCCGGCGGAGAGGGATACATGGCAGAAAGGTAAATGCAGAGATAGAGCAGCGGACCCACGCTTCACCGGATGGCCTGAAGTGCGGGTGGGAGGGAGCTCACCTGCCACCAGTCCCCTACCACCAAGCCAGAGCTCTTGACCCAGTTGACCCATGCGTAGGAGGCTGCCAAATAGATGGCCTGGTAAGCCTCCACCCGCACCAAGTCGCCTGGGTCTTGGACCACGAGGAGCACGTCATTAGCCTATGCCAACAGGACCAGCCGCAGCTCTGACTCCCGCAGCACCAACCCTGCCAACCTCCTTCGGAGGAGACAGAGGAAGGCTCGATCGTCAGAGCATACAGCTGGCCCGAGAGGGGGCACCCCTGCCGTACTCCTCGCCCGAAGCTGACCGGTTCAGTCAGGGTCCAGTTGAGCCTGACCAGACACTCTGCGGAGGCGTACAGCGGCCGGAGAAAACCCACAAACTGGGGTCCGAAGCCAAATGCTTTCAGAGTGCTCAGGAGATACCCGTGACCTACCCTGTCGAACGCCTTCTCCTGATCCAAGGACAGGAGGGCGAATGACAGACCATACCTACGCCCAAGTTCCAAAAGGTCCCGGACCAGATATAAGTTCTCGAAGATGCTGCGGCCTGAGACAGTGTAGGTCTAGTCTGGGTGGACCACATCCGTCAGCACGGACCCTAGCCGCAGCGAGATTGCTTTTGCCATGACTTTGGTGTCCCGTCTCAATCCTCAGCATGGACAACAATTTCTTAAATCGCGGCAGACCCCCTTCTTCGGCAAAAGGCAAGCACGGCTCACCTGCACGAGAGAGGGAGGACCCCGCTCTGTAAAGACTCGGCCCAGACAGTGACTAGGTCTGGGCCCAGGACGTCCCAGAACACGCGGCAGAACTCCACGGTCAGCCCGTCCATGCCCGGAGATTTATTGGTGGGCATGCGATGGAGGGCTTCCGAGAACTCGGCCAGAGTGAGAGACAGCTCTAAACAGTCTCGGTCGCCCGCGCTGACCATCGGGAGCTCCTCCCAGAGCACTCTGCAAGCGTTAGGAGCAGTCGGATCCAGGGAGAAAAGACTTGCGTAGAAGGCTCTCGCCCTCCTGCACATCTCCACTGGATCCACAAGGGGGTGCCATCTTCTGCCAGAAGGCAGATGTCATGTTTCTTGGCCCCCCTCCTTTTCTCCAGGGCGTAGAAGAAGCGGGAGCCGCGATCCATCTTCCAAAGGAGATGGATATGGGATCGAACAAAGGCACCTCGGGCCCGATGGTCCTCGAGGGTCCGGAGCTCCTCCCGCTTCTCCAGGCAAGCTCCGCAGAGGGGCGGATCCTTGGGGCTGGCAGCCAGATGCCTCTCCAGCTCCAAGACCTCCCGTTCCAACTGCTTCATTGCCGCATCCATCCGTCAGCTGGCGCCTCGGGTGTAGTCACGGCAGAAGAGCCGGGCGTGCACCTTCCCTAGGTCCCACCACCGCATCATCGAGGGAAAGGGACGCCGCTGCCCTCGCCAGGCCAGCCAGAACTGCCGGAAGGATGCCACGAAGCCCACATCGTCCAGCAAGCTGTTGTTGAAATGCCAATAGGCCGGCCCCGGCCTCTCCACGCAGAGGAAGGCCGTCACAGTGGCTAAATGATGGTCAGAAAATGGGGCCGGCCGGATGCTGGAGGAGTAGGCTCGTGAAAGATGGAAGAGTGATAAATAAATGTGGTCCAACTTGGAGTGGCTCGACTGAAGGGCCTCCACCCGGACAAAGGTGAACGTGGAAGTGTCAGCCGGGTGGTGGTCACGCCATACGTCCACCAGGGAGTGACGTTCAACTATCTCCCGGAGGATGTCGGCGGCGGCCTGGCTCTGCTCGGTCCCCGAGTGGTCCCACTCCTTGAGGGTGATGTTAAAGTCCCCACCCAGGACAAGGCACTCATAAGGATCCAAGGTGCCGAGGAAGGCGGACGCCTGCTGGTAGAATTGCAGCCACTCCGGGCTCACTGTTCAGGCATAGATGTTAACGAGGTTGACCACGAGCCCCTCCATATGGGCCCGGGACTGCAGCAGGCGGCCCGGCACAGCCTCGGCGACCCCAGCACCTCGGACCGTAGGTCGGGTGAGAACAGAGTCGCCACTCCAGCTGTGCGAACTGTGAGATGGCTAAAGTAGACCCTGTCCCCCCCAATCCAGCCACCAGCTGTCTTTGGCAGTTGGATCCGTATGGGTCTCCTGCAGGAAAACCACAGAATACCCCCCTTCCGAAGGAAGGAGAGCACCTGGGACCTGCGAAGACCCATCCTACAGCCACGGGTGTTCAATGTTGCAATGGTTGGGGGGGGCCATGAGGAGGGCTGCGGGGGATCCTTGTCGGCAGGGACGCTCATGGCTCCCGACGGGCCGTGCAACTGTCTATGACCTACCCCGTAGGTGAGTAAGGAGTCACGGAAGAGGTGGACCCGCTGGTAGGCTGCAGTGCCCTGCTTCCCGGTCCTTTTATCCTCTCCCATGAGGGCCCTCGCGGCTTGGAGGATTTGATGAAAGTCCCCCCATCGCTGGAGAGCAAGCTGTACCCTGTTGCCGGAGCCACGGACGTCTTCTGGAAACTCCCACAACTCCTCTCGCAGCGAATGGGGGGGTGGGGTTACGGTCTCCTGGTTACTCCCCAACGGGGCCCTTGGTACAGCCCCGTGGCCCACCGAGACAGGCAGACAGGGTGCAGACCCCCGACCGAGTTCCTGATGGGCTGGCACCACTAGGCCCGCCTCAAACCCTGGGGCAATAGGGGGCGGCGAAGGGAGGATAGCAGCCCCTGGTGAGTCGGGACAGGTAAACACAAAGGCCGCTCCCTGGGAGTCGTCTACTGGAAAAGGGAAGGAGACAGCCCCAGGGGCAGCAATAACATCTCGGAAGGCGGACAGAATAGGGACAGGGACAGGGGCAGGGTTAGAGGTGAGACTCTGGGTGGGGGAGAGGGCTCTAAGTGATGCCAGGCACAGGCTCTATGGTGGATTTGGCAGCCATGGCATCAGGAGGTGGATTATCTTCCTTCAGGCCCCCTCCCGGGAAGGGGGTCGATTGTTCCTCACCAACGAGAGGTGCCCTGGTGCTTCGGGTCCCGGTTGCATGGCACTAGCCATCATCTCAACAGGCTCGGTGGCCATCAGCGGAGTGCCATCTGCACCTGGGTTGATAGAGGAGTCCAGGGGCTCCTCGGAGGTGGGAGCGGAAGCAATGGTTGGGGGAGGGAGCATGGGGAAAGGGGGGCTTGAGTGAAGTCGCCCAGATTGAGGCCTGCTGGCATAGGGTCGTCCTCCCCCTGGGTGACCGGGGTCAGACCCAGGGCCTCGATCTCCTCATATATGGATGGGAGATTGCTTTCCGGCACCCCGGGATTCTCCCTGCCAGCACTTGACGCGACAGTCGCCTCGGGGCTTACTGAGGTTTCAGATTGTGCCAGGGCAGGAGGGGCTCCCTTGGGGGCCTCAGAGGGGAGGGACTCCTGTGGAGGGGAGATACTGCCTTCCAGTGCTGCCACGTTTTCCCCAGCTGGCACCGGTAGATGGAACACACCTGTGGGTAAAGTGGAAAGCTCAGCATTGGTGCCCCCCTTCCTGGTCTTCCGGGGGGCCTCAGCATCAGATGGGAGGAGCGGAGCTTGAGCCTTCCACTTGCCCTGCTTCCCCTGGACTAGGGCCCAGCCCTCCATGGCATCATCCAGGGGCTGGCTAGCAGGGGTCGTGTCAGAGGCGATGGCTCAGGGACCTGGGGGGATAACGGTAGGGCATCACAAGGGAGGGAAGATTCCCCTTGGGGTGGGCTCTCTCCCATGCCCAGCGGGGTCCCTGTAGCACCCTTCTCCACAGGCCCCGCCAGATTGCAAGGAGCTGGGGCGGGGCTCTCCCACTCATCTGGGCATAGTGGGGGAGCTCCTCTCGGGCCCGAGTGGGAGCAATGGTGGACTGGGAAGGAGGAGGGGTGGTTTCAGGCATCGGGCAGCCAGGGGCGCTGGCGATGACGGGGCCAGTGCCCTGCCAGGGCTCGGGGGTCCCAGATGCCCCTCCTTGCCGGACCAAGGGGCAATCCCTCTGGACGTGCCCCATCACCCGGCAGAGGTAGCACCGGGCCTCCCCTGTGGAGTAATGCACCCGGTAATGGGCCCCCTGGTAGGGGACCAGGAAAGACCCCTCGAGCACCTCTCCGTCACGCGCCACCGGCAGCAGTTGAAGCTGCACTTGCCGGCGGAACAAGGGGACGTGACGGAGGGCGGGGTCTTTGCAGCCCAACAGGAGAGGGCTGATGACAGAAATGGGTTTCCCCAGAGTAGAGAGAACAGGTAACAGGGTGGCACTGGGAAGGAAGGGAGGGATGGAGGTCAGGACCAGGCGGATGCCCAGGTCCTCTAGTGGCTCCAGGGGGACGAACACGCCCCCTACTGCCAGGCCCTTCTCCACCGACTTCTGGGCGGTGGCCTGTGATGCTAAGAAGAAGACAACCTTGCCATACATTTTGGAGGCCGTCACAATGGCCGTGGGCCCCACTACCCTCGCCAACGCCTGCACGTAGGTCTCCACATGGGACGATGCGGGCACCAGGAGGCTACGGATGCCATGCTTCCTGGTCATGGTGGGAAAAGGGGCCCTGGCCGCTATAGATGGTAACGGAGGAGCTGGGCGGGAGAGATGACATAGCAGCAGGCGGGGGGGGGGCTGCCACCACCTGGGTGTACGCTCTGGGGGCCAAGGGACGGACACCTGCAGAGCTGGTGGAGGGAACAGTGGGGAGGGACACCGTGGCTGGTGGCAGGGCTGCGGCAGTGGGGGCAGCCCCTGCCATGGAGGTCCTAGTCTTTTTAGCGGGGCCCTTCCCCTTCTTCTTACCCTGGCCGTTCCCGCCAGCTGTGGGGGCTTCCCCCAAATCTGGGGGGGGGGGGAAGGACATGGCAGCAGCGGAGGTCACCCCGGTGCCCGTCGCTACTGGTGCCCCAGCAGGAGCGGTGGCAGGTGGTTCGGCAGTGGCGGTAGAGCCTGGGGGGGTGACGGAGGGGCAGGCGGGGGAGGGGTAGCTGGGGCTGCTGGAGGGGCACCACCTGTTTCATCCCCTGCCATCGTGAGTAGGGAGGGAAGGGGAGACACCAGAATAAGGAGAGGAAAGGGGAAGCAGGTCAACCATTCCTCCCTGCTAGGTTGCAGGCAGGGGAGGAGGGCACGAAAAGGGTGGGCTGGACGGGGGGGCAATCAGGGGTTAGGGGTCAGTCACCGACACGGGGTGGAATTCCGGCTCCTCTAGCTGCACTTGGGAAGGGGGAAAAACAACAACATTGGGGGGTGCAGTGAAGAGGGTTGAAACTAAAATGGGGAGTTGCACAAGTGCATGGAAGGGGGCATGGGCGCACAGAGCAAGGGGCTAAGCGGGCTGGAGTTAGGGCAGGGAAACCAAGGGGTTAGCTTCAGAGGCAGGGGTAGGGCAAATAAACAAAGGCTGTGGGACAAACAAAGGGGGCAAATGCTACAAAGGGCAAATGGGGCAGGTTGCAAGGGGAAAAGCTGTGAGGTGGGTAGTCTCGGGGGGGGGGGCACATGCACCCACATGTGCTTGCACAAAGTCAGTATGGGCTGGCTGCTGCTTCTGGCCCAAATAGTAGAATCGGGCGTGGCAAGCCAAGCAAGCAACTGAGTCCAGAGGCAGGAGCTGAGGCAGATGGTAAACAGCCAGTGGGGGTAGTAGAGGGGGCAGCAGTGTTGGTGGTAGTGGTGGGGCTTTGGGGGGACACACAGATGGATCAGGGGGCAGCTCAACATCACACCCCGTGTCCCTACAAACACAGTCAAGACCCCCACCACAAGAGCACAGTTTGAAAGTTACTCAGTCTTAAGGCCCCCTTCACAGTGGTCTACAAAGTCTCTAGGTGCTCCCCCACTGGTAGATGGTTCTCTTCTTCTCCTCCTTGGGCTTTAGCAGCTCCATGCAGCAGACTCAGCAGCAGCAGCTCCAGGAACTCCAGGTGATGGTCCAGGCAGGCAGAAAGGACCCTTCTCAGGTGGTGGTGGTGTTCACAGTAGCAAAGGCTGGGGTCCCTCACTCCCCCCTTCTAGGGAGTGGGCCAGCAGGCCCCCCCCCAAGGGGCTGCAGTTGGAGCAGGAGCAGGAGCAGCAGCAGCACCCGAGGGTGGAGGACAAGCAGCCAGCCAGCCAGCCAGCAACCAGGTAGCAGAGAATGAGGGTGGTGTCTGGTCCAGCCAGGGGAGCAGCAGGGAGAGTCCAGGGCTTAGCAGCAGCAGCAGTCCTCTCCCTCCAGGCCAGAGGGATGTAGGAGTGTAATAGAAAGGGAGATGTTAGTCCCAAGTTAAGCAGGTCCCTTTTCCCTGGGTAAGGGAACAGGGAAGGTTCCAGAACAATCAGGAACCTTCTGGAGATAATTAAGACAGACAGGCTGATTGGCTGCAGGTGTTCTAATCAAGAAGCTGCTAGAATCAATTAAGGCAGGCTAATCAGGGTACCTGGGTTTAAAAAGGAGCTCACTTCAGTTTGTGGTGCATGTGAGGAGCTGGGAGCAAGAGGCAGTAGGAGCTGAGAATGTGGATTGAGATGTACAAGCATTATTGGACACCAGGAAGAAGGTCCTATGGTGAGGATAAAGAAGGTGTTGGGAGGAGGCTATGGGGAATAGTCCAGGGAGTTGTAGTTGTTGCATAGCTGTTCCAGGATGCGCTCTAAACAGCTGCATTCCACAGGGCCCTGAACTGGAACCTGAAGTAGAGGGCAGGCCTGGGTTCCCCCCAAATCCTCCCAACTCCTGGTCAGTCACAGGAAGAGTCAACCTGGACTGTGAATTCAGAAAAATGGCCAAGCTGAGGGCTACTATGAAGCTCCAAGGTGAGCAAATCTACCAATAAGCGCAAGACCCACTGAGGTAGATCAGGAACTTTGTCACACTATGTATTAACAAAGAGTGCAACATGATATTTTAGAATATGTTCCAGCAATTAATAACTGGATCACCGAAGCCTGACCATACTGAAGTCCTGAAAGAGTCTACTTAATGTTATGCACTGCCATCCTAGACTTCTGTTCTTCAAGTTAACCTCGATGTTACTTCTGCAATATTCTTCCTTACCTTGGAGTCGCATGCAGGAGATCCAGGAATAGTTTTCCTCACAGTTTTCTCTCTAGCTCAGCCATATCTTCACTTGACCTTAATCTTCATCAGTTGTTTGTTATTGATTATTCACTCAGAGGTTTTCAAACCTGACTTCTTTGTGGAAATTAATTAAAGGGTTGTAATATATAGGGATTTCCTAGAGATTAATGGCTTATCCACTCCATATTTATAAATAGTGTTATATAAACACATCTCACTCTGTTCACAATCAAGGGACCTGAAATTTGCAAAGGCCACAGGAATCAGTGTAAAGAATGAACTGCTTCATTATGGGTGGCTTGCTTTTCTGATCTATCATGTCCCACATCTAATGTAAATGAGGAAAAAAATTGAATTGAAGATGCTTGTATTGTACATGCGCCTCTGTGATTGTTCTACTTCGTCATCATGACAGTGAACCAAGCTATTCCTGAAGAATTTCAGAACAGTGTGATGGTCATCATTCACAGACAATGTGGAGTGCAACTGTATGTGAAGGAGTATAGTTATTTCTAAACCAGTAGTAGCCTTATTTCCTTTGTATTATATTTGATAGGAGTAGATCATTCAAAAATTTCTGGTAGGAGGTGGGTCAAAGGACCAATTTGATATTGGATGCTAATTTGGAGCCCTCTTTAATTTTTATTCTTGGATATGTTTCTGATACCAGGAGATAACTTGATAGCGGGGCTGCATGGTTCCAACATGCAACTTTGGGCGCTAAAAAACTAATGTTGCAAAAATGGAAAAATCTATCCCCACCAAATATTGATGCAAGGCTCAGCGATATGGCTGACCTCGCAGGTAACTAATGACTGGCATTCTGCAGAAAGGGAATGCCCAAAAAATTAAAAGCAATTTGTGTTGACTTTTTAAGAGGTCTATGATCAATGTAGACCCTGAAAATAGACATATTGCTTCCTTTATCTTACCATCTTTATTTACTTTGTGTGTGATGATGAAGCTACTATTTTGGTATATTTGCTGTATTTGGAAAAAATAATAAAAATATAAATACAAAGGAGTAGATCATGCAAACCTGGCACTTTATTGTTTTTACAAGAATGGGATAAAGTATTCATGTATGTATACCTCTATATTATTTGAATTCAAGTCTTTTGTGAGGGGGGAAAAAACCTGTTTGCGTTAAGAAATGACTGGCTTGGATGGTGGCCAGAAGTTTAAACTTCTGTTCGTGTTCCTTCCATGGGTGGGGGTGGAGAGTGCATCTAAAACCATGCATTTTTCAAAAGAACTTTCAAACTGAGTGGGACTGTAACATGTAGCAGGACCACACCGTTTTCAGAAATGCTTTGTTCCCTTTGCAGAATGTAAATGGTGTGTGATAGCTACAGAAGAAATATTCAAGCGAGGGGCTGGATTGGTACTAAAACTTATTTAAATGTAAATACCCCCACCCCCCATTATCTTACCATGTATCTGATGTCGAACATAAGACACCTTTCGCTCGCTGACAGGTTTCAGAGTAGCAGCCGTGTTCGTCTGTATTCGCAAAAAGAAAAGGAGGACTTGTGGCACCTTAGAGACTAACAAGTTTATTAGAGCATAAGCTTTTGTGAGCTACAGCCACCCCTGGGCACTAGCCAAAGGATAACCCAGCTCACCGACGGGGAAGGGGAGAGAAACAAGGGAAGGAGACAGCTTCCTCAACTCTACTCAGCTACACCACCAAAGCAGGTGTTTCTTTGGGTGGGCAGGAGACAGCCCCGTTCTCACCGTTATTCTTCATGCCGACCCTCACCCCTCCAGCCCTTGTACTATCTGGCCACCTGCCATCCAAACCCCAGCCTGAGCAAGGGGCAGCTAACGATGGGGCTGTTCGGCCATTTGACTGCACAGCCCCCCCCCCCCCGCCCCACTGCAACCCGCCCCCCCGAAGCCGGCGGAGATTCCACGGCGGCCCTCGGGCATCGTCCGCGAAACGCAGCCACCAGCGCAACCCAGCTGCGCTAAGATGGAACTTTAAAAAAAAAAAAAATTGCTCAGAAACTAGCCCCTTCCCAGAGTCACTAAGCCCCGCTGAGCGATTTAATGTGATCCCAACCGGCGCCCTATCTCTGGCAAGGAAGAAATAAGGTGTTAATTGCAGCCTCGCTGAGAGAATTGCTATTGTTTCAGGCAGAGGCAGGCGGCGGTTTGCAAGCGAGGAGATGTGTTTTCCTTGCAGCGCTAGATCCCTTAATCTGCAGCGCGGTGGCACGCTGTCAGCTCCGGGGGGGGGGGCGGGAAGGGGGAGGGGAGGTTAGGCTTTAAGGGAAAGAACAAGAGGAAGGCGATCAAGTGCTGGATTTACTCCTCCCTCCCAGCCTGGGAGTGTCTCTCACCCTCGGTCGCAGCCAGCTCCAGCGGTGGGAAGCGAGGCTGGAAACCCCTCTCCGCCGCAGACAATAACGTTTGTCGGACGTGCTTGGTTTTGAGGAGCCGCGACGCGCAAAACGCACCGCGGGCCCCGGTCGCTGGAGCCGAGAGGAGAGTCTCGCACACACACGCACTGAGGAAGGAGCGAGGAGAGCAGGGCGCCCGGGGCTGGAGCGGGAGAGCGAGGCTCGCAGCGCGCGGACACGCACGCAGCGGAGAAGGCGAGCGGGGCGCGCACAGTCCACTTCCCGCGCGCGCGCCCGCCCGCCCGCCCGCGCGCCGGAGAGGGACTGCGGGGCGCGCACACCCAACCGGGGAGGCTCCGAGGCGGGAGCCGGGAGCGCGCGCGCGCGCGCACACACACGCACTCTCCCTCTCACACGCTGACTGACTTGCTCTCTTTCTAACACACACACACACACACACACAGAGCTTTACTATCTCTCCCCCGCTGTACTCCCTCCTCACTCAGCATTCAAACAGCTTGCCGCCATCACCAGCCAAGAATCCCCCCCCCTCCCCGTCCGTCGGTACCTGAGGGGGGAGGAGGAGCAGGGAGAAAAGAGGAATAAGTATATTCATAATAATAACAACAGCCCAAACCCTCCTCCACATCTGCGCTAGGGCAGCAGTAGCCTGTAGGTCTCCTCTCCGCTCATCGCTTGCCTGGCGTCTCCGCTGATCGGTTGGTTGGGTTAGACTTTGGTTCAAGTTAAAAGAAAAAAAAAAATATCTTCGCTGTTCAGCCAGGTCCATCCAACCCCCCTCCCCCACGCAGTCTCTCTGGTTTGGGGCTTTTTCTTTCCCTTCACACGGTGGATTTGGTGGATCCGGAGCCAACGCTTTGCGCGTGCCGGGCTTTCCTCTCTGCCTGTGGGTTTTTTTTTGTTGTTGTTCCCCCCCCCCTCCCCTTCTTCTCCTCCTCCTCCTCCTCCTCTCCTTTAAATCTTGGTTTTGAACCTGAGCCTGGGAAAATGGGAAACGGTGCTTCCGACAGACGGGGAATCGCTCCATCGCTGTTGTTGGGACGTGTGCCGGTGGCGCTAGTGGTTTAGAGAAATAGCCTGACCGCTTTCGGAGTGGAAGGTAAGGGTGTCCAGGGGCTTTTTCCGTTTCCCGGGATTATGACTGTAGAGCGGTTAGCTCGGGATTCCGGGGCGGAGGCGGAGGCGGGCGGAGGCGGAGGACAGGCTGTTGCTGAACGATAAAGAGAGCCTACACATGCAGAATTGCCTCTGCATTTAGTTGTACCCCGCAGTTTAAAAGTTAGAGAAGTCTGGCTTGCGACGGGTCTGCTTCCCTGAGAATAATTTCCAGCGAGACCAAGAAAACCTGAGGTTTGTGCATGGCTGGGGGAATTTTAGGGGGGGGGGGGGATTTTAGCTTAATGGGAAGTTAAAAGAAGGGAAGTCAGTGGGTCTTCGGTTGGGGAAAAAATAAGTGGAGTGATGGCGCCGTCTATGTTCGACCAAACTACAGTGTCACCTAGAAAATCAGTTGGGGATTATCCAAACTAAACGCCTGTTTGCTTTTCAGCAGAAGAGATTTCTTCCAAAATGGGCAACCTTAAACCTTGGGGGCCGTTCTTTAGCCTCCCCTCCACCCCCCCCCCCCACACGAAAAGAAAGATTTGTTTAATCTCAGTGCCTGATCCTTCCCCTGAGCAGCTTCACTTTTCTGTTTAGCACTATTGTAAACGAAATGGAATCCTGCCTATTCATGCAGCGAGCGATAATTTAAAGTAGTATTTTGTTTCAATAGGTTTGCATGAACAAACAACTAAAGTGATGGCTATTAGACTTGGTTTCCTCATGGAAAACAGCCTAGCACTGCGGACGTCTTTATTTTTCTAGTGCAAATATTGCACAGGAGGAAAAGTCAGGGCCTTTTATTTAATATATAATATAATTAGGAAAAACCCATCCTTGGTCTCCAGATAATAAAATGAACCCTTTTTCATGGGTAGAATTCCTAATTTAGACACTTATTGTCACATTGGCTTTCAACGCCTACACCATCCTGAATAATACTGCGCAGGACTGCATTGCCTGCAAAGTGCTACAGCAAATTTTGTATCGAAGAAATTATTTCCAGAACTGCCTATACATTTCTGTTTTAACAAACGATAAACGCTCTCTCGACCTTATTCCCAGAAGGATGGATTTGTTACTCAGTGAGATGCACTTTCGGAAAAGGGAAAATCCAATAGTTTGGATAGATCCGGCGGGAGCTCTGATTTTGTTTTAAACCGCAGCTATAAAGAGGGTTAGAGTTGGTGCTGCTTTGCCCATCTCAAGATTTAGAGTTTGAATTATAATCTGGGAAATACAAAAATCTCTTACAAGGAATTTAATCCGCTGATTTGTTCTGTGTTATGCAATGGGGGACGAAAGATGCCTTGCCATTTGGTGGGGGAGATGAAAGCTAGGCAAAGACACACGTCAAAACTGGTAACTGTGTATGTGTCTGTATGTCTGTCTCTGTTTACAGAGCAACAGTGGAAGAGGCTGCAATCTAAAGAGTTTTTTAAATTAACTTGGCATCACTTTTGTCTGCTCACACTTGTAAACAGAAAGCGAAAAGACACTCATTGATAAGAGATAAGCAACTTCTCAAAGGTTAAAGCTGAAAACATTTAAGTTTTATTTTTTGGATAACAGAGGTAAATATAACCAAAGGTTCACTTTATTATCCTAGGCCACTATTAGAGAACAGAAGATGTGAAGGCTGATTCCGCGGAGGGGGCCAATAAAAGAGCTTTAGTTGGAGAAACTAGCAGAGAAAATGTAATCTGTCTTTCATCATTCAAGCGCACATCTGCAAAATACAGTAGATAACCATACTGTACAAAACATTCTTAATAAAGGGCAACTTAGAGACCCAGTTCAGTCCAGTCACAAGATCCTGCTATAGCATTGCTCTCTATTCAGCTCCCTTGGTTATAAATACTAATATACTTATCCACATTATCTACTCCAAGAGGTTATATCACATTGAAACGATTGCCTTTAAAATGATTGGTCTCAATGGCGGTGTCAGGCAACCACAATTTCCATCTATCTAACCATCTATATTTCTTTCCCGGATAACAGTTTCAAGATTTTATTAACACATATTAATCTCAGTGTTTCCTCTCCGGATTTTTTTTTTTTTACAGAGACCTTTGTATACCAGGTGGCCACTGCAGAGGCATATAGACATATGGGAGATAATGTTCCATCTGTAGCAAATAATAATTTGTGCATTTTTAAATTATGGCTGTAATTCATCACAATTACTTATCAGACTTAACAGAAAAAATAATATGTAACAACAGCTGTTACCAGCTTTTCCGATCTGGTCTAGTGAAATTCTGTGCAGATATATATAAACGGTGCCCAGGTAGTTGATTTACTTTTAAATAAATAAATAAATACTCCTTCTTCTGGGCCACCAGATGAAAGTTTCTGGCTTTTATCTAAATTTAATAGTTCCAGATCATGCCAAATATATGCTAGATAACTGAGGGCATTCCACTTAATAATCTAATAAATGGGTTTTTTTTAATTTGAATGTAGGGAATTTGACTGTTGTGATGGCCACGTGATGGCGCTGTTCACACAGCATCAAACAATTTCCTTGTGTTAAAAAATAAATTACTTGCCCTTCTTTTTGAGAAAGGTTCTAACTGGAATCTTGAAAACAGCTGGCTGGAATATTGGAAGGAGTTTGATTTTCAATGTGTGAAGAATTCTACTTGCATTTTTATTTCATTTCATTTCCTACAGGCCAAATGACATAGGATGAAGGCTGTTCGTAATTTGCTGATTTATATATTTTCCACCTATCTACTGGTTATGTTTGGATTTAATGCTGCCCAAGACTTCTGGTGTTCCACGCTGGTGAAGGGGGTCATTTATGGATCGTATTCTCTAAGTGAAATGTTTCCTAAAAACTTTACAAACTGCACTTGGACGCTGGAAAATCCAGATCCGACCAAATACAGTATTTACCTGAAATTTTCCAAAAAGGACTTCACCTGCTCCAACTTTTCTCTTTTGGCTTATCAGTTTGATCATTTTTCCCATGAAAAAATAAAGGATCTTTTAAAAAATAACCATTCTATAATGCAGCTATGCGATTCCAAGAATGCTTTTGTATTTCTGCAATATGATAAGAATTTTGTTCAGATACGCCGGGTTTTTCCCATCGATTTCCCAGGATTACACAAAAAGGAAGAAGACCAAAAATCTTTCTTTGAGTTTTTGGTGTTGAATAAGGTGAGCCCGAGCCAGTTTGGTTGCCATGTATTATGCACTTGGCTAGAGAACTGCCTGAAATCCGAGAACGGGAGAACCGAGTCCTGTGGGATCATGTATACAAAATGTACCTGCCCTCAGCATTTGGGAGAATGGGGAATAGACGACCAGTCCCTGGTGTTGCTCAGCAATGTGGTGCTGCCCCTCAACGAGCAGACGGAGGGGTGTCTGACCCAGGAGCTGCAAACTACCCAGGTCTGCAACCTTAGCAAAGAAGCTAAACGGCCGCCAAAAGAAGGTAGGTGTTTCTAATGGGGTCTCAAAGGTCTATTTTAATCTCAAATCACTATCTAGGGTTCTGCTCTTGCCTCTCGTTGATACTTAAACTTAACTGACTTGCACTACACACTAGTTGTGGGGTCTGCTAACCTTCAACCCGCTCCCATGAAAGGGCCAGGGAGAACTGTAGACACATCCTCAAACCACTTACATGGGGGAGGATATTTTAAAATTAATCTCATCTCCAGCATACAGTTCTGATTCCTACTAAGAGATAACTTGTACTTCAATGGGGATTTAAGCTGTCGCTGTTCTCAGCTCTCACTTATAATAATGCGGACACGTTGTGAGCTAGTTCTCCCTTTTTTATTTCACCTAGCAATAAAATCTTACTCCTTTTGATGCTACTCCTTGACTTTTCAAGGAAGAGATTTCCAAAGCCATGCGGGCAACCCGATTTAAGAGCCAGGACCCTAAACACCCGCAGAGGCTGACCTCAGAACTGCGCAAGTACCAGCGAATAGCAAATCCTGCCCCAATTTGTGGCTCAGGGAAACATATTGCACCCTGCAATGCCACCCACGTGCTCCCTTGGTCAGTAGAGAGACACACGTGGGCGGCCCCAGCTCCAGGGGAGATGATGGCTTTGCACGTGTGCTAATAACACGGGGCTGATATCTTAATCACCTGAGTTTGGAAAAGCGTGAGGGTGTAGAAGATCTGGAAGCTGTGGAACTGGTCATCAGAGCAGCCTCCTAATTATAAAAATTAGGGTCTAAGTTCTCTTTTCGTCTTTTTTAATACCTGCTGTTCTGGTTCCATCAATGTACAGAACAAGGGCAAGTTGATTTATTAAGGAAGATCCTAGGGGCACACCACGGTTTGGAAGATGTAGGGAAAGGGAGACACGTGAGGTCAAAATGCAGTTATCAAATGAGAAATGCAAAACAGAGAAAACTCTAGAGATAAGGAGAAAAGCCGCCGTCTGGCTGGGAATTGGAGCTCGGGGGCAGCTATTTGAGAGGGGGTGAATTTGTCCCCGCACAGGCATAAATCACTGAGCCAGGCTCTTGCATTTTAATGCAGGAAATGGTTCCTCTCTCCCTGGTTTCTGCATGGCCACAAAGCTCCCTGTCTAGGAGCCAGGCTCCCAGCCCCTCTAATAGAAGTTGCCTTTGTGGAGGAGTGTAACATTGACACGTTGTTAGGAGAGGATTTTCTTTAAGGGCAGCCAAGCCTGAGTGGTGTGGGAGAAGAAAAGCTGAACTACTCGCTTTCGTTGTGCGCTGCCAAAGGCACTTTGAAGGAACAGGGGAGCGGTGGTCGGGGGGGCTAGGTTCTCCCGTGGTTGTCCTGCGGGTCAGTGTTTCTCCAAACGGTTAACAGCTGGGAGAAGAAAACAAAGTGATTTTAAATTACCGGAATACTTGTCTCTTGTAAAAGTCCCAGCGAAGCCCTTGCAACGGTAGGGATGGTATTTAGCATCATTTAAAGCTAATTAGTGTCCCTTAGAATCAGAAACTTCCCCCAACAAATGTGATGTTAGAAGCTGACTATTAAGACAATTAAGCCGCAGAAAGTGCCTCGGCTTCAATATGCGCGGCGGTTGGGGAACCTCTTAAGGTTTCCAGGCGCTAATTGTTGGGAGCGTTGCGGGCTTTAACCCACTCCTGCGAGCAACGGAACCAGTCCCCCGCGTCCAGTTTGCTCACTGAGCTTCTCCAAAGGCAGCAGCTGTCAGGCAAAGTTGCTGCCTGCGCAGCTGGGGTGATTTACTGAGAATTCGCTTGTCGGGGTGGCGAGGGACTCCTGAAGATAGCGCTAGGATTTAGAGGGGCTATAATGGGCCTCTCATCATGTTTCTAAACGAGCAGTAGCAGTTGTATTTGAGACTGCAGAGATAGGTTTGCTGTTTTCCCGACGGAGGAAAATAGGAGACTGAATGCAATAAAACTGCTGGGCTAAAGAGAAAGGCCTAAGAATAGCAATCCTGGGGTTAAGGTTGCCCCCATTTTAATGGACCTGAACAAGTCGACTTTAAACGTCAATGGGCAAACATATTTGAGGCTACTCCAATAACTAGCATGGCCCCCAGGCTTGGCTTTCCATCTGCGAAAGTCCAGGCTTTCTAGACAGAAGTAATAACCTGATTGAAGGGATCAGGCAAGAAGAGCATTTGTGGTATCATTCCTCAGCTACTGCATTTTGTACATAATTAAATTTTAATTATGAAAGAGATGACACTTCCCATGCCATAATTTTATAATCCATTGACTGCTGCATCTTACGGGATAGAAGGGGTGAGAAATTCAAGCATAGAGATGTCAAAATCATATTTGCAAAATCTGTCCAGGAGTTTTTCAAAATATGCTGAACATCAGAGGAATGGGTGTGTAATATACTCAACAAAGATGTTTGTCAAACTGTGTTTAGTGGACTGAAAAGAGAAAGCGAGGGACAACTATGTTTTATTTCTGCATCTTGGAATATGAATGTCTAGAACATGCCTCAAAGTGTCTTTCAATTTTAATCGTATTTTATTTTAATTCTTACCCTATTTATGTCATTTCTGGATCATTATATTAGTAGGTTAAACTTCATTATTAAAGGGGAAAACTCCCTAAATGTTTTGTAGAAAGAGAAATATTCTTATTTTTTCCAGTGTAGATGGCAGCTTGTTTACTTTATGTTGTTGGGACATTTAATAGAATAATATTTTTTAAATAATTTCATTACTTTTGTACAATTGGATTTGATTCATTGGACCGTTATCTTAAAGTTGTAATGTATTCTATCAACTACAAAATTAAGGTTTTGAGGTAACTTTTAATAGCAGTAGACTGCTTATTTTGCATTCAGTTTAAAGCATTTGTTTACCAGCTTCTCCCATGGATAAATAATCTACATGAAAGATATTATTTCTACATAGAAACCATACGCACAAGTTGTACCAATGACTCACCACTGAGTTAAGTCTATGTCACTTAAATATATTTATATGTAAAATTGTGATTGATAGATTCTGTGTGACATCAATTTAAGATTCAAAATGTAAATTATTCTTTGAATGAACATTATGAATTTTGCCACTTATATCTGAAAACATCTACACATGAGATGTCAAGTATGTTTCTGTGGGTGAGCTGATTCAGGTTAGATCAGCACTGTTAAAAATATTTATGTTGACCAACCCAGACAAAGGGAAACACTGTTGATAACTGTGGCGGTAAGATATGCTAACAAAACTATTGTTGGTACTAACTTGGAACTTAGTGGGAATTGAGGTTGCTCAGCATTTTTTGGGATGAGGTCAGGGCTTTGCAGGATTTGGCTTCAAGGCCTTGATCTTCAAAGGTATTGAGGCTCCACACTTCCACGGGAATCCTTTCTCATAGCATTGTCTCTTGTCTCATAGCATTCTCAGAGGTCTATAATAGTATTAAAATATTTAAATGCTGACTTTTTAGGGCAGATTTTGCAGAGGGCTGACAGCCTTCTGCAGTATGATAAGTACTCAAGTTCTGCAGATTCTCTTCCATTAGGCCTGACCATATGAGGTGATAAGTCAAACTGTTCTTTATGACTACAATTTAGAATATAAGAATGATCATACTGGGTCAGACCAATGATCCATCTAGCCCGTATCCTATCTTCCAAGAATGGCCAGTGCTAAGTGCTTCAGAGGGAATGAACAGAACAGATAATCATCTGTTGTCCATGCCCAGCTCCTGGCCAACAGGGACTATGGACACTCAGAGCATGGTTTTGCATCCCTGCTCATCCTGGCTAAAAGCCATTGATGGGCCCCCTATCCTCCATTTAGAAGTATATTGTATCCTCCATTTAGAAGAACCTAGAAAAGAATGCAACTGTTTTCACCTCTGAAGTTTTTCATTATTTTGAAAGTGCTAAATGACTTACTAAAAGCGATTAAAGCCAGAATTTTCCCCTCTTAGAGCTTGGTGTATTTTACCTGACAACCACACAATGGGTAGTTTGTCCAATGGGGTAGGGGAGATGTTCAGCAATAGGAGGAACTAGCTCAAACAAGAAAGCTGTATCAGTTGTCTTCCAAACAATATACTTCTGGAAACATATAGTATAACCAGTACTTCTGCAATACATAGATCATCTCTGGTGTCACTGATCCTAGCAACATGAAGATGGGTCACATTTTTATTAAGATGCAAATCCATTGTATTGGAATGTATGTAATATACAATCAGGCTTTTCTTTAGTACTACTTTTGAGTAGTAGCACTACTACTATTTAGACTTGACAAAGCACTAGCAAATATACTGTTATGTCAATTCCTGCGCTGGAGGGGGACTGAACTAAATGACCTAATAGGGTTTCTTCTCTTGATCTTGTATGTTACACATCCAAGTTCTCATGCAGTTTTTAGTCAACGCACATAGGACCCTATTCAAAAACAATTGTTTCATACATGAGTAGGCACCTCTATAAATTCAGCAGAAATAACTTGCATTAATGAGGGTGGCAGGCTCAGAACTATATAATTATGGTTACTACAAGAAAATGTATTATTTTGTGGTTTATAATACTTATGTGATAGTGACTAAAGTTTACAATCTTTTTCCACATTCTTGTCTTATTATAAACAATTTCCTTCAGTACTCTACTGCCATAGAGCAACTATAGGCATTTACTGCTCTTCTCCAAAGTAATTCTAGTTAAGGGGGAAGGGATGAGAAATTCAGAATAATTCGTCTTGGCAATTGGTAATCCAGGGCTGCCCTTTGGCCTGATTTTGCATTACTTGCTCATCCACTGTGAAATGATTTCAATAGGATTTATGACTACGCAGGAAATGTTGTGTTGGTCACCGTGTCACAGAGTCCAATAGTATATGCACTGCCATCTGAACACATCAGTGGCAGGCTCTATTCTGATTTCAGACATGAAGATACCAAGAGCATCAGAAAAGGAAGACTTACTGTACCACACTTCTCCTTAAATTTACACATTTGTGACACTTTCTACCACTGAATAATGCAAGTGTGCAAATTACTTGTAAAGTTTACACAGAATATTTATACACTCTTCCCTCTATGACATTTTCATTTTCATATTTGAGAAATAAATGAAATGCAGCACTGGCGAAACCTGCCTCAATGCCAACACAAGATTGCTACTATATAACAATAATTCTGTATTATATCATAATATAGCTTCATCAAAAGAATTAAAATGTAAGGTTATATGTACAAAAGGTCTAGAGCAGGGGAAATATGCCCATGCAGGACAAAAAAGGCAGAATAGAGACTAATGAGACTAATATTTATATTGTAATATTCAATATTTAATGTATAACTAGTATTCCAGTCTAGATTGATATTTAGAAGGAACTAAAATAACAAATTCTATCTTCCAAAGCACTGAGTCAGTACAAAGAACTACTTCTGGGCTTGTCTACGCTATACAGCTTTTAGCGACAAGGCTGTGTCGACACAGCCTTGTTGCTAAAAGTCAGCGTGTGTAAACGCTCACTGTTGGTATTTTGTCGGCACTTTTGCCGACAAAATACTTCCAGCCCCATGAGCGGCATTAGCTTTGTCGGCAGGATGTTCACAATGCCACTTGCAGTTGGCAAAACTTTTATCTTTCTTGAGAGGGCTTTTTTAAGTACCCGTGAAAGACAACGGTCTCAATGTAGACAAGCCTTATAGGGGGAGAGAGGGGTGTGTGTGTGTGTGTGTGTGTGAGAGAGAGAGAGAGAGAGAGTAGTAGTTCTTTAATCCATGACCTAAGAATGCAAGTTGCAATGGGAAGATGAGCACAGATGGAACACTACACTTTTCAGCTTTACATGGATAGTTACTAGGAGAATTAAACATTTGTATCAAATTTAATACAAGATATTAAAAAAAAAAAAAAAAACCCTGGCATGTTGTTGTTTACAAGTAGCTTCATCTCACCAAGAATATAAAATACAAAGAAAGAAGTGAATTTTTTATACATGAGGCTGATTCTTGATAAAATGAGCATCCAGCTTATTTTATTCAAAAATTAATGACAGATGCATTTTTCTGCTCACTTGGTCTGGTCCAAAGCCCACGAGTCAATTAAGCTATTATGAGTTGTTTCAGTAGGCAGTGATAAGCAACTCAACTCCTTATGATTTCAATGGATGTTAGGTTATGCTGCACCTCTCACGATCAGAACCTTGAAAGTTTGATTTCAGATATTCTTTGAAGTAAATGATAGCTCTGTGAAAGAAATACTTAATTATCAGAATCTCTTTTAATTAGTAACACCTACCTCTGTTGTCAAGGATTACATGCTGTTATTGCTAATTATTATATTTTAGTCTATAATATATTGATCATTTCCATTCCTTTTATTTTAGCAGCTTATAAAACCTTACTTCTTGTATTTTTTGTTTGTTTGTTTAAAGTTGCAAAAGTTTGCGTATAAAAATGCACTCACACTTTTGCACAGATACTGACTTCAGTGGACTTTGGCTCAGCCCTTGAAAGATCTTTCTCACACCCTTGAAAAGGAGAATAACCCTGCACTCATCATCCATCACCGCAAGAAAAGCCTGAATTAATAGATATACTCTGTAGTATTATTAGTGATTAATTATTTACTAGTCATACATAAATCTGAATACCAAGTCTGTGGTGGCAGAGATTCAATTTTGTGTGTTGTCTGGCAGTGCTCATGTGAAGAAGATGGGCAACATGTTTTTTTTTTAGGCTCAGTCCTCCTGTTGGAGTCAATGGAATTTCTGCCGTTGACTCAATGGAAGCAGAATCAGGTCTATATTGTTGTACAATAACTGAATATTTTAGTCTTTCAATAAGCTAATTAACTGTAAATTGGATTTGGTGGGCCTAGTAAAACAATACAGTGTAAGTCTGGCAACCACACCACCAGAGCCTCCCAAAAATTGGCTTCTATTGTCTGCCTCAGAAGCTAGACCTTTTAATTTTTTGCTTGAGTCAAATCTTTAATAATAATAAAAAAAGTATTTATTTGTATTTCAGTAGTGCAACTGGGACTAGGACCCACATTATAAGAGACTGTCCCTACCCCAAATAGTTTGCATCTCAATAGAAAAGGTAGACAAAGGGGGAAAGGGAAACAATGACAGAGAGATTAAGTGTCTTGCCCCAGTTACACAGTGGCAGAGGCAAGAATAAAACTCAGGTCTTCTGGCTCCTAATCCAGCAACCTACCCACTAGACAACACTGCCTCTCCTACAATACATTCATGTATCTCAGGCCAGTAATGGAATCTTAATTAATTCTCCCCCTAGTTATTTTAAAATATTTTATTATCTCATCTTGACATCTATCAGTATTGCCGTTTTGTTTAATTTATACTTTGTAAAAATACATAGGCAGCTCTATTTAACACTTCAAGATACACAAAGCAATTTATTCTGAGAAGTTCTTCTTGGGGAATTAATTTTATGAAGTTTATTCAATCATATTATGGGCTTTATCAAAGGATTCAAACTCAAAGTTGTTGTTGCTCTGAAATTTCAAACTGAAGTTTAGCTGTTCATCTATAAATATGCAGTAATTGTAATAAAACAAAGGTCACTGTACAATTCCTCTGAGCTTCATTTGCATTCTCTGTTAACAAGAAATATAAAACATTCTGTAGGACAGACAAATCTGTATATGAGATATAGTGCCAGTTTACAAATTATGCATAATTGATTTATAAATATTAGAGTGTCTGAACCCCTTTTGTTTCTAGTTAAGTCCCATGGGGGAAGAAAATAGGATTTTTCAGGTTTGTATTCAGTTTTGTTCAGTTTTGTTTGTTGATATAAATAAAGTTCATGTGAAATTAATAACACAATTTCCTCATGGGCTAAACTTCATTAGAATCAATGAAAACAGATTATAATAAACAACATATAATGTAGGTGTTGTTACTTTATTTTGAGGCCAATATTACAGTTCTTACTCAATTCCATCTATTGTCAGCAGGAATTTTACCTGAATAAGGACATAATTATTATTCATAATGTTTATGACAGTAGTGCCTATGGACCAGACAGAAATGGGGCCCCACTGTGCTAGACACTGCTCAAGGATGGAGTACTAGATGGTCCGAGCCCTAAAGAGCTTACAATCTGAACAGACCAGGCAGACAGAACATGGGGTAAGGGGCATAATTCATAAGCGGAATGAACAACGTGATGGCAGCAAATGGCACATTAGCTCCGTGTTTTTCATCTTTTTTAGGGGTGGGCTTAGCTAGGAAGGAATAAGATAAATGGACAGATAAGAAGAGGAAAAGGAGTGTGATGCTTCCTGGGGGTACCCAAGGCTGTGTCTCTGCCTGACAGGGGTCACCTGCCTGACAGCACTAGCCACAGACAAAAGCACTCTTTTCTCAGCCCATGCAGTCTCCACTGTCCCTCTGCAGGTTAGTGATAGGCACACTCCAACCCCCAAGCCTTCCGTGCATCTCTCTCGTGTGTCTAGCCTCTGTTTCACTGGACAGTCAATGTATTCCCTGATCCTCTATTCCCAAAGGAACAGTACACCACAGTTTACCAGTTACACCTTGGAATACAGCTCTGCATAATGCTCAACACTTAGATTTGTTTATAGTAGAAACAAGAGGAAATGTATTTAACAAAGAACAGAGATATGAGAAGAAGCAAGTAGAATGAATGAAAACAAATGGTTACATATCAAATAAAATCACAACACACTTTCTAGAGCCTAAACAAAATTAACAAGATATCGTCATGCCCTATAAAGCAACAAATAAAATCACAACACACTTTCTGGAGCCTAAATAAAATTAACAAGATATTGTCATGCCCTATAAAGCAAAAAAACTCACTCCAAATCCTTCCAGCATATTGTAGCCAGGCTGGGCTGTGGTCTTCTGTTCATAAGTTGACCCACGCTGTCCTCTTGCCTCATCAGTGGAAAGATCCAGAGTTTTTCCTCTGTCTCTACAGTTATAGTCCAAAAAGCCATTGTCTTCACTTGAAAACAGGATAACCCCCGCTGCTTGTGTTTGCCTGTCTAGAACTCCCTAGAGACTCTGCAATCACTTGAATAGCATTTTGTTGAGACTATAAATGGGTGCCTATTATGAACTATACAATACTCAATTTATATGTAGACAGACAGACATAGAGATAAAATATCTCTTGCCTGAAATAAACCTGTTTCTCACCTTTTTGGTGACAGTCCCAATTCACAGACCTTAAGAACATAATTTTCAGTATATATACACATAATTCCTTACATATTATCCACACATACATTTTGCCATAATTGTGAGGACTAGCATGACACAGGTTTTCAGTAGAGACCCTATACAACACTCTTTAAAAACCAGTATGTAGATACCAGGCCCAGGGGTATCCCTGTAACCCCCTTCCCCCCATGCAACCTTATGCCCTCTGCCAACTGGCACCAAGAGGTTCCTGAGTCACAAGGAGACATTGAAGGGAATTTGTGTGTGAGGGGGAGAATCAGGAGGATAGGACAGGAAAGAGGAGAAGTGGGTGTAGAGTGAAGCTGAAGTGTAGAGACTGTGAGAGAGGTGGAAGGAGAGCATTGGAGCAAACAGCCAATCAGCACCAGGCAGAAAAAGTCCAGTCAGAACTGTAGAAAGTTCTCTAAATTTCCAAAGACCTTTGCTTTGGCATCTTTTACAGCTATTCCTGCCGGTTGGAGTCTCAGGCTGATTCCTCTCTTTAACGTTTCCCCAGGGCCATATGACAAAGAGGCATCACCTAGGGCCTGCTTTCTCCAGAGAGGGTAGGAAATCTCTCCTTCACATTCTGGATCCACGGTGCTTGACCCCATTTTACTCCTTCCCCAACAATGAAGCAATTTGGCTACCTGTACCAGCTGGAGTCTTATAAAGCAGACATAATACACAGTGCACAATTCCCTTGTCAGGAGCACACAACTTCATAGTTCCTATTAAACTTGTCCAGGCTGCCCTTTTACAAGAACTTCTTTCCCAGAGTTCCTTTCTGGATCCAATCATATACATTTGTCAAAACAAAACTGCTGCAGCCTGGAAGTAGCCATTTTGTAACTGATTTCTACCTGGTGTATCTTCCTCTCTTCCAGCAGGTAGGTACTCTTTAGCTCCTGTTATGTTTTCCCCCAGTATCCCTTTTCTTGTTCTTGAGAAGGTGGTACATAATTTAAACAGAGAAATTCATGGTAGTGGGTTTTCTTTAATGTTTATGTTAATGGAAAATGCAGAACATTGCAAAGCAAATTGTATACATGACACCATAGCTATTTCTTTAACAATCTTCTAAATGTATACAGTGGAAGCTTAGAAGTGGGCCATTTTCAGTTAATTAGAAAAGGCAGTTGAGAGTTAAGTTGAGTCCCTAGTGCTCAGTTTAATGAGAGCTTTAAACTTATTGTAAAAATCTTTGATATGACAGAAAAACAAAATATCTGATATAAACTTTGAGCACTATTTGAATTTTTCATGGTGTTTTGATGAAAAATGAGTTCATACAGAGAGGATAATAAGAGTTTTAAAATCATCCCTTTTGGTAATTTTTCACTGAATTGGCTTGCTATTTTTTTTTTCTTCAAGAAATCTAAACCACTCTGGGATTTATTCTTTATCGACATTATTGCTCAACTATCAGTTACCCAAGGATTGTGATTGTCTATAGAGCATTTTATAACTGAAAGGCTGAAAAATTGTGCGATAAGCTAAATTTGATGAATTTGACAACAAATCTACTGTTGTGAGAATGCCTCATGGAGGAGTGGGGGGAGAGAAGTGCTCTGTCAATAACTACTGTCTATGGCTCCCAAGAAAGTTCTCTAAAATGTGAAAAAGTAGATTAGGAGTTCAAATCTCACCTCTTCTAATGGCTGTATAAAGTATTATTGACTAAGGCTATTAGCTCCAACCTAGAAAGCAGTCAGGGAAGAGCTGCTGAAAAACTCTTCCACTCCATTTTTTAAATAAGTTAGCAGTTAGTCATCCCCACTGCTTTTCACTGCCTTTCAAAGTGACTAAACCAGTTTTGGTTATCCTCTCTTTAACCATTATTTAACCACACTCCTTCCCCACAGCCTGGGATCGAATCCAGTGTTCCTGATCACCACTATTCTACAGCTGACTAATAAATAGTTGTATTAACCCTCTGTGAAAGTGTGGTAGGCCTCCTCCAGTGACTGGTTCACAAAATAGCTAACAATTACTTCTTTAGATCAAATAGTAAGGAAACTAGGGATGTGAAGTTCTAGGGCAGTGTTTCCGAAACTTGGGATGCTGCTTGTTCAGGGAAAGGCCCTGGCGGGCCGGGCCAGTTTGTTTACCTGCCGCGTCCGCAGGTTCAGCCGATCGCGGTTCCCACTGGCTGCAGTTCACCGCTGTAGGCCAACGGGGGCTGCAGGAAGCGGCGCAGGCTGAGGGACGTACTGGCCGCCGCTTCCTGCAGCCCCTATTGGCCTGGATCAGCGAACCGCAGCCAGTGGGAGCCGCGATCAGCCGAACCTGCGGATGCGGCAGGTAAACATATCGGCCTGGCCCGCCAGGGGCTTTTCCTGAACAAGCGGCGTCCCAAGTTTGGGAAACACTGCTCTAGGGGATTCCAACCCTGCCGCTAATTTATGTGGGGGATCATGGGATTTAGGCAATGAGAAGACACTTTTCTAATATATTTGTCCTTTAAAACTATGATAATGTGTACATTTTGGCACCACTTACCAAAATTCATATTTCAGTCAATTGTTATGTATTTCACTTGAGTAACCTGTTGGTCAGTGCGTTTTATGCATTGAGCCCAATCCACAGGGGATGAGAGTCTGTTTAGTTCTATTTTTGTGAACCTGGTTCTCTGGAACAAGTGCAAAGACTTGTGCTTTTAGCTCTGAAGCTCATGAGGTCAATCCAAGGTATTGGCCAAGATGGTGGCCATCAGACTTGCAGTTTTCTCACATTGATACTGACAGGGATGTAGGGTCCAGAGTAAGGAAGAGTGTAATAAGCACATCTGCTAGTGCAATACAGGCATGCACACTGCTGCATTGGCTCTTAGTTGTATGCAGTTTCTAGAAGCCCATGAGAGGATTATAGATGCCTAAATTTCCACTCATAAAGTCCCCTAAGTGCCTAAAAATCTGCCAGTGGGTAGGAGTGCAGGCCACCTAAGTCCTGATGCACCACTCATGCCTAAGCCCCAGAGGGATCCTCAAACTATGTGTTTTCAGCAGCCAGCTAATAGATTGGTACTAGTATTAGAATAGTTAGCATGCTCACCCAGAATGTGGCAGACTCATGTTCAAATCTCCTTTCTATCTGACTTGTAGCAGAGATTTGAAACCTTAACAGAGGATACTGCAATAGGATATTCTGGGGTGGGTCTCTCTCTTTTGAAACTGATCCACTTTGTATATGTAGTGAGTCATCTGAACAGGGACTGGAACTTTGGATGTCCCATATCCCAGGGGAGTACCTAGGGTTTAGAGACCATTGCTTATCAGCACTATAAAGCCATCCTATACCAGAAACCTACTGACCACTCTACTTACCTACATGCCTCCAGCTTTCATTCAGACCACACCACACGATCCATTGTCTATAGCCAAGCTCTACAATACAACTGCATTTGCTCCAACCTCTCAGACAGAGACAAACACCTACAAGATCTCTATCAAGCGTTCTTACAACTACGATACCCACCTGCTGAAGTGAAAAAACAGATTGACAGAGCCAGAAGAGTACCCAGAAGTTACCTACTAGAGGATTGGCTCAACAAAGAAAATAACAGAACGCCACTTGCCATCACCTTCAGCCCCCAATTAAAACCTCTCCAGTGCATCATCAAGGATCTACAACCTATCCTGAAGGATGTCCCATCACTCTCACAGTCTCCCCTGTTCCTCACATGTTCTTGTCAACTGCTGGAAATGGCCCACCTTGATTATCACTAGAAAAGGTTTTTTTCTCTCCTCCTGGTAATTGCTCACCTTACCTGATCACTCTCGTTACAGTCTGTATGGCAAGACCATTGTTTCATGTTCTCTGTGTATATAAAATCTCCCCACTGTATTTTCCACTGCATGCATCCGATGAAGTGAGCTGTAGCTCACGAAAGCTTATGCTCAAATAAATTTGTTAGTCTCTAAGATGCCACAAGTACTCCTTTTATTTTGCAGATACAGACTAACACAGCTGCTACTCTGAAACCAGTCCTTATGGAGTGTGTTATCAGCAGAGTTGGAGGCAACATGTAGGTGGAAAGGATGTACTAGTCTTTCCTCTATTTTCTTATTTCCATGCCTTTATGGTTTTGAGTAGACTGAATGTGTCCTGATGAAACCTGTACTGTCGCTAAACATAGTTTTTGTTCTGCTAATTTAGTACATATAGTGTCTTCAGAATACAGCAGTCCCCCTCATTAGAAGTGTGTGTGTGTGAAATCTGAGCACACCATTATATAGCATTTAAAGGCTTTTTTCTTCAAATGAGACCAAGGCCCGGGTCTTGCAAGCACTTACAGATTGAGTATGTTTAAACACATGAGTAATCTCATTGAAATCAATGGGACTCTTCATATAAATAAAGTTAATTACATGTTTGTTTGCAGAATCAGGCCCTAAAATATGACATTCAGCCACTCTATATTAAAAAATGTTCAGTATAGAAAAGTAGTATTAGAACAATGTCATTCTTTATTAGTAGTATAGCATTATAAATGCAGGAAACCAAACTGTAGATGTTTAGTATGGCTGAAGTTATGTGGGAAGGCAACAAAAATTAAGGGAAATTATGAACACTGTGCAATATTAGCTAATTAGACTTTTGTTAACATTCCCTTTGTTAACATTTGTTAACATTCCCTTTAGGAATGAGCATGGTCAGTTTACCAGAGAGAAGGATCATTTTGAAAAACAAAATATCTTGCCCTCAGCTTCTCTCTCTCTCCTGTTGTGTAGAATGGTAAACCTACATTTATGTTTCCAGAATTTAGATAGACTGTTGCATCCTTTGATAATTAGTTTTCTGTTTTTCTGCAGGATGAGAGAAAGAAATGATTTTTTGAACATATGGGGTAGTTTCCAGCTTTTTTAATATAGGTTGCAATCTTATGATAAATACAAACAGCTGAAGCTTTGGGTACTTTACCATATTTAACTAGTCTAATCTTACAGTGAATTTTATAATTTCCTCTCCCCTTTTTATGTCTTCTTTACCTATTAATTAAATATCCAATTCTTCTTTCCCTCCTTGCCTCAGAGGTGGTTTCATATACTGTCTTCACCTAACATCTACAATGACTTTTCAAATCAATTCAGTTTTACAGATCTATCTCTAGTCTGTTCTCAAGCGCTAAGAACTGTATAGAATTAATCAGCTAGAGTGGCACCTATTGTCTCCATTGTCCTTTTACTCTGTTGAACATCTCTAAGAGTTTTTGTGGCATTTAAGACAGAGTTTCAGGATTCTGAAAGTATATGTACTTTTATTAGATAAAGAAAAGGTAATACTTCAAATGAGTTTATTGATTTACACTTGACTAATGCATCACAATAGATCCACCTGGATAAAATGGAGTAATTCTAGCAGTGATTTTCTGGATATGACTGGATGTTCTGCTGGAGAAATGGGTGTTTAACAGCTTGTGGTCTTTTTCTGAACATGATTTCATTTTAAAAATGAAATTTTCTTGACCCATATATTTTGAGTATATGAAGTTATTCTTCAAATATACTTGTGTGAGAAGTGGACAGATGGGCATTGGAGGTTGGCATCATTTTCAGAGAAGTGGGAGTGACCCCTTAAGATTCATATGAAAGAATAAAGAGGAGTTCAATTGTGAAGGCACATAAAGGTGAGGACTGGGAGTTTGTATTTAGTGTAATGGAATCTTAGAGTTAAAGGCCAGAAGGGACCACCAAACCATCTAGTCTGACCTCCTGTATATCACAGGCCACCAACACCTAATGCTAAACCCAACAACCAAAATTAGACCAAAATATTACAGCCCACAGGAGACTGGACTATTATGTGCCACAGGCAGAGGGACTGAGATTAACAGTACTCAAAGCCCCTGCGATGGCAGGGAAGTGATTGAGATATATCCAGTTGATCCTGGCAAGTGACCCATACCCAAACCCTGCAGAGGAAGGCAAAACCCACCCCAGGTCACTGCTAATCAGTAGAGGATCATGCTGCTCAGAAAGTGTGTGTGTGAGTCAGAGAGAGAGAGAATGATCAGAACAATGAATCTTAAAGAACATTAGCAGCAGCATGGCCTTGAGAAGAAAGAGATGGATATCAGAAAAGCTAGTTCATGTAATAGAAAAGTTATGATGCTCTATTAAATAATTGTCAAGAACTCTGGCTGTGATGGGGTATATAGACCCCACACGGTGGGCGCCAAGAAGTGATTAATAGGTGTATTGATTACTTTCCAGCTGCGACTAAGTGAATAATTAGCAACACCTGGGATAAAAGATAGGGGGAGGGGAGACAATTCACCAGCAGAGAGGCTGAGAGCTACCTTAGGAAGCACCTCAGCAGCATGGGAGGAAGATACATGAGGAGACAGAGCTCCAGGGAGAAAAGAATAGAATAGAATGTGTAGTTTTATGAAAGATGTGTGCAAACAGACAAACATAGGAGCAGCCCAGGGAAGCAGTGAGGGATCTTAAGAAGTAGATCTTTGCTGGCTTGGTCCCTGGGTTGGAACCAGAGGAGACAGTGGGCATGGGTTGTCTTAACAGCCTCCCCCAGGTGCGAAGATGTAAGCGTTAGACAAAAAGGGATAGGGACTACTGAGCCCAGATTGGGGCTGAAGATCTGGTGTAAGGGTGTCATAAATATAAAGTGAAGGGTAAACACCTTTAAATCACTTCTGGCTAGAAGAAAAACCCTTTCACCTGTAAAGGGTTAAGAAGCTAAGACAACCTCGCTGGCACCTGACCAAAATGACCAATGAGGAGACAAGATACTTTCAAAGCTGGAGGGCGGGGGGGAACAAAGGACCTCTGTCTGTCTGTGTTGCTTTTGCTGGGACCAGAGCAGGAATGCAGGTCAGAACTCCTGTAAAAAGTCAATAAGCAATCTAGTTAGATACGCGTTAGATTCTGTTTTGTTTAACTGGCTGATAAAATAAGTTGTGCTGAATGGAATGTATATTCCTGTTTTTGTGTCTTTTTGTAACTTAAGGTTTTGCTTAGAGGGATTCTCTATGTTTTGAATCTGATTACCCTGTAAGGCATTTACCATCCTGATTTTACAGAGGTGATTCTTTTACTTTTTCTTTAATTAAAATTCTTCTTTTAAGAACCTGATTGCTTTTTCCTTGTTCTTAAGATCCAAGGGTTTGGGTCTGTGCTCACCTATGCAAATTGGTGAGGATTTTTTATCAAGCCTTTCCCAGGAAAGGGGATGTAGGGCTTGGGGGGATTTTGGGGGGAAAGACATTTCCAAGTGGGCTCTTTCCCTGTTATATTTGTTAGACTCTTGATGGTGGCAGCAATAAAATCCAGGGACAAAAGGTAAAATAGTTTGTACCTTGAGGAAGTTTTTACCTAAGCTGGTAAAAATAAGCTTAGGGGGTTTTTCATGCAGCTCCCCATATCTGTACCCTAGAGTTCAGAGTGTGGAAGGAACCTTGACAAAGGGTATTGGACTTTGGACTTTGTGTTACCCCAGAAGGGTTGAGGCTAAGCGAGGTGAGGCTACGTGACTCGGCTGGAGAGCTGAATCACAAGGAGGGATAGACCACTGGGTGGCCTGCACTGCTGCCTTCGGGAGGTAACAAAGACAGAGGGGCTGCTGTGCCAGGCTCTGCCATGAGGGGGCACACAACTGGGGACTGAATTTTCTACAGGCATCTATACAATCAGATATGGAAATTAAATAAGCATTTTTTTCTTACTTTATATAAATATCCTACAATAATGCTGTAGTGTAGTGTTAACCACTAGTGATTGAAGTTTTGTCAGTGTGTCCATTATCAGTTCCATTCTCCATTGGGTTAACAATTTGATTATACAGTTTTACTCCAAACTGAAACTTGATTTAGAAGATCTCAGACCTAGGAGCAGTTAAAATTTAGTTAAAATTTGAACACATTTATTAAAAGAGGAGACAATTTGTTTTGGTGGCTTAGTTGCTAATTTATCATCTGGCTAAGAGAGATATTTTTTAATGAAAAGGTACATTTTGCAGATACTTTTAAGGGTATTAATGTCTGAGCTGTGGGTAGAAAATAGATGTTAGACATACACATTAACATAACAATGACACAATATCAACCACTGGTTTATAAACATCCTCATGTTCAGCATTGTCACAAAGTCACATGTTGAAGGTATCATTTCAAGTCTTGGTCACTCATTTCA
The DNA here is from genome assembly GCF_009764565.3 of Dermochelys coriacea. Taxonomy (NCBI): domain Eukaryota; kingdom Metazoa; phylum Chordata; order Testudines; family Dermochelyidae; genus Dermochelys; species Dermochelys coriacea. Next base: position 54,678,073 of record NC_050070.1, read on the forward strand.
TGGCTATATAGGATCTGGGCAATCTGATAAAGGGGAATGCCTTTATTTATCAGTGATTCATTAACTGAATAAAGGAGAATTGCTGTGGTATTCTGAAGAATGGTCTATCTGAACCTCATTTATTGAAGGATAGTAGACCCAACGTGAGATCCAGAGAAAAATATTAGGAGTGTGGGTGTTTGTGCAGATGGGTTAATGTTAGGGAAACAAGGGGAAATAAATAAAATTAAGAAGTTTCTATAATGGATGTAGTTAAACTTCCCTGAGAAAACGAATAATTTATTGGTAGTGTCACACTATGTGCCAAAGCTTACTCTACGTTCCAGAACCCTGTGTTGTGAGATGAAACAGTCTGTCTGGCACATCCAGTTCATCAAGAATCCTGCTATCACAGGACATGATTTCGCCAAGCATACTGGCAAAAATACAGTACCTATTACTCGTGGAGAAAGAAAAGGAGTACTTGTGGCAACTTAGAGACTAACAAATTTATTTGAGCATAAGCTTTCATGAGCTACAGCTCACTTCATCGGATGCATGTAGTGGAAAATACATTGGGAGATTTTATATACACAGAGAACATGAAACAATGGGTGTTATCATACACACTGTAAGGAGAGTGATCACTTAAGATGAGCTATTACCAGCATGAGAGCAGGGTGGGGGGGACCTTTTGTAGTGATAATCAAGGTGGGCCATTTCCAGCAGTTGACAAGAACATGTGAGGAACAGTGCGGGGGAGGGAATAAACATGCGGAAATAGTTTTACTTTGTGTAATGACCCAGCCACTCCCAGTCTTTATTCAAGCCTAAGTTAATTGTACCCAGTTTGCAAATTAATTCCAATTCAACAGTCTCTCATTGGAGTCTGTTTCTGAATTTTTTTGTTGAAGAATTGCCACTTTTAGGTCTGTAATCGAGTGACCAAAGATATTGAAGTGTTCTCTGACTGGGTTTTTGAATGTTATAATTCTTGACGTCTGATTTGTGTCCATTTATTCTTTTATGTAGAGACTGTCCAGTTTGGCCAATGTACATGGCAGAGGGCCATGGCTGGCACATGATGGCATATATCACATTGGTAGATGTGCAAGTGAACGAGCCTCTGATAGTGTGGCTGATATGATTAGGCCCTATGATGGTGTCCCCTGAATAGATATGTGGACAGATTTGGCAACGGGCTTTGTTGCAAGGATAGGTTCCTGGGTTAGTGTTTTTACTGTTTGGGGTGTGATGCTGGTGAGTATTTGCTTCAGGTTGGGGGGCTGTCTGTAAGCATGTACAGGCCTGTCTCCCAAGATCTGTGAGAGTGATGGTTCGTCCTTCAAGATAGGTTGTAGATCCTTGATGATGCATTGGAGAGGTTTTAGTTGGGGGCTGAAGGTGATGGCTAGTGGCGTTCTGTTATTTTCTTTGTTGGGCCAGTCCTGTAGTAGGTGTCTTCTGGGTATTCTTCTGGCTCTGTCAATCTGTTTCTTCACTTCAGTAGGTGGGTATTGTCCATAAACCTGGCAATCCTGGATGCCCCATCATCTCAGGTATTGGAACCCTGACATCAGGATTGTCTGGCTATGTAGACTCCCTCCTCAGGCCCTACACTACCAGCACTCCCAGCTATCTTAGAGACAGCACTGAAAACCCACCTGGAGGGCTTAGAGGTGGGAGCTATCTACACCCTTTTGACCCTCTGTGCATTAGAAACCTCCTAAGTCAGGATTCAGCTCTTTGAATTGATTATGCTGTGCATTGGTTTATTCTTTCCAAGCTTCTGGGGATTGGGGTTCTCAATTTCTTACTATGCTGGTTATAATTTTATCAGATTGTCTGGCTGTAGAGTAGAAGTATTACATGACACAGGCTCCTTGCATATGATCAGGATCTCTTTCTTCCCCAGTCCACTGCCAGAGAGACCTAATGATTTAAGGGAAAAATATTTTGTAAAACTTTGGCTTTTTATTCACCGAAGGTGATATGTGACTCCCTGCCCCCCTGTATAAATCCTGGGCTTTGTGCAGTGTATCACACTGGGGCGTGGGTACACAATCCACATTCAGCAGAGGGGAAAGGCATCAGGAAGTCCCCAAATCCCTGTGCAACTGTTATTGCAGCCAATGGGCTGGAACAGGAATTTTGACTTCTCTGCACTTCTTATATTTGGGTTTATGGTCAGTGAACTGATGTAACCAAGGACTCTGTGGTCATTTCCCCATTGTTCATGGTGGCTTATGGTAGTTCATGGTGCCTGCCCACTCCATGGTTACCCAGGCAACCACACATGTAGAAAGCATAAAAGACAGTTTTGAAAGCCACTGGTAAGCTTTAATAGCACACACAACTGGATTTTAAATTAGAAGAGGATATAGATATATGTGAATGGTGATGGACCATACACACTTTACTTTTCTGTGAGCTCTCTTCCCCTTAATTGGTTCACTCTATTTTTTGTGGTGAACTGGAGAGTTTTTTGGTTATTTTTAGTTTAAGTAGCAAGCCAGGCTATCTCTTGGATAGTTTGTCTGATCATAGAGTCAGCTTCTATGTCACAGAAAGGCATTTACATACTTTGCTAGATTAGGTCCTTTAAAGGACAGACACAAGACATATTTCATTGTAACATACAAAGATGTATCATTTCAGGATTTAGAGCTCAATCCTGCAAGGTGCTTTTCTGAATATCCTGAATTCATTTTAGTCTATGAGAGTTGAGGGAGCTTGACACTTCACACAGAGCACCAACTGCAGTATCAGGCCCATAATGTCACTATGGTAACTAATACTTTTAAGGAAATAAAATTGCTATACTGTGTTTTTACAAGAACCTGGACTTGGTGTTTAGTTTGTTTTCTCTCCTCTATATATCTCTCTCCATTCTGAAAATCAAAGTCATGAGAGTAACAGTACAATTTTAAAGGAGTACTTGTGGCACCTTAGAGACTAACAAATTTATTTGAGCAAAAGCTTTCATGAGCTACAGCTCACTTCATCAGATGCATCAGATGAAGTGAGCTGTAGCTCACAAAAGCTTATGCTCAAATAAATTTGTTAGTCTCTAAGGTGCCACAAGTACTTCTTTTCTTTTTGAGAATACAGACTAACACGGTGGCTACTCTGAAACCAGTACAATTTAAATTTAATGAAAACGTAGGAACTTTTAGAGTATCTGCCTTTTGAATAGTTGAGTGTAATAAAAAAGCAGCTACCAACCAAATTATTATAAATCTGTTGGCCAAATGCTTGCTTTAGTGATACTAGTAAGTTCCATTGACTTCAGTAGGACTTGAATGAGTAAGGTGAGCAGGATTTTGCATCATTATATCTGTGCCAGTGAATCCTGGTGGTGGCATATGTATATAAAAGAGCAGTAACTTGAACTACACACTTGTCGCTTACAATGTAACCTGAAATTCTCAGTGAAAATATAGCCTATTGTGTAGTAGGCACACTTCATTCTCTCATTCTTCTTCTCTCTTTCTATATAATAGATATGGTTGAAATGCCACTGCTGACTAGCACAAAAAAGAAAAAATTATGTCTCTGACTTCATCAGATACCATATTAACTATCACAGTGTTGTCACTGTTATCTTTTTCACTAATACGTATGCAGTAATAACACTCTGAAGTCAATTATGTTTGAATTGGTGGTGTCAACTCAAATGTCACAATGCCATCAGTTAAGGTGTTTCAGGAGCCTATTAAAATAAAATTTAATGTAAACAAGTCTAAAAATCTTTTATTAGTAAAAATCTATAAATGGAATGTTTCAAAATATCTAAAGAAGAACAAAAGGAAATGTTTTAATTAAAACAATATATTCTTAATTTTCTGTAATTAATATAAACTGAAAAAAATCCAAATAATTCTAAATACCTACCACTGGTTCTAATATCACTTTTCTTTTGTAAACGTGTTATCAGAACCTTTGATGTCAGTGTCACCTTACCTGACAGCTACTCTGTTTCTTTCTATCACAATTTATTTGTAATAACAAAGTGTTTCTATGCAGTTTTATAGGGTTGATTCTATTTGGTTTGAAGATTACAGAATGTTAAATATTGATAGGAAGAAGTAACCAATGTGGACAGTTTGTCACCTCTCTCTGCATGTGGACTGATGACCTTTTCAGGGCAGGGTCTTAGATGGTTTTGCTTTTGACTGGCCAGTCTCTGTGATGTCTTTATTATATTTCATTAATCTTCATTTATTTACCTACTTAGTTTACATATCTCAGTATTTATTACATCTGTTACTTCATATAGTCAAGAAAATACTAAATTCATACTTTATGTAATTCCACTGACTGCAGTGGCATTCATGGATGAGTTTGTACTAGTAGTTTAACATACAATTCAAAGAATATCATAGGAATGCAATAGCATGAATTTCTAACTTTGTTTATTGCCAGGTTATAAATGCTATTCTCAAGAATGTTAAGTGTAATACCTTAAAGTGAAAATCTACATTCAGAATGATTTGTATGGGTGGATCTCCCAAATATTTGCTGGTCCCTGTGTGAAATGAGGGCCCTAGAAAGTATTCAGAACCTTTCTACCTGCCACATAGTTCTGAGTTGCAGTCTAGTCTTTGGGACATGTGGGGGGTGGGACGGACTCAAAATCTTAATCATTTGAGCATGTCAGTATTCAGTCAATAGTTAAAGCAAGTGGAGTTATGTTTATGTGTGTATATTTCAATCAGTTTGTTCTGCTGTCAATCACATAAAAGGTCCTTAGTTATTCTTTAACTGGCTTTAGGTCACAATATCCTAACTGTGATTAAAATGATCTGAAGGACATTGATTTTTCTGGAAGATCAGGCTCATAACAGTTGAACTGAAAAATTGTTGCATAATGTATTATCCTAGGCAAAGATCTTCAAGAATGGTATTTATATATCAAGCATAGGATGTGGATTTTGTAACTGTCTTGCAAAAAACTTCCCTTAAGTAATGGTCACTATTAACTAAGAGGTTAGGTAAAAGCAGTAGTTTCTGCAGTATCATTCTGAATGTATGTCATTCACATAAGTGAAGTGAAAAGCATTTTACATGTCTTCTTTTTTTGCCTGTGATATGTCATCCAGGCTGTTCCATGCCTTTGGTAGCTTCTGGCACTGAGAGACAAGAAAAGAAATCACTATTGAATCCTATTCTTGAAATGGAAAAGAGGAAGCAACCAAACAATAATATTCAGAGTCAGTTAAGACTTGCAGGGAAAAGATAAGGCAGCAAAAAAGAAAAATGAGTAAATGCTACCCAAAGGGGTTAAGATAATAAGGGTTTTCATAATAACATCTACAGGAAAAACAAAATTGCAGAGATGGAAGAGGATGAAATTAATGACTAAACATGGCTAAGATATTAAACTCCTTTTTAAAATTAAGAAAAATAAAAGAAATAATTAAGAAGCAAGCAATTAGAATAATTAAATAAGGAAGACTGAGCAAGAGCAAATAAGGAATACTTGGAAAATATGAATATAAACAAATCAAATAGTCCTGATGATATGCATCCTAGGGCATTAGGAGAAGTAGCTAACATAAGAACTATACCACTAATAATGCTATTTCACAAAATCATGTGTAACTTGGTGGAATTGGAAAACTACAGAAAAGCAAACATACTACAGTTTTTTTTAACAGAGGAAAGAATAGTGAGATTTGCAATTACTGTTCCATGATTCTAATTTCTAATACTAATAAAATTATGGAAGAGTATTGAGAGAATATTACTACATCTGAGGATAACAAAACTATTTAATTTTCGGCATTAGCTTCTAAATTCAAAAATTTATTCTGAAACAAAATATATTTCCTGACAAACTTGATTGTTGTTTTTTTATGGAGTTACAAAATGAGTGGTTGAAGTGAATTCAGTAAGCGTGTATATGGATTTTAGTGAAGCTTTTATCAAAGTGTCCCATAAAATCTTGTTTTAAAACTTATTTCAAATTGTCTGTGATTGGAACTCTATCAAAAAGTCCATAAGCAAAAGTTAAAGGTACCGAATTCTGGGACCATGCAGAAATTGGTTTCTGGTTTGGTCTTACATCTTCAATAATGGTCTAGAAAAGAAAATAATCTGCTTCTTAATGAAATTCACAGCTGATAATGCACATACCACGGAGGATAGAGAGATAATAATACAGAAGGACTAGAAAGATTAGAAATATGGGCAGAAAATAAAATGAGAATCCACTTGGAAGAATATAAGGTAATACATTTGTGGGAAATAATATGAAATACAATAGAAGGAAGAATCCTGGAAAGTGGTAATAATGAATGTCATCATGTAACAGGAAGCTAATATGACCTTTTAAATGATTCTGGCGCAGCCTTTCCTGGAAGACTGTTTAGTTCTGAGCAACTTGTTACCAAAACATATATTGATGAATGGAGGCAGCTCAGAGAAGAGCAACCAAAATGAAGAGGAGGTTAAAATAGGGTAACCAGATGTCCTGATTTTATAGGGGTAGTCCCTATATTTGGGGTTTTGTCCTATATAGGCACCAGTTATCCACCAACCCCTTATCTAGATTTTTCATACTTGCTATATGGTCAGCCTAGGTTTAAGTGATAAATTATAAGGAAAGATTAAAAGTGCTTATGGATCGGTGAGTGAGTGAAGCTTGGCTAAGAGACATCTAAGGAGGGTAAATGGTAAGTCCAGAAATATTTTAAGGATATTGGGATCAAGAATGGAGAGGAATTATCTACCGTGCCTCAAATGGGGTAGAACTAGGAGTAATCAAATAAAACTATAAGAAAATGTAGGCTAAATGTCAGGAAAAACTTCCTGACGGTAAGATCTATAGGCTGCGGTATAGTTGTCTAAGGGAATGGTGGAAGCTACATTGCTTGGTCCATTTATTATTAATTATCTGTATAGTGCCAGCAGTGAGCGAGGTACTTAGGAAGGGAAAGTAGGAAGACAAGGACCCTACCTTGTAGAGTTTACTCTGTGGGTGCGTGGGAAGAGATGGAAACTGAAAAGGCAGTATGTCTCAGTGGTACAATTTAGTATGCTGTTTTCAAGGATTTTTTTTTATATGTGGGCTTTTTATTATATAAAGTAGTAAATATCACTAGGAAATGTACAATAATTTGAGCTTGGTGGTGAGAAGTGTCACAGTTTAGGACAACTGCACCTGTACTCCTTCTCTGTGGTCCAGCAAGGGCACACACCCTCAGGCTTCTGGTTCCCCAGCAGTCATCTCTCTTGGGTGGAGACATCTCTCTCTCTCCCTTCCTCTCCCCCCCCGCGCCGCAAGGTATTTCCAGGCGGCACAGTTGCCTGTGCACCCTGTGAATTTCCGAGCAAAGTCAGACTACCTAAGCTGGTCTGCTCTGCTTTTCTCCTTAGAGGTTATAAACAGTGTGATTGGCACAGTTAGAAGTTACCATACAGCTAAGCAAGTACACTTATTCTAAAGGTAGAAGCATTACAGAGAAAACATATTAAAAACAATAAAAGAACTTGCATGCTAATAAGCTTACCAGAGATCACCCCAACTCTATCAAGGCACTGGCTGGTGAATAATCCCTCAAATCCCACCAGGGATTTTTTCCCCCCCTCTGTGGTCACAAGTTCATAGCAGCTGTTAGCTCAGAACAAGCACACCTGTGAATCTGTGAGAGTCAATCTTTTATCGATGTTGGGCCCCTGGTCTTATCCCCATGTAACAGGTGATCAGCAGACAATGAGTTTCTCCTCAAAGCGCAGCTTCAAAAGGATGGGTCTGGGGGTGGGTAATTTGCATTCTTCCCCAAGTATCTTCTAAGAAACCCACTCAACTAAAAGTTCAGTTTTGTTCGGCCCCTTGTTTTAAGAGTCCTTTAAAGCTCACAGTTCTTCCCAGGGTTTACATTAATCCTGCCTCTTCCTTAAAGAAGTTCCATGCAACTTCACAGAAAACATTTGCATTTTCAATACAATGAACTCTTAAAACACTTCATTTAAAATTTATTGAACTAAGTTTAATTCAATAAGGCTTGTGCAGGATAATGCAGAAACTTGCAATGTCTGTCACAAGAACTGGATGAACTCGCAGGTCCTTTCCACTTCTAATTTCTGTGATACATAAGTGCACATCTAGAAGTGACATTTCAGTGTAGTTTCTTACTAATATCACTGTCTTGACTATATTCACTTGCAGTTTCTATCTTTTGCTATAATCACTCTGTCTGGGCTAAACACTATTTCTATTTTATGCAGGACCATTTTTATTATTTGTTTTGGATGTATGTGTGTGGTGCTGCTCAAAACCTAGTTGGAAGCATGATCTCCATCCAAGGAGTTTAAAATCTAATATATTTACAGTGTACACATTTTTGTTTAGAAAGTAAAACATTAAAGAAATCACACTGTAAAATCCAATCCAAAAAAATTAACATGCTGAATAAAATTGACCTAACCCAGAAGCACTGGATTGGTCTGAACAAGTGTTTTTCAGTTTTTCTTTTATTGATTATATACTGATATCCGTGCACAGAGCAGAATATGTCTCACAGATTGATAGTTTTTAAAACCAGAAAAGGACCATTATGATCTAGTCTTACCTTCCTGAATAACACAGGCCACAAACTCCTCACCCAGTAACTTCTGCATCACATCCTCAACTTCTGTTTGAGCGACAGCAGTGGTTCCCAAACTTGTTCCACAGCATGTACAGGGAAAGCCCCTGCTGGGCCGGGCCAATTTGTTTAACTGCCACGTCCACAGGTTCGGCCGATTGTGGCTCCCACTGGCCGTGGTTTGCTGCTCCAGGCCAATGGGAGCTGCTGGAAGTGGCACAGGCTGAGGGGTGTACTGTAAAATCGCCTCTTAGCCTTCTCATGGATAAACAAAATTGACTGAGCTCTTTAAGTCTTTCACTCAGGTATTTTTTCCAAATTCAAATAATTCTTGTAGCTCTCTTCTGAGCCCTTTCCAGTTTGTTTTAAAGGTATGAACATCAGAACTGGAGACAGTACTCTAGTAATGGTCTCACCAATGCAGTATGCAGAGGTAATATCACCTCCCTACTCTTCCTTGATATTCCCAAGATAATACTGCCAAAGGATTGCATTCATTCATATCTTTCTTTCATGTAGCATTTCTTGAATAAAGGCTACATCAAGCTATATATATCTTTGTTTATATTTTTCCCACATAGAACGTCATCACTTGGCAATATATAAAAAAAGACTTTTGTACATATCAGTAATTACAAATATTAACCAAAAGAGAGAGACAATATGGAACAACTAAAATAGATAAACAAAATATGCAGACTTAACACTAATGCTAATTAACCAGCTTCAGAAAAGAAGAACGTATTTCAGTTCTCTAAGAGTGAAATTTCCCCTGTGCAGAGGTTCTGCACAAGACTCATGTACCAGTTAAATCATCAGAGTAGGGCTTAAGTGGGACTTAAGTGGTCACAGGATTTGTGCTGGCTCTCCTTTGTACTCAGTTGTCATATCTCTCAACCAGGTTTCTTTCACCCCAGAGAGGCTCCTCAGGAATTATGGGATATACTGAACTCCTACTCCACTTTCCCTGAGTTTCTTTTGTAGAATTAAGGCAAGGCAAGACCCAATCTTCAAATCAGCCTACAGCACTTTTTCTTGTTGTCTTGTCAATTCCCCATTCTAGGATTGACTCCTCCAAGAGTAATGAGGAGTGAGCAATTACTCCTGATGTTGCCTCTAGACTGTCTTAGGTGTGTCACACCAAAGCAAAGAATTAATTCATTGAGGGCAAGAACTTAATAGTATTACAAGAAAGGATTAGACAATTCTAGGAATAATGAGAGAACATTCACAGTTATATCCGATAGAAGTTTAAAACTGTATTTTAAAAGGCTCAAAGGATGAAAGTTAGAAAGAAATTCCCCTGATGGGAAGGTTATTTCATAAGTCTTCACTATGGGGTTTCTTGAACCACCATCAGGTTCGTCTTGACTAGGATTTAAAGTAGGGCTGTTGATTAATTGCAATTAACTCACTCGATTGACTAAAAAAAATTAATTGCAATTAAAAAATCACGATTAATCACAGTTTTTATTGCACTGTTATCAATGAAAATTTATTAAATATTTTTGGATGTATTTCTACATTGTCTAATATATTGATTTCAATTACAACACAAAATACAAAGTATACAATGTTCACTTTATATTATTTTTTATTACAAATATTTGCCCTGTAAAAATAAGCAAGAGAAATTGTATTATTCAATTCACCATACAGGTACTGTAGTGCAACCTCTTTATCGTGAAAGTGCAACTTTCAAATGTGGATTTTTTTTTCTTCTTACATAACTGCACTCAAAACAAAACAATGTAAAACTCTAGAGTCTACAAGTCCATACAGTCCTACTTCTTATTCAGCCAATTGCTAAGACAAACAAGTTTGTTCACATTTACAGGAGATAATGCAGCCCTCTTCTTATTTACAATGTCACTAGAAAGTGATAACATGTATTTGCATGGCACTTTTGTAGCTGGCATTGCAACGTATTTATTTGCCAGATATTATGCTAAATATTCATATGCCCCTTCATGCTTCGGCTGCCATTCCAGAGGACATGCTTGCATGCTAATGATGCTTGTTTAAAAAAATAAAAAGCAATGTGTTAATTAATTTTGTGACTGAACTGCTTGGGGGAGAATTGTAAGTCTCCTGCTCTGTTTTACCCGCATTCTGCCATATATTCCATGGTATAGCAGTCTTGGATGATGACCCATCCCATATTGTTTGTTTTAAGAACACTTTAACTGCAGATTTGACAAAATGCAAGGAGGTACCAATGTGAGATTTCTAAGATAACTACAGCACTCGACCCAAAGTTTTCACAGTAGATTGTACTACTATAAAGAGATTGCACCTGTGTCAGGTGAATTGAAAAATACTATTTCTTTTGGTTTTTTTACAGTGCAAATGTTTGTAACCAAAGATAAATATAAAATGAGCGCTGTACACTTTTTATTCTGTATTCTGTAATTTAGAAAAAATCCAAAAATATCTAAATAGTATTCTATTATTGTTTAACAGCGCAATTAATCGCATGATTAATCCCGATTATTTTTCTAATAGTGTGATTAATTGCGATTAATTTTTTAAATATCTTGATAGCCCTAATTTAAAGGTGCATTTGTTAGAAAGTAAAGGAGTACTTGTGGCACCTTAGAGACTAACAAATTTATTTGAGCATAAGCCTTCGTTAGCTACAGCTCACTTCATCGGATATAGACTAATACAGCTGCTACTCTAAAACTCTAGAGTAGACAAGGCAAGTACATTTCAGTGTGTGCTAAATGAGCTGAGAGGGAGGAGGGGTGTTACTGCTCCTAGTTAGCATATGTTAAGTTCTAAAAATCTATTTTAGACTTTAGTAATCAGAAGGTGTTAGCTAGTACTTAACTCCTTAAGTCCTAGTTAAGACAAAACTAATGACAAGATACTGAATTATAGATAACATCAATTAGATCTGATATGGCACATCCTATGTTTCTATGAATCAATGTTTATAAAACTATATTAGAGGGAAATAAATCTTTATTAGAAAAAATACTAAAATGCATTAAAATCATGTATTTATCATTGAAGATATGACATTAAGTGCTTTTTTTCTAATGGATTACAAAATTCCACTTATGAAGACAGAATGGCCTTTGAAATGAAAGAGGTATAAAAGGATGGAAGAATGAGTCCTAGAAAAGAAGCTATATTGTAAGCACAGTGAGAGGTGATTTCTGTAGAAAATTTTTAACTCTATAGTTATTTTTATAGCACAGCAATCTAAGGGCCTGCATAATTTTTGGCTTACTTATACACAAAAAACAAACAAGCAATACTGGCTTTTTTCAAGAAAAAACTGGAGCCATTTGCACAGTAGTTTACTGTGGAGGCAGTTAAAATGAACTCTGTGCCTGGAGGAATTTGTGAGAGTGGGCAGAAAATCAAGGAAATCTACATTAAAATGCATTGTTTCCTGCTGGGTCCTGTAGAGAAGAACTGTACAGAGATTGCAGAATCTAAGAGAAAATACAGAACTTTCAGTAGTTGCCACTTTAGATAAATGTCATAGGTCTCTCCATAACAGGTCCATAACAGTTGTTGTTGTTAAGAGAATTATTGTTCATATTGCCGCTATCTTTTAGGTCTGTAGCTAATTGTTTAGGCCACAGTAGAAACGCTGTGATTCTCCATGCTGTATATAGTATTGAATTGTACATGAGGGTGTGTCATGTTTATTGGTCTCATTGTATATTCCCTAACATCTAAATGTAACAAGTCATCAGGGTAAGGTGAAGCCAAAAATAAATTATTTATAAACATTGAGAACATATTTTGGTGAACCAGGAAAGAAATGTAAAAAATAAAATTCCAGGAATGGTAAAAACAAACACAGTTAGACACAACATATATACAGGAAAGCCAATATACAAAACTTCAAAGTTTTCCGTAACAAGTAATAAAATAAACTTGTTCTTTCAACACTTCACCACCATTAAGTGTGTTTCAGGGGAATCAGGACTGCCCAAAGTTGCCTCTTCTCAGATTTTACTTCCAGTTCTTAAAATTACAAGCTATTTTTTTCTCGGTACCCTAAGGATTGCTTGTTGCTAGAACCCCACTTCCTTCCTGCGTTAACTGATAAGATTTCTCCAGTCATGCCCTTTTAAGATCAGGTACAAATGACTTCCCTCAGTGTTTTGTCTACCACTGAACTTTCCTTTTCACTTTAAATGCCAACAGTGTCACAAGCTTTCTTACCTTGACATGCTCAGGATTTCATCTTTTAGCATCATGAGTCTATAGTCCCTTATTCCATTGCAAAAAGGCAGTAAAACATTAATTATTAAATTTGTAATATTTTTGTCATATATATAGAACACTGTTTATCTGCTATCAAAGGTCCAGCTTCAATAAATACTCTGAGCTACTTCAACAGATATTCAAAGCTAAGTAGGTCCTAAGTAGGACTGAGAGGTTGTGTAAATTCTTGTTAGAGAAAGTGGATGGATTTAAAAAAAATTGAAGATTACAAAACACAGTAGATAAATCACAAACTGGTCATCAACATAATGAAAATTTAGAGATTTTAAGGTCGTGTAATATATAAAGTCTGTTTGCACCATTTATTTCTGGATAAAGTTTTTATTGAATCTGTTTGTAAATTATCATCTCATGACAATGTTTGATTCATAAACCGTTGGTGGAAAATGATTCAGCAGTTTATGAATCATGTTTTTTGAAATGTAAAACTTTCAGAAGAAATAAGTTCCTTCTTCTGAATAAATCCCAAGGCTATTATAGACTGGCCATTCATCTCACTAGCTTCCAAACAAAGCTGATATGTTATATGATTTGGATATTATAAGATGCCAATGATTTGTAAACATCACCTACTACCTTCTTCTTAAATGGTATTCATTAGCAAACATGAATGAATAACTTGCAATGAATAGGTTCTTTGTTTAATTTAGCCACTTTCTCTCCTCAAAGAATACCTGTGAGCACATTATAGAATTAATTAAATGTAGGGCTGGCAGGGACTTCGGGAGATCATCTAGTTTAGCCCCCCACCCCCATACTGAGGCAGGATCAAGTAAACCTAGACCATTCCTGACAGGTGTTTGTCTAACCTATTTTTAAAAACCTCCAAGTACTCCAACTGAGGTCTCACGAGTGCCAAGCAGAATAAGACAATTACCTCCCAAACGTTACATAGGACACTCATGTATACACCCCCAAATGACTTTAGCCTTTTTTGCAACTGCTTCACATTGTTGACTCTTACTCAATTTGTGATCCACTATAACCCCCAGATCCATTCTTATCTGCAGATATTAAACCTGGTAACTGATCATACATTTGAATTTTTCCTAGATATATTTTCAATACAATAGTAAGTGACATGTCAGGATTTTTTGATAGACGATACAAAGCTTATAATAGTCACATTGGACTCTATTTTTTCCCATGCAAAAAAAAAGGGGGATAAAATTTACCATTTTCTGTGTTTTTTACTGATGTGGAAGCAAAAAAGGAATTTAGTTTAAAATAATTTTGAAAAAGAGTATTAATCATTTTAGGCCTTCATACCCTAATATTTGTTTGGTCTATGTCTTGTGCGAAAGTGTGTGTTTGTGTGTATATACATTTTTCAAATCAACAATTTTGTTGCTGAGAAATGAAAAAATCCCTGGCTGATGCAGAATTTATAATATTTTGTTTTCTGCTATTGCTGCAGACCCTGCCAGCCATGTTGAGAATAAGCACAGATCAACTGAACACCAAATAGACCACTTTTTTTCTTCTAGAATACTGTACATTAATAACCATTTACAAATGTAAATACTGAAGACTGTACTGACAACTTTATTAATAGAAGCCCTTCTGTTGTGTTTTATTATGTGTTAAACATAAAAAGGTAAGATCTGAATTCACATTCTGTAAATTTTCTTGCTCCATATTCCCAATTCAGAGAGATCATAGAGGACAAAATGCCATAACAAACACTACAGTTGTTCTAAAGGTATCACTCAGCAAAGTTAGTTGACAAACGGAACTACTGGCTTTGTTTCTTTTGGTTTAGGGTACAAAATCAGCTTACAGAGAGCTGGCTATGTTTTGACATTTTTAATTGTTATCAAACAGTTTGAACTCCCCCTCCTCTCTCTTGGATCATTACATTTAGTGCAGTGAAATAAGCGACATGTAGAATGGCATACCAATTAAATAAGAGAAATCATATGCAATTTAATAATACAGTTTGAACTTGAAGAAAGTGGCAGTCGTCTCATCAATTGTATCTTGTATAATTGTATTTTCATATAATGGGTATCCATTTGTCATAGTACTGCTGTTGTGATAAGTAACAATTAATCTATTATTAATTTCAGAACAGTTAAATAGCCCTAAATATACTCTAATTTATGTATTGTTTGAGCTTTAATGGTTATCCATTTTAATGAAATAAATTATAGAACAACCTCTATTCATAATTTTGAAGCAGATGATTTCTGCTAATCTGGTGAATAGGACTTTTACTGACTGTCTGCACTAAGGTTTTATTGTACCCTCTTTGTTCTTCTGTGGAAAACTTCCGTCATCAGGTCAAGAAGCAGAACCAATGTCATGGGACCAGCCACCGACTTTGAATAATTAATTGGGAAAAGAAAAAATAGTTTGCAAACAACATATAGTCTGAATATAATTTGTGAAAGGTGTTAACTTAATGCTTATGAGCAAAGGTCAAACTTTGGGAGAAAACGGTGATGGTAGTCTTCCATGCCCTACTCACAAAATAAGCTCTGCCATGGTGAGTCACCAAAATGAGATACTGCTCAGAGCAGACAGCATAGATGTTCACAATATAATCATGTATGATTTCTGAATTCCACTGGGCTACATGAGCTTCACATTCCTACAGTGGGGATTGAATATGACCACTGGCTAAGCTATCCTCCTTCGGCTTGACTTCTTTGCTGGGGAAAAAAATAAGTTGTAGTATTTCCCAAATGCCACCCCCTTGTGAACTATATCTCATTTTGGTGCCACAGAAAATGTGCAGATATGTGATCCTTCCTCTCCTTTATTACCTGAGGTTTGAAATAGGTAACAATGCTGACATTTAGATTATCATTACTGGGTATCTGACTTAACACCTCACTGACATAAATAGAGCAGTTCTCTGAGCTATTGGTCCAGGTTCTCTGCAGATTCAGGTAGACCTTACTGGATTGGTTGCATTTGGTTAACTTTCTTTGGTTTTCTTTGCAATCATAGTAATGTTTTGTTGTTTAAATGAAAGATGAAACTTTAGAGAACAAGATGACTGCTTCAGAGAGGTGCCAGTGTGGCATACCATCATGAATCGGCCTGATCCCAGCCCTGTTTATGAATATATTCAGAGAAAATCAGGTTTAATAAACAAATGACCTGCTAAATTAAAAAGGGGGTAGGGAGCTACATTTGTATTAAATATTTTGGGTAGCTAAAGGCTAGATAGGAAGGATAGATTATGGCTCTGATTAACCTAATCCTACAGTTCTTTTCCTCCATGTTATGGACCGGGAAGTGTATGTTTGAATTGTTGAAAGAGAAATATTCTCTGAAGAATCCAGCCTTTAAAAACTTCCTTAGAATGTCTTTCACCTGTTACATATATGAATGAGGGATGACTCTGACTTTGGCTAAAATCAGAGATAATGGCTGATTGTTTAGATAATATTGAAAAAAAGTTACAATTCTCCTGATTGGTTTATGCTCTGAAAGCTTTGTTTTCCTTAGAAAGGTATATAAACACTTTTTTAATGACAAATTTGGGTAAATGCAGCACAGCTAGTGACTTTTGGTAGCCATTCCATGGAATTTATAACGCAAGAAGAGGACCAAGAAAATCCATCCTTTAACAACTATAGCCTTTTCCATTTCAATTTGGTAAAAATAATCCTATGTCCTAATTGTCATGGATGATTAATGTATAAAAGAATTTAGAAGCTTTTATGGCAAATAAATTATGAATTCATTTTAAAAGAAGGAGTTTTCAAAAAGGAAATATTTATACTTTATATCAGTATGTCATGAACTAATATTTAATAGTTATAAAAACCTTAATGTTTTGACTAGTGGAACACTGGCATTCCAGGTTTCCAGAAAACTTCTCAGGATACAGACATATATATATATATAAAAACAAAAACAAAAAACATGTATGTATCCATATTTTCAAAGCTTCATAAATTTAAATGACTTGTTCAGTTAAACTTAAATTATTTTTAGAAAGCAATCTTGCTAGAGGCTACACATGAAGAAATCTATGCAAAAATATTTTTTTCCTCAGAAAATTAGACAGGCGTGTTGAAATTGGCCTGGTGGTGGCTTTGAGTCTTGGGAAGTGCTCAGCATGCTCAAGTCTTACTGAAATTCAGCTCTTTCTAGGAGTTGCTTATAACCCATCAGGCCTATAATTATAGAGTGGGAAGGACTGCCTGACTAGTGGAAGGATATTGGGAGCACCTCTGCATTGTAATTGATTGGGGAAACCCTGCCCCCAAAACCTAAACAACATTTCAATGTACTCTAACTCTCCTGAACATATGCTCAGCAGCTGGCATGAATTAATATTAAATATCTATCACTTCTTTCACTCGCAGAACAAAGTGGTAGAAAGAAGAAGACTGCTAAGAGTGCGATTTTAAGTTTACCTTTCTCCTTTTTTCTTGGATGCCCAAATCTGAACTCGCCTTCCACAATTTCCCAATACCTGCAGCAAACAGTAGTTTTTTAAAAAGTGTATATTTATATAAAGGAGAAAAGAGTTTCAATCACTTCTTGGAATCACAGTTATGAAAGCCGCATATACCATAGACATATTAGACCTTAAATTTGTACAGGGAAGCCCCCTGATATATGCATCAGAGCTGCACTGAGTTATTCAACAGTTTATGAAAGTGAAGCTTTGCGTTTGCAGTGCTCATGAGGCACTTATATTGAAGCCACTTCCTACTGCTGCCCTCCCCATCTTCCTATAAGTTCTGTTACAGGCTGTCATTTCCCCATTCCTAATGTCAGCTACTAAGACCTTAGGATGGGAGTAGCTTGGAAGCTGCTGTAGGTCTACCTGGCCTAAAGAGTAAAACTCAGCATATACATACATACTCTACCACTAACAGATGGCCCAAACATGCTGGGGTTATCCTTAGTGCTGTGCTCTCTCCAGAGGCATTCCTCTCTGTGTCTTCCATTGTATCTTTTTAAGGATATCTGGGAGACAGTAGCACAGACAATGCAGAAATGGCAGCACATTGAAAGACCTGTCCAAAAAAAAAAATAGGAAGGGAAGCTCAAGAGCAAAAGTCAGTTTTTGTGATAAAAGTTCCTGTTTGGATGCATGTATGTCTCAACCTGATGAAGATAAATTTCTCATCCATTTGAGGAGTGCATGATCCTGGGAACTTGATTTATTATTTGTTTGGTGCACAACAGTACACACAGCTCTTTACAGTAGGTCAAATATGTTAAGCAGAAACCACAGAATCTCTGCTCAAAGGATTTACAATCTGAAGACATGAAGGGGCACTCTTAGGAGAATGACTGTGAACATCATTGTTCATATGTTTTGTGGAATTAGGTGGGATTTTAGGTGTAATTTGAAGAAGGAGAAAGAGATGGCACTTGGTGCACATTAGTTGGGGAGGGACCTTTCTTTTCAGCTGTATGGTTGGGAATGAAAGAAGCCACAATGTAGGTAAAGTAAGGAAGAGAAAAAGAGAGAAGCAAGGAGAGAGAGGCTTAGGCAGAGTATAAAGATGCCATATATCCTGTTTTTTGTTTGTTTTTTGTTTTTGTTTTTATATATATATATGTCTTTATCCTGAAGTTTTCTGGAAACCTGGAATGCCAGTGTTCCACTAGTCAAAACATTAAGGTTTTTATAACTATTAAATATTAGTTCATGACATACTGATATAAAGTATAAATGTTTGCACATCACTTAAAATGCATGCTTTCTGCCCCAACCATTATTCAGGGTCAAAGCATTTTATATAGTATTAGGCAGGAACATTGCAATAGGAGTTTAAGTCAAGCACCCTGTCTAAGCAGTTCAAAACCATTGTTCTGAACCAGAAGGAGGAAGTCGCTACCTGATGGTTGCTCTATCACTTGCTTGCCCTCTTTGCAGAACCATAGAAAGGAAGGAAGACAAGGTTACTGGGAGCCAGTTGTGCCTTTGAGATGCATTTAATTAGTCCAAAATGGAAATCAGAAATTTAATTAATTACATCTTTTATTGCGCATCTAGAAGCATCATTGTTAAATCTGTAAATAAAATATAATAAAAGTTTAAAAGATTTTAGTGCATTTTGACCTATTTTATCTTCTATATCTAATAATTTTTATAAATTACAAAGTAGACTGAATAAAACTGTAGTAGAGAGTTTTCAATGTAATTAAATTTTCTCTGAAAGCATAAGAGTCAATAGAAAAGTTGCACTGTAGTTGCTAAAAAAAAAAAAAAAGTTGCTAAAAAAAAAATCATTTCAAGAGATAAAAGGATTGTAGAGGAACTAGAAGATACTTTTTTTTTCTTTTTTTTCAAGAGAGAATTCTAGTCATGTGGCCTAATTTGCTAAAGTACCGAACACAGAAAATGCTATGACTAACAATAAGGTGCATTTTTTATATTTTCAGTTTTGCCACAAAATAAATTCATGTGGTGCCAATGTGTTCTCACTAGCTCAGAATACAACCTAAACACTTTATAAACTAAGTTTTAAAAACCTGCTAATATATAATGCTGTGGCTGCCACTAAAACAGTTAGCTTTTCATTTTTTGTATTAAAGTACAGGAGATAGTGGTATATCAGATGCTATATGGAATAACTTTTGATAAAAGCTGACTTTTTAATGTCAGCCTCTTTATGGAATAAAATGTGTTGTGTGAAAGGCTTTAATCTTCTTTTGTGCCATTCTTCTATGTTCTTATCGGCTTTAGACTACCCTAGGCGGTAGCAGGATAATTTCCAACTCTGTGCCCCTTCTCTGCCAGATGAGTGATACAGCAGTTAATACTTTGGTCTTAATTGGAAAGCCATGTTTAATTGGGACACTTTTTGTCAGGGATTTTTGATTAACAGAGGACAGCATTTTAATACCATTGCTGCTGTGCAAGGAGCTCCTGATTTGTGGTGAGGCTTCCGGATTTTGGAGGAGGCACTGAATGCATTGATAAGGATCTGAGCTTGCTACCTACCAAGAAACAGGGAGCTGCTGTGAGATTCCTATGGCCCAGCATGTAATTACTGGCTTGGCAGGAGCAAACTAAGTCAGATACAGGCAGTGGTAAAATAATTCATATTCTACCAGCCTGAATCACAGCTATGGAAGCTGTTTTCAGAGGAGCAAACAGACTGAACCAGCACAAGACCAGAAAACCTCAGCACCATTAAATCACCTAAAGGTATTGCCATTAAATGGAATTACAATCCCTATTAATTAGTCGCTGCTATATCATTAGGTTTAAATCTTTTCGCTGGGAGATGTCCTGATGAAATGGCTTTCCAGATTTGGGGACAAATCCTGAGAAGTGCAGAAGTGCTCTCATTGATTTTAATGGCAGTTTCAAGTTCTCATCTCTCAGAAATTAGCTACAGTATGCTGTACTCCCTTTCTCTGAACTCTGGTTCCTGAATTGGAGAATGGGAAAGAATGTTTTCTTTGCAAATGGCATAGACATCACTGCTACAGAAATGGAAGTAGGCATCAGTTTGGTCTTGGTAAGAACAAACAAGTCATTAAAGAGCATAAGAAAAATACAAGTTGGTTAGATCTTGAAATAAAATATCAGAAAAGGATCTGAGATTTTTATATTGCAAAAGAAATATTAATTAGTGAATCCCCTAATCTTAACTACTAGTTTACCTCTGCCAAGGATAGCTCTTCAGATGCATTCTCTGTTCCCAGTTCCCAAGTGGTTGTGGAAAGCAAACAAGAATGAGCTCCTAAACAGTGATCCAATAGGACCACTTAAACTTCATAATTTTAGTATTTTTGAGATAAACTGCATCAGCACACCTGCAAGCCTGTGGTCTGGGTGATATAATGAACACTCTCTTGCTTCTCTGACTTCAGTCTGTCTGTGAACCAGTAAAAGTCTCTGTTTTGTTGAGTTTGTGAGGCAATTCGGGGCTATAACGTTTCAATGGATTCTTACCTGGAATGGGATTAAATGTCAAGATCTATTTCAATTTATAACTAGCTAAGAGAAAACAGAGTAAGAACAAATGGTGAGCAGTGGGTTACCCATGGTTGTGCTAAGACCAATATTGTTTAATGCAGTGTCTCAGAGGTCTACAAAAGGTTGTCATTACCATAGAACAGTGCTTTTCAACCTGTAGTCTGTGTACCCCTGGGGGTTTGCAGACTATGTCCAAAATTTCCAAAGGGGTCCATACCTCCATTCAAAATGTTTAGGGGTCTGGAAATGAAAAACGTTTGAAAATCACTGGTTTATGAATGACCAGGAAAATGGAGTGACATGTGAGATAGCATGGTTGCCTGCAAATTTTGCCGGCTAAGTCTTCTCCTTTCTCCAGAAGTCTCCCAAATTTGGTTGCTCTTTCCTGTACTCCTGAGCAACTACTCGCACCTCCTTTTTTTCCAGGTCAATTTTCTTGCTCAGAACTCAGAAACAAGCTCAGAACTACTGCAAAGATTTTCCCCTGACTCATTCCCCTGCAGATTTTTTCTCATCAGCTGTTGTCATTGCTGGGCAGCACCGATGTAGCTCTCTTTCTAAGCAGCTGGCTGGCAGGGAGATCAAGAGGGAGGCAGGAGTCCATCCACAGCAGGTTGCAGAGGGAGTAAGATTCTGGCTCCCTGCATCTAGGAGGGAGACCCTTTATCTCTTCACCAGAACTCAAGGGACATAGGTACTGTTCTCCTGGTGGTGGGGGAAACATGGGGAAGGAGGGGCCAAGGGTTAAGTTATGGGGACTCTACAGGGGGAAGATGGACTCAGGAGAATGAAGAGGGGAAAATCAAGATGTGGATGGACAGATGGGTGATCATGTATTTGATTGGGAGAATTTTGGATTTTACAAGAGGAGAAAGGGGAATCAATTGTGGGAGGGAAGAAGAGATAAAGCAGGATTTTGGATTAAAAATATAGGACTCTTCACTGCAAAATGAGAGATTAGGTAAAGATTAACATTAATTACATTGCAGGCCATTTCTCTGTGTCTCCCTGCTTGCAGAAAGCTTCAGATTATGCTATGAGGCTTAAATTTTGGTAATCAGGATAAATGATATAATGCGTCTTCATCAAACATGCAAATGAAGGCATTAAGTCATTTGCATACAATCTCAAAAACTCCCTTCCACAGCCTTAAACAGGGATGGGTGACCCAATAATTTGGGTTACTCAAAACAAGAGAAGAATCTAAGGAACGTCAGAGAGATTTAAAGATAGTAGAATACGCATGATGCCAAATTAAATTACCTGCTAGTAGATGCATGCTAATGAACACTGGAAGAAATAATTTGAACTATTCATACACTTTGTTGGCCTCTGAATTAACTGTAGCCACTCAAGAAAAAAGACCTGGACAGCTCAATGTAAGGATTAGATATCTATATGAAAAAGTAAGAACTTCCAAAGTCAAATTATGAGATGTAAACTCTCATGCTTCAGAGTTTAAACCCCAATGCTATCTGTAGAAGGTTAGGAAGAAACTTTTCATTCATATCTCCATGTGATTTCTTACACTTTCTTCTGAAGCATCTAGTACTGTTTATTGTCAGACAGGATACTAGGATAGACTCGTTTGATCTGGTATGAGAACTCTTGTGTTCCTAAAGTCTTCTTCTGGGTTTTCAGACCTTTCCCCTAAGGACAATGCTGTGAATCATTAGACTCCAGATTGCACCCAGTTCTGACAGTGATTTGAGGCTCTTTCATTTTTTCTCAAGTTCTTCTGTGTCACACTTTTGAGAGCTCTTCTACCAATCCCACAACTAAACTTTCATGAGTCAGGCCTCAAAAACCATGAATTTGGATTAAAATTGAGATAAAAATTAGCTTGGGTTCTTATCTGCCTTCTGGTTTTTGAGACCTTAAGTTGCATTTGGGACACATTTTAAGCTTCTCTCTGCAGACGTCAGGTTTAGAAATGAAAGCTGAGATTTGAAATGAAAGCTGAGAAAGATTCTCTCTCAAATAGTTGTTTCTAGGAGTTGAAACTTTATGTAAAAAGAGGTTGTAACACTAATGGACTGTAATTAGCTAGAGAAGAGAGAGGTATAAGACCACATGCTCTTGATCAAGGTTGTCTAATCTAAGTTTTAGGCTCCCGTCCCATTTGTTTCTTCCCCTTTGATCGCCATCTTCAAGGAAACATTATATGAATAGGCAGCTTTCCTCTTCTTGGCTGCCAACTCCATGACAGAGCTGTCAGGCAGAGGGAAAAAGTTCATGCTCTTAAAGGGGCATTTTGTGGTGGTTTCTAAATAGGAGGAGTTTCCCTCTTCACTTAAGGAAAGGTTTCTGCTGCTGCATGGCTTGCAGGTTATATGCACTGAGAAACATTTGTCTTTAATAGAGCCCACAACAATTTCTTTATATCTTTTCCACATGTTTTATACCCAGTGTTTTAATAACAGATGTAAATGCAAACTAGACCAAAGTATAATATACCAAATACTGTTTACCAAACTTAATGAGATTTCTTACTGATGAATTTTCTGACAAGTGCACTATTGAGTGGTGCTTCAATTATATTTCAATTTAAATACTAGATGTAATATGCAAACATTTCATTTGTATTGTATACTGATCTCTCATTGGAAAGCTTCCCTCATCTTTAAAATGGTTTGAATTAACAAAATATTTTTTCCTAAGGGACATATAGTTGTGTTTCATTGAAAAGTGTATCTAACACCAATTTTGTTTTATTTTTTTGGATAGCTAATTGTGTTCATTTACCAGATAATATAAAAGAACCGTCTCTAATAACTAAAATGATTATTTTGTTATGTAGTCTTTAAGAATGTGTGCTCTCGAGGTATTCAAATTTTGTTTGACAGATTCTCATGTTTGTTTAAACTTATGATTAAATTTGTTTATAATGTTGGTCTGTTTGCTTTTCTTTTGCTTCTATAGTTTTATTTACTATGGACTACAAGTGTTCTTTTTATTACTTTAATCTTTCTACCATTTGATCAGTTGCAACACCTAACTGCATAAATATTATATTGCTAAGATCTGATAAAAGCTTATGTGATGAAAAAATATCAGAGATTCGTACTTGATGTTCCTGATTTTGTTTAAAAAATAATTTCTAGTTATGTGTATAACAGACTTTATACTTCTGCAGATTATATACTGAAGTTAAACAGCATCCTGTGAATTGTGTTCAGCAGATATTTCCAGTGTCTGCAACCTCTGACTCTAACATCAAAATCATGGGGGTAGTTCAACCAATGACAATAGACTATATAAAAAAATCCTAATTATAATACAGATGCCTCATGCTGCTGAAAACCGATGCAATCAATAACTCTTGTCTAATAATCATTCTTACAAACACTGGACTATCCCATTTGGTTAAATTTTGGATCTGTGTTAATTTAGGTATAAATAAAATTTTCTGGCCTTTGCTTTTACCATTCTTACTTTAGCATCCTTCCCAGTAAATATATAAGTGCCTGCTCAGGTTCAATTAGTTTGTATTTCACACACAGTTCTGACATGGATAAAGAAAAGAATTTTCTTCACTTTGTGGTACTTACAGCCCTTTGCTAGGACTTCTAATTAAACACCCTGATATAATTACAATAAAAGTAACTTTGGAGACACTTATAAACACACACACAAAATCTGTCCCAACTGAGCAAATCCAGATGCTAACATTTGATTCTTCTCTAAGCTATTATGTTATAGTTGCTCCAAAGCTTCAAAACAGGTTTCAAATATACAGTACCACACGCAGTACTGTGTATTTAGCATTGTGATGTTAGATGAACTTAAATTAACATATACTGAGAGTACTGATATTGACACTGATAAAAGGAATAATTAAGAACTATGACAGGTTTCAGAGTAGCAGCTGTGTTAGTCTGTATCCGCAAAAAGAAAAGGAGTACTTGTGGCACCTTAGAGATTAACAAATTTATTTGAGCATAAGCTTTCGTGAGCTACAGCTCACTTCATGCATCTGATGAAGTGAGCTGTAGCTCACAAAAGCTTATGCTCAAATAAATTTGTTAGTCTCTAAGGTGCCACAAGTACTCCTTTTCTTTTTAATTAAGAACTATATAACTTTATTCATTTTTAAAGGAAGATGTGTTGAGATGGGAGAAGTGAATTGCTGTTGTCCTATTCAGAGCTTTTCAAAATTTAATTAATTTAAATTTTCTTAATGAGGTTTACTTTGGGCCTGACCTAACTCCCATCTTCACAATCTTTCCATTTATTTCTATAATAGTTGGATTGACCCCTTAGGGCTCACTGTCATAAGGGTCTGACTGTCTCTTGAGAACTGCTGAATACCTTCCACGATCACTGACTTCAATGGGAGTTAAGGGTACTTGGCACCTAGCAGAATTAGCCACATGATACATCTGGTAATGCACAATGGGTTGTATCAGAGGGCACTCGGTCAGCTACCTAGTGTGTCACGCTGTCTAGCCTGTTTCTGTCACCTCCTGGTCACAAACATGTCCAGGCTATTTTCCTTTTATCATGTGTCCCTTTTATTCTTCTGCTCTTTTATACACACAACATAACACAAGTATCGTGTAGCAGGAGCTTTCCAGTGAGCCTCCTCCCTCAACACAGGCCTTCTGAACTTCCCTCTTGCTTCCTTTTCTTTCTACTTAGCCTCCCAATTACATCATTAACCCAGTAATTACCATACAGGTGCTCATAATCCCCCAACAAAACGCATGTAATGGCTCACAGCTGAGCCTACAGCATTCTTCATGCTGCTGCAGCAGCAGTAATGTCAGTGATCAGAGTGCTGCTGCTAGCACTCTCTCAGGGGATGTCTCATTCTTATATGAAAACCGAAGTTCCTATTTTAGTTTATACATCTCAAGACTAAAGATGCAGGTAAGAACATTGGTTTATTTTGATTTATAAAACATTAAACAGCATCAACTTCACAGAATCAATATTTAATTCAAAATCTAGAACATATGGCTCCCCTGATAGAGATAAATATTTAAGATGGAAATAACATTCCTATAAGGTAAATTTTCAAGTGCCTCAGACACACTGGCTTTCAGTGGCGTGCAGGCTCCTAAGTGCTTTTGAAAATGGACTTGCGTGCCAAAGTCACTTACAAGATTTGGAAAATTGTACCCATGATAGAACTGTGCTGTTTTCTTTTCAGAAGGACTTATACAGATCGCTGGAGACTGGGTTTTTGCCACAGCCCCGTATTTGAAATTGCACAGAGCTGTACTACTCCAGTTGGAGCACAGCATGGCATTCTGCTTTGAGAGGCACAATGCCTCCCGAAGCTACCTCACTGCATTTGTGGGAGAGAAGTTTGTGAGATCTTTTTAAGGAGAAAGGATGCAGCAAACTCCTCTCCAGTATGGTAGTCCTGCAGTGCTGGGAGCACAAGGGCAGAGGAGAGGCATAGTTCCACTTATTCTTTGTCACTCCCAGTCACCTTGTAACTGAATTGCTCTTGAGTACAGAACTTGTAGTAGTCCTTGTGCTGTCTCAAATGCAGGGACAGTGATTCTGTATTGCCTTTGCACAGGCTTCAGAAAGTTAAGAGGCCCCTTTCTCCCTCCCCACTTGCAGTCACTTTGGTCTGGAGTACGGCCAGCCCTAATGGCATTAATAATGTTTATTGTTTTTATTAAGTTTAACCATGCATCATATAATATTTTAGTGTCTTTACAGTTACATTTGAAATAACCTTGAGGCTGATTGCAACTAAAATGTTAAGTATGTTTCCTCATATCCACTATAAAAGTACTGTCCAGCAACTACCTACTCCTCAAGACAAGGATTGGAGGGGAAAGGGCACTTAACAATATTGAAGCTAAAGAAAGAGCATTGGTTCTGAACAAAAAAGGGTTTAATCATTACATAAAAGATAACGTAATATGAGACCCCTGCCAAGACCACATGACTAACACCTAAACCTGCCCTGTGTTTTTAACTGAATTCTTTGTTTACATTGATGAGAAATAGATAGAATGAGTGAATGTCATAAATCTGAATAAAGAGAAATTTTCTTTACAAAATTCATCATTCAGACTGATTTCTGTGATCTGCTGTATATTTCCCAAGAGCACTTCATATATAACTTCTGTCTCTTTTAGATACGTAAAAATCAATTAAACTGAACTAACTTTGTTAATAGCAATATCCATTAAGTTTTTAAAGACAGATTTTTCTGTTTAGCTGGGAACAAAACTATTTTTTCTCTAATTCATTTTGTTAGTTTTGTGTCTCCACTGACTTGCTCTACATTTGAATTTTGTTTTATGGCCCACAAAGGAGACAAGTTGGCCCTTATCCATAACTTTTAATTGTTAAAAATAATTTTGTTTTAAGTGTAGCAAAGCTATTGATGAGAGCAACAAAAGGTTTGGTTCTATTTCAACACTGTCCATAGTTCCATCCCAGTAAAATGGGAGCTCTCATTCCGATGATTTAGGAAGTGAAAGTTAAGATTTGTTTTACCCAGGGAACTGTGCTATCATTACTGCATATTGTCATTTACTTCTGAAATACTACAGCAGAGCTCAAATCCTGGTGTAACTCCATTGATAAGTGTGGGTGTAAATACAGACTGATGTGGGGTGGTAATACTGTTTTTATTAGCATGAATTTGGGATGGTTGAATCACCCAGGCTCACGGTGACAAAAACATTTATACCTCGCCCATGCCATCATGTATTCTGTTTATGACACTTATGTTACAGAGAGACTATTTTACAAATAGAGTTTTAAAAACTGTAACTGGGACAACTTTATTTATCTGTCTTCTGTAATGTGCCAGGTGCATGCATAAGTTACCATGAAGGGGTATTATAGGGCTCAGAGAGAGCCATAAAAACCTTTATGGATAACCTAAAATTTCTATACCTAGAATATTTCATAGTTTTAAGATATCTCAGAATTTTCAGGACTGTGGGAAGCTGTGACTTCTCCTTTTCCCAATGACCTGAACCTCATAGACAGTCCCTGGCTAGTGAAGTCCATTTTTTGGGCTGAGCTCGCTTTCACTTGTTGCTCCCAGATGATGGAAGCTTATACCTGTTTTTTGCTACTGTAGCCTTCCCAGTAATGTGCCATGCTTGGGTGCACATATGTGAAGACAGCACATATCCAAGCTGAGTTTGTAATCTTGGCATTAGTGTTAAAGGTTTATGGCTTTCTGACACCTTCATTTGTGAATGTAAATATTTTCAACAATTTAGCAGTGAATAGCCCAGAACATATTATTGCTAACTCCTGAACTATTACATTCTCACTCATACAGATGTTGCAAAAGCACTATGCATTAATGCCTAAATCTTGAGATCTTTTTATTCAATCTTTATTCAAGCAAAGCCTCATGGACTCCAATAGGAGTTTATCAGAGTAAAGATTTCAGGATGTGCATTAAAATGTAGCCCTTCCTTGGATATTTGAGATGTTACTCAATATGTTAGATTAATAAAACTCATAACAATGCGTTGCCTAAAATATAATTTTTGGAATATTTTTTCCAGGGTTTGGTATTTTTGTACAATGGCTAATATTGCTTCATTGTAAGGAGATTGCATCCTAGCATACTTTGTCCTTCTGAGTTATGTGTCAGAATGTTGATCCAAAAAATCTTGCTATTGCTTGAAACGTTGCTAATGTAAAGGACACAATTTTAGTTGATTGGTGATTTAGTTTCTACCATGGTGTATGAGCAATATAATTGATGTACAATATTAAAAGGGTGAGTTCTGAGCCAGGTAGTTACTCACAGTGAGAAATAGGAAAGAAATTCTGGAGGAAGATGTGGCAGTTGATGACTTGGCAGCTATATTTTTTAATAAACTAGTTATTAAGAGTTTTTTATCTTAACATATCCATTAATGCATTGTAAACATAACTCACTGATGACAGGCAGACAAATGCTTTTTGTACTTTTTGTACCGGGGGTACTCAGCGTTGTGAGAAACTTTCGCTTCCACCTGCCCTTAGTGGGAGGAAGCCTTGACTGTGCCTCCTGTAGGTAAGCTCTCCAACTCCACTTGCAACACAGACACTGCTCTCTAGACCTATACAGGTTTCAGAGTAGCAGCCGTGTTAGTCTGTATAGGTCTAAAAAGAAAAGGAGTACTTGTGGCACCTTAGAGACTAACAAATTTATTAGAGCATAAGCTTTCGTGAGCTACAGCTCACTTCATCGGATGCATTTATGCATAAATGCATCCGATGAAGTGAGCTGTAGCTCACGAAAGCTTATGCTCTAATAAATTTGTTAGTCTCTAAGGTGCCACAAGTACTCCTTTTCTTTTTAGACCTATACAGACTCTACTCTCTCTACAGGTTAGAGATAGACACACTCCAACTCTCGAGCCCTCTAGCCCCTGATCCACTGGACAGTCACAGTTTTTACAAATTCAGTGCTTCCAAGAAAGCAGTACAGCCCACTTTACCAGTTTCACTTCAGATCACTGGTTTGCTTGACACACTTAGATATTTTTATAGTGAAAAATAGTAAAAGTTTATTTTGCAAAGCATTGAGACTTGAAACGTAGCAAGTAGAATATTGGAAACAAATGGTTACATATACAATAAAATCACAACATGCATTCTAGAACCTAGACGTACTTAACTAGATATTTTCTTGAGTTACAGAGAAATACTCACCCAATGTTGTTTGGGTGTTTACAGCCAAGCTTGGCTATGATCTCCTGTTTGTGAGACAAATTATACTGTCAGCTTGCCTCCTTGGTGAAAGACTCAGAGAGTCCATTTTTCTTATTCATAAACAGGATGCCCTCGCTGCTGGTTGATTCCTCTCCCCTCCCCCCAATATTGCTTTCTTGTAGTTTTCTTAATCATAATTTGGCTCAGTATGCAAATAGGCATACATTGTGAGATACACAATAATCAGACAGGGAGATAAGCATCTGTTACCCCTGCCTGAAAGGAATCTGTCTGAGGCAATGTCACCTCTTGGTTACCTGGCTTAAGCACATAATTTTCAGTATAGACATGTAATTTCTTAAACATTATCCATATATACATTTCACAATGATCATGATGACTGGTGGGCTACTGGCTCTCAGTAGAGTGCTCACATGCCATCCTTTAGTGAATAATTATGCATATATCTGACCCAGGGGATCTCTGTAAAACTCTATGCACCCCTTGTGCCCTCTGCCAGTTGGTCCCTGGGTCACAGTAGTGGTATAATGTGTGAAACGATTTTAAGACTTCTCTCTAGATATGCTCTGCATGAAAGTTATAATTAGCTGTACAAGGTATGCATGAATTACTATCTGTGACTAATAGTAAATCTGTGAATCAGAGTTCCATTGCAAATGATAATAAATTTTCATAAGGCAATATATAATGTATTTTGACTTAAGAGGACAATCTTAGATATACAACAAAGCTATAGCAGATATTAAACATCCCAGAGAACATATAGAAGAACAGATGGATTTCAAACAGCTATCAAAAATAGCATTCTGTTTTCTACTTTGGCTGTGATGTCATTGTCACTTTCAAAATATTTTGTCCTATTGCCTTAGTTTCATGAAACTCACCCAGCTCTGTATTGTGACAAAGAACTCGTACTGTAAGATAAAAATAATTTCCTTCCTATAGCTCCTTTTCCCTTTTGTCCTGGTGACTAGATGGGGAAACATGTCTACTTGAGTTACTGTCTCAAAATAGAGAAGCAATACAGCTTTCAAAGTTAATTTCACTCTGAGAAAAGAAACTTCATTACTAAAATGGTAGTCAGGTCAAAACTCTCCTGTAATCCTATCAGTCACCAGTAGATATCCTTTCAAAATCTGAACTAAACCAACTGCTAGATCCTTTCTTCAGTAATGTTGATTATGGGATCTATCAGAAGCAAATAAGTAATAATTAATATCTGCTGATTTTGCCTGATTAGCAGAGAGATCAGCAGTAAGGGGTGAAATACAAATTCACCCTGTATCTGAATACCATTTACTTTGATTTTCTTGATGTATTAATAATGAACAAGACAAACAAATTGTTAAGTTTTGTCAATAGAGCTGAGAGTGGCTATCTGCCTGAGATTTAATCTGAGTTTGCATTTTTTTCCCTTTGATTCTATGTTGTTGAGCCTTCACCGGTATGTGTGTTTTATTTTAGCAAAATATAGTGAAAATACTTGAAGTCCCATGCATTAAAAATGTAGTGTAGTGATCTTAAAAAAAAGGCTTACTTCTTGATCAGGCCTTTTGAAATACTCACAGCTCTAAATTTAATTTTATAAGCAGATGGAGTTTGAGACAGGAATGACATATGCAGAATATATTTTACCTTCATTTATTTGCTTCCATTAGGAGATAGCATTCCTATATATTTACAAGGAGATGATCCACTCTTGAAGAATTAACAAACCAAGACATTACTTTAGTTCTGAGTCTTCCTTTTCCAAAATAGGAAGTTAAATTACTTGGCAACTTTTGCAGAAACTCCAGTTTTATTTATTATGGGCTGACTGAGTCCCTTAACTGACACTCAGAAGAGCACATAGACTCTAAATTAGTGTTCAAGCTCAATTCTTCCTTCGAGTTTGGTTTTATTGTAGCTCCAACATATAACACATCATTAACCTTCTACTGAATTCTTGCCTTTCCCTTGTCTATTTATAGGGCTTCCTTTCAGGACTGCCTCTGTTTTAGCTTCCTAGTTACCTGTGGTCTCCACAGACCCTCCCCCCAGAGCCAATCTTCTGTGGAAGAATTGAACTAGGCCACTGTGAATGTTCCCCCCCCTGCCAGCTGGCATTGTGAAAGCAACCCCTATGCATGATTTGTGGAGTTGAGGCTCAGTGGTTATAGAGTGGGCATTGCAGGGCAAGGATTGAGAGAGAGAGAGAGAGAGAGAGAGAGAGAGAGAGAGAGTAGATGCTGGACATGCCACACTGCCTTCCACATAGTATAGAATTCCCAGCTAAAATTTTCATGGGAGTTGCTATTGGTAGAACAGCAAATACTCTTTTCACTTTGAGACATGATAAGCAGGGGTCAGCCCTGGTTGTTTTTGACACTGTATGTTGAAAGCCACATAAGGGATTTTTTTTCACTGGCAAGTTATTGAAATTATGGCCTCAGGATAGTTAGAAGAAAACATACCACTAGATCAATGACTGTTATCCTTCCCTTTTTAGGAACAGAGCTCTCCTGGTTAGTTTTCTTTGTTTCTTGTTTCCAGATCTTGTCTTGATCTAGCTCCACACTGACTTATTTCCCTAAATGTTGAAGCAATAGTAACCTAAGTTAAGATGGCTAATGCTGCTTTCTTTGGGGTATATAGTTTGAGTTTTCATCCTATGGTTTCCTCTTTGGTATCATCATGGACATAGTGATTTTCCTCCTCCATGGGAAGATTCTTTGGATTCACTGCCATTTTTTACTGCAGGGTGAAACAGTGACCAGAGCATGCTCTTAGGTTGTAATTGAGGCTGAATCATTCTGTAGGACAGGAGAAGAGGGAATAGATTTTCCAGGAGGTTCTCCTTCTCCTGTGGAGAAGGAAGGAACAAGAATTACTTGAAGTGAAAAGGTGATGAGGCTTCAAAATCTATGGGGACAAGAACCTTCAAATATGTTGAAGCATGAAGAAGTTATGTGGAGCTTCATACTGGTGCTGTGATCCCATTGACATTCCTGAGAGCATGGCTTCAGCAGCAGCCCTGTTACCAGTGAACCTGTTACAAGTTCCAAGTAGTATCAGCTATGGAGTCCATAAGTATTAAGGCCACCTTAAATGTAATTTATTCATTAATTCCTGATAGGACATCTACAGAAAGATCCTTGGCGGCAGCTGGAAGAAAACTACAGAGAAGAATGGTCCCTTTCTTCTTTCTTGCAGTCCTCCATTCCTAAAATTCTTGAGTTCACTTCCCATACTGCCTCAAAGGAGGGGCTTCTGCAAGGGTGGGGAAGGGTTGGAAAATGCTGCCAAGGTGGCACTCTCCACTGTACCTTCATTTGCATGGTTTTTGTCCCAACTGTCTGCAGAGCTGATTATCTGGTCCCTGTTGAATATAGTTCTATGAAATCTCTCTGAAAACACTTCACGTTGTGTATAATGTAGTAAATCTGACACAGTGTTTATTCAGACCCCTTTGAAACTTGAATCATTTATATGAATGCCTTTCAGCACGGACTCCTCCTTCAAATATAAGCAAAATGAGTTTTGTAAACCACCAACTACCTCCTCGGACAGGGTCAGGCCAGATGGATATAGGAGAGTGATAGAAGGCAGATATAATAGCTCCTGGTTAAGCAGATCCCTTTTCCCTGGGTAAGGTAACAGGAGCAGTTCCAGAACAATCAGGAACTTCCTGGAACCAGTTAAGGCAAACAGGCTAATTAGGACACCTGGAGCCAATTAAGAAGCTTCTAGAATCAATTAAGACAGGCAGGCTAATCAGGGCACCTGGTTTAAAAAGGATCTCACTTCAGTTAGTTGGGGTATGCAAGGAGCTGAGAGTGAGAGGGCGTGCTGCTGGAGGACAGAGGAGTACAAACACTGTCTGACATCAGGAGGAAGGTCCTGTGGTGAGGATACAGAATGTGTTGGGAGGAGGCCATGGGGAAGTAGCCCAGGGAGTTGTAGCTATCACACATGTTACAGGTGTTACATGAAACACTGTGGAAAGCTGTGATCTACAAGGCCCTGGGCTGGAACCTGGAGTAGAGGGTGGGCCCAGATTCCTCCCATTCCCCAACTCCCTATTGTATACAGTAGGAGCTGACTTGGACTGTGGGTCCCACCAGAAAGGAAGGTCCCTGGCCTGTTCCCGACCCACTAGGTGGACCAGCAGAGACTGTGGGTTTGTTCTCCTTTCTTTCCCGCATGCTGGCCAGTGATGAGCTTAGCTGAGTGAATGGCAGGTTTAAGCCACTAGCAAAAGGGGTCAAACTGAGGGGGCCAAACTGTCATGAATCTCTGAGGTAAGCAAATCCACCAATAAGCGCCGGACCCACCAAGACAGAGGAGGAATTTTGTCACACTCCCTACATAGTATTTGTTCACCTTAAAAAAAAAAAAAATGAAAAGTCCCTTTCCATCTCCTCCGATTCCTCCTCCACCCAAAAAATCTAACATTTGAAAATGTATCAGATTGCTCACTCTGCTTGTATTCCATATCATTTCCTTCCTCTTCCCCTCTCCCTGTCTTGTCTGTTTAGACTATAAGCGCTTTTGGGCAGGACTCTCTCTCTTACTCTCATACAGTTGCTACTACAATGGGTCCCCAATCTCATTTGAGACCTCTAGGGTATTACAAATAATAAATAATAGATGTCCTAGTTTGGCATAATTAACAGTTTCTGCTCTGATGAGGCCCAGGATTGGACATCTGGGTGACAAAAATCTGGAATATTGACACATGTGTGAGGAAGGATATATAGCACTTACTTGGACTTTCTATAATTCTAGCCAGTGCTATCAGCTCTTGCCTTTCATTCTCACCAAAGTCACTCAGTTAAAATAATGTGCATTGTGACTGGTAGATACACATCTGGTACAGTCTACTCCTTCCAGCTACATTATAGTCAATGGGAGTTTTGCCATTGAGTTCAATGGTGCCAGGATTTCACTCATCTTACTTATAAAATATATATTATCATAGGTATTTGTGAGAGATTTGACCATGCTCAATTTAGGCTGTGATACTGCAATCAGATTCATGCTGGTGAATTCAGGCACCTGTTCAGTCTCATTTACTTCAGTAGGATTCTGGGCATATGAGTCTATCTGCACAGTTTAGATTGCAGGACTGGGGTCAAAATTCTACCTATGTTTCTACTGATTACTGTTAATTCTCTAATAATGTGTAATTCCAGAATTACACTAGCAATTTGGGACAAGAACGCTGTCTTTTTCTGTGTTTGGAATGTGCCTGGCATTTTTGGAGTCTACCACAGTCTAAATAATAAATTATTAGAAGTGGCACAATCATTGGTATGAGCCTGTTCTCAGGTCTTAAAGGCAATTTTTACTTAGGTAAAAGGAGGGTTAACTAAAAATGTGGAAAGGATTTGATTCTCTGTGTTTTAATGTTGGACGTTCCATGACACTTTTGTTTAAACAGGTGGATAAAATGGGACAAAGGGGTCGGGGAAACCATATCCCAAAAGTTTCATTTTAAAAGAAAGTCAATATGTGTTGTGTAAAAGGAAACTGAAAATGCATCAACAATACAAGATTGTGTTAAAGGAAAGCTGGTCTACATTTCTGGGAAAAGATAACACCTCTTGTAATTGTTACCTTTAGGGATCAAAACATGAATATGTGATGTCTAAGTGTGGAGGAGACATTCATCAAGGAGAATCTCATGTCCAGAAGTATTGCAGCTCTGACAGGCTGAGAGAGAGACATTCCGAATCAAACAGGGACACTTACCATCATAAAAGCTGAAATTAACTTTTTTTTAATTCTTCTTCTTTCCTAAGTACTGTTTGAAGGACCTTTTTGGAGGTGTCTACTCTCATGCATTTCTAATTATATTTTGTTTCTGTGTGTTTTTTTTAGAGTAAGTTGAAGTCAAACACCACTCTAAGAATTAGAGACCTGCATATGAGTAGGTAACTAGCTGGTATTCCTGAAATCAACACTTTAGGGAGTCAGAAAAGGATGAATTTATCAGCCAGTGTAGGGATCAAAGACAAGAAGTCTGTAAACTTCTTTGGGAGCCATACCATGAAGTGCCTGTGTGGATGTAGGAGGGACCCAGAATTGAGGTTCTCTTTCCAACTCTGCTACTGTATACACTTGTACTGCAGCCAATCACAATGTCATTGTTTAAACTTGGAAGGATTCCAATGAGGAAGACACTTAAAATACTTAATATTTCTTTGCATGAAAAACAGAATATAGAGTTAATTGCCTAAGACAACGGTAGAAGAAAGTAGCAGTCTGTGCTATTCTGGCTCTTATACTACTCCTACCGCTATGGAATCTGATCATAGTGTAGTATCTTCTGTCTCATATAAGCACTTAATAAAAGGGTGTTAATGTTGCCAACTTAACAAAACACAAAGCATCCTCTGTTATGTTTATTGCCTTATGGGATCTGTGTACAAAAGCCTGCTAGGATATTAGAACTCATAGAATACTCATTGAAACAAAGTGCATTATTATACTTAAATTGTCTAAAGCCTATTTTTTGTATATAATGTTCTAAAATATAAATATACCTTTTTAGTAAAATCCTTTTAAAATGAAATCTCAAAGAAATAACATTTAAGTTTTCAATTAAGCTGCAGAACAAGCAAGTATTGGAATTATACTCATATTTTTTAAATTTGTGAGACATGTATCAATATTATAGCTGATTTTTAAAATGAGCACAGCCAGTTGTTTTGCATGAGCTATTACAAATGCAAAGCTGACGTCTGACTCCTAGAACTTGACTTTATGATGTGTCAGTAGAATGCCTATCAACAGTGTGCTTGGCCCACAGAGAAAGATTTGGTTTCTGCTGCATTCTCTCCACAGAATAAAAATTAATGAAATGAAAAGAAGGGCCAGATTTCTACTATTTTCTAATCTATAGTTGCACAACACCAAGGAGACTGCTGCTAATTTCCATGTGTAATATACGTGAAAGTTGGTAAGTATGGGCCAGATTTTGATCCCAATTATACTGGTTCAGTTTAGTTGGTGTAATTTACACACTGTAGGGAATAGAAGGAGGTGCACATTAAATCAAGTTGAGTTTGTAGCAGCTCTATTTGTCTGTCTTCTCTTTATTGCCTCTCCCAGTACATGTTCTACTTCTCCAGTAATTAACTTCCATGGTCATTTAATTTAGTTCTCTGTGTCAGCCTTCCCACAGTATTGTTTTTCCAATATTTATTCCCTCTATCATAGCAGCACTTGCTTGTTCAATTATAAGGGTGCATCAATTTCTCCCACTTTTTTGCAGCTGAGCAAATATAAGTTTGATTGGGCAGTGACTTGGCCATGACTCATTTATAGGCTTCATGTGTTTTTTCTCTCTCACTTTTTTCAATCTTCAGTTCATCAGTGCGCACTAGGGAGCTTGTTAGAGCACAGCAGCTGGCTCCAGACAGACAGACAGTGCACATCATGCTAGCTTGCTGCACAGGAAGTGTTGATGTAGACATCCCTTAATCTTTACACAAGCAAAATTTCAGTTGAAGCAAATGGGTGTTTGGGGCACTAAAGATTACAAGACTTGTATATAAATCCACTGGATTTTTCATGCACAAGTGGCAGATGCCCGTTAAGAATAGTGAAGTAAAATACAGTTGCAAACAACTAAAAAATAACATCTGTACTGTATTTTAAAGGGTAATGCAATATTTTTGCCATTTTAT
Organism: Dermochelys coriacea; assembly: GCF_009764565.3. NCBI lineage: Eukaryota > Metazoa > Chordata > Testudines > Dermochelyidae > Dermochelys > Dermochelys coriacea. The sequence goes on from NC_050070.1 coordinate 54,715,137, forward strand.
GTTGGCATAAATCTTAGCAGAAGTCCATGATGGTGAAAAGCCCAGCAGAGGATTAAGTTGGAGCAGTGCAAAGTACTTACCTTCACTCCTCACAAAAGGGGTAACCATCCTTCTAGAATTACTGTCTCAGGCTGTTGTAAATTTGAGTCATCTTGTATTTCTTGTTTGAGCTTGTTTCTGAAACAGACAGTATTTGAGTCCATATTTTCTTCAAATTCCTTTCCTTCCTTTCTACCCAGTGGCTTCTTTTGAGAGAACTCCTACAGTGTTTTGATAGGAGTTAAAGTTGCTCCCCCTCCCTTGCAGAGGAAATCCTGGAATAGGGCACTGGTGGAACCATTCACCAGTCAACACTTGTCTGGAATAAGGAGGTTTAATTTATACCTTCTTGACTCAGATTTTCTGAACCTGGGCCATCATGTTCAGGTAAAAACAAGGGGTCTGATTATCTTCTGCCTTAACCCAGAGTAAATCAGGAGCAATGCCAAAGAAGAAAATTGAGGTACAAAAGGCATAAACAAGAAGGGAATCAGGCCTAGAATTTTTCAGCCATTGAGCCGAGTTATTAATTAAATGGTACTAGGTATTTTGGTTCAATATAGCTGTTAAAGGATTAAGTGTATTGCTTAGCTCAGAATTGATTTCCTTTTGTTGTGTCTTTAGTTTTCTAGACTGTTTACATAGCTGGTTTTTATTTCTGTGTTCACGGTCTGCCTTAGGTTTGACGAATGCTGATAGTTTTGCACTCTTTTTAACATCGAAAAATTTCTTCTCAATTTGCAAGGTTCACATCTGTGTGGATAGTCAGAGGCTTATGATAATGACTTAGCATTGGGTTGATTGGTAGATGAATGCTGAATGACTGAACCACTGCCCCTTAAGTAAAATACTGAGATACTGCAGATGTAGCTGTTGCCAATTATGACTTTCAAATATTCCTTGGGACTCCTGTGCATCCAAATGCAATTGTCAACTGACCTAGAAATGTTATGGCTTTGAACGTAATTACGCAGTTCACTCATTTGATAGTGCTACAGCAAGCAAATACACTAGCCTACAAATTTCAGTTCAGTTTGTAGTTTAAGTAAAAATAATTTAAATCTAGCAATGTATTGTTCAAGTAGTGTACAGAAGTAAAATATTTTTACTTATTCACACATTATTCAGTTGCAAATCCTTACAAAACGCATATGTATAACTTCCACGTACAACTCCCTTGGCTGACTTTTTTTTCCAGACTGTATAGGAGTGCTGTACAGAGGACAGAAGTTCTATTTTGCAAAGGATTTTGAAATTTTGCTTCTTTTATACTCCAGAACTTTGAAATTCTCCAAAGGAAAAATTTAAAAACAAAAACAACAAACTTCTGATCATTTGAAATGTTTTATGCTGACAAAATCAAAACATTTTATTTTGATTTTCACTTTTTTGTATTATATTGTAATGCACAATAAAAAAAACTTTGAAAACAAGTCATTTCAAAATGAAAATATCTAAGCATTCCATTCCAGAACTGTTGAAGCATTCTGTTTTGACATTGTCAAACTTTTTCTTGTTTTCTTCCAAAATGAAATTCTAATGAAATGGACCTGATCTTGCAAAACTTTTTGATAGTCATGTATTCCAACAGAATATGGTTCAATCAAAACTTCTCTAACTAGCTCTCCTGTACAGGAACAAACGTGCTTTCTCAATGGTAGTGTTAACACTCAGATGCAGTAATAATAAACTTTGCACTTTCAAAGTAAAGGAAATCAGTACAAAGAAAGAACCCATGGGTGATATTAAGCTCTGATATAAATGGGTCCCATAGCACTTCTGTGGAATTACATTGCTAATAAGTAGTTAGAAATTGCCCAAAGCTTTTAAAAAGTTATTATTACAAGGCAGAAATGTATGTAAGATTGTGCGTATGTTTTTTAAAAGAATGTTAAATTAAGAACTTGTGTGTGTGTGTGTGTGTGTGTGTTCATGCTGTAACACTGTAAGCCTATAACAGAATGCAGCTCTCAGGCCATGCTTATGTGACAGCTGTCATCTTCACCAATATACTAGGGGTTGAACCAGGGACCTCCAGAGCTAAAAGCACGGCCACTGATTAAGCTAAAGAGCCAAGGCTCTCTAGTTGACACTGCAACAGACTCATCCTCTGAAGTCAGGCACAGGGGGAACCTGTAGCACACTCACCAGTGGGTTACACCTTTTATAAATGTGTAGTTAGTGACTTCTTAGAATGACCAATGAATGAAAAGATTTAGGAAGTATCTCTCATGACAGGTCTTAAAGGCTAAAGAGGAGTATCTCAGCAAACCACAGGATCCCTGTGGCTCTCTGGGGTTACAAGACCGAAGCAAGTAAGATCCAAGCAGGATCAGTATTGTTCAATCTAAGCACTCAAAATTGAATCAGGCCCCTCCAAATAATATTGGTTTAGAATCATGAAATTTTAAAAATAGCACATTGAATATTTTTTATTTGCCTGATGGTTTTTAAGTCTTTAGGTTCACATTTTCAAGCTGTTTCCACAATTACAAGGGCTAGAATCTTACTTTATTTTAATTGAAAGTAGAGACTTTCATGAACTCGCAGCTTCTGGACTCCTATAACTTTAAGAAAAAACATTGGCTATTGTGAGATTGTAAATTCAGAATTTTCAAAGTGCTGGTCAACAGTATAAAATGAACTAGAAGAGCCAGTGAAATAAAAGCTGATATTTATTAAATATTCTGAGTTATGGAGAAGTGATGTTCAAGACTAATCCCCTTTCCCCATCACTCAACAAAACAATCCTCTACTTGCTTTTTGCATTGGCAGGGCAGGAATGATATCTCATTCTTCTCCTCCTCATTGGTGATGCTCCCAACAGTTGAGCCAAACTTTATGGGTCCATGAGCTACTCCCAGGCCTTGGTTTGGATCTGTGGATCCTGCCTTTTATCTACACTTGTCTAAAAAGTGTCTGGTATTTCAAAATGTGTTACTTCCCCAGGTGAGCTCTTGTGGCCTCTTTTACATATCTGTTCTAAACTCTCTGTTGGCCCAACAACGCATCTGACTGCTAATGGCTAAGTCCAATTCCCTCTAGACAACATCAATGTTTCTTTTTCAAGCAGAGGTATTTGTTAAGGGTTTGGGGATAAACTTTCAAAAGATAATGGTCAAGACAGCTTGCTAAATGCATATATCTGGAATATGTACAACTTTTGTTTGATCTGGGAGAAAAAGAGGATTTAAAAGAATTTTAGAAGCATTTATTGAGTACTGAATGTTCTCCTATTGCAGGGTTTCCCAAACTTGGGATGCCGCTTGTTCAGGGAAAGCCCTGGTGGGCCCAGCCAGTTTGTTTACGTGCCGCATCTGCAGGGTCGGCCGATCGCGGCTCTCACTGGCCATGGTTTGCTGTGCCTGGCCAATGGGGGCTTCGGGAAGCAGCAGCCAGTACGTCCCTCGGCCCGTGCCACTTCCTGCACAAGCGGCGCCCCAAGTTTGGGAAACACTGTCCTATTGCATATTAAGAGACACAGTGTTGAGAAGCTCAGGCAGTACCTAAATGGAGGCATCTAGAATTCCTATACCGAAGGTATTTTAGCATATATATACAGTACTTCCATCTACTGCTCTCTGTCAAAAGGAATTACAAATATGGCCCATTCCTGTAATCCTGGTACAGTCAAAAGCTCCATCAACTTTGAAAGAGTTTTGCCTGTATCAAGCTGCAGGATCAGGCCTATGTTAACTTATTCTCCTCAGGATAGAATACCTAAGGGCCAGTCTACATGTACAAAAAGCTATTGGACATTTGGAAATTGTTACTGCACAGTAGTCTTTACATCATGTTATTACACAGTTTGGTCTTGCCTGTGTAGATAAGACCAGACCATACAATGACATTTTGTAACAATTTTAGTCTTACGAATCATAAATTTGGTCCCTTAATATATTGCCTCCTGAACTGTACAAGGGCTCTTTCTGCTAATCCAACTGCAAGAGATGTTTTAGCAACTAATATGGATTAAGTCAGTCCTTCATGCTGTGTGTGATTAATTTTTGTCAAGTCTATTGTCGCTGTTTTCTCCTGTCTAGAATGTCTTGTCCAGAATGGCCCCGTACATACAAATAATTTATTAGAAAATTCATTTCTAGATGCATAATAATATCTGGCACTGAGATGGCCCCATCACTATAGTATTAAAGTCATTGTATTAATTTAGATAGAATAAATGGGCCCAAAGAGTCAAAGGTGTTTACATGACCCTGTAACTGTCCAACATTACACAGCTTCAAACAAGTTTTGAGGTTTGGTATACAGAGATCTTAGTTTGCTTAGTACCATGGCAAACATGCTATTAAAAATCCTTTTAAACCTTTTATTAAAGATACTCAAAAAGGGGTGGGAGTGTTAAGGCATTTGACATGTAAAGTATTAAGTAAGGCTTTTATTTTAATACCATCTCTTGTTCCCTTTAGCTATAGAGAGGTTTTTATAAGGAAAAACCCTGTGTTTGACAGTCTTTTGGATGATATTAAAGATTGTAATAGCTCTCCTTTTTGGGACAAGAGAAGAAGTTAGTTCACATGGAGCTATTGCTGTTGAAGTTCAATCCTGTTTTCTAGAAAACAAAACAAGAAAACACCCATACAAAAGGGGAAAGAAAAGAACAGCAAGGATAGAAAATGCAAATTCTGTGTCTGGTGTTGACTCTTACGTGCAGTCTGGTTGCTGGAAAAACACAGGCACGGCACAGTGTCTTATAATCCACTTTGAGACCTGGCAAAATTGTATCAGCATCAAGCTGTTTAGACATTGCATTTAGCTGCCTTTCTGGTCACAGGCTTACAGCAGTATTGCAAAACAGGCAATCTTGGTCAACTAAGCCAGACTCTCATTAGACAGAAGGCAAAAGGAGAGTGATAGAAAAGAGAAGTAAGGTAGGGAAGGAAAAAAATGGATTTTTGAGGTGGAGAAGAGGAAAGGAGATGAAGTTTCACATCCTAAATGGTAGTCAGGATTTAGCTGGAGGTGGTGGTATTATCTGGATCCATCTCTATGGCCAGGTCTGGTCAGGAAATCTCATAGGATTAGGATGAAGAAAATTTGAAATCCCAGAATATGGTGAAGGTGACAGCCATGATGGTGATGCTTGCTCCTTCCCCTTCTCTCATATTTGTCAGCCAGTGTTGCAGTAGCCAGCTTCCTTCCAATGTCTTTTTTTTTTTTTTTAAGGATTCAAAAAGGGAGTGATGGGTGGAACAGCTCATTTCCTCGATGTTTTGCCCACCAATTGATTTCCTGTATCATGCTGTTCTTATTTATGAGGCTTAATCTTAAAAAACTTCTTGAATTACAGTAGTAGGCCTTTTGGGCTGATTTGATCTCTTCTTGTGTTTTTTCCCATTAACATTTTGTTATTATAGATTATTGTGACATTTTATAAACTTTTACAATTGAGCTCACATTTAGGGTAGATTTGTAGGCCCAATTATTACAACAAAATGCAGCCCAAGTATATAATAATAATAATAATAATTAATAATAAATAATAAGAGCTGCCTCTCCCATTTTCTTCCTTCTCAGCCCATAAGAGAAGTAGTTTAATCAGTTTATAGGATTTTTTTTTTTAATGTATGGTTTTGTGGGTGAATGGATGTGTTTCAAGTCTGTGGAAAAGGAAAAGCTAAGTGAAAGAAATGAGTACAATGTTTACTTGTGACAGTGGTGTGGTCCATGATCATTCTTACGATTTGGAGTTGTAAGCTCCAAAGTATAAAGTCGGCTCTTGTGACAGTTGTCTCCTGCACTCATCAGCTTTCCCCTGCTTGTGGACAATTTTTCAGTGTTGCAGTTGAATGTAGTTTTCTCTGGAAGCCATGGTTCCAAATATGGAGATAATCTCTCAGGTAGCTAAAAGAAATCCCCTGAAGGGTTATGAATAACAGGGCATAGACCTTGAACTCAACACAACTCTGCTGTACAAATAGGACAATACTGAAGTGATACGTCTATGGAAACCCATTTTGATAAGCAGACAGGCAGGTATTTAGGAGCTTTATCAGAAAATTTGCCTTGATTCCTGAATATAAACAGCAGTAATCTAGCCTAGAGGCATAAATGCATGGATTATCTAGCTCAGGTGTATTTCTAATAAGTAGGGATATAATCCTCTGGCCAATCACAGATGGAAGAGGGATGTTTTTGCTAACATGGCTATTTGGGTGTCCAATGCCAATGAGGAGTCCAAGACTTCATACTGTTTTAACAGTTTAGGGGCAAATTCGCTCAATAATGGAGACTTTCATAGAGGAGGCAAGTTCTTTGTATCACTTACCAATTCCTCCCAACTTCACCTCTGTCTTACTTGGTTTCAGCTTAGTTGGCAGCTCTTGATCCAGATGCTGATTTTTTGCCTAGGTATTGATAAAGCTGAGGGCTGATGACGAACGTTTGACACAATGACAGTAGTTCTGCACACTGCTGGCACTTAAGCTCCCAATGTCTGACTAGTTCTCTCACTGTAGTCTACACGGCAGTTTAAAAACCTGTGGTTAGCCCATGTCCGCTAACTCAGGCTCACAGGGTTTGGGCTCACAGGGCTGTTTAATTGTTATGTAGATGTTGAGTTCAGGTTGGAGTCCAGGTCAGGGGCCCTGTGAGATGGGAGGTTCCCAGAACTTGGGCTGTAGCCTGACCCCAAATGTTTACACAGTAGTTAAACAGCCCCTTAGCCCAAGCCCCAGTCAGTGGGTATGGGACAGCTGTGGGTGTCTAACTGCAGTGAAGACATACCTTTAGTGGTTCCTGTATTTACTCTACCCATTTTGGAAATTCATAGATTCATAGATACTAAGGTCAGAAGGGACCATTCTGATCATCTAGTCTGACTTCCTGCACAGTGCAGGTCACAGAATCCCACCCACCCACTCCTATGAAAAACCTCACCTATGTCTGAGCTATTGAAGTCCTTAAATCATGGTTTAAAGACTTCAAGGAGCAGAGAAGCCTCCCTCAAGTCAACATGCCCCATGCTACAGAGGAAGGCGAAAAACCTCCAGGGCCTCTCCAATCCGCCCTGGAGGAAAATTCCTTCCCGACCCCAAATATGGCAATCAGCTAAACCCTGAGCATATGGGCAAGATTCACCAGCCAGATATTACAGAAAATTCTTTCCTGGGTAACTCGGATCCCATCCATCTAATATCCCATCTCAGGGGATTAGTCCTATTTACCCTGAATATTTAAAGATCAATTACTTACCAAAATCCCATTATCCCATCATACCAGCTCCTCCATAAACTTATCTAGTAGAATCTTAAAACCAGATAGATCTTTTGCCCCCACTGCTTCCCTTGGCAGGCTATTCCAAAACTTCACTCCTCTGATGGTTAGAAACCTTCGTCTAATTTCAAGTCTAAACTTCCTGGTGGCCAGTTTACATCCATTTGTTCTTGTGTCCACATTGGTACTGAGCTTAAATAATTCCTCTCCCTCTCTGGTATTTATCCCTCTGATATATTTATAGAGAGCAATCATATCTCCCCTCAACTTTCTTTTAGTTAGGCTAAACAAGCCAAGCTCCTTAAGTCTCCTTTCATAAGACAAGTTTTCCATTCCTCGGATCATCCTAGTAGCCCTTCTCTGTACCTGCTCCAGTTTGAATTCATTCTTTTTGAACATGGGAGACCAGAACTGCACACAGTATTCTAGGTGAGGTCTCACCAGTGCCTTGTGTAAAGGTACTAAAACCTCCTTATCCCTACTGGAAATGCCTCTTCTGATGCATCCCAAAACCGCATTAGCTTTTTTCACAGCCATATCACATTGGCAGCTCATAGTCATCCTATGATCAACCAATACTCCAAGGTCCTTCTCCTCTTCCGTTACTTCTAATTGATGCGTCCCCAACTTATAACTAAAATTCTTGTTATTAATCCCTAAATGCATAACCTTACACTTCTCACTATTAAATTTCATCCTATTACTATTGCTCCAGTTTACAAGGTCATCCAGATCCTCCTGTATAATATCCCGATCCTTCTCCGAATTGGCAATACCTCCCAGCTTTGTATCATCTGCAAACTGTATTAGCACACTCCCACTTTTTGTGCCAAGGTCAGTAATAAAAAGATTAAATAAGATTGGTCCCAAAACAGATCCCTGAGGAATTCCACTGGTAACCTCCCTCCAGCCTGACAGTTCGCCTTTCAGTAGGACCCGTTGCAGTCTCCCCTTTAACCAATTCCTTATCCACCTTTTGATGTTCATATTGATTCCCATCTTCTCCAATTTAACTAATAATTCCCCATGTGGCACGGTATCAAATGCCTTACTGAAATCTAGGTAAATTAGATCCACTGCATTTCCTTTATCTAAAAAATCTGTTACTTTTTCAAAAAAGGAGATTAGGTTGGTTTGGCACGATCTACCTTTTGTAAAACCATGTTGTATTTTGTCCCATTTACCATTGACTTCAATGTCCTTAACTAATGCACTAAGCTAAGAGTTTCACCATCTTTTGAAACAAGCTATCCCTATTCACTTAAATGCCTTTGTTGGAGTTTGTGGGTTTGCACCTAAATTTTGTTTTAATCATGATTGGCTCTTAGCACACTGAAAATCTTTCCTTTCACGTTGTATGGTCAACTCAATGCCATTTATGTACAGAATTATTTATTTATTGTTCATCCATGCTGTTCCTCTAGATACCAATAATAATCAAGTTCAGTATAATGTTGAATGAATAATAATATTCAGTTTAAATGTTACTCAGCCAAAATGGAACAGATGTAATTAAGGTTGCTATGTGTCTAGTTTTCAACTGGAAAGTCTGATCAAAAAGGAACCTGGCTAACAGTCCAGTTACCTGCAGTAACTGGTCTCTGCCACCAGGGGGAGGGAAGAGCAACAAGTGCTGCTGGAGCCTGGAGGAGCAGTGGAGCACTCAGGAACAGCTCCAGCAGAGAGTTGCCGGTGGCTTCCCCATCCTGCCCTGAGCGCTGCTTGTCCTGCCCCACTGACCCTCTACACCTGGAGCCCCGCTCTCCTTTCCTCATCCTGGCCCACTCACCCCACCATCCCTAGAGTCCTGCTAACTGGCAGGAGGAGGGTGGTAGAAAGAGCAGCAAGTGACTGTGTGCGGGGAAAAGGAATGGGGGGCAAGGCCTCGGGGGAACAGGCAGAGCAGGGGACAGAGGGAGGTTCCAGCGCTCAATGTCCAATTTTCACAAATGAGAAAGCTGGCCACCCTAGAAATAATCAGTGGGTAGTGAACAGAAACTGTTTGAATTCGTTGGGAAATAGATGTCTACTGTATGTCCTGCTGCTGCTTTTGCTGCCTGAAGCATACCACATCCATGTTATCTGTTGCTGATATCCCACAGGGAAAGGGACATGCAATGGATCTTTACATGCCAAAATAATTACTCTAAGTCTCATTAGAAATCAAGCTTATGTTGGATGATGTGACACTGGAGTGAAGTGTCCAAAAATATGCATTGTGCTAAAACCTGGAGATGTCACACAGTGTGCTGTGATAATGTACAGAAAAGAAAAGGAGTACTTGTGGCACCTTAGAGACTAACAAATTTATCTGAGCATAAGCTTTCGTGAGCTACAGCTCACTTGCTCATAAATTTGTTAGTCTCTAAGGTGCCACAAGTACTCCTTTTCTTTTTGCGAATATAGACTAACACGGCTGCTACTCTGAAACCTGTACAGAAAAGGAGAGCCAAATCTCAACACAGAATAGTGTTTCCTTGATGCACTTAAAATCATGTTTACTGAGGGTAAAAAACAAAAACTAGTAAGTAAATACATGCATTCATAATACGGAAGAAGTCACTGTGTCTAATTGAAGAAATTGCTCAAGAATATGTCAGTCGTGTGTATGCAAACATGACCACGATATAGCTGCCAAGGTCAATAAGACCTAGACTAATCTGCTGTGTAAGAGCAAATCATGCAAGTTAAAGCTTCCTGCAGCAGGCCTCCTGTTGCTTAAAATATGCACAGACTATTTCAAAGATTTCAAAAATATTAGACAGAAAAATATATACAAGTAGATTGTTTGGGATAATTTCCTTCTCCAGTTATTTTCTTCATTTGCGATACATGTTCTCTTTGCTCTTCACCTATATCCAGTCACACACATTTTGGAAGGTTTCAAATGTCTGCAACACATTCTAGAAGGACAAATGCTACTATTGTTTTGTTCAAACAAGCCACGTTGTACTCATTTTCATTAAATTTTTCATTGTAAATTTTTGAAAATTTTTGTTTTTTTTTTGCTCACATTTTTTGGAAACATATTTTATTAAATATTTGGGGTTTGTTTTCACTTTTCACATTCTTCCTGTTCTCCCCTTATCCTTTTTTTTTCTTTTTTTGCCACTGAGAAAGAGAAAAATATGGGAAAAGTGGGTTGGTTGGTGGAAGGGGGATGGATGGACTGAAAAACATGTTTTTAAAGCAAACTTTTTTATATTTTAATAAAAAAAATAGAACCATTTTTCATAACCATTTTCAAATGAAGTAATTTTTAATTACAAAAAGTATTGTTTGAAAATTTTGGCCTGCTATATGAGGCATATCTCACTAATTTAAATCTACATCAGTATTGCATGGGTACCTGGAAAAGCATACAATAAACTAGCCTTATTGGTATGTAAAAAAGTAATAACTACAGTGTGTAGATGGGCTACATTCTACCCTCATTGCACATACGGAACTTGCACTGAATCCACGTTATTTTCTTGTCTATCACTTTGAACATATACATTTATTTACTTTGTGTAGGTTATAGAACAGTTAGAGCAATAAATGCATGGAGTAGTCATTTTGTTTATTCTTATACAGTACGTGATTTAGGAGCAGCTGTGTACAACCATTATTTATGTCTGCCTCTTGAATGAAAATAATCTATTAGGGCAAAATTTCAAAATTACCCAGAGAGTAATATGCTCTCGGAGATGCCCTCCTGAGGCAAAGTGAAGACTCAGTTCAGTCAAAAGGAGAAAAAGTGGTAGAGCCATAGGAAAAGATTACACCAAGAGAAGGAGAGAGCCTAGAGACAATACTAGAATCTTGCTGTCTTAGTAATGAGTATGTATTCAAGATTGGTTTATGCTTTTGTTTTTGTTTAGTTACAAACAACAAAGCAATTGAACTTCTGAATTTCCCTTGTTATAGCCCTGTTATGATTATGTTGTGGTAAGCAAAAGCTCACTTAAGGTCCTATTTAAAATAAAAGGTAAATGGCCTTTTGGACATTGGGCAGTCCTGAGGAGTTTGTGAATGGGGGTTGCTCAGTGGATTGACCTATTTAGAGGAAATGTTGGCTCAGTGTCACAGCAAATGAACAAAACTGGAGGGAGGGTTAGGGGAAAGAAAGAACATTGTAGCTTTGAGCATCAAAACTACCTACCCTCCGTATACTGTTAGTCCTTATTTACATTCAGGTTCTTTGCCTCTGCTATCTGAATAGGACCTTAAGTGAAAATGTGTGCAGTAGCAATCATTCTAGAACTAAGATTCCATAATGGAGCTGTCAGTTAGACAAGTTCAGCTTTGTGTGCCAAGCTCCTCTCAGTTAGCCAGAAAAGTTCTGTAGAGTTAGTCAATAAGGAAAAAGTTAGTTTCCTGCCGGGATGTCAGGCTGTAATAAAGGTTTGTAATATGAAAGTGCTAGTAAGAAACTGATCTTTATTTCCTGGCTGAACTCGCATATTTTTTTTGAAAGGTGAGATGGCAGGACTAAATATCCTTTGTCTATGATTCCATCTCCCCCCTTTCTTAAAAACCACAAATGCAAGTAACGCATAAAGTGAACAAAAAACAGCCACAAATTGATTCAGCCTGTTAATAAAATAGACACCTAAGATGGAGGTCAAGATAAATGACTCAAACATTGTGACAGATGAGAGGATTAATCTGCCTCCGGCTAAACGTCTGGCCTGAGCTGCTTCTGTTGACCATCATTCTAGAATTCCTATTTCAGGCTGATGTACATTTGAATCATCTTGTATTTCATTTGAGCTTGTTTCTGAAGCAGATAGTATTTGAGTCCATATTTCCCTCAAACTCCTCCTCTTCTCTCAGCAACTTGCTTGTAACTATATATAGGTACTCTTTAAAACATTAGAAGAAGAGCCTTTCTGAAGTCCATGTGATGCTTTGCACAATCGTTTCTGTAAGACTGTTGCCATCAGTTTACGATCTATCTCAATTGATTGTGTTGCTCATAAAGAAGTTAAGGAAATTGCTTGTAACTAAAAATAATTGCCAGCATTTCAATTTTTATCTGAGTATAGTTCTGTTGTTTGTTGGTCAGAGGGTTTTTTTGAAAGCATGTAATCAACTAGCAAGGAGATAGAACCTAAAGCATGTGAACTTTATATCTAGTTCCCTGCTGGGTTCCAAGTGACTATTTTTACTCAGTTTTTGCCAAACAATTTTTTCTGACAACTTGTAATACAGATGGGATACTCAAGAATGCTGGTAAAAGAATGGTCTTTGTTTCTTGCCTTAGTCAACTGATATTTGTTGGGGCTCTGTTTGAAATTTATTTTTATTTGATGGGAAATTTTTGATTTTGCTGAAATGTTTCAATTTTCCATCAAGAAAGTCTAAATGAAAGAACTTTATTTTCAAGTCAGGTCAACTCGAATTAAAACATTTGGGTTTTTCAGACTGAAGTGAAATGTTTTATTTTAGGTCAGTTGGGCGTTAATCTGCGTTCACCAGAAATGCCATGATGCTCGATGACAGTGGTAGTTTTCATGCTCATGCCCTCATCCTTATCTATAGGCTAGGCTCCCTTCAGATTACCTCTCTCATGATGCACCACTGTAAGTGAGCTGTAGCTCACGAAAGCTTATGCTCTAATAAATTTGTTAGTCTCTAAGGTGCCACAAGTACTCCTTTTCTTTTTGTCTCCTATCTGTTTGAATCACTGTTGTGCATTTGGGGGATATGTTGTTGGTTCTGGTGCTTGGCCTGCAGAGGAGAATGAAAGCATGAAGCACCATGGCAGCTCAGGTGGATGCAGTTCAGTATTGCTTGTTTGAAATGAAACATTTTGATTCAGGAATGTTGAAATGTTTCACTTTAATAAAAAAAATAGCAAAATGAAGCATTTTGACATTTTCAAACTGAAATTTGTCAAAACTTTCTGTTCCATGAAAAATTTCAACTTTTCATCCTCTTTTGAGATGAAATCTGATTTTGAAATACTAGAATTTCCCATGGGACAGTCCAATTTTTGACCATTCTAATACCTCTGTCCTGCAATGGGACCAATAGCTGCAGACTCCGGTGACTACTTTTACAACCCCCATTTGCAGTAGTGGTGAGGACAAGCTGGCCTTAAGAAATTAGCCTGCCAACTAAAAACTTGATTATCTTACTTTGTGTATGTTACTTGTATTGGGTAGTATAATAATGATATCTTTTCAGAATGTGGAAAAATCTGCCTTTTGATTTTCTTTTGGTGGTCTGATGTTAAAATTATTAATGTGCAGTTTATGAAATACATGGAACTTTAAAAAGTGACTAATGGTGTAAGGTTTTGGAAAAACAAATGTATCACTTTGATTATCTGTTTGGACAATCATGTAAGGTCAATATCTTCAGTGTTTTTTGGTTTTGTTTTAAGACCCGTTTCTTAGTAATTTGGGGGAATAATCACAAACATGCTAGGAGAATTTTTGACATTATATGCATATCATTGTAGAGGTGAGATACAAAATCAGTTTGTCAAATACAGATTGCTGAACAGCTTTTTAAAAGAGAGATGGTCAAGAATTAGTTATTACAGTTGAAAGACATGAATTGAACTTGCATGAAGGTTTCTAGCTCCCAGATAGAGCACTCAGTCTCCCTCACTATCAAGCCATAGAATAGTTGCTGTATGCACAGTAGGAGTGTAGGCTGCTCTAGGGTTCACTACCAGTGTTCCTCAACTCTGATCTGGAGGGACCACACCTAGGGATGAGAAAATAATTCCATCCTTGTGCCTATTCAATACTTGACTGTCCTTGAGATTAAAAGAGAGTCATCTGGTAGAAGTGGTTTCTTCTATATGAACCGCTGCCCATTGTGAATTTAATTACAGGCACCAAACTCATTTCATGTAGACTAGCAAAGAGCTTTTAGAGTGCAGCCACATCCAATCATTACTCAGTCATCTAGGCTCAATTTGAATTACTGGCTTAAGCCAGTGGTTCTCAACCAGGGCCACGCATATCCCTGGGGATACACAGGGGTCTTCCAAGGGGTACATCAACTCATCTAGATATTTGCATAGTTTTACAACAGGCTACATAAAAAGCATTAGTGAAGTCATACAAACTAAAATTTCATATAGATAAAATAAGAAATTAAGCAATTTTTAGTCATAGTGTGCTGTGACACTTTTGTATTGTTATGTCTGATTTTGTAAGCAAGTGAGGTGAAATTTGGAGCATGCAAGACAAATCAGACTCCAAGGGGTACAATAGTCTGGAAAGGTTGAGAATCACTGTCTTAAGTGCTATATCACATTGCCAATATTCTACTCTACATCCATAAACCAAAAATTAAGTCTATTCCTTTACTGGTGTGTGTGTGTATGTGTATGCACACATCCATCTCTCTTTTTTTTTTTTAAGTCAATTTCCCAAAGAAGGGCTGCAATGTGGTTAAAATGTCTACCGCATGGAGGAGGCCTATTTTCAGCAGACTCTTATGATGGAATATGCATGTTGCTCTGACAGGTCTGCTTACCTGCTCTCTTCTTGTGAAAGAGGAAGATTTCAGTAAAACCCAGTAACTGAACAAGAAGGCAGGGTGGAAAGGTGCTGTAATACCCTTGAACCAAATCAAAGCTTCTAGGCTAACTGTAAGACTGGCAGCCTTAACTGTGACCCTTTAACATAATGCCACAAAACTTGACAATGTATAATCGGCTTAATGTAATGTTACTATAAAAAATTTAGCTTTAAGGGACAATAACAAGTTTTTTAGACCATAAATTTGACCTTTTAAAATTAAATGGTCTAGACCAGGGATCGGCAGCCTGTGGCATGCGGCCCGTCAGGGAAATCCGCTGGCAGGCCAGGATGGTATGTTTAGTTTGCAGCTCCCACTGGCCGTGGTTCACCATTCCAAGTTAATGGGGCTGCGGGAAGCGGCATGGGCTGAGGGATGTGCTGGCCGCCGCTTCCCGCAGCCCCCATTGGAATAGAATGGCGAACCGCGGCCAGTGGGAGCTGCTATCGGCCGAATCTGCAGATGCTGCAGGTAAACAAACTGTCCCAGCCTGCCAGCGGATTTCCCTGACGGGCTGCATGCCAAAGATCCCTGGTCTAGGCATTCATCTCTCTTTTTAAAAAAAAAAATGATCAGGGCTTTCAGCAAATGAGTCCCTCTGTTTGCTTTGGATCATCTGTAAAGTAACACTCCTCCCAGACTTGTGTTGACATCACCAGTGGTGGCTTATGTACAAGATATGATTGAATGGAGGTTTCCTATTAAGGCACAAAAACCTTTTTAGATTTTTTTTTTTTTACACTCAAACTGCCAGATGCCACACAATACATCCACAGCCTTTCTGTGCAAAGAGGAGAATTTGGCTTTTCATGAAAAGCAAAAAACAAAACAAACCAAAGCCAAAGAAGTACAGTGAGAGGGGGAGTTTTGGAACTGTCCAGAAAAGAACTCTGGCAAACAAGTGCTTCCCACGCTCTGTCTGTTGTACTCCTTCTGCCCACTCCACTGGAGAGAAACAACCCACAGGAGTTACAGTCCTTGGCCGGCTTGTGAGTAGTGTACGTGAAGGGGTGGTAGTGTTGAAGGAGGTTGGGTTATTTCATTGAAAAACCAAAGGGGGGATTATGAAAAAAGTACTTTATGTTGAACGTTAAATAAAGGGAAAAATTATCAAAATGCAAAAATGAACTACTATGACTCTATTTAAGGAGTTACCTTACAGCCTGCAGAACAAAAGTGCATTAAAACTCTTAGCCCAGGGTTTACTATTACAGCCAAAATTCGACCACCTCCCAAGTTACCTGTGGCCTTAAGTAATTTCTACTAAAAGTTTCTCTGTTTCATGCAGCCTCCTTTGTATGAGTAAATTACCTATATTCTCCAAGACAAAAAGTATAATCTTTCTGCCCATTCAGAGGAAGGTGAGAGAAGGGAGGAAAAAAAGCCTTGATGTGTAGGAAACAGAAGATGTTACTCATTTCCACCCTCTAATATAAAATTCCCTTTAGGAAAACAACATTCTTTAGTGAAACCAATAACAAACAGCAATGTAAACAACAAAATGGCCACCCATTTATTAAACTATAGGTTTAAGATCAACATTCTAATTGCCCTTCCAAGGATAAATAGCCCCAGTTTGATTGTGTTTGCAGTGTAAGATACTCTAAATTAAACTGGGGACAGCTAGTGTAAGTAGCAAGTTTCCATCTCACTTAACTATTGGGCTGTTGGGGTGTTGATACCCCAGAATGTGACCAAGCCAATTGCAACCATATTATGTGCATTCAGCCTGAATTAATTAAATAGAACACCACATAGTTAAGGGTTAATTTGGAGAGAGGCTTTCAGAAGCAAGGTCAACAAGAGCTACAGTTTCTGCTAATCAGAATGGGAGGAGGGGTCAGACAAGTAAACAACTGAGTCCCAAACCCTTGGTGGTTGGAATCAAGATGCTTCCGATATTAAAAGTTTATTGAAAGTTAGAAAAGTGATGATCCAGTAGTGGTCATTGTGATCTATGTGTTTTGTAGAAGTTATTTATAAAAGATTAGCTAATAGAGTGTACTTTGGAGCAGTCCCCTGAAGCCATCTTGAGAGATGTTTTTCCCGACACCCTTTCTCCCCAGTGGGTGAGCAACTGGCCGCTGCGAACCCGTTGTTAATTACTCAGTACCAGACATTCCAGACGATAGGCAAATATATGGGATGATCTAAACCTATTGCTTATGTTTGTGTGTGCTTAAATCTAATAAACTTCAGTTTTAGATAGAGCACGCTTACTTATGTGAATCTTATGAGACAGAAGTGCTGTATTCCTATTGATTTATTCCTTACACTGCCTGGAGTGAAATAGTTAAATTGCCCCTGGTTGGAGTTCTGAAAACCACAGGTAAGGGGGCTGGATGAGCAAACCCACGTTTTAACAAATAGTCACTTTTTGTGAGTTTATATGGTGGTTTTTAACATTTAAATGTTCATGGAAAGCAGACATGAAAAGGTTGAATGAAGTGAAATCAAAATTTTGGTTCTGAATATGAATTAACATTTATGGAAATTTTTCGACTACTTATTTTGTTCAGATTTCTAGAATCCAATCACATCAAAAGAAGGGAAATACATAGTTAAAGCACCCAGACAATATTAACTCTGTCCTTTCGTACACCAGTGACACAAAGAGAGAGAGTCAACATCCATTTAAAAATTAGTTTAATCTAATTTGGAATTACAAACGCTAAAAATCTAATTACAACCATATAGCTTTTGCATAATGTAACTAGAGGGAAGAAGTTAGGGTTGTTTGGGTGCCCTAACTATGCATTCCCATATTCTAACAAGGTGACCTTTAAAGAAATACAAATATTTTAAAAAAGAAAATGTGGGATTTAAAATTGTACCTTCCCTGTAATGTATGTGTCATATATTACTGATATGTACTCTCATCCTAAGTTCCCACCGTAAGCAGCTTTTGTGTGGGAAGAAATCATTAATGAAGGTTCTATTTGAACTGGAAAGAGAGGATCAGATTTCATGAAGGACCTTTATTGCTGAGGGACTAGGGGTGTAATTGGGATTGTTTGTAGGTGTGAAATGGAAAGTATGTAATATTGGGTCCAGTTTCCTTCCCCACTCTGAACTCTAGGGTACAGATGTGGAGACCTGCAAGAAAAACCCCCTAAGCTTTTTCTTACCAGCTTAGGTTAAAAACTTCCCCAAGGTACAAACTTTGCCTTGTCCTTGAACCCTATGCTGCTGCCACCAAGCATGTTAAACAAAGAACAGGGAAAGAGCCCACTTGGAGACATCTTTCCCCAAAATATCCCCCCCAAGCCTTACACCCCCTTTTCTGGGGAAGGCTTGATAAAAGCCTCACCAATTTATACAGGTGAACACAGACCCAAACCCTTGGATCTTAAGAACAATGAAAAAGCAATCAGGTTCTTAAAAGAAGAATTTTAATTAAAGAAAAAGTAAAAAAAATCACCTCTGTAAAATCAGGATGGTAAATACCTTACAGGGTAATCAGATTCAAAACATAGAGAATCCCTGTAGGCAAAACCTTTAAGTTACAAAAAGCCAAAAAAAGAGGAATATACATTCCATTCAGCACAACCTATTTTACCAGCCATTTAACAAAAGGAAATCTAACACATTTCTAGCTAGATTACTTACTAATTTAACAGAAATTCTGAAGAGCATTCGTGATCTGTTCCTGGCAAAAGCATCACACAGACAGACAGACTCTTTGTCCCTCCCCCCCTCCAGGTTTGAAAGTAACTTGTCTCCTCATTGGTCATTTTGGTCAGTGCCAGCAAAGTTATGCTTGCTTCTTAGCCCTTTACAGGTGAAAGTGTTTTGCCTCTGGCCAGGAGGGATTTTATAGTTTTGTATACAGAAAGGTGGTTACCCTTCCCTTTATATTTATGATACAAGTAGTTACCCTTCCCTTTATTTTTATGACAATTGGCCATTCAGAATTTGTATTAAATCTCTGTTTCTTACAACTCTGGTTTTACATCACTAACTGTTAATGAAACATGGTGGGCTGAAAGATGGCTACAAGGTGCTCCAGCGTGCAGCAGCAGTCAACATGAATCATGGAACATAGCCAGAAGCCCTGAGGCACTCTGGATTTTGCTGAAAAGAATGTAGCCAAGACAGAACCTCGCTGGAAGTAAAGTTTAGAGCTCACACATCTCTCGCAACGCAAGAACTATTTTGTTTCATCAGGGAGCAGGATAAAGAAGTATCTGCCTCTCTAAACACAGCATTGGCAATTCACAGCTTTAAGGACCTTTTTTGTTTTCCAAAGCACAGCAAAACTGTGGACTGGTACAAGTTCTTTAAGGATCTGATACAAGGGAGAAGAGAGAGATCCTTATGTGACAGCATTGTGAACAGTGATGGTGTCATGCAGTTTTGGAAATCTGAGTAAGTGTGTTCTAGGGACTGCCACCAGTATGAATAGTGTTCCAGAAAGGGAATTTTAGCTTAAATAGATTCCTTCACATGGGTGTACAGCAGGAGCAAAATGAAAATCCAAGGATGCTCACCACCCTATCGGTGTAGTATTTCATAGTATTCACAGTGAGAACAGACCAGGACTCGTATAATCAGGAATCTATATCCAGAGTAAGTTGCATTTACTGTGGCAGATGGCATGAATAGATAGAAGAAGTGCTGTGAACTTGCATTGAGTGTGGAAAATAGAATTGCTTTACTCACAATGTAAGAGTGGAGACAGACCAGGGAAGGATTTTGCCAGAATTGTTAAAGATGATCAGACAGTGGCCTGAGTCCTAGAGCATATAAGGATCAGACACTCTACACAGAAAAACAATTGGGCACAATACCAGGACCAGTGCATGAGCAATATTGGTAGGAAGCCACATGGCTAGATCTCAGCTAGACAATCCAATGTGATTCCCAAGGGTGAATTGGATCCAGACACAACCATTAGAGAAATCGCTCTTTGATAACGTATAATGTAGTAAAATGCAATCTCAATAACAATTCAATCCAGCTAAGCAAACCTTGTGGTAGTTGATGGCAAGTACTAGAGATGCCCCTGAGGAAATCTCTTCAGGCCATGTATCTGATCAGAATATAGCTCATGAACTTCATATGCATAATACAAGAAAGTCAGGGCTAGTCCTGTCAATAAAAAAATGATCCTAAGATGGTATATATTGCTTTCAAGGTTGATGACTGTTTAGAGGAAAAGCAGTGGTTTGAAGTCTTCAAAGCAAAAGAGAACATAGAATGAGAAGATAATATTACTGCTTAGCTAAGCAGCATGGAAGTGTAAAATAATGATCAGGCAAATTACAGATCTGCATTAGAGAGAAAGGTATCGAACTGGGTGCCGAAAAGATGTCACTATGTACTTTATATA
Source organism: Dermochelys coriacea (assembly GCF_009764565.3). Taxonomy (NCBI): domain Eukaryota; kingdom Metazoa; phylum Chordata; order Testudines; family Dermochelyidae; genus Dermochelys; species Dermochelys coriacea. Next base: position 54,735,268 of record NC_050070.1, read on the forward strand.
TTGATGTTAATTCTGCCAGACCTTTCCATAGAGAGAATATTTATACTCTGTGATGTGAGGAATATGTTTAATGCTTGGGTTCTGGCACATATAGCAGGATGAAGTGTTGAGAAAGCTCGTGATTTTTGCAACAACATTTTGTCACTATAGATGGCTGCTCATGCCCATTGAGGAAAAAGTTAGCACTGGTGTATTCCACAGAATAGTGGTTGGTATTGAAGAGGCTTCATGTTGAGAAAGTCATTGCAGCCAACATCCTCATTGCAGGTGAGAACAGCAGCACAGAGACAGAAAACATTCTTGATGGCAAAATGCAGGGATTCTTGCAAAAATGAAAAGACAAAAACATAAAGTGAGCCCCTTTATCCCCACACTCCACCAAGTCATTTCTTCAGAGTGAAGGAGCTGAAGGGAGACTGCAGTAAAGACAGGGCAGTCAAGGACATGTCTGCCCCAGTAATGTAAATAGTGTGCAGCACTTAGTAGGGATGATAAACTTCCTATCAAACTTCTGGCCTGATCTGGGGGCAATAGCAGAATACATACGCCAGCATACGAGGAAGAACATAGAGTGGCACAGCGCAGTACCATAGCATTAAGTAGTTGAAACAGCGAAGAAGCTGATTTTGGATGCCCTTGTTGTAAAGCTACTGATGACCAGGGGATACAGTTACCCTACAATATAATGAACCGGAGAAAAGTTTTGGGGGGCAGCTTAATTAAAGGGACAGTCAACTGATTTATATAAGCAGAGTCCTATTGGAAACTGACCCTGTGTGGCTATGACCAACAAAAAAAAGAACTCTGTTTTGTTTCGGTTAAGTGATTCCATCAATAAACCAATGGTTACTGTGTACTGGTGAAATCAGATCACAAACCACTAGAGACCATTATGACTAAGTACCTTTTGGGCCCCCAACAAGACTGCAGAGCACACTGATGCACCTTAAGTGCTATGAGTTACCAATCAGATACTGTCCTGTATGATTATTATTGTTGCTCAACATCCTAAATGAGACACATCAGATATTGGTGAGTTGGTGCAAGGACATCAGAACATTGTGCAACATGTTGATTGACTCAATCTGTCAATTTCAACAGCAAAGCAAAGGGAAACCAAAGAAGCTATGAAATAAGACACAAAGATAAGGTGGTCAGTAGGTTGATAAAAGGTGGGTGGCCATCAGACAAAATCCAGATAGAGCTGAATATGCAGGAAAGTTACAGTTCTCAAACAGAAAGCTGTAATTTTGGTTACCTTGATCAAGGAGGTAATGCAAAAAGTATATGTCACACTTGGGTAATCACAGTTGTCAGTAACAACTCCAAGAATGTGATTACTGACTTGGTATGAATGCATGTGTCACTCCTATATGGGAAAAGAGTAAGGCTGGCAACTGCAGGAAAAAAAACTTACTGACAATGAGAGATGTGCTATAGCCAGAAGTAGTAGGAAAATGCAAAATGGAAATAGTCAACAATCAGAGGAAGCATGTCAATGATTGTAGCTTGTCAACCAAACATCTGCTTGCTCTGAGAGAGGACACCTCATTGTGGATCTAGCCTTTAGAAAAACCACAAGGTGGATTAAAGAAGTGATAAATAGGGTGGTGGACCTAGATTTTTAAGAGGTAGTCACTTAAGAAGGATATGTAGTATGCAGAAACCACAGACATCTATAAGGCAGTAGACTCAAGGAGGAATAATGGAGGAAATCACTCATCAATAGTCATCTTAGATACCAGACATGACATTGAGGAATAATAATATTGAGGCTAATACTTCAGAGTGGGAAGAGACTCTGGGAAGAAACAGGTTGCTAGATACAGAATGAGTGACAGTAGACAAGTGAAGCTGAACTACACTATTTTTGACAAGTAAACTGGAATATCACAAAGAGTATGTACCTACTTGAATTGCTAGTAAAGACTTAATTCCAGCTAGTAACCTCTGGCTTATGAATATTTTATAGGGATGGAAGTTAAACTATTTGTTGTTATAATTGGAATGTTGTACAATGAGAACGACTGAAGAAGGATGATCAAATTTTGGGGAGGACTAAAGGCTAAGGGGATGTATGCCTGGGGTTTGCTTCTGAATGTGGCATGGAGCACATGTATTTAATTAAACACTGTGTATTTAATAAAGATACCCTTTTTAATAGCTTTAGCTGCATGTTGTCCCACCTATTGCTAATGAAACAAAGACTATAGCACTTTCTATGTAAACCTGAATTATTCATCATTTGATGTGTTATTAAACCATTAAAGCTGGTTTTAAAAAATGGGGAAAATTCATTCAATTTTTGTTCAAAATTCTGAAAACTTTGAGCAGTTCTAATTGCCAGGTAGAAACTGTGAATTTGAAAAAATGCTAAGACGTTTGTTGTGTGTGTCAGTAAGCTAGTACAGTTCAGCTTTTATTCCTCAAAAGGATCTCTTCAGTACTATCTAGTACATCTGATTGTGATGTGGTTTATTTATTAATTATAGAACGAGAGACTGCATAGAAGCCAATATTTTGCTTTGCTAAGGAATGTCTTTCCCTTTGCCCATCCATTATATGTTAGAAGAGTAGGGTAGAATAGCATGGAGGCTATCACATATCTCTGTATGAACAATATGTTGTGTTTTGTTTTTGTAAATTTACATTTTATTTTTATTTTTTAAATTGTTCCACATTCAAATGAGGATGCTTGATACTGTCTAACTTATACAGTGGTGATATGCATATTTTATAAATATGTGAAATAGAATAATATTTACAAATCTTCAGATAAAAATATATAATACGAAATCAATTATGAAATCAGAAACATTTTAGTACAGTCTTAATTTTATGGATGCACATATTGTAATACAAGTTAATTATAAAAGAAATTTAAAATATTAAAGTTCATACACATTGAGTGAAAGAATTAAGAGTATTTTTGTAGGTTACTTTTTGGTCAGATACGTTTATAAATAGGCCAGTGTAGTTTTTTGTATGCAATAAATATCAAGTTTTGTTCAGTCATAGATTTGTATATTTTTTTTTTTTTAAAAACAGCACATTAAATAAGCACTTACATTTTAAAATTGTGGCTTGGCACACACTGACAGGCAACGTTTAAAAAAATTATTCATGGCAGCACTTGTCATCAGTTTTTTGTCTTACATAATTTTTCATTTAACAGCATTGTGATTTGCAAAAATCATTATAAATCACTTGAGTTATACTAAGCATTTGGGAGAATGAAAATGTATTCAACTTGAGGTGAAGACCAATTAATAAATAGTTTATTTTACTTTAAAACTTGATGCTGTGAACATTTTCAACCTTTTGCTTCATTAACTGTATTCATAATAAAATACCTCTCCATTTAAAAGAGAAGACAATTATAATACCTTGAAGCAAATGAGATGTTATTGTAATAAGTAAATCCAAAATGAGATGCAGATAATTTAGACCTGCTGATGGCTTGGCTAGTTAAAAGCAAATACCATTTCCATTGGTCACACTGAATTTTTTTCAGTTGAATTACATTATTGCATACTAATAACTTCCTAATATATGTTAGATTAAAATTGCTTATAGAGACTGTTAGATGGAAATGTATTGACCCCTGAAAATGCTGTAATATTATTAATCACTTACAGTGTGCCACATTTTCCTCCCTGTGTCCACTTGGAGCTGTATGATCTCTCTCTACATCTGAGAGAGAGGATTTGTCACTTAGCAATTTACACATACACACTTTACCTGAAGCTGTGTATAGCATACAGTCATATCTGGATATATTTATGGAGTCTATATGTTAAGATTACCTACTTATAGTCATTAGCAGAGATCCTAGTTTTCTCTGATTTAAAAACAACATTCTCTGATTAAAAAAACATAAAAATCTGTGTTTTTCCATGATTAAAATTAAATGTTGAACTTTAGTTTCTCTAGCCACAATATATATAGGTAACAGTTGAACACAATGTTTTATTGCTATATTTACAATTTTTAAGCAAGGTTGAAGCTTACGGGTGCCATCAATCATTAGAATAAAATAAAATTTTATTTGTCAGCCCCAGTTCAATTAATGTGGAGAGTCAGATAATGGAGGATTGGATAAACGGGGTTCTACCGTATATATATATTTTTTTTCATCAAATGTAAAAACTAAAGATTCCCTGTAAAAATGCAAATTCCATGTTTTTCTATGGCAAATGGATTTCAAGAATCTCTGTAATTAGTGTGCTACACATGGCATAAGAGTATCTTCAAAGCATCTCAAACCCTGGTTTACATGGGTGTCTTAGGAACAAATTTGTATGATGTAATATGATAGTGTGTTGATTTAAAAAGTATTGCTATCTTAATGTCTGATTGCAAACTGTAACTTTCTGTAAGTTTAGTTGCTTAACTCTTACTACACTTGAGAGATAGATACAAAGAAAAATTATCTTGCTGTGTGTATGTGGTGTTTTATTTTTTAAATCAAAAAGCACCATTCTTATCTGTATTTAGTCTAGTGCTGGATGTCTATCAGTATTATCTTTTGACACTCAGAATATTACTGTTTGGTATGAAAAGTAAGAAAATATAAGAGAAGATTCTATGGACAATACAGAAGGGATTTTTAGTAATGTGATTTCTGTTTAGCAGAAGGCTATTGCATGAACAAAATATATGACTTTCCCAAAGGTATTCTGTTATAAAATCAATGTTTGTAAAAGTTTTTATCATTACACAGCTCATGTTGGAATTTCAGATGCAGAGGTGATGTATTAACCACAGACAGTACAACTTAGTGTTTTAACTAATGGCCAATCTGGTAACTATCAAAGTGAAATTCAGATCAGGTACTCAAGCACAGCACGCCTGAGTTCCCTAGTGGCACAATGTAAATGGCACACTGAGATTTCATACTGAAATTGCTTTCAGATTAAAATCCAGTTACACTATAAGAATGAATCTAAGCATTGTGGCTTAAAAAGGGACAGGAAGATATCTTTAATTTAGCAGAGAGTTTAATTTGTCTTTTGCCTCCATTCCCTTTATTTTGAACAGCTTGCGAGGTATATATGGGTAAACTAATAAGCATGTTGAGAGAGACAGTCTTATCAAAGGTTTCAGAGTAGCAGCCGTGTTAGTCTGTATTCGCAAAAAGAAAAGGAGTACTTGTGGCACCTTAGAGACTAACAAATTTATTAGAGCATAAGCTTTCGTGAGCTACAGCTCACTTCATCGGATGCATTTGGTGGAAAAAACAGAGGAACAGAACCACTAACCCAGGAACCTATCCTTGCAACAAAGCCCGTTGCCAACTCTGTCCACATATCTATTCAGGGGATACCATCGTAGGGCCTAATCACATCAGCCACACTATCAGAGGCTCGTTCACCTGCGCATCTACCAATGTGATATATGCCATCATGTGCCAGCAATGCCCCTCTGCCATGTACATTGGCCAAACTGGACAGTCTCTACGTAAACGAATGAATGGACACAAATCAGACGTCAAGAATTATAACATTCAAAAACCAGTTGGAGAACACTTCAATCTCTCTGGTCACTCGATCACAGACCTAAGAGTGGCTATACTTCAACAAAAAAGCTTCAAAAACAGACTCCAACGAGAGACTGCTGAATTGGAATTAATTTGCAAACTGGATACAATTAACTTAGGCTTGAATAGAGACTGGGAATGGATGAGTCATTACACAAAGTAAAACTATTTCCCCATGGTATTTCTCCCTCCCACCCCCCCCGCCCACTGTTCCTCTGATATTCTTGTTAACTGCTGGAATTAGCCTACCTGCTTGTCACCATGAAAGGTTTTCCTCCTTCCCCCCCCTGCTGTTGGTGATGGCTTATCTTAAGTGATCACTCTCCTTACAGTGTGTATGATAAACCCATTGTTTCATGTTCTCTGTGTGTGTGTATATAAATCTCTCCTCTGTTTTTTCCACCAAATGCATCCGATGAAGTGAGCTGTAGCTCACGAAAGCTTATGCTCTAATAAATTTGTTAGTCTCTAAGGTGCCACAAGTACTCCTTTTCTTTTAGTCTTATCAAAATGTAGGATGACCATTTTTTACTTAGGTAGGCATGCACGTACACATGCAAACCTCACATTGGTCACAGGGAGCCTTATTCTCCTGCTGATGTAAAGTTTCAGTTTTTAGGATATGCTCAAATGCTGATTTTAGGACGCTGTCACAAGGAGGCAGGATTTACAGGTCTGGAGTGGTTAACTGAAAATGAGTGATAGAACTGCTTTTCCATGTGCTGTTCCCATTCTAATACTTTTAATGTTGCCACTTTTGATGCCTGGAAGTCAGTGACATTCACATCTTTCACTTTCAGTACCCACTGCATGCCCTTTAGGAGATGGAACTGATCAATGAGTGAATTCTGAACTGAACCACTGAACTTTTTTTCAGTATTTTTATATCCAATATATGAAAATCAAATGAGCATCAAAATAACAAAACACAAAATTATTAGAAAACCTAAGACATTAACCATTTATAAGAAAATGTTCTTAAACTTTAAGTTTATCCATTTGTTTGTTTAAATAGAATGGAAGCCCTAATGTGGCTGCTCTGCCTACAGCAGAGCTACAATGAGGATTCCAAAACATGTGGAGCCACTGACAATGGGCTGAATTTCAGCTAACTAGCATTCAGTCCAGCACAACTCTATTCAGTTCATCCCTGCATAACTGAACGGTAGGAATAGTGTCTAGAGTGACCTAGACAAATTGAGGATTGGGCCAAAAGAAATCAGATAAGGTTCAACAGAATCCCATGTGTCGCTACATGCTGGGGACCAACTGGCTAAGCAGCAGTTCTGCGGAATAGGACGTGGGTATTACAGTGGATGAGAAGCTGGATATGAGTCAGCAGTGTGCCCTTATTGCCAAGAAGGCTAACTGCATATTGGGCTGTATTAGTAGGAATATTGCCAGCAAATCGAAGGAAGTGATTATTTCCCTCTATTTGGCACCGGTGAGGCCATATCTGGAGTATTCCATCCAGTTTTGGGTCCCCCACTACAGAAGGGGTGTGGAAAAATTGGAGAGAGTCCAGCAGAGGGCAACGAAAATGATCAGGGGGCACATGACTGTTGAGGAGAGGCTGAGGGAACTGGGCTTGTTTAGTCTGCAGAAGAGAAGAGTGAGGGGGATTTGGTAGCAGCCTTCAATTACCTGAAGGGGAGTTCCAAAGAGAATGGAGCTCGGCTGTTCTCAGTGGTGGCAGATGACAAATAGCAATGGCGTCAAGTTGCAGTGGGGGAGGTCTAGGTTGGATATTAGGAAACACTATTTCACTAGGAGGGTGGTAAAGCCCTGGAATGGGTTACCTAGGGAGGTGGTGGAATCTCCATTGTTAGAGGTTTCTAAGACCCGCCTTGACAAAGCCCTGGCTGGGATGATTTAGTTGGTGTTGGTCCTGCTTTGAGCAGGGGATTGGACTAGATGACCTCCTGAGGTCTCTTCTAACCCTAATCTTCTATGATTCTATGAACTCCATTGCCTCTAAGATGACTCCTTTAAACAAGACATACTTTTAGCACAAGAAATACTGTCCAGCTGAATAACACGTGGAGCAAGGAAAACACTCTGTGGCAAGACAGGGGAATTTCTTTTTATTTGAATATTAAAAGCATACACATTCTGAGACATATACAACTTGGCAGTATAATACACTTTTGCCAATACTAACCTAATATGTATTTGAAAAATGAAAGATATAATAGAGCTCTTAATGTTGAATTACAAATGTTGGAGTATTATGGTATCAGCGTTTTGAGGTCAGAGCAAAGGATTGGGAGTAAGGAGTCTTGGAATTTCTTCCCTTCACTGCTATTTTTTGAACTATCTTAGCTTTGATAATTCACATCTCTGCATAACTCTTTTCACCGCACAATTTAAACCATCTGTTAATTTAGTACAGTTTACCCATCTTGGAAGTAGGTTATGTATGTAAAGCACTTTGATCATCCCCCTATTAAAATGTTATATAAGTGTAAATGATTATTTTAATTAGATTTATATGTATCATGATGAGCTGAAATACCCAAATAATAAGAGCAAGTGGGGTATTTGGCACATAACTAATTTTAAACTGACCTTTTCCCCCTTCATTTAGTTTCCTCAGTGTAAGGCAGTTGGCTGTGACATACCACAGTGCATCATTCTGTGACCTCATAGTTACCATCAAAGATCTACTGAAGCATGTAATAGACTCATAGAGAATCAAATAAATGTTTTTTTCTAATTAATGTAATGTGTTTCTAATGTAGGATCTCTAGGCCTCATGGCAACTGTTATAGTGGAATTCCAATGATTGGGCTCCAGTGGTAGCAGTGTCCATTAAAAGAATGATCCATGTTGTTGTACCACAGTGAAGCAGGAAGTGACCAACTCAGTTTTGTGGAGTTGAAATCCTGATGCATGTAGCAATGTGTAAATGTTATGATTGTCTTCTCTGTTTTGCATCTTTAAATTTCCAAGATCTGCAGTCTGCAGAGACAGCTGCCATTTATGAAGAAAAGTTAATGCTTCATATTACATGCTGTCCTCTCTCACAGAGAGATTTCTTGTTTGGTTGTTTCCCTTAATCTAAAATTATTAGTTCACATTTAAACATATGTCATTGCTTTTTGTGTATGGAAAAAAATATCACAAGGAAGGAGAAAATAATGTTAGTTTAAAACATATTACATGCCAAATGCCTGTTGGCCTTTGATGATTGTTTTTATTCTAGTCGTGTTTCAGGAGATGTAAAAACTTTTTCACAAGCTAAGTTGTCAATCTGTTTTTACTACCATCTCTTAATGCTTAATTCAATGTTTTGTCTTTCATTTTTCAGTTTAATTGCTTACTGTTTAGGATATCTCTGCTGTTTTTTGTTTTGTTTGTTTGTTTTAATTTAGAGACTGATAAAAGCTTTTTTAAGGTTAATGGATTCAAAAATTCTCCATGAGATTTCAGAGACTTGAATGTCAGAAGTTCCTCAGGCAGAATCTCTGGTAAACAGTGATATAATAACCCTCAGCCTTAAGGATAATCAGAAAAATACAATTTGGGGTCTGAATCAGAAATAATAATCCCATTGCAGTGCTCAAATCATTTTCTTTCTACCACGCGGGATTTCTTTCTTTTCTTCACTTCATCAATTTCCAGTTATCCATTTTTCACCATTCATTACTAATCTGTGACAGAGTTATTTTTGCTACCTAAGTATTAATATGACCTGAGAGTTTTTCCTGACCCATAGTCAGTGCTGGATAGATTGTGCTGGGACCTCATAATTATTGAAGTCCTTACCATTCATAGGTTCTGCAGAATTTAGGATTTATTAAATTAGGTCAGCTCCCAGACTGGGTGCATTGGTATTATTCATGTTATATACATAAAAAAACCCAAAAACCCTAAAGCAGAGATATTTTGAATATCATAATTTAGTATAGGATAGCTGGTTATAATGACATTGGGATGAGGATATGACTTTATTGTTGCCAAAATTATTCATGTGGAATATTTGGTATTTTCAGTTCTATCATACTGTTGGCTTCCATATAAAATTTCCATTGACTTCACTGGCAGCAGGCCCAGATCCTATGTAGACTCCTAGACTTTAAGGTCAGAAGGGATCATCATGATCATCTAGTCTGACCTCCTGCACATTGCAGGCCATAGAACCTCACCCACCCACTCCTGTAATAGACCTCAAACCTCTGTCTGAGTTACTGAAATCCTCAAATCATGATTTAAAGATTTCAAGTTACAGCGTATCCACCATTTACACTTGTCTAAACATGCAAGTGACCTGTGCTCCATGCTGCAGAGGAAGGCGAATCTTTTGTGTATCCTATACTGTGCATAGGATATATGTCTTCTTTTTAATTCTAAAGATTTGTATACTGCATAATCACATATGAAGTTATTAATGCTTAATCAGATCTAATGATTGGTGTGGATAGAAATTGTTTCTCCATACATACTACAATGAGGCTACTGGTACTGATGGGAGGAGGGAAACTTCTCAGAATGATCCTGAAACCTACTGTGGTAATAGGCTGTGTTCAGGCTGATTGCTATATCCACTTGTTAATGTCTAAGGAGCCTTGTTTTACCTCTATAGGTACATATACTGCATTCATAATCTATATAAGCTGAATATTAGTGATGTAATGGATGGACATACCAGTCAGCCAGAAATAAGCTTTGAATGTCAACAAGCCCTAGAAGTTAAAAATAAAAAGGAGAGTCAGTCACAGAGACCTTTTAGGTTCACTAAAAGGAAAGATGATTGACATAGCCACTTCCTCATGTCAACCGAGTCTGTTCTTTGTCATTTAAGGCATTTTCAAGATAGGCTCCTGGAAGCCTGATCCTTAATCCATTGTCACACAAGGGCGGTACTCTATCCCAGAACCAAAGTAAATTCTAAGCCTGGAAATATTGTTGTACCACCTCAAACTAAGCTAAGAAATTTAATTGAATCCTGTATTTAGAGCTGAGGTTGGTCCAAATCCAGGTCACCTCTCCACCTCTTTATGGCTTGCTGCCATATAATGATGTGTTTTATTTTATAAGGCCTTGCAGAATCAACTGACCGTATGTAAAGCCAATATTTACTGCTTTTGCAGTGGTGCAGGTAGAGCCCCTAGAACTAACAATACACAGAAAAAAGCATCCTGCTATGCTTTATCAATACTATTTAATATAAATAAGATCGCTTTGCTGTGAATGTTGGGTGTGTGAGAGGGGGGCAAAGAGAGACAGACCAAGCAAGATGGCACACTAATTCATCCAACTTTTTGTGTCATAATGTAGCAGTGGATTCAGTCAATCCAGACTTCAGGTTTACGTTGAGAGTAAAAAACTCAGGTCCAATAGAATGATGGGTGGAGCCCCCCAAATCTGTAAAAGTCTCTGGGCTGGTTGTGACTCTGTGGGAGAGAACATCAAGTCTGGTAATTCTTTGAGTGATGGTCCCTATATTTATTTTACACATGGATACACATGCGCCATATGCCTGAGTCCAGAAGTTGTTGAAAACAGCATTCATTGGTCCACACATGTGAAATGGCTCTCCTCATGCTCCCAACCAAGAGTATAACCGGCAGTTTGTGTCAACGCCTCTCCAGTTCCTTCTTACTGCCACATGGCCTGAGTCAGAATTGTATAACCAATATAGAACACATTTGTAATAGTAATATTGTTAATTAATAGTTGAAAAGTATATAGAATAATATAGAGTACTTCTTTCTCCCTATTTGGGGAACCCCTCACCTGGCTCCAGGACTATGCCCAGAGTCCCAGGATTCAAGAATTGTGTCTCCTGCCCTCGATCCTCTCCATCAGTGATAAGTATCAACACTGCCTGTACTGTCTGGTGAGGCTCATGTCTCTGCAAAGTGCACTATCTGTCACTCCTTCTCACCCAGAACTCAAGAAGCCCAGAAGTTTTGCCTACAGAAGCACCTGATGGAGAACAATGTGGAGCACCTCTCCTGTCTGGGAGAGGGAGACCCCCTTTCCTCCATACATCAGTCTCAACTGCTTAGCAGTGTCCCTCCAAATATGTGCCTTGGAGTGGAGCTCTCAACATCTAAGCAAAGGACCCTTCTTCCAGGGCTCCTTAGGAGAGTAGAGGGTGCACTCATGAGTGCAAGGACAGATCCCCATTGAGGACTGTCCATAAGAAATGAATTTCTTCCCTGAGCCAGTCCAGGTTGGGCGAGACTTCATGAACTGAACCTAAGGCACTTGCTCCGATGAAGGCCAGATCTGAGGGCAAGATATGTAAAAGGAAAGATCTGCTGTTTTCCGTTGGTCACCTTGGTACCGAAGCATAAAAATAAGTGCTTGTTTATTTTTGGTCCAGGCTCATTGTCGGTAATGCCTCATCCACCTAAAAACTGTCTGATCACTGCTAATGCATCAGAACCCTTTGGACACTAGGGTGTATCAAGACTTGTATAACAGAGGGAATATGCCTCCCGGATATGCAGTCTCCACTTCTTTTCTGCCTGGCCCTCCTAAGGGATATTCTTCCTCCAGAGGAATCTACATCACTATTGTAGGACCTGTCTCACCTCCAATGATCCAGCAGAAGTGCCCCAGTACTGACGGCACCACCACTACCAATGGAACAGTTCTCGGACTTGGATGAATCAGATAAGATGGCCGCACTGGTATCTCTACAGAGGCAGTTGATGGGTGACACTCGCCATTTTGCCAAGTATGAACTCTGCAGGACTGATTCCCTTGGGGTCCCCTACAACTGATTGATTCCTCTTTCTGGCCTTTTTGGGATCCACAGGATCCTTATGGCAGGTGTTCAGGCCTGGTCAGGAGTCAGTGTACAAGGAAGAAGAGGTGGAACTGGATCTGCAGGTACCAGTGGTTCAAATGGGTGCCTCTTCATCTTCCCTGGACAAAGCAGTCAGTCCTTGTTCACCTTCTCCATCAGATGATCATTGCTAGTACCAGTAGCTGTTACAAAACGTTGCCAGTGACCTACCGATACCATTAGAGGAGGTCCAGGACCCTCACCACTGGCTCCTGGACATCTTGCAGCCGCAGGGACTGCGTAAGGTGGCTTTACCCATCAATGAGACCATACTAGAACTGCCATGACACTGAAAAAAGCTGAGTGATGGTATTTTGTACCTGCAAAAAGGGCCGAATTCTTATTCTCCCATCCTGCCCCCACTTGATAGTTGTACAGCTGGTACCGAAAGGACTAGGTCGTAGTGTCAAAGGGACCTACCTGGCAGGTAAAGGCCATAAGAGATTGGACCTCCTCAGAAGGAATGTCTTCTCTTCCTCAGGCCTTCAATTTCGTGTTGCTAACTACCAAGCACAATTTTAATACCTATTCCAGGCTGGCAGACTTCAGGCAAGTTTCCCACAGAGGACAGTGGCCCAATTTCAGTCTCTCTTAGATCTGGGGAAGCTAATGGCAAAGGTAGCCCTCCAGGGTGCAGTAGATGCAGAAGACAGGTTCCAGAAATTTGGCCACTGTTCTAGCTGTTTCATCAGCTGAAATCATCATTCCTAGAGAGGTCCAAACACTATCCAGTACCTCCCTTTTGATGAGTCAGAATTCTTCAGTGAGAAAACGGATGAGTCCCTGCATTTGCTAAAAGGCTCAAAATCATCTCTGTATTCTCTGAAAATTTATACTCCAGCCCTCGGGAGGAAACACCAGATGCAACCCTATAGACCGAGGCCACCCCCTCTGGATGCACCTTTATTACCAGTGCACAGCTGAGCCTCCAAGAAAATGTCAGAAGATTCATAGGCCTTCACTTCTCGGCCCCTGCTACTGCCAGTCTCTAATTGCTCTCAACCACCCACCAAGAATCACTCTTGACATATTGTTTGAGACCCATATACTACCACTGATGCCAATCATTTGTTACCTTGGGGTTATCTTACACTCTTTGCCCACAATGGGAACAAGATCACTACAGACAGTTGGGTCCCAGAGATTATCCATCTCACAAAAGTCCTTCCTAGTCCTCCTTCAGGGACCACTCTCATAAGGTAATTCTTCAATGGGAAGTAGAATCCCTCTTATACCGAGAGGCAATAGAGCCTATTCCACCTCATTACCATGGGAGAGGATTAGACTCCACATGTTTCCTAATTTTCAAAAAAGAGTGGGTGGAGACCCATCCTGGACCTTTTGACATCTCAACATCTTTGAAATGTGTGGTCCATATGTATTCCACTACCCACCACCCATTCCTTTTTCCTTTGGATCCTGTTGGATTGCAGTAAGAAGAGGAACTGGACTCAGGCACATGACTCACATGTGTACCCACATGCAAAATATGGATAGGGACCACACATCTTGAAGAACCTCCTGTTACAGTAAGTAAACTAGATATCTATCAGAGACCTAGGCTCCCGATAAGAGTAAACAGAAAGGAAATGGCAGAAGTAATGTACTTTTAATCACAGTGTTTAAATGGTAACTAAACCTGTTACATTAGTTCTATTGCAACAGCAAGTTTATTTAGTATTTATTTAGCTATTTTGGAAAGATTAAGACCCAAAGGGAAAGAGACTTTTAATTACTGCTGTTTAATATTTATAAAGGTAGTAGTAGTTATCACAGTGTTTTCCTGGTGCTTTCAAATGTACAATCTGGCAATATCTGCTTTTACAGACACCAAGAGAGGAAACATTTTTTGTTCTTTTTTTTTTAAGGGAAGGGGGAAGAAATAAGTGACTTTAAAAATCAATTTAATCAAATTTACGTCCACAAATGCTAAAATACCCTAATCAAAATAACATGGTGATTGTATGGCTTCACTATAAAGTAGGATTAAGGTTACCTTAACTGTGCATTTTTATACTTTAATATATATGGATTTCTTTCAATGTAACTGTGACGGGTTAGATCACAGAAACCCCTTGGAAACTGCCAACTGATGTGCAAAGACTACTTCTGCCCCTGCTTTCCTTGCCAGTTTGGGACTCCAGCACCCTGACTTCATAGAATCATAGAATCATAAAATATCAGGGTTGGAAGGGACCCCAGAAGGTCATCTAGTCCAACCCCCTGCTCAAAGCAGGACCAAGTCCCAGTTAAATCATCCCAGCCAGGGCTTTGTCAAGCCTGACCTTAAAAACCTCTAAGGAAGGAGATTCTACCACCTCCCTAGGTAACGCATTCCAGTGTTTCACCACCCTCTTAGTGAAAAAGTTTTTCCTAATATCCAATCTAAACCTCCCCCATTGCAACTTGAGACCATTACTCCTCGTTCTGTCATCTGCTACCATTGAGAACAGTCTAGAGCCATCCTCTTTGAAACCCCCTTTCAGGTAGTTGAAAGCAGCTATCAAATCCCCCCCTCATTCTTCTCTTCTGCAGACTAAACAATCCCAGCTCCCTCAGCCTCTCCTCATAAGTCATGTGCTCTAGACCCCTAATCATTTTCGTTGCCCTTCGTTGTACTCTTTCCAATTTATCCACATCCTTCCTGTAGTGTGGGGCCCAAAACTGGACACAGTACTCCAGATGAGGCCTCACCAGTGTCGAATAGAGGGGAACGATCACGTCCCTCGATCTGCTCGCTATGCCCCTACTTATACATCCCAAAATGCCATTGGCCTTCTTGGCAACAAGGGCACACTGCTGACTCATATCCAGCTTCTCGTCCACTGTCACCCCTAGGTCCTTTTCCGCAGAACTGCTGCCGAGCCATTCGGTCCCTAATCTGTAGCGGTGCATTGGATTCTTCCATCCTAAGTGCAGGACCCTGCACTTATCCTTATTGAACCTCATTAGATTTCTTTTGGCCCAATCCTCCAATTTGTCTAGGAACCAGACTTGCTGAACCAGATACACCAGTCTGCTCCAACACAGACCCAGAGACTGAACCACATGCCTCAAAGCTGCAGACTTAACTGAAAGCAATTTAAGAAGTGTTCCTGTCTTTAACACTCAGATGCCCAATTCCCAATGGGGTCCAAACCCCAAATAAATCTAAAACTCATAAATTGTTCACCCTCTATAACACTGTTAGAGAGATATGCACAGCTGTTCTTCCCCCCCTGCAAGGTATTAATACATACTCTGGGTCAATTAATAAGTAAAAATTATTTTATTAAATACAGAAAGTAGGATTTAAGTGGTTCCAAGTAGTAACAGACAGAACAAAGTGAATTACAAAGCAAAATAAAATAAAACACGCAAATCTAAGTCAAGTACAGTTAATAAAACTGCATAGATAAAATCTCACCCTCAGAGATGTTTCAATAAGTTTCTTTCACAGACTGGACACCTTCCCAGTCTGGGCACAATCCTTTCCCCTGGTACAGCCCTTGTTCCAGCTCAGGTAGTAGCTAGGGGATTTCTCATGATGGCCGCC
The DNA here is from genome assembly GCF_009764565.3 of Dermochelys coriacea. Classification (NCBI taxonomy): domain Eukaryota; kingdom Metazoa; phylum Chordata; order Testudines; family Dermochelyidae; genus Dermochelys; species Dermochelys coriacea. The sequence continues at coordinate 54,751,144 of NC_050070.1, forward strand.
CCCTTTGTTCTGTTCCACCCACTTATATATCTTTTGCATTAGGTGGGAATCCTTTGTCCCTCTGGGTTCCCGCCCCTCTTTCTCAATGGAAAAGCACCAGGTTAAAGATGGATTCCATTTCAGGTGACATGATTACATGTCACTGTAAGATTCATTACCCACTTGCCAGCTCACAGGTGTACAGGAAGACTTACAAGTAAAACAGAGCCATCTACAGGTAGTTGTCCTGGTTAATGGGAGCCATTAAGATTCCAAACCACCATTAATGGCCCACACTTTGCATAACTACAGTAGGAACTCAGAGTTATATTTCATATTTCTAGTTTCAGATACAAAAGTGATACATTTATACAAATAGGATGACCACACTCAGGAGATCATAAGCTTTGTAATGACACCTTACAAGAGACCTTTTGCATGAAGCATATTCCAATTACATTATAGTCACACTCATTAGCGTATTTTTTATAAAATCATGTAGAGTGCAACGTCACAGTAACCTTGAGTCTGAATTTCTTTGGTTTGTAATGCTTGATATTGGGATAACTAAACATCTTTTTTACCATGTAAATTACTGATCAGTACTCTTCATCTAAACTCTATGTTAATATAGCTCTTTGGGATTAGGTTACTGTTTTTAGTAGGTAGCTTTGTCCTCATTTTGCTGATAAATATTTTGTGTGTACATAACTGTCCGGCATTAAAAAGACATGGTTAATAATCAGTTAATGAGGCAAAAAATCTAATGACAACCTGAGCAACTCTCAACTCAAGCATTATGTTATCAGGCAAAGGAATACAAAAGATGAGTCAATTCATATATCTTGGCAGATACATGCAAGCCAGTGGGTATGTCCAGAAGGAAACAATGTCACAAACTGACAAGATGGCAGCTGTTTTCAGCATCTTAAACAAGAATTGGTTATCAAAAATCTACAGTTTATAGACCAGACTATGAATCTTAAACTCAAATTTGATTTTCATCTTAACATATGGATATAAAAGCTGGAAATGCCTCAAACATACTTTTTTGTTGTTAGTCCTTCATAACTGAGAGTGGTACTGCTGACTGTATTATATGTTGTGCATAAGGTTATAGATAAAAAGGTTGGTGTGCAAGTGATAGTCATTTCCACATGCAGTGCATAGATAACTTATTGCTTAGGAAGAGATTACAGTCTCTGCCTGCTGAGTCTCAGCCTCCGTGCCTCAAGATCCATCCAGCAATGAATCTCAAACTGGGTAATCCCATTGACAACTGCTTGCTAGAATGATCGATCAGTTGCTGATGACTCCTACCTGTCAACATCAATGTTGCAAGTCTTTCAAGTTATTCTCATGAGGTAGCCAGAAGAAACACTTATGTGGTTGCCCACTTTCAGTTACCATACAGCTACTGCTCTGGTGTTGTCCAGCCTCAGCACATGACCAGCTCAGCCTACCACTATGGGATAAGCATGATTTCAATATCTGTGAAGAAACTGTTTCAGAAACTCATTATTCATTCTTTATCCTGCCATTTGATGCAGAGTATGGTAAGCAAATGTCATACATGGAATTGATCCAGAAGCTTAATAGGATGCCAGTAGCATGTCCAGGTCTTACTCCCATACAACAAGTAGGGCAGCGCAACTGCTTTATAGACTTTTAGCTTGGTTTGAAGCTTAATACAATGTTGCTGCCAGACTCTGGCTGATCATCTGCCAGATAATGAACTGGCTTTGTTGATATGACTTGTCAGCGCCTTGTCTATAGTAACATAATTTGAGAATATACTACCAAGATAGCAGAAGTCTGTAACAACATTCAGCTGTGTTTCACAGTAGCAGCCGTGTTAGTCTGTATCTGCTCACCTTACCTGATCACTCTTGTTACAGTGTGTATGGTAACACCCATTGTTTCATGTTCTCTGTGTATATAAATCTCCCCACTGTATTTTCCATTGAATGCATCCGATGAAGTGAGCTGTAGCTCACGAAAGCTTATGCTCAAATAAATTTGTTAGTCTCTAAGGTGCCACAAGTACTCCTTTTCATTCAGCTGTGTGTTACTGATGGTGACTTTTGGTTTTGTGTAGGGATTCCTTGGCTAGGTTGATACATAACGGCTATCTTTTTCAGATTATCAGTCTGTACCTTTCTGCAGAGACTCTGCAAATCTGTCCAAAATCAGTTGTATCTCTTCTAGTGTATGGACACTATACTAGTAGATACTAGTTGTATCTCTTCTCTCCTCTAGAATACAGTCATTTGGCATAGAGTAGCTAATGAGCAATTGCTTCAGAGACCTATGGGGAAGATCACAGCCTGCTTAGAGTAAATAGTTTTCCAGATAATCTGAAACATGTCCTGATACCAACATTCAAGTCTCTTGTAGCATCATCAAGCATTGCTGTATAGAAAAGATTAAACAAAATTGGACCAATTACACAACGGTGCTTAATCCATTAGTGATAGGAAATGGGTCAGACTGAGCACCATCTATGCAGATTCATCTATGCATTCCATCAGAAAATAGCCTAAGAATGTTTAAGGTTTGTGCAAAACCAAACTTACATGATAATTAAGGCTATCAGTCAGTTAGTCATGGGTATTTTTAGTAAAAGTCATAGACAGGCCATGGGCAATAAACAAAAAATCTCTGCCTGTGACCTGTCCATGACTTATACTATATATACCCCTAACTAAATCTTGGGGGGCCATGGTGGGGGGGTGGCACCCGGGGGGAGCACTGCTGGGGTGCGTGGGGCAAGCAGCTGGTCTGGCCCCCAGGGGCCGCCGACAGCGGCTGCTCCAGCTGACCCAGGGACCACTACTCAGGCGATCTCCAGGGCCAGCCACACTGGCTGCTGCTCAGGTGGTCCCGGGACAGTTGCCTAGGGCTGCCTGAGCAGCAGCCAGTGCGGCTGGCTGTGGGACTGCCCCAGCAGTGGCTGGTGTGGCTGTCCCCAGGGCCACCTGAGCATCTGGCCTCAGAGTCCTAATAATAATTGCCAAAGCCCTTTTACTGAGGAAGTCAAATGCTTTAGCCAGGTCAATAAAAACAGCATAGATGTTCTATTGCTATTCGGCTACAAATATCATATTTGCCATTTCTTGCATTGGCCTAAAATCATATTGTGACTATGGTAGCATGCAATTAGTAATGCTGCATGGCAGACGATCAGAGAGTACTCTGGTCAGAACTTTTCTAGCAACGGAGAGTAATGAAATACCGCAATAGCTGCTACAGTCAGACTTTTCCCCTTTTCTTTTGTATTTGGTAACAATGATGGTGTCTTTGAAGTCCTGTGGTACATTTTCAGTACTCTGTATATTGCGAAATAGTTTTCATGCAGTCGCCTCAGCACAGTCTCCCTCCATATTTGACTATTTCTGCAAGAATGTCTTTAGAACTGGGAGTCCTGCAGTTCTTCATGGCACTGTTTCCAGCATTGATTTCATCAAGGGATGAGGCTACATCCACAATATCATTACATGATGTCTGATACACTACTCTTACTCATCTGTGATGTTAGTGTGTTCAAAAGATCAGTGAAATGCTGTCATCACCACTGAAGGATTTCTCACTGATCGGTTTTAGGCCATCCACGCTCTTCAAAGGCACTGTAGTGATATGTGTGGGACCATATATGTGTTAAAAAAGCAGCATGGAGGTCTTTGGATTCATGACAGTTAGCACAACCCTGGATTTCATCTGCCTTGGCATTCCACCATTGATCTTGCATGTCTCTAAGCTTAGATTGCCTATCATGACATAAATTCCTATATGTTATAACAGGGCCTACAGGGATATGTGACACAACAATATGAGAATGCATCTCATGTTTTTTAGTGACTAGCTGTTGAATTTCTGGATTAACTCTCAACAAAGCAATTTTGCTGTACCCTAAGTTGGCGAGAGCAGCCTGAAAAATCACCCACTCACTGTTTACACTAGCACTAGTAGTCAAGCCAGGAGGTTGCTGTAATGTTACTGCAAAGCTGTGCTCATGTAGCTTCATCCTACAATTGCTCTACGTTGAGCCATCTGATTGATTTAGATGACAACTTGCGAATTACTAATAACAGTTTGGAGCAGATCTGTCTGCCCCTCATATGACTGCACTGATTTTTTTACAGGTGTGGACTTTCACATCAGATAATGATGTAGTCAATGAGATACCATTGTTGGGATCCTTGACATTTTCTTTTTGTCGCTAATTGCCACTTGATGCACTGATTGAGTAGCAGAGTTCAATTGCTAAGGAATACAAGAGATGAGTCAATTCACATACCTTGGCAGTAGCATGCAAGCCATTGGTGATGTCCCGAAGGAAATAATGTCATGAATTGGCAAGACAGCAAATTCCTTTTTCTGTTTTCACTAGCTTAAACAAGATCTGGTCATCAAAAAGCAAAAGTGTAAAAGCAGAACTATGAATCTTCAGTTCAAATGTGAATTCCACCTTAAAATGTGGCTATGAAAGCTGGAAGTTCAAAGCTACAGAGGCATATAAATGCTTTTGGAAGCAAATACCTTAGAAAAATACTAGGTATTAAATAGAATGAGTTTATAACAAATGCTGAGATTTGTCAGAGAGTTCCAAAGTTACACAGAATATAAAAAGAAAATATCGGGGACATATTACAAATGAAGCCAGAGTGTCTGCCAAAGCAGGTGTGCTGTTCGGTAGCTGTAACAAGCAAAATGGATTGACTGAAAAAATCCTTCCATCACACAGTAGTTGGAGAGGGAAAATTTATAGAACTTAATGACACAGAGAATATGCAGAGAGCAGCACAGGATAGACACAGATTGCAGAGCCTTTTTCATGCCCTAAGTGATATGACAGCATGGGAAGAATACAGATTCAGATAGCACCATTTGTATGCACAGTTCTTTTGAGTTGTCCACCAGGAGTAAGTCAATAGTTAATAACTACAGCATAAAAATAATTTTTAGTTATTTCTTCCTTGGCACTTAAAAATGTGTCCTGTTTTCTCTGACTGTCTTGTAGGCCTCAATCTTGCATTGTGCTCTGTTCAGCCATGATTGTCTACTTCAATGGAGCTCACTGGAGGATTTGGGGCCTCAGATGGTAACTTGTTTGAGGAAGAAATCATCTTTATTTTGAGTCTAGTACAGTGCCATATATGTTGTTGGCATACTGTGATAATTATTATTAATAAGAAATACAATAAAATAAGACACAATTCCTTTATATTTATTGAGGCAGCATTTATAAGAAAAAATATGTAAATAAGGTAGAAAAAAGCAGGCAACTAACTTAGTTTTTTTGGGTGAGATTTAATCAATATGATGTATCATAGCTACATTGGAGATTGATTGCATGAGTGACACCAATTGAGGGAAGTTCAAAAGGTGGTGTGATAGTTGATCCCATCTAGTAGTGAGTTTAAAGAAGAAAACATAATGGAAAAGAAATGTCCTGAACTATTAGATACTACAGAAGTTAGGAATGAAATTAGAACCATTTTACAAAATCTTTCTATCAGAGCAACAGAACAGAAAAAAACCTGCAATCTGGAATATAAGACCCCAAGAAAAACTGATCAAGGCAGTGCAGAGTATCTAGAAAAGAAGTGTAGATGTATAATAATGAAACAGTTGGATCAGCAGAGGGAAGAAATCCATCTAAATTAGTGACGTTTAAAAGTCATCAATTCATTAGATTTTCCCCCCTGAATTTGATTCAATGTTGATTGAGTACATCGCTTCCTTGCACCAAGGCAGTGAGCACCTGCTTTTATGGCTAAGTGGCCAATGTAGAACACTAAGCAACTAATTTGGCAAGTGGATAGAGAAAAAATAAGTAAATAATGATTATTTTCCAGGACTGCAGGTCCTGGGCAAAGAATGAAGTCTAAAATAGGCAAAAATGTATATTTAAAAACAAGGGTCCTCTGATGATAAAAGAAGGGAATCAGCTCCACACTTTCTTTGTGTGTAATGCTTCCATTAATTTTATTTTATGCCATGCTTTTATGGCAGAGCAAAAGATGTAATCCTTTTTGGAGTATTTTAACAAGATTGCAGAACAGGAAATAAATATGATATTTTCCACTTTAAGAACACCACCCGTTTTTGGCAGGCTTCAGTGTTTTGTAATTTGATCTTTTTTATTTATTGTTGGCTTCTGATTTATAGCTTTACCTGGAGAAATTTCACACTGTGCAGTAGCTGAATGGCCAACAGAAGAAGCTAATCTACCATTCTGTAACAGTAAATTTCAAATAGATTGGGGAATGTTGGGGTGTGCTCACAGATATTCAACAGGTCATGCCTGTCCAAAGTTGTTAGGGAGTATTTGGTTGAGGGAGTTATTATTTTTCTACGGACTTCTGCCATCTTATTTTTTTCTCATAATTTTACAGTGCAGTGGACTGATGATTGAGTATTTTATTGTGTGAGATACTAGTAATAAAGCAAATCATATAATGGTATGAATTTAACATTTGCTGAAGTTTTAGGAGTTGTTGAACCTTTGTTTCTTTGTTTCTTGTTTGGGCTTTTGCTTTTTCTCAAGGTCCTACAATTGCCCTTCTAGTTGCCTGACATCACAACTCCAACCAAACTTCATTGCCCATATTTCCTCTGCCTATAATATTTCTTAAGACAACAGGGAGGGTAACTCCATGACATGCAAGGGAAACTTCAGAAAATGTAAAGCAACCTCAATCTGCTGGAAATAGAGTAGGAGGTAAGAAGTACATCCTCTTGCTCTCTAAATCTTTGACCCATGGAGGGTTTCCAATAGGCGTTATGGGCTGGTAGAGATAGTTATGAGGGAAAAGTGAGATCTTATCTCTTCTGCGGATCTAAATCAGGTTTTCTAGTCTCCTCTCCAGGCTCAAATATCCACTCTTGATGTCATGGTGTCAGATTTATTATGGAAAGAAGGTCATATTTTCCGTTGGTGACCATGAATACAAATGATGTACGAGCCAGAGTAGATCATGACTCTTCTATAAGGGCCCCTTTTAAAAGAAAAATAAACACACACTGTAATATGGCTCATTAACTAGATTCCTGGCTACTTTCCAATAAAATTTAAGGCCTATCTGAAGAAGTTGACAAACTACTTTGCAATAATGGTACCTTCTAAAAACAAATTGATACCAATAGAGACTATTATGCTTAGTGCAAACAAATAGAAACATATTTAGATTTTGGAAATTTAGTATTTTTTTTAAGAAATCACAATTTAGATTTCATAGATTCCAAGGCCAGAAGGGACCATTGCTTTCATCTTATCTGACCTCCTGTATAACACACACCATAGAGCTTCCCCAAAATAACTTGTAGAGTACATCTGGTAGAAAAACATCCAAGTTGGATTTAAGAATTGTCAGTGATGGGGAATCCACCACCATGCTTGGTAAATTGTTCCAATAGTTAATTATGGTTGCCCTTAAAAATGTGTGCCTTATTTCCAGTCTGAATTTGTCTAACTTCAGCTTCCAGCCATTAGATCACATTATACCTTTGTCTGTTACGCTGAAGAGCCCATCATAAAATATCTGTTCCCAATGTACATACTTATAGACTATAATCAAGTCACCCCTTAACATTCTCTTTGTTAAATTAAATAGATTGAGCTCCTTGAATCTATCACTAAAATAGATTTTAATCATTTAATCATTCTCATGACTCTTCCCTGAATTGTCTCCAGTTATCTACATCATTTTTGAACTGTGGGCATCAGAACTGGACAGTTTTCCAGCAGCAGTTGCATCAGTGCCAAATATAGAGGCAAAATAACCTCTCATCTCCCATTTGAGATTCCCCTGTTTATGCACTGAAGGATTGTATTAGCTCCTTTGGCCACAGCATCACACTGGGAGCTCACATGCAGCTGTCTATCCACCTCCCCTCCCTAAATCTTTTTCAGAGTCACTGCTTCCTAATATCGCATCCCCCATCATGTAAAAATGGCCTGCACTGTTTGTTCCTAGGTGTATATATTTACACTTACCCATATTAAAACCCCAAATGTCTTTTGCTTTACCCAATTTGCAAAGTGATCCAGGTTGCTCTGTATAAGTGAACTGTCCTCTTCATTATTTGCCACTCCCCCAATTTTTGTGTCAACTACAAACATTCCGTGATGATTTTAGGTTTTTTTCCAGGTCATTGATAAAAATGTTAAATAGTGTAGAGATAAGAACCAATTCCCGCGAGACCGCATTGGAAACACACCCACTCAATAATAATTCCCCATTTACCTTTTGAGACCTATCATTTTAGTCAGTTTTTAATCGATGCAACATATGCCATGTTATAATTTTATATCATTCTATTTTTTATAAATCAAAATCTCATGTTAGTACCAAGTCAAACACCTTACAGAAGTCTAAGTTTATACATCAACATTATTACCTTTATCATCTAAACTTGTAATCTGATTAAAAATAAAAAAAGATATCAAGTTAGTTTGATGGAATCTGTTTTCCATAAACCCATGTTGCTTTGCATTAATTATTTTACCCTCCTTTAATTCTTTATTAATCATTTGCCATTTCTGCGACTCCATTATCTTGCCCCATGTCCATGTCAGGCTGACAGGCCTAAAATTACCCAGGTCATCCTTTTGCCCTTTTTAAAAAGTGGCAGAATATTAGTTTTCTTCCAGACCTCTGGAACTTCCCAAGTGCTCAAAGACTTACTGAAAATCAACATTAACATCCACTGAGCTCCTGAGCCAGCTCTTTTAAAACTCTGGTATGCAAGTCATCTGCACCATCTGATTTTTCAATCTCAAAATGTCTAACTTTAGTAGTGTCTGTTTAACACCCTCCAGAGATAGTAATGGGATAGAAAGAGTATTACCATCACCATATGATGAGACTATATTATCTGTTTTTCCCCAAAATACAGTTGCTGTAACTAATTTTGTTTATATTTTCTCTGTTATAGATGACACATTTAATCGTCTTGCTTCCCACAGGCCCTTACACTGACTAGCATATTTACTGCACAAATAGCACCGCTGAAGTAAATGAGACTGGTCATGGATGGGAATATGGGTATTAAGTTCAGGCCTCTATAGTCTATCCTTTGTCTTTTTTCCATATTGGTGCATGACATTTCTTTCACCTAAAGTAACTAGCATTGCACACTTTTCTGTTTATATGTAATTATAAGTATACTGAAATTTCTTTTTAAAAAAGGGGCATTGTTTATCAATGAACGTCAGTAATTATTCTCTTTGAAATCTCTCTTCATGTGATCTCAAATCTGTCTCATTCCCCTTGTATCCCTATTCGTTTGACTTTCTAGTCAATTAATGATATGGGATGGCTTCCTAATCCTTTCTATTATCCTTATCTCCGTTATTCTATTAGGTCCCTATTGGGCCAAATACAAACATTTTCTTGCCCTTATAAAGCCAATTTCCCAGCCTCTATATATTCAGTTTGCTATCTATACTGAATTTTAAGGAGGAAAGAAATATGTATTTGGTTTATCAAAGACAAACAGAACACAGGGCACATTGCAACATTGCACAAATGATAAAAATACCATTTTTAGTAATGTCAAAAAAAGTTGTGATCAATTTAGAGGAACATCCATAGGAAATAATCTTGAATTACAAGCATCTCCCAAAATAACATTGTCTTCAGTATGAGTTCTGGGGAGATTCAAAGAGTGCAGCATTAGGTCCCTAAAGTGAACATTGCTCTTCTAAAAGATGTGCATTTACTGGATTCTGAAAAGAACATAACTAACAAAGATTGGGTGGGTAAGTCATAAATAATTCAGTTTCCTCTAAATGTAAAGAAGATTAACAGAGAAATTAGTTCGTTCTTGGCTGACTGAATGTAAGTTAACCAGGAAAGCATTGCTCTGACTGATAGTTTTATTTAGCCCAGAAGACTACCTTACTCCTAAAAAATATGCTGAAATCTAGCAACTGTGGGGAGTAATTCTACTGGGCTATGCAGACCTATCTGGCACTCATGGTCATGAGAATTGAGTTACCAAGAGTTCATGCCCTTCAACTCACTTACTCTGAGCTGGTCTGTTCTTAAAAAAGAGTGAATTGTTTTGAGGTGACATTCTGATGTTTTGGTTGAATAGTTTGACCTGCTGTGGAGCTAGCCTTTGCAATGTTCAAGAGCTTGTATAACTCAGAAAATTATGTACTTATTATGTATTTGGATGGATTGGGCCCTAAAATATGTTGCCAGTAATCTTTAAAATATAGTTTGTCATAGAACTGAACTTGGAAATAATCAGTTGAAGCTATGGGTATTATGGCTATGTTTTATAAATAATTTATATGAGAACACATTTTTGAAAAAGAAAAAGCTTTCTAGCTGATGTGAATATAGCTCAGTAAGTGGAGCCCACTGGTTAAAGAAATGAATCACAGAAATGAATCACCCAAAGCTCTCCCTTTCGTTGACTCAAGCTTTTCCTTTTTCTGAGAATGCTAAAGATAACTCAGAACCAGACAAGGAATAAATATTCGAAGTCTGGAAATTGTTAAAAACAGGTATTTAACAGTCTACAAGATTCCATATGACATTTATTTGCAATAATTTTACGATTGTCAGACCACTTTTGCTTTAGTTTGTATACTATTCATCCATTTAGCTTACCATTTCTATCATAAAACAACATGCTAGGCAATATGCTGACATGTCACTGGGCTTATTAAATACGAGACAGATTCTGGTTACCCTTATTTAGTGGTTCTTTGCCCCACCAGTTGTTAGAATCTAGTTCTAAACGAAAGGAAGGAAAGGCATTTCACAAGCCAAATCATAAAAAGATGAAGGTCCTTCCTTCCTCTGGTTACTTTAATCAAGTAGGTTAACCCAGAGGTTTGGACTAGTATTGATATGTGCTCCAGATACTATTATATCTATCTTAGGAATTGAAAATACATGACAAAGGAGTCTCTACCTCTCGCTGGAGTCCCTAATCACTCTTCCGGCACATCCTCCCACTCCAAAATTAATTGAAGCACTCTTCTTTTAAGGAGACTTCTGAGAGCAAAGTCTGTTGATGTACATGCAGTTCCCAAATGCCTCAGATCAAGTCTCTTATCTTATTTGGTCTCTTCCTCAAGACACATACCACATTTTTGCATTTGCAATTTTTTCTTTACCTGTCTAAAATAATAAAACAAAGAAAAAAACCTTCCTAAACTTCAACAGCAATATTCTTTTTGCATCTTCGGTTGCAGTCCAAGCCACTCCAAGGACACTGGAAATCCAGTCAGGAATAATTCTGGCAATTCATCATCTTCCTCAAAGGTCTCAGATGTGATAGGACCTGGGAGAAGATAGGTGGTGGGAAAACTATTTTTCTCAAAGATTGAACAAATGTCACAATATTTAATCTTGTTTAGCATGTCTCCAATTTTCCATATGGTGTTCATGTCCCAACTACATGAGACTTCTTTCTTTGATATTTTTTTGATATGTCCCGCTCCCGTATTCTCATAATTGTTTTGTCTTTCCATGAAATGTGTAGCGTCTTCCTCAGCCATCTGTGATGGGCAGCCTCCAATCCCTCTTTGTTAGTTTTACTTTTCTCTAGTATCTATTTTCCCATGTTTATCCCTCCCCCCACACTGTTCCTTACATGTTTTCAACTGCTGGAAATGGCCCATCTTATCACTACAAAAGGTTTTTTTTTTCTCTCCTGTTGGTAATAGCTCACCTTAACTGATCACTCTCGTGATAGTGTGTATGGTAACTCGCATTGTTTCATGTTCTCTGTGTATATAAAATCAACCTACTGTATTTTCCATTGCATGCATCCGATAAAGTGAGCTGTAGCCCACGAAAGCTTATGCTCAAATAAATGTGTTAGTCTCTAAGGTGCCACAAGTACTCCTGTTCTTTTTGTGGATACAGACTAACACAGATGCTACTCTGAAAGGTGGGTGAGGTAATATCTTTTATTGGACCAACTTGCGTTAGTGAGAAGACAAACTTTCAACTAGCTACTGTCATTGGCCAAATCTCTGTTTCGTACAGTATGTGCTCAGTACAATCACATGGTATAATCTGACCTTTAGTTTGGTGTGGAGACCTCTGTTTGAGAAGATGTTGCTCATCCTTCCAAAAGAGGTATTTGCTTTTCCTCATCTCATATGAATATCTTTATCTCAGCCATTTTCAAACATCATCACGCTCCCCAGATAGCAGAACTTGTCCTCCTGTTTGATTTTATTTCCATCCATGTACAACTTTGCATCTGTTGTCCAGTTTTCTATTATCATAAACTTTGTTTTCTCTGCACTTACTTTCAGTCCAATTTTTATTGCTTCCAGTTCTATCTCTGATGTAAGAGCTATCGTTGTGTTCCATGTTGTACTTAGTAAAGCAATGTCATTGGCTAAATAAAGGAAACATCATCTTTCACAAAAAAAAAAAATCCTTCTGACTATTCAGAATCTCCTCGGTGTTAAAGCCTCACAATGGAATTGGGAAGACATATACTCTAGCAGCAAACAGTAAGGTATGTGAAGTGGTTTTCTTGAACTCAAAAATGCATCTCTCCACTCCATTAACCAGAGTCATCAAGAATTCTTGAGGATTACTGATGGGCATTTACACTTTGAATGCAAGCATCTCTCCCTTTAGATTAGCATAATGTCTCCTCTAGCTTCACAGGAATGACAAGTTGATGTGCACATGTAACTCAAACTAATTCATATGGTCAAAATCACATGAAAGAAACAAACCTGGCTATATTACATATGTTTGCAGATATTCCGAGCCTTAGTCCTTGTAGTTCACTGTGGGGAGAAAGATCAAAAGATCGTATATCTGGGAACAGAGAGATACAATGAAAGGTAGTCTTCAAATCCTCAGACTGTCTACAAATAGAAGCTCTGACACTAGAGCTTGTAGCTTGATCTATAGATTATGTATTAATTATATTGATTACTTAAGAATTTTCAGTTCTGACTTTGTGGGTTGACAGGTCCTTGTCCCAGTTCAAGCCAGTATTATTAAAATTACTATATAGTTGGGAATCCCAGTGTGCATGGTTGCAACATGATAGGAACTTTTCTATATTTACAAATAGTTTATTAATACATTTAGCAAAGTCACAAACAAACTAACTCCAGAGAGAGACTACAGAATGTGTATTTGAACACCCATATACTCTCACCATCAACCTGAAGTGTTAACCATTGTCTTCCTCACCACCATCTTCCTTATCACTAGTGGCCATCTTTTCTGGCATCTCCCAAGGGCTGTATCTCTCTCTCTCCTACTACCCACAGGCTGGGATGTAACTTTTATAATATGTTACACTGACACCACTATGTCTATTGAATATTCAGGGGTATTTCCCCTTTTGTTGTTTGTATTTCCTCAATCTACTAGTATTGAGGTGTCTTCCTTCTACATGTTAGTATATTAATATGGGTAACGTCCATTTCAGCTCATGATCATATCCATCAGCCCTTTCTCAAGTAGATTTACAGTTATTATTTTTGTGTTCCTTGCAATAGCACTTACTGGAACATTCTACCTCCTACCATTGAGCAAGCCCTTCTTAGTTTCCAAAATCTAAAGGGAACCATTAATCTATGCCAAGGGTTATGGCCGACTTAACTAAACTCACACTAACTTATGCTTCAGCTAATATCTTACAGGATACAGACCTGTAGGTTTCTTGTGTTATGGCTGAATATAATGAAAGCAGCTAAATATAATGAAGGCAAGGCAATGAATATAGTAAAGACAAGCTAGCCCTATGGGCTACAAGCTGAGAACTGAATTATTTAAGCCTGCATATCTCTCATGGGAATTCAGGTCTTATGTCAAAACCTCATCTGAATTTCACTCAAAGGCATTAACTCAAATCCCTCAAAGGTGACTCCTTAGCACAACTGGCAGCCTGTCAGCTTCATGATCTGACAGTCCTGAGTTCAAGTCTCACAAAGGGTAGCAGTGTCAGGGGGTTGTGGTGGATATTCATCTGAACGTGAGCTCCCAGAATGATCTCGTGGTCAAAAGAGCTAATGTAATCCTGGGATGCAGGTAAACAGGGGAATCTCTAGTAGGTGTGACTGCTGCTGGAATACTGTGGCCAGTTCTGGTGCCCACAATTCAAGAAGGATGTTAAGTTGGAGAGGGTTCAGAGAAAAGCCACAAGAATGATTGAAGGATTAGAAAACCTGTGTTCAACTTAAGGAGCTCAATCTATTTAATTTAACAAAGAAAAGGTTAAAGGGTGACTTGATTAGTCTATAAGTATCTAGATGAGAAACAAATGTTTAATAAAGGGCTCTTCAATCTAGCAGAGAATGATACAATACTGTCCAATGATGGGAAGTTGAAGCTAGACAAATTCAGACTGGAAATAGGAACAAATTTTTAATGGTGAAAGTAATCAACCATTGGAACAATTTCCCAAGGCCTTGGTGGATTCCCCACCACTGACAATTTTTAACTCCAGATTGGATATTTTTTCTAAAAAATCAGCTCTAGAAATTATTTTGGGGAAGTTCTGTGGTTTGCGTTATACAGGAGGTCAGACTAGATTATAACAATGGTCCCTTCTGGCCTTCAAAACTGTGAAATAGTTATTTCAAGGCAATGAGTCAAAAGAAAATCTGCAAATCAAAGTGACTATCCCCATGTGTAAAAAATTCTTTGAAGTCATCCTGAGCTTTGGGGAGCAAAACTTCAGAGAAGAGCCAATTTGGGGCAGCTCAACACATAAGCAGCTGCAGCAGGGATCATTGAAAACTGATGTCATCAGGCTTCTATCTATAGTTTGTTTTTTTTTACCCTGGATATTCTTTTCCCCCTCTGACTAGCTGTTTATTCCAGTCATCCCCCTTGCCAGTCTGATTCTTCCTGCATTTCCTTCCTTCCCATTTCATTTGACTCTCTTTCCAGTCTCTCACAGAAGCTCCAACACAACCTTTGATTCTTTTTGTCCCTGGGTGGAGATTTGATGCCTTGTCCCACCTGTCTGCTTGCAGTTTTCCAGAACAGCCTCCACAGATATCCATGTCTTTTGCCTGGATGGAGGCAAAGGTTCTCATTTTGTCCAAACTTATGTATCCACCTTAGTGGTGACATGGCCTACTCTGCTTTATTTCCCTCTTGCTCTTTTTGTTATATTTTTTTTTAATCTCACCCATAGATTAATAGTCTCACATTAAAATAAAAGGTTTCAGAGTAGCAGCCGTGTTAGTCTGTATTCGCAAAAAGAAAAGGAGTACTTGTGGCACCTTAGAGACTAACAAATTTATTAGAGCATAAGCTTTCAAATGCATCCGATGAAGTGAGCTGTAGCTCACGAAAGCTTATGCTCTAATAAATTTGTTAGTCTCTAAGGTGCCACAAGTACTCCTTTTCTTTTTATTAAAATAAAAGAAAACCAACCAGTTCAGTCTTTTGTATTTGTAAGTACAGTGCTAAATATATATTTAAGGGAGGAAGAATAGAATAGAATACTAAAGTATAGGGGGAATTTTGATAGCCTATAAAATCTAAAATGTTCAGGACTAGCCAATGAAAAGTTGTATTGGCAGCAGAGAGCATTCAGGGTTTATGCTGCCATTTGGCAAAAATCACAATTTCCGGTATTTAAATTTTATTGGCAATGTTCTATCCATATTGTGAAATACTATAGTGCTGAATGAAAGTGGTTTAAAATGCCTGCATCATGATTCAGTTTTGTAATAATGTGAATTTGGCCAATTTAGTTGCGACAGCCAAGGGGAAAAATAGTATAAAAACTATACTAAATCACTGTAGTTTAATCACTATGGTAAGTTACCATGATCTTTTGCAGAAATGATAATGTCACTGGTGCTGCATGCTTTAAAAATAAGGTATTTAAGATTCAGCACTGATGTCTATTGAGGATTGAACAAGAGTATTAAATGTACTAAAACTTGTATGTAAACCTAGGGGTTGTGGCTAGTAAAAGTGAGCATATTGGTTACAACATTGAACTAAAGAGTGATTCAACATGTTTTTCATAATAACAGTGGTGTGAATGGAGATGCAGAGTTAGGAAGTTTTGAAGCCAGGGAGGAGTCTTTAGACCATGCTGTCCCTTTAAAAATTCTTTCTTGGTTGATTGAGCCAGGGAAGAATTCAACCCTATTGAGACATCATATATAACAGCTATGCTGGACATGGTTCTAGCGAAGTGTGACCCCAGCATTCCACAGCCACAGCAAAGAGGGAAGGGGAGTGGGAGGGAAGAAGACTTCAGCTAGACTCGAGAGCAGTTTCTACAACGTTTCATCCTTGGAAAGTTGTAGAATATCTGCTTCCAACTGTCGTCAGTTGTGGATGTTAATAAAACATCCCACAAACCCACTGTTTTTTACCACCATGGTTTAAAGTAAAAGATTAGTGGGTGAAATTCACTAATAATGCAGAGCTCCTTTGCTTAAGCTGTTTGTGCCACTTAAGGCCACCAGCATGGCTGGGCTACTCTGATGGAACAGCTGTGCAGGAATCTCCACATTTTCTATGTTCTGTTGAAAGGAATCCAATGCTGTCTATGCACAAACTAGTCCATGGGCCAGACTACATGTATGATTTACGTGGATCCTGTGGTGCACACCCCCTGTGTAGTGGACAGTGAAATCATTTTTGACCTGGAGTAGCAAGTGAGTAAAGGTACATTGCATTTCTAGGAGGCTTGCGTTTTAATATGGGAATTTAAGCTATGCAAGTATTCAAGCATTGCATAGGAGGAGTGAATTTCACTCAACATGAATAATGAGTAAAAATATAAAACCACTATGAAATGGATATCAAAATGCAGGATGATCATATTTAGATAAAATTCAAATGGGTTTTATTTTGCAGAATTGTCTGCATTTAAAATATTTTTATTGCATAGATTAACACATGTATTAATTTTCCTGTCTTGGGCACCATGCTTTCTTTTTTCCCTTTCTAATTGTTGATAAAGTGAAATGAACCAAATACAATTTGTGGTGATCTAAAGGAATTAGACGCATGTAATTTAGACAATCATCCAGAACATATTCTGTTATATCCACAGAAATTCTTTCCTATACTGTATAGTTTATCACTTTGCTATTTAATATTTTTGAATTTTAAAATGATCCCCACACTTCTTTAAATTTGTTCATTTGCTATTGATCTATAAATACAAATGATCCTATCACTTTTATCATGAACATATATTATTCACTAAACATACAGCTCTGCACATGTTTTTCGTTCTGTTTGTAAAAAAAATTTACTACTCTGTATGCCTGTGCACTCAATATAAAAACAATGAGGACCAATGTCTGACAAACTGAATCCTCCTTCACTGACCATAGCAATCCATTTATCCCTTACCTTCAGGAAAAGCCTAAGGGAATAATAAATGGGTCTTGAATTCATAGATTGATAGATACTAAGGTCAGAAGGGACCATTCTGATCATCTAGTCTGACCTCCTGCACAGCGCAGGCCACAGAATCTCACCCACCCACTCCTACAAAAAACCTCACCTATGTCTGAGCTATTGAAGTCCTCAAAGCATGGTTTAAAGACTTCAAGGAGCAGAGAAGCCTCCCTCAAGTCAACCGTGCCCCATTCTACAGAGGAAGGCGAAAAACCTCCAGGGCCTCTCCAATCTGCCCTGGAGGAAAATTCCTTCCCGACCCCAAATATGGCAATCAGCTAAACCCTGAGCATATGGGCAAGATTCACCAGCCAGATACTATAGAAAATTCTTTCCTGGGTAACTCGGATCCCATCCACCTAATATCCCATCTCAGGGGATTAGTCCTATTTACCCTGAATATTTAAAGATCAATTACTTACCAAAATCCCATTATCCCATCATACCAGCTCCTCCGTAAACTTATCGAGTAGAATCTTAAAACCAGATAGATCTTTTGCCCCCACTGCTTCCCTTGGAAGACTATTCCAAAACTTCACTCCTCTGATGGTTAGAAACCTTCATCTAATTTCAAGTCTAAACTTCCTGGTGGCCAGTTTATACCCATTTGTTCTTGTGTCCACATTGGTGCTGAGCTTAAATAATTCCTCTCCCTCTCCTGTATTTATCCCTCTGATATATTTATAGAGAGCAATCATATCTCCCCTCAATCTTCTTTTAGTTAGGCTAAACAAGCCCAGCTCCTTAAGTCTCCTTTCATAAGACAAGTTTTCCATTCCTCGGATCATCCTAGTAGCCCTTCTCTGTACCTGCTCCAGTTTTAATTCATCCTTTTTAAACATGGGAGACCAGAACTGCACACAGTATTCTAGGTGAGGTCTCACCAGTGCCTTGTATAATGGTACTAAAACCTCCTTATCCCTACTGGAAATGCCTCTCCTGATGCATCCCAAAACCGCATTAGCTTTTTTCACAGCCATATCACATTGGCAGCTCATAGTCATCCTATGATCAACCACTACAGGTGATAAATGGATGGCTTTGGTGAACCACCAAGGAAATCAGAATCTATCATAAATGAAAAATCCGGCACTGAAAATGTCTTGCTTGCAGCACCCTCATAATTGAACCAGAGGGCATTTATGTCTGTTCATACCAATTGCTGTTTTATAGTGAGACTTGTCTCAACAGCAACCTCTGGACTGCAGTCCCACCCAGTCATTAATTCTCTGAACTATTGTTACGCTCCATGAGTTGATTTTCATTTTAAAGTATTTTATGTATCCTGCATATTAGATGATGCAGTATATTCTTATTTATTTCTATATAAACTTTGTTAAAACAGATGGTTTTGTTATCCTATATTCCTTATCAAGAAAATAGTTACCTGTAGTATGTTTGTCATAGGTTTTTTTTAACTGAAAGTCTTATTTACATACATATTTGATTTAAGTACATACATGAATAAGCTAATTTTGCAAGGGAAAATACTATGATAATCAGAGACATGTCAAAAAAGAAAAAAATATTCCTTTAAAAGACTTTGATATCTTGGGATGGAAGCAGCTGTTGTTATTTATATAAAAGACCCGGCACTAGAGAGTGTAACTCGTTTCTTTTCTTGTTTTTTTCCCCCTTTTTCTTGCAAGAAGATAAATATATGGCCTTTTTTGTCTTTCTTGAAGTATCCGAACATCATCATTTTTATATGTGTTAAAGATTATCTGATGTATTGTGTCTTTAGTTATAAATAGTTCACAATTCATTACACCATCTCAGTTGAAGGGATAAGCTGAGATGCATATTCGTTTGTTTGACTCTTTTATAAAGCTGCCACTTTAACACAAAAATCTCAAGGACATGCATCCCCAGGGGTGGTTGTCTTATGCTTCAGTAATGGAGATTACATTTGTGGTATTTAGCTAGCTAGCTCTTTTTCTAACAAGGAAACTAAAATTCATTAAAAACTAATTAGGAATGTATAGGAGGTTAATATTCCATGTTAAGCCTTATTAATGTGAGATAAGTAATTCATAAAGTATCAAAGGACTGAAATGGACAGAATTAAAGAGAATTATGCCACCAAAAACTACATTAAAGTAACATTAAGGGTCTTGCTTAAGCCTGCAAAAGGCAGGAAATCCAGAAGTAAAGTTAAATCTATTTTTTAATTCACTGTTTCATGCTTGGGCTGTTGGTATGGTCCTGTATTAAGGAGAGTTCAGCATTAGGTGATTTTTTTCCCCCCTGCAAGTTAAACTGAAGTAATTAATTAATTAATCTCTAAGAAACTGTGGATTATTGACCTAGTGGTGTCATGTACTTAGAAAGTTTTTAACAGGCAAGTTACTGACTTGATTTCAGAAATATCTTGAGATCATATTACTAAAGCTGTTTTTAAACCACTGTAACTTTCACTTTTAGCAATGAAATAAAATAATTGGGCCACAGTATTCATGCAAAATTTTATTTTTTAAAATGTAGTCATTTTGGAAATTTGCTTTCTAAAAGAAGGGTTTTTAAATTTGTAAATAACTGCTTGGGGTTTTGGGTGTTTTTTTTTTTTTTAAGGCTACCAGGCTAAGACTTTAACTGAACATAAAAAGTGCACCATGTTCCTAAGGTCAGTACACTTCCATATATAAATACATTTTTACATGATCCTCAAATAAATGTTAGTGAAATTCAACCCCCTTTCCCCTGAAATCTGGGGTCAGAATGAGGAAGTGCAGCACCAGCTGCATAAGGTTACCCTAGCAGACCCTCTACACCACTTACATAAGATGTGAATGCACTGGATCTCACCTCTTAGCCCTGGTCTACACTAGGTGTTGAGGTCGAATTTAGCAGCGTTAAATCGATGTAACCCTGCACCCGTCCACATGATGAAGCCCTTTTTATGACTTAAAGAGCTCTTAAAATCGATTTCCTTACTCCACCCCCGACAAGGGGATTAGCGCTGAAATCGGTTTTGCTGGGTCGAATTTGGGGTACTGTGGACGCAATTAGATGGTATTGGCCTCCAGGAGCTATCCCAGAGTGTTCCATAGTGACCGGTGTGGACAGCACTCTCAGCTCGGATGCACTGACCGGGTAGACAGGAAAAGGCCCGCGAACTTTTGAATTTCAATTTCCTGTTTGGCCAGTGTGGCAAGCTGCAGGTGACCATGCAGAGCTCATTAGCAGAGGTGACCATGCAGAGCTCATCACCAGAGATGACCATGATGGAGTCCCAGAATCGCAAAAGAGCTCCAGCATGGACCGAACAGGAGGTATGGGATCTGATCGCTGTATGGGGAGAGGAATCCGTGCTATCAGAACTACGTTCCAGTTTTCGAAATGCCAAAACATTTGTGAAAATCTCCCACAAGGGCATGAAGGACAGAGGCCATAACAGGGACCCAAACCAGTGCCACGTGAAACTTAAGGAGCTGAAGCAAGCCTATCAGAAAACCAGAGAGGTGAATGGCCGCTCCAGGTCAGAGCCCCAAACATGCCGCTTCTATGATGAGCTGCATGCCATTTTAGGGGGTTCAGCCACCACTACCCCAGCCATGTTGTTTGACTCCTTCAGTGGAGATGGAGGCAACATGGAAGCAGGTTTTGGGGACGAGGTAGACAGCTCACAGCAAACAAGTGGAGAAACCGGTTTTCCTGACAGCCAGGAACTGTTTTTCACCCTGGACCTGGAGCCAGTACCCCCGGAACCCACCCAAGGCTGCCTCCTGGACCCACCAGGCGGAGAAGGGACCTCTGGTGAGTGTACCTTTTAAAATACTATACAAGGTTTAAAAGCCAGCATGTTTAATGATTAATTTGCCTTGGAATTTGCAGCTCTCCTGGATATACTCCCAAAGCCTTTTCAAAAGGTTTCTGGGGAGGGCAGCCTTATTCCATCCACCATGGTAGGACACTTTACCACTCCAGGCCAGTAGCATGTACTCGGGAATCATTGTAGAACAAAGCATTGCAGTGTATGTTTGCTGGCATTCAAACAACATCCGTTCTTTATCTCTCTGTGTTATCCTCAGGAGAGTGATATCATTCATGGTCACCTGATTGAAATAGGGTGCTTTTCTTAAGGGGATATTCAGAGGTGCCCGTTCCTGCTGAGCTGTTTGCCTGTGGCTGAACAGAAATGTTCCCCGCTGTTAGCCAGGCGGTGGGAGGGAGGCAAAATGCAACCTTGTAACGAAAGCACATGTGCTATGTATGTAATGTTAACAGCAAGGTTTACTGTGAAACAGTGTACCCATTGTTCTATAAAATGTCTTTTCAAATACCACTGTCCCTTTTTTTTTCTCCACCAGCTGCATGTGTTTCAAGGATCACAGGATCTTCTCCTTCCCAGAGGCTAGTGAAGATTAGAAGGCGAAAAAAACGCACTTGCGATGAAATGTTCTCTGAGCTCATGCTGTCCTCCCACACTGACATGCATGGAGGCAGACAATGTCAGATTGCAGGAAAGAACAAAATGACCGGGAGGAGAGGTGGCAGGCCGAAGAGAGTAAGTGGCAGGCTGAAGAGAGGGCTGAAGCTGAAAGGTGGTGGCAGCGTGATGAGAGGAGGCAGGATTCAATGCTGAGGCTGCTGGAGGATCAAACTAATATGCTCCAGCGTATGGCTGAGCTGCAGGAAAGGCAGCAGGAGCACAGACCGCTGCTACAGCCCCTATGTAATCAACCGCCCTCCTCCCCAAGTTCCATAGCCTCCTCACCCAGACGCCCAAGAACACGGTGGAGGGGCCTCCGGCCACCCAACCACTCCACCCCAGAGGATTGCCCAAGTAACAGAAGGCTGGCATTCAATAAGTTTTAAACTTTTAATGTGCTGTGTGGCCTTGTCCTTTCCTCCTCCACACCCCTCCTGGGCTACTTTGGTAATTATCCCCCTATTTGTATGATGAATTAATAAAGAAAGCATGAATGTTAAACAACAATGACTTTATTGCCTCTGCAAGCGGTGATCGAAGGGAGGTGGGGAGGGTGGTTAGCTTACAGGGAAGTAGAGTGAACCAAGGGGCGGGGGGTTTCATCAAGGAGAAACAAACAGAACTTTCACACCGTAGCCTGGCCAGTCATGAAACTGGTTTTCAAAACTTCTCTGTTGCACACCGCACCCTCCTGTTCTCTTCTAACTGCCCTGGTGTCTGGCTGTGCCTAACCAGCAGCCAGGCAATTTGCTTCAACCTCCCATCCCGCCATAAATGTCTCCCCCTTACTCTCACAGGTATTGTGGAGCGCACAGCAAGCAGTAACAACAGTGGGAATATTGGTTTCGCTGAAACCAATATTAGACCAATTGGTCTAACCGAATCAATAAACTGCGCCAGCGCACTTTTAAATGTCCAAATGCACATTCTACCACCATTCTGCACTTGCTCAGCCTGCAGTTGAGCAGCTCCTGACTACTCGCCAGGCTGCCTATGTATGGCTTCATGAGCCATGGCATTAAGGGGTAGCTGGGTCCCCAAGGATAACTATAGGCATTTCAACATCCCCAATGGTTATTTTCTGGTCTGGGAAGAAAGTCCCTTCCTGCAGCTTTTGAAACGGTCCAGAGTTCCTGAAGATGCGAGCGTCATGTACCTTTCCCAGCCATCCCACGTTGATGTTGGTGAAATGTCCCTTGTGATCCACCAGTCCTTGCAGCACTATTGAAAAGTACCCCTTGCGGTTTATGTACTCACTGGTTTGGTGCTCCGGTGCCAAGATAGGGATATGGGTTCCGTCTATGGCCCCACCACAGTTAGGGAATCCCATTGCAGCAAAGCCATCCACTATGACCTGCACATTTCCCAGGGTCACTACCGTTGATATCAGCAGATCTTTGATTGTGTTGGCTACTTGCATCACAGCAGCCCCCACAGTAGATTTGCCCACTCCAAATTGATTCCCGACTGACCTGTAGCTGTCTGGCATTGCAAGCTTCCACAGGACTATTGCCACTCGCTTCTCAACTGTGAGGACTGCTCTCATCTTGATATTCTTGCACCTCAGGGCAGGGGAAAGCAAGTCACAAAGTTCCATGAAAGTGCCCTTACGCATGCGAAAGTTTCGCAGCCACTGGGAATTGTCCCAGACCCACAACACTATGCGGTCCCACCAGTCTGTGCTTGTTTCCTGAGCCCAGAATCAGCATTCCACCTCATGAACCTGCCCCATTAGCACCATGATGCCCACATTGGCAGGGCCCGTGCTTTGAGAGAAGTCTGTGTCCATGTCCTCATCACTCTCGTCACCGCGCTGATGTCGCCTACTTGCCCAGTTTCGCTTTGCCAGGTTCTGGTGCTGCATATACTGCTGGATAATGCGTGTGGTGTTTAATGTGATCCTAATTGCCAAAGTGATCTGAGCGGGATCCATGCTTGCCATGGTATGGTGTCTGCACAGGTAACTCAAGAAAAAAGGCGCAAAACGATTGTCTGCCCTTGCTTTTACGGAGGGAGGGAGAAAACGGGGGCCTGACAATATGTACGCAGAACCACCCGCGACAATGTTTTAGCCCCATCAAGCACTGGGATTTCTACCCAGAATTCAAATGGGTGGTGGAGACTGCGGGAACTGTGGGATAGCTACCCATAATGCAAAGCTTTGGCAGTCGACTGTTGCCTCGGTACTGTGGACACAGTCCGCTGACTACATACACTTAGAGCATTTGTGTGGGGACACACACACTCAACAGTAAAAAAACGCTTTCTACAAAACCGACTTCTATAAATTCGACCTAATTTCGTAGTGTAGACATACCCTTAGGCTACCCCAACAGCATGTCCATGCCACACACACTGTAGAGACCATCCTTGCACAACAGCTCTCCCACAGGGTGTAAGTGGTATGGAGCATCTTGTTCAGACCCTCTACACCAAAGGGAGTTTCACAGAGTATGCATTTACATAAAAGACTTGAAAATTCTTGTAACTAGGGGGTTGTGCACACATGCCAGGGGCCTTTTTGCATCTCTCTATTCTCCCCTGTCTCTCTTTTACAGGAATTCCCCCTAATATTTCTCCTGCTGGGGGTCTGTGTGCCACCTCCCATACCAGAGTTCCTGGTTCTCCCTCCATACCAGTCGCTCTATGTGCACACCCATTCTCTCTTTCTCCTGTGGTAGGGACCCTCTGTGTTCCCTAATACATTCCTCCAATCCTCCTCCCCCTCCCTACAAGGAGTTCCCCATTCTCCCTCTATGGCAGGGGTTCTGCATGTGCCTCACTTTCCACCCTTCTTTCCATACTGAAATCTCCCTCACTGCTAGGAGTTCTGTATACTCCATTCCCCCTCTACTCATACCAGTTTTCCCCCATACTTCCCTCCATCCTGTGGCTGTGTGCATACCTTCTTCCCCCAAAGAAATAAGTCATTCAGGGTATCAACATGCTAAACTCTTTTAGGAGGACCCCCAACGATGAGATTGGGTATTGCTATGCTGTAAGATACTGAGTGTTATCAACCAGTTGTTTGAAGATGAGATTGAAACTGTGACAGTGCTAAAGAGCTGGCAGAGGCTTCAGGTGTCCATTTTCCCTATTTTGGTTTTGTGATTTTTCCCCCCAAATCAGTAGGATTCTAACTATTGATGTCTAGACTATTGCGTGAAATTTTGAAATGGATCAGATGCTGCATTCAAAAGCACTATAGAGAGACCAACAGAGAAATGCCATCAATGTTGAGAATACAGCCTTCCCAAGGTTAAGGTCAGTTAGTTCAACTCCTTGCCAAATGAGTGAAGATTAAATGGAGGAATGGATGTAAGGACAGAGATTAAACTTTGTGTTAAGTGTGCTCAGCATTCTGGTTGAACAACTTAGGTGGATGATACTCCAAGCTGAAAGTATGAGCATTGGACTTGGTATTATTATTTCCTTAAACATGATTAGTGTCAGCATGTTCCAACCGTCTTTCCTTTATTCACCTCTAGGTATTTGTTTTAGGGTGAGAAGGTCCCTTACAAGGCTTAGGGGACAAGTGGACACAAAATGTGTACTTTTGATCCATAAAGAAGTGGTAGATAAACTTAAAATAAACAGATAGTGGACATGCTTCACTCAGAGGATGGCACTTGCAGAAGCAAGCATAGACCCTGAAACAGAACTGCTGCCACTAGAGGTGCCACAGCAAAGAAGGCCACAGTGGCACAAGGCATGAATCAGATACTTGCAGGCTCTGTGTTAGAGCACATATGTTATATACAGGTAGTGGGAGGACAATAGCATTTTAATTATAATGAGTTAGCATTTGCAGGCTTCACTGAAGTGAGTTTTACAGCAGGATTGGAATGAAGAGAGAATGAGATTTGACAAGTTAAATGCATAAGAAACAATATCTTACATTTTAAGTGCTTTTTATCCCAGAGGAACTCTAAGTGCTTTATGAACTACATAAATGGATTACCTCACACACCTCTGGGGGAAGAACATGGTAGCTGTTTCACAGTGCACAGCAACATGACACAGTAGTATCACACTGGCAATGAATAAGTCTCAGTAGAACCTGGATTTGTTTCCCCTTGACTCAGGATCCTCTACTGCAGATTTCCTCCTTCTCTCACAAGACCATCAAGGTCCCACCTGGTCCAATGTGCATGCTAGGGGAATGATTTGAGACTGGGAAGACTCAGATGAGGAATGTATGGGTCAGGGAAAATGTATACTGTGCTACTTCTGGCATTGTGAAACATCCCTGGAAATAATAATATGGCCTGGAGACCTTCCCACCAGGGATCCCACAGGCAGCAACAGCCATGAAGAGTCTCCCAGACACTTTATGCTTCCTGCTAGCTATGGAAGTCAGAACTGGTGCAAAGGCCCAGGGCTTTAGTTGCAGATGACCTTGGCCGCCCTTGAAGATTTCTGAAAATCCCCAAAAGTTGGGTGCAAGCAACATGTTTTGCCAGGCTCTTCTAAGTATCTCCTAATTTGTGACAAACTCAAACCAAAGGATGTTAAGTATAAGTTTAGTTTCCTCTCCTCTGCTGTTTTGTACAGCCTTATTTCTGCTCCAGATAACAGGGTTGTCATCACTACTGCATTGATTGCTTGAATGCATACAAGTCAGAGCTGTGCTATTGGTGTCAGATTCTACCATGTCTCCTGCCTGCCACACATATCAGTATTTCACCTTTCCAGTTCTTCAGCCAGGAGAGTAGTTTTTCAAATGACTCTTGTTGATCAAACATTCCACAGTCCTATCCTCAGATAATGGCATTGTTGCAAAAATGGACATGTTGTACCATCTTTATATCAGGCATTTCCCCGCCATCTCTGGTTTATGGAAGATGCACTTCTATCTCATTTTTTCATATATATATGCATGTTCAAAATTTTGTCTTTTAAAATACTTTGACCACACAATGTAAAACAATATAGAAAAGAAAGAGGAATTAAGAGTTATGGTTAGTAATTTGATATGAGGCTATTACAACTTGGAAAGTGAGAGAATGTGTGACTAAAAATTACTGTAATGTGAAGAATCTCGAGCTGGTCATAAAACAAAACACACATTTTCTAAGTACATTAGTTAAAATTTAATTTAATTTTTTGATCATTTTGAAATTTTGACAAAAATCTGTATTGAAATTTTTCCACCAGCCCCAGAAGATTCCCTGAAACATTGTATGGACAGAATATGCTAGGTTCCTAGTATTATTGCCAATGTAAATTTTCCCTGTTAGATACATAGATCTTCACATATCTATTAATTAATATTATGACGTTTAAAAAGAAAGCAGTTTAATAGATTTTTTATGGCTGGGAGGGATCATTATGCTCAATTGTCTACCCTCTATCATAATGTAAGCAATGGAATTTGTCTCAGCACTGAGACCAATTATTTGTGGTTTAGCAAGTATATATTTTTAGAAAGACATCCAATCTTGATTTAAAGACTTCAAATGGAGAATCCAACTCATCTCTGGGTAAACTCTTCCAATGATTGATTACATGTTAAAATCTGTGCCTTATTTTCAGCTTCTTGCCATTGAATCTTGTTACTAGATTAAAGAGCCCTCTAATGTCTCCTATATTCCTGTGTTGCCACTTACAGACTGTGATCAAGTAACCTCTAAAACTTCTTTTGAGATCTTCAGGTCTGTTCTACGGCATGCATGCTAGAATAATTCTTATGACATGTCTTTCAACACTCTCCAATTTTTTGACCTCTATTTTAAAGTATAGTCATTGGAACTGAAGGAGGGTGGCAAGATAGCAAATATGAAAAATCGGGACAGGTGGGGGCGGAGGGGTGAGGTGGAGAGAGAGTTAATAAGCACCTATTTAAGAAAAAGCTCCAAATATCAGGATTGTACCTATAAAATCAGGACATTTGGTCACCCTAAATTGGACACACTGGTCCAGTGGTATCACCAATTCTGTATACTGACATAATTATGCTGCTTCTCCTTGATATTCCCCTATTTATACACCCAAGGATCGCCTTAGCCCTTTTAGCTTGATACCAAATTATGTGTTATACACACACACATATGTTAGCCCAAATGATTTTACTATTGTCTGTGGGTTTGTTTGTTAAATTTAAGACTGAACCGTGAATCTGAGATTTGCAACCCTCGAGTGTATACTTAATAAATAACTGCTCTACAGCTAGATGTTTTCATGCAGTACAGAGAAGTGCAAAAGAGTCGGAAAGCAGCTAGCTCTTGTCAGCTGAGAACTGCTCCAGCATGGGGGAGGTTTTCAGCTGACACAGAGCCACTGTACGCATCTTCTGTTCCACCTGGACGCACTCAGGTCTACCTACAGGAGGCCTGGCTAGAGTATGTTGTCTCCAGCAATCCTTAACTGATGTATGGTCTCTTAGGAATCTATTACCGGCTGGTAGAGTTTGAAAAGCCCCACACTCTACTTAAAATTCCATGGGTTGTGATGGGGCAGACTGGACTAGAGCATCAGGGCTCTGTCCTCCCTCCCTTCCATCATTCCAAGACCTCCAAGGACATTTGTCATCCAGGACCTACAGTCACATCTATTGAGCCATTCACCAGGGCCTAATGAGCTGTTATGAAAACAGGTAATGCAAGAGAACTTCTGCAGAGGTGAGAGTATCTGCCTCACTGTGGTGGTTTTTATTCCCTCTTTATAGAAGTGGTTCACTCACGTCACTATGACACTAGGCTGCTTAAAATCCAATTTTGGCATGGAGTATCTATGATATTTATAAAGACGCTTCTGGTATTCTTGTCCAGATTTTATACCACTATGAGTTTGAATATAGCACTAATAGTGCAAGATCCCCACAAAAAAAAGTTGAAAAGTTTCCAGACCATTAAAGGACTGGTAAAACAGAGTGCTCTGTATTGAATTTCCTTGCTATAGAAAGCTATGCCATTTGCAAATATAGACTGACAAACAGAGCTATGGACCATAAATGATGTACTTTGTTGCCCATCCACTCCAACAGCCTCTGCATCACATTGCCATTGAAAAGAAATTGGTGCTATGGGAAACAAATCACATCAAGCCCAAAGCACACACTGCATATGTTTGAACTGAAACACAAGCTTATAAAGGGGCAGATTGTGGGTGTCTAGGTGGATCTAGTGTCTAGCTGGATCTTTGTGTCTAAATACCTTCGTATATCCGATCCAAAGTCTGCAACTTGCCACAGTTTTATTCAGGCCAGTAAGTTTGGATATCCGACAATAGCGCTAACAGAAGTTGTAGTGTTATTTTTCTCCATGATCATACTTTTTCAAGTGTCCACAAGGTAGATCCTTGACTGCCTTATTAATTGCCTCTGCATTACGGGCTTTTAGGAACTCTGTTAAACATTATAGGCATTATATGGTTTACTGCCCCATATAATATA
The DNA here is from genome assembly GCF_009764565.3 of Dermochelys coriacea. Classification (NCBI taxonomy): domain Eukaryota; kingdom Metazoa; phylum Chordata; order Testudines; family Dermochelyidae; genus Dermochelys; species Dermochelys coriacea. The sequence continues at coordinate 54,780,341 of NC_050070.1, forward strand.
TCCGTTTCAGTAAAGCTACTCAAGTGTCCAAGTTTAAAATTTGTTTTCGGTTAACATTTGTGGGATGTTTCAAGCAAAACACAATTGCTTGAAAATTTTGAAGAACACTGCTGACAGTGAGTATTTCTGGGAATTGTTTGTGGTATTAACACAGTTCTGTTTATAACCAACCTACATTACCAATTTACCAGAGTAGAAACCAAGACATTGAGGCCAGATTGGCTCCTCTGGGAGGTGAAACGAAAAATTGTTTGTTTAGGACGTTGTCTGTCCAGCCAAGAAGATTGGACCTACAATGTGGAACCGAACGTCAAGGTGGAATGTTGCATTACTAGCTTTGCTTTCTGATGCTAACATAAAAATGGATGTTAAATGCCTGTTTTGTAATTGTCATGAAAGATGATATCATGGTGGTCCTTAAACAGGAAGCATCAATTTAAAGATTACAGCTATAGCTACAGACAGAACCAGGTTTCCACACAAATTGAGCTCCAGATTTGTTTCCCTCTCTCACCAGGAGCCACACCCCATTGGGAACTCTATAGAGCACACAAAGACAAATAAACTATAATTATTACAAATGAGCACCAGGTGCACATTTCAGACAAGGAAAAAGTACTTGTAGGTAAGTACATTTTACCTTTCTTCCTCACAGACACTTGGTCTCTGTGATCCATTACAACTAGGAAGCAGCCAACAGTAAAATTTTCACAAATGGAACGAAAGCTTAAAACTTCAAGATGAAAAACTGCTCTTATTTCTAGCTGGATTTTTCTGTTTGCATGTTTTTTGTTGGTTTTTGCTCTTCTTCCTTTCCCCACCATATGAAGGGTTTTAATGAAGGAAAATCAAGAGAAACGGCAGAACCTTTTTGTCTGAAAGTCATCTCAGACAAAGATCATGAATGTTTTAAAGTGGTAAGTAGCAGAATGCACTGGAGACCAGATAAACTTATAGCAAAATTACTTGATTGAAGCAGTTTGCTGTTCTGCACAGGAAATGGTCACATGGTCAGTTGAGTGATCCTTCACAGAAGAAGGGAAGTCTCTCATGAACAATATTTAAGCCTGACAGACTCCTGGATGTGTCCACCTGGAAATAGTGGATGTCCATATTTGGTGATTCCTGTAATCATAAAACTGTGTCTGATTTTCTTCAAGGGTTTGTTTAGCCAAAATAGAATTTCAGTGCGCTTAGCACATCTAAAGCGTACAGCTGATTCTTTTAGTTGTGGAGGGGCTTTACAAAACGAGGAGGGCAAAACAATGTGTTTGTATGAAAGCCATAATTTTGGGAGAAAACAAATTCTGATGCAGGTCTGAGAATCACCTCATCTGCATGGAAGCATTCTAGATGGATAAGACTCCCAAACTTACAAACTCTCCCAGATAACGTAACTGTAATTGCTATTGATAGCAGGAAAACATTTAATTGAAAGTACAGAAAAGACATCCATATATTCCAAAACAAGTCTCGGATTACCTGAAGCATCAAGTCATTCTGTCAGTCTCTTGACAGTGTCTCTGCAGAGATGCTCTAAGGAATTGGGAACTATAAGGCTTCTGAAAATAGGGCTAGAAGTGAAAGGAATAGGCTAAAAGGTTCATACCACTGTGACTTGAAATCAGTAGACTCAGATCCAATCAAGAACTCATCTAGAAGAAACGTCAGTGTATCCCTGGATTTGAGACAAAATGCCTGTCCTTTCAGGAGCACAAGAGGATCAAGGTCTCAGAATCTCTTGAAATAACTAGATTGGTGGAGAGTTTCTGAATCTGAGCAGGAAGCCCATACTCTTTCCTAAATATTTATGCTCTGAAGGGTGAAAACCCTGTCAGGTTTCTGGGGCTTCAGGTCTAGGAGTTAGACAAGATCCTGGAATACAAATCTTCCTCCAGTCCAGGAGGTTCAAAGATGCTGGACTGACATCTGCAGGAGTCAGAGATACTGTAGGTGCCTGAGCAATTAGGTTTCTATTAATTGCTTGAGAAGTCAACGATTTAGTTCTCATATTCATTCATCCAACCGTTGTCTGTTTAGTCAGTTGACCTATGGACTGCTCTTTTGCTCAAATGTAGGTGGTTTTAATCATTAGATGCCTTAAGCTGTCAGCTCCTCTGAACAGAAGCTGTTCTTAATGAGGTCTTAGAAAGCAGCCAGCCCACAGTTTACACTGTTATAAAGAAATAATGTAAGTAATAAGTAATCAACAAACTTCCTGCTCTAGGAGCAAGAGAATTTCCCTTACTTCATTATTCATTTGTACTTTCTTGTTCCAGCCTAGAAGCGTAAGTATGTCATGGAGGTTCTGTTGCTTTTTCATGTGAATGGCAACCAAATGCAGAGGGAATCATGAGAATAAAGAACGAAGCACTTTCTGAACTGTTTAATCACCTTCTTATTTCTAGAAAGTTGTTCTGGTGCACAACGGTTTGCCTTGAATTCATAAATTAATAGATTCCTAGATACCAAGGCCAGAAGAGACCATTATGATCATCTAGTCTGACATTCTGTGTAACACAGGCCATTGAATGTGGCCTATCTGAGATCCTTCAATGGTGTAGAAGATTATGTGGTTCCTGATTCCAGAAATTTCACTGATAATCTGGAAAAATTGTAGAATACAGAGGTGTATCATAATCATGCAACAGTTTCCACATCCAGTCATCATCATAAAAAGTAACTGAAATTCCTGGAGGGCAAATACTTGGTGTTCCCAGGAGAAATACAAACTGCAGGAATGCTTGACAGAAGGCATGGGGTTTGGACAAATCTTGAAAGAATATATAGGAAAAGTAGATGAAGCTGAGGCACTCCAGATGTTGAAAAGTCCAGTCAGTATGTACCGATACTGTTTTTGTACAGGTAGATTATAACAAGTCATCTATCACATTCCTCTCATATACTGGCAATCAGGAGTTACCATCAGACTTGTGAGAATACAGGGAACAGAAAAGAAGCCAAAGGACATTGCCTAGAATTGGAAGTGGGTCTGCAAGTGTGACCATCATTGTATAAGAACAGAGACTAGAATGTTGCAAAATTCAGGGAACATTAGTGGCACAGATATATTGGTACACAGAGACATCATTAGTTATAGGACAATGAAAATCCTAAGGAGAGATCTCCCACAATAATCTTGACAAAGTTAAAAAAGTATGGATTGGATGAATGGACTATAAGGTGGATAGAAAGCTGGCTATATCGTTGGGCTGAATGGGTAGTTATCAATGGCTCAATGTCTAGTTGGCAGTCGGTATCAAGTGGAGTGCCCCAGGGGTCGGTTCCGTGGCCAATTTTGTTCAACATCTTCATTAATGATCTGGATGACAGGATGGATTTCACCCTCAGCAAGTTTGTGTATGACACTAAGATGCAGGGAGAGGTAGATACACTGGAGGGTAGGGATAGGGTCCAGAGCGATCTAGACAAATTGGAGGATTGGGCCAAAAGAAATCTGATGAGGTTCAACAAGGACAAATGCAGAGTCCTGTACTTAGGACGGAAGAATCCCCTGCATTGCTACAGGCTGGGGACCGACTGGCTAAGCAGCAGTTCTGCAGAAAAGGACCTGGGGATTACAGTGGATGAGAAACTGGATATAAGTCAACAGTGTGCCCTTGTTGCCAAGAAGTCTGTTAAGGTTTCTTTCCCACTCTGAACTCTAGGGTACAGATGTGGGGACCAGCATGAAAACCCCCCTAAGCTTATTTTTACCAGCCAAGGTTAAAACTTCCCCTAGGTACAAACTTTTTACTTTTTGTCCTTGGACTTTATTGCTGTCACCACCAAGCGTCTAACAAATATAATAGGGAAAGAGACCACTTGGAAACATCTTTTCCCCCAAAATCCAAGCCCTACACCCCCTTTTCTGGGGAAATCTTGATAAAAATCCTCACCAATTTGCATAGGTGAACACAGACCCAAACCCTTGGATCTTAAGAACAACGAAAAAGCAATCAGGTTCGTAAAAAGAATTTTAATAGAAGAAAAAGTAAAAGAATCACCTCTGTAAAATCAGGATGGTAAATACTTTACAGGGTAATCAGATTCAAAACATAGAGAATCCGTCTAGGCAAAAAGTTAAGTTACAAAAAGACACAAAAACTGGAATATACATTCCATTCAGCACAATTTATTTTATCAGCCATTTAAACAAAACAGAATCTAACGCATATCTAACTATATTGCTTATTAACTCTTTACAGGAGTTCTGACCTGCATTCCTGCTCTGATTCCGGCAAAAGACAAAACACACACAGACAGAAAGAACCCTTTGTTCCCCCCTCCCCGCTCCAGCTTTCAAAATATCTTGTCTCCTCATTGGTCATTTTGGTCAGGTGCCAGCAAGGTTATCTTTAGCTTCTTAACCCTTTACTGTTAAAAGGGTTTTGCCTCTGGCCAGGAGGGATTTAAAGGTGGTTAGCCTTCCCTTTATATTTATGACAAAGGCTAATGGCATATTGGGCTGCATTAGTAGGAGCATTGCCAGCAGATTGAGAGAAGTGATTATTCCCCTCTATTCGGCACTGGTAAGGCCATATCTGGAGTACCATGTCCAGTTTTGGGCCTCCCACTACAGAAAAGATGTGGACAAATTGGAGAGAGTCCAGTAGAGAGCAACAAAAGTGATTAGGGGGCTGGGGAACATGATTTTACAAGGAGAGGCTGAGGGAACTGGTCTTATTTAGTCTGCAGAAGAGAAGAGTGAGGGGGTATTTGATAGTAGCCTTCAACTTCCTGAAGGGGCGGTTCCAAAGAGAATGGAGCTTGGCTGTTCTCGGTGGCAGATGACAGAACAAGTAGCAATGGTCCCAAGTTGCAGTGGGGGAGATCTAGGTTGGATTTTAGGAAAAAATATTTCACTAGGAGGGTGGTGAAGCTCTGGAATGAGTTACCTAGGGAGGTGGTGGAATCTCTTGTTAGAGGTTTTTAAGGTCCGGCTTGACAAAGCCCTGACTGGGATAATTTAGTTGGCATTGGTCCTGCTTTGAGGAGGGGGTTAGACTAGATGACCTCCTGAGGTCCCTTCCAATCCTAATCTTCTATGATTCTACTATCTCTATCAGAAAGATCTGGATTCCATGCAGAAATGGGCCTTGCACACTGTCAGGATGGACAGAACCTGTGCTGGGTAAAATTTGCTTGTTCTCTTTCCTGCCAGGAAGAATCTTGAATGAACAACCCCAAAAAATCCTCAGGAAAAGTAGTAACTATTTCTGGTGAAATGAGGTTTGCAATGCTGTTCTTCATCACCTATTTGTTACTGGTCTAGAGGAAGGAAGGTTAACAGGATGGGTGAAAGAGAGAAACTTGAAAATATGGCAAGCATCTTGGGTGGTTTTGAAAACTCATCTGTCTGATATGTGTTTTTCTAAATTGATTTAGAAAGCTTAAAATCTTTGGAAGAAAGATCTGTTCCAAGGGGGAAAATGGTAGGAGCCCAAGGTGATGGTTTTCCTCCTTTCTTTCACTTTCTCTTACCCTTTGGGATGCACTTTATGTGTGTCATTATACAAAAAGGCATCTTATTGAAGGCTGGAACTAACCACCTCAGAAATTGTAGAGCAAACCCCCGTAATACACTGGCCACTTCTGAGTTCACAAAGGACCCACTGCCACATCCAGAGTCTCTTTCTAGGCAGTTTTATTTTCCACAAAATAAGCAAAATCAGAACAGTTCTTCAGTCCACCCTGGGCTACAGTTGCTATGTTTTTTTCCCCCCTTCACCTGTCAGTCCTTCCCATTTTAGGGCTTCCTGCAGGAATCATCCATGCTCCATTCTTTGAGCACAGCCTCCCTGGGCTTCCACCCCTGAGAGACTATATTTTCCCCCAGCAGGTTTCCCTTGCCTCCCATCCCAGGGAGTCACTCTCAGGGAACTTCCTGCTTCTGGCCTGTCTCCCTATTCCCAGGGAGCAGTCAGTCAGAGCCCCATGTCTGCATGTTCTCGGTCTTTCTCTCTCTGCCCCTTTCCTGACTGACTGTCAGGCCTGATTCAGCCAGGCTTCCCCCTGTAGGGTCCAGGTGCCTTCTCATTTAACCCAGTTGGGGTCAGCTGACCACACACAGGTGCAGTGGCCCAGCCTCTTCTTAAAGGGACAGTGTCAATCTGAGATACTCCCAGTCTACTGCGCAGCTCTGCTGCTGCTAAGGAGGGAGGTGGGGAGAGCAAAGCTGGGCCGGAGCACTAATGCTTGATGCCCTTGCTCAGGCAGAATTTTTTTGTGAGCTTTGAAACCTTGCAGAAGTTATTTTACAGCTGTTTAACTTTTCTTCCTTTAAAGCTGATATTTTAATGCAGGGTCACTGCCATTCAGATTGTCCATTAGAGCTGGTAGGCTGATAGCATTAGCATCTGTACATTCTTAGCAATGTTGCTCATATGAAATTTGCAACCTTGTTCAATGTAATGGAAGGCTAGGTAAATCTGGCACACATGAAGGGAGACTAGAAGGAGAAATGCTTAATCAAACCTCTGCCTGCAGATTCCAATTCTGGCAGTATTCTCTAGGCTACTCTACTGCAATACGAAAAGGCATTGGTAGGAGTGGCTGGATTAGACCACACTAACTGAAATGGGGCCAAACAGAAAGCTTATTGGGAACTGATAGGCTAGTAATAGCATGGTGTAGAAAAAGGTAATAGTATTTCATGGAGGATTTAGATATGCTGACATTTTGGTTTAGTTCTGATTTGGAACCAAAATCAAAAAATCTGAAGTTCTCGGCAAAAGGTAAGCCAAGACGCCTGGAAGTAGGAGCCGGGAAGCCTACTTTTTTAGGATTCAAACAGACTGAAAGAGGTGAAGGATTTTCCTGCCTTTCTGATTTGCAGCCTCCTTGAAACGCTTCTGGACACTATATTCACCCCAGCCAAAATAGAAAAAAAAATAGCCTAGTACTTCTGGCTTGTTGCTTCCACATGCCAGGTCCTGCTGCTGGATTTCCACCCCAAACATTTTAAGGCTAGTCTTTAAGGCTGCCACATTGTGGCTGTTGGAGTCAGCTCTTGCTGCAACCTTCATTTTGGCATGAGAGCACTGAGCAGCTTGGGAGATCCGGGCAGAGTGAAGCTCCAAAAACAGCTCTTGCTGCTGCATTTCTGCCACAAACAGATACTAATGAGAGAGAATTTGAATTTTCATTTTTTCCCCCTCAACTTTTAGCACATACACTTTGGTAATTACATAAAAACTCACGTCTGATCTTGTTGTTTTTCTGCTATCAATTGATTGCCTGCCATTGGTGACAATCACTCACATTACATTAAAGAAACACTTTGTTACATTGACAAGATTATTGTTCACCAAACCCATTGAAATTAGACACATCCTTCGTTGGTGTAAAATGCTGTATCTTCTTTGAGTATCTGGCACTGGAGATTATAGCAAGCATCTGCATTGCCTTTATAATGATGAATGTCATTATTTCATCCTGGCTAACACTGCTGAATCCCTTCCTAGCCATTAAAATGCAGGCACTCCTGTGTGTGACTTCAGACACACCGTTTATGTTTGAAGTCAGGAACATGATAGCTTATCTTAATACATTACAGAAGAAATAAGGGTAATCTAGCCTGTATGGATTTCCTAAGAATGCAATTATGACCTCAAGATTAAAACATTATAATTTAGTTCTACAAGAGCCAGAGTAGACAGCACCTTAGTTTAACAATACATCTCATCTGATGGATGGTACTTCCAATATCTAATGTGCTTGGACTCAATACTACTTATAAGGAATAGTGCCTTCCTTGAGTTCCCAACACCAGCTTTTGAAAACTTAATGATGCATAGATGTCACCGTGACCTACCAGAACTAAACTGGCTTGCCCTCATTTAGTAATGGTTCTTAAGGTTTAACAATGTCAGTGAACAAAGTGGCATGGTGTTGCGATCCCTGAGATACAACTTGGAACTGGGGTACCGCTGTGCCCCCTTAATTGTCCCCTATTTTATATCCTCAATAGATGTGACTGGAAAACAGTAGCCCAGAGAGCTCCTTGTAGGCTTTGCAGAGTCACGGAGTTGAGCAATCCCCCATTGTATGATTCTTGAGCAGTAGAGTGACCAATATCCTGATTTTATAGGGACAGTACAGATTTTTGGGTCTTTTTTTTATGTAGGCTCCTATTACCCTTCACCCCCTGTCCTGATTTTTCACACTTGCTGTCTGGTCACCCTATTGAACAGTCCTCTTACAGAATTGTAAATACGTTGATTATAACTCCCCTGCTGATTAATGGTAATTTAATACCCTCCTGGGACTGGGTCACCTCCTTTGTTGTCACTGAAGAATTAGCAGTGGAGACTCTCAAACTTACAACATATTTTAGTAACAACCATATAGCAAAATGTGATCATTTTATACATATGAATGATATACATACTTTGACAGAACAATGGGTTTCAGCAGATCAGGACCTGTCATATGATATCTTACATGTCAAGCTTTGTATGAAATATAATTATATGATGGGTGAATATGGGTGTTCCAGGGTGATGCTTTGAGGTACAGACTTCCATACATGGCTGCAGTTACATAACAGGTCCTAAAGGGACCATTTGTGATGTGTTACATTCGTTCATATTCATCTCCTTTGGGTATATTTTCTCTTATAAATGCTGCTGCCTCTTTTCCTAAACACAAATGTTATTATACAACAATCTCCTAATTTTTCTGATGTGCTTTCATTCCTCCCATCCCCCACTAAACCTATAATAATAAACTCAGAGTTTTATAAAGTAAATATACCTAGTCTACTTGCATTCTGTAACTTCATATTGTTTCATTTTGTGCATCACTAGGTTTATAATCTTGTCTTTATTTATTTCTTCACATACCATTATTCACATTATTCACATTCACATTATTATGTATTTCTTCACATGCCAGTGAAATTTCTGCCGTAGAACTAATGTGATAATTATAGAGTTATAGTTTTAAATAGTGGCATCTTATGCCAATACTCTATGTGTGAGAGCACAGACCTATAAAGTTGTCCTATTTAGTAATAAATAGTTACTACTCATTTTAAAAGGCAGGTGTAGTTTTATGTTTCTGTTAGGACTGTTAGAAATATATCTCCTATTGGCACTTAATAATTACAGAGATAAAAACTTTGTTCTAAAAATCAGTTACATAACATGTCATTTATGTGTCATTTGCATTGATTTTATTTCTTTTTATCTTTATGACAAATATTATGATACTCTATTAAAAATAATCGGGATGAAGAAAGTGCATGCCAAAATCCCTTGAATCCTAGTAATATATACTTCCAGAATTATTGTAAGGTAGTTTATCTTCCCCACCTCCCACTGTGTAATATAACTCTCATTCAGCAGATAGTTGAGTCTGCTATTTTTCTGTTGCTGTCTTATTCTTAAAGTACTAAAATCCATGTGTGCATACTGCCTAGGATTAGGGAGCTCTCAATGCTAATCTAAGCAAGTACAGTATGCTTTTAGGCACTTACTATGTCAGGATGAATTTGGGATGCTTTTTCATACTGGTGTTCCACTTAAAATTACTTTTGTGCGAATGGAAAAAACTGTACCCTTCAGTTTTTCAGTAGGATAATCTCTGTGATTTTAATTATGGACCTTATACTTATCCATTGTTCCAGAAATTGGTTTGTGTCATTTAAAACTAAAATTGCTTGGGCTTAGATTTTACCTGCACTGACAAGAGTTGCATACTTAACATAGATAGCTAGCCTCATCTCAGTGATTGAAAATGTACATGTGAAACTTCACAAATGGTGAGATGGGAATATACCCTCCTCTCCTCCTTTGTGTTACATGAAGGAGAAATATACTCAATTGGCATTGCAATTCCAAGTAACAAAGATCTTGAAGATGTCATTTATTTTTAATGGTGTATTTCAGCTAGCCAGGAGCCATTTCAGTCATGTTCATTCCTGCGGCTCGATCCATAAGAATGGCCATACTGGGTTGGAACAATGGTCGATCTAGCCCAGTAACTTGTCTTCTGACAGTGGCCAATGCTAGGTGCTTCAGAGGGAATGAACAGAACAGGCAATCATCAAGTAATCCATCTCCTGTCGCCCATTCCCAGCTTCTGGCAAACAGAGGCTAGGGATACTCAGAGCATGGCGTTGTGTCCCTGCCCATCCTATTTTATAGCCATTGATGGACTTATTCTCTATGAATTTATCTTGTTCTTTTTTGAACCCTGTCATAGTTTTAGCCTTCACAACATTCCCTGGCCAAGAGTTCCACAGGTTGCCTGTGCATTGTGTGAACAAATAAAAGGAAGTATTTCTTCACACAGATCCAACTTCCATGAAAATGAATGGAAAGACTTGCATCGATTTCCAAGGGAGTTAGATTGGTCTCTAATGACAATACTAACTAAACCGCCTTGGTTAAATTAGCAGAGCTAATTTTAAAGAATGGAAGAGGAATAAAACTGAAAAAAACATTATCTAGCATGACAATGAAAAGTCTTATACCAAGCACATACCACATTCTTTTAAGTTATGCTGAATGCCAGATCTGTTAAAGTGCATTGATTTTCCTGTGAATTCCAATACTTTCTAATCACAAAGAAATTATTTTGCTTTCCTCTGTGACTAACACAAATATGTGGGAGTAAGATTAAAGAGCTATATACAGTATTGGAATTAAGTCTCATTTTTAAATGGCCCATAAACTAATAAGATATAGTGACTCACTTAAGCTGCTTGTATTAGAGAAAATCTTGCAAAAATTCAGCAGAACCCCATTTTGTTGCTGAAATTATAGCTGTAGCATGCTAAGCCAGCTTTTTACAATAATACAGACTTCTTAAAAAGCCAGAAGGCCTGGATAAACTGGGTCTGGAAGTCTTTTACATGAAAGCTGTGGAATTAGGCTACCTGATGCACTCATGATATAAAGATTTTCTTTTAAATTGGGATATAATTAAGACAGTTTAGATTTAAATACAGTCCATATAGTTTAAACAAAATATTTGTCCTTAATAATGTCATTTAGTTTATGAGCCTTCTGTAATTTATCTTACCATATATGTATGATGAATGATGCCCATACTTTGAGTACAAAATAATATTGTCTACACAGTATGCAGGAAGTCAGACTAGATGATAACAATAATGGTACTTTTCCATCTGAAAAGCTGTGAGTCTATATACTGAGATGAGAATATGCCCCATAGGTTTCTGAGCTCAAGGTGAAGTAACAAGTTGCAGCAAAAGAGTTTTGTGTTGTCGCAAATGAAGATAATCTGAACAAACAAACAAAAACATCAAAAATCAAGTAAGTAGTGAGTGATTTTCAGATGGTGAAGTATAAATTTTGAGGAATTCAAAACAACAATAGGATTTTAAAGGTGAATAAAAGAGACAAAACTTAAAGATCAGTCGAGAAAGAAGACGTGAGTTGGTCTGTCATTGCCTCTGGAATATATCTTTTTTAAAAAAAATCTCTCGTTCTCTAGTGTGCGACTTATGAACAGCTTCTTTAAACAATGTGTCTTAAGGGTTATATTTTTAGCTTGGTGCATAGAGAATTGGACATGAAAATCCCATTAACAGTAATAGTTGTTTTAACTCCCCATACACACTTCTGCTTGGTGTATAATCCCTAAATGTTAAATTATTTGTAGGCATCACCTCCTTTAATTACACAATGCCCTATACATGAGTGCAACTTTTTAAAGCATTGACCTTTTCTAAACAATGCATCCTCAGCAGGACATCATGTATACAGTGAACAGTATTTTCCATGCTTGTGTGGCATAAGGAGTACATAACCTTAAATACTGCATGCAGATAGTGGAGAGTTCGGTTTTAACAATGTGCGATAGTGCTAAAAAGTTTAAATCCAAAACAACTCTCGTTCTGGATAAAGCTGTATGCTATTTGTAATTTCTAGATTGTGTTGCATATTATCCTTGTAAAATGCCACATACCATTTACAATGCTTTTCAAAAAAAGGTAAAACCATGTTAACTATTGTGTTTCATGAGTGAACGCAGCTCAAAGTTAGTGGGAATTGTGCACTTGAAATGAAAGGAGAATGTGCGTTTAAGAAGCTTAACTGACATAAATAGAATATAAACTTTAATATTTTTCTTTCAAAGTTTTTGATCTATTAATAAAAAGTTAAGGTTTACCACCAAACACTTAAATCCATGTGGAAGTATTTTTTTTTAAATTTATGTGTATTTATGCTGGCTTCCAAACACTTGTAAGTTTGGGTTTTTTTGGAATGTGTTGATTTTAAGCTGGAAGAAAAATGAGTGGGTGCAGACTTAAGATTAGTGTAGGAAAAACTATCCTATGTAGAATATGCATTTTCAAAGATAGCTCCCTAAAGTTAGTCACCTTTTTCCACATTTAGACACAGGCTCAGGCAGCTTAAGAGATGCTTTGCTCCATTGCAATGTACCGATTTTGCTGCAGGTACCACAGCAAAGTAAATTCATTTAAACGACTCTAGGAGTAAATCAGTGGCCTGAGTTTTTGGAGGAGCTGCCCAGGTTACCAAGCCATTATCTTGCCTTTCGGAGAAGAAAGTCAGGTCAGAAGTACCATAACAACCAGAGTGTTGGTGTATGTGCTGTGTTAACCCTGATATTTATCCAGAAAACTGTGAAGTTAATTTTTTACACTGATTTTCAGCCATTTTTTTTATTTTTGTAATAAACACCAATAAATTTCCAGCAACTTGTATACAAAATAAAAAAAGAAAATGAAGGGCCTTAGTTATAGGATAATATTGCACTGGTCATTTATCTAGCTGCAAAGAGGCTTGGTTCAGAAGAAATGATTTGTGAATTTGATACCATTAGAAAGTTGGCACCATCACAGCCAGACACTTTCAGGACAGGTGGAAAGTATGAGCCAATCTGGAAGGCCTAATGGTGCCTTCCATGAAGATCAACAGAGAAATACATTAGTAAAAGTCACAGACATCAAATCTTTTAAAATACCTGGGTGGGGGGTATTTTTGTCTTCAAGAAATCTTGTTCAAATAGGGAGTCTCTCTATCATCCATCAGCCTGCCACTAGATACTAATCAGAGTTTAAACAAAATCTATTTTAGGTACTGTCAGTTGTCAACCTGGCATAGACATATCTAGTATTAATGAATCAAGCTGTGCACTTCTCACAGTAAAGGTCTTTTTTATGATGCCCTTGTAACCCATATTTACACTTACTATCTATTGGGTCTTTGAAAACACATTTTTGATAATATGCAGAGTCTTCAGTTTCCTAGAAGACTCATATAGAATAGAAATTTTGTTTAATAATACATTGTAAATGGAAATGCAAAGTAAAGTTTCACATATAATTATTTTAGTTTTAGTAGTATCCTCCTCAGTACATTAAAATTTAATATATGCTGTACAAAAAGATAAGATTAGCATAAAATTTATTTTGCACTCTTAGGTACATAACTGTTCCAAAGGGCATGATCCAAAGCCCATTGAAAGACTCACATTGACTTTAATGGGCTTTTGACCAATCCCATCCTCTATTGGATGTGAACAATTTGGAACACTTAACTGGCAACAGTATAATGTGTCATGGTTGAAGAAATGGCCTAGTCACTTCTACAGGGATAATAAGAGCTCATAACAAGTAATTGATTGTATTATCCCGTTTTTTATCTAAACAGTAGAAAGAGGAAGTCTTGTAATTACCAGAATTGCAGAAGAATGTAATAATTGCTAAATTTCATTGTTTGTCCTGTGATAATAGCAAAATGTCTACTAAACAAGCTGTGACAGAATGTAGCGAAAATATCTAAGTATAAATATGTAAGTTCCAGGGATGCACTCTGATGTATTGTATTTACGCAGTTACACATGCATGACTCTTGAAGTATGTACAGTAGATATAGTAGGTATATTCTGATAGTGATGTGTAATGTTTAAACTTCATAGACCCTGGTTCCTGTAATTATTACATACCAGAATTAACGTGTATTAAGATCCTAATTAAAGGAAGCATCCTTGTGCAAACTGGCACTTTAGCATGTGCTTAAGTTTCACTGAAGTCAATGGGACTTAAGCATTTGTTTAAAGTAAACACATTTAAGTAATGTTCTTAATGTGATGTATTTAAGCATTGCTTAAGTACAGATCTGAATTGGAACCTAAAGGTGGTAAAACTAATTTGGCCAATGTGATGATAACCAGATTAGCTGTTTTCCCATGTCTTGGGAAAAGTTCTGTGCCCAGAACTTTTTGAAGGTAAATGTTTGGTTTTGTTAAATCCTCATCTTTCTTACTTTTGCTCACCATGTCTCTACTGCTGTGGCTCATCTCAGGGATATTTTGCTTGCTTCTGTCCACTAGTAGAAATTGTCAGAGAAGAAACCTTTCCTTTCCTTTCTCCCCCCATAACGTTCTAATTGGTGATGTGGTGAAGTGTTCAGGGAATGTGGCTGATGCACTTCCCACAACATATCTATTACTGGTGGATAGATCACCACATGAAAACTTCTCCTAATGGCAGAAGGACACACAACCTCTGATGAGGAAGCGCCAATGGTAGGTAGTAGGAAAGCTGACATTCTCAAAGCTAAAGCCAGATATGGGAAAGATCTCCATAACAAGGCAGACTCTCTAGCTGCATCATTAATATATGTCACAAATATTTCCATCTTATTTTCTGAATAACTTTTGAGATGGGTGATTGTCAAGTTTTCTGACAAAGCTTGACATTTGTTACTCATTCTATTACCTAGTATTTTTCTAAGACATTTGAACATCTTATCTTTGGTGGTTTTCCAGCTTTCATATCCTAATGTTAAGATGGAGATAGTATTTGAGTTGAAGATTAATAGGTTAGTGTTTAAATTTTACATTTTGGATGACCAAATCTTCTTTAAGTTGGTAAATGTAGCTTCTGCCTTGATAATGTGTGACATTATTTCCTACTGGACATTGCCTTTGGCTTGCATGTTATTGCCAAGATACGTAAATTGACTTCTACTGTATTCCTTTGCTTTCTAAAGTAATGTTGGAATTAGGCATTGCTGGGGTTATCATTACATTTGTTTTCTTGTAACTGATTATTATAGGATCACACATCTTTTATGTGATGCTGGACAGTTATTTGGTCTTTGTGTGTTGCTAGAGCTGTCATTTAGAAGAGCTATGTTGTCAGCAAAATCTTGATCTTGTACTTGTTGAGTCATGCGATCCCAGTTTTGTTTACCCATACTCTTCTTCTCATAATGCCATAATGACAATGCCAAACAGTAGAAGTGAGAGTTGTTGGACACCAGTGTCTATTTTGAACCATTGAGTCAAATCTGTGTTTACTTTAACTGTGTATATTGCACTTTGATATAAATTCTTAATGCTGTTATGTGGGATAGTGCCTCTTAAAATATTTGAAAGTGAATTTTGGCTCTTTTCTGAAATTAATGCACTCTTCAAACTAATTGCACTCACCAATTAGTACAAACAATGCAATGTGGTAACATTATGTCAGTATGATATTGAGCTTATATTTTCAGGCAATATGTCAGAGGTTGGTGATACAGAACTAGTGAGACCAAATCTAGAACACCACTAACCGTACTGGGAACTTTAGTACTCAACAGATTCAAACACTTACAGAGAATTAAGAGAGAAGGATTATCAAATTATTAAAATGCTAGAGAAATCTTTTTACAAGGAAAGTTTAAAAGAAACAAATTATTTCTACATTGCTGTAAAAAGCTGTACTTTCTGATGATACATAACAAAAGTTGTCCTGCTGCAAACTAACAAGGAAAGATAATGGTTTTGAGTAGTATGCTGCATTAAATCTGACCTAGGATAATATATATTGTGACGGGGCAAGGCCAGATGGCAATGGAAGAGTAGTGGGAGATAGATATATTAGCTCCAGGCTAAACAAATCCCTGGTACCAGGTTAAGTGACATGGAAGCTGCTCCAGGTCAATTAAGACACCTGGGGCCAATTAAGAACTTTCCAGAAGGCAGGGAGAATGCTATGTTGATTGAGACACCTGAAGCCAATCAGGGGCTGGCTGAAACTAGTTAAAGCCTCCCAGTCAGTCAGGTGGGTGTGCAAGTCAGGAGCTGTGGGAAGAAGTTGTACTGTTGGAGAGGCTGAGTAGTACACACCATATCAGGAACAAGGAAGGAGGCCCTGAGGTAAGGGTGAAGTGGAGCTTGAGGAAGTGAGGGCTGCTGTGGGGGAAGTAGCCCTGGGAATTGTACGTCATGTTTCTAAAAGGTCAGCTACCATAGCTGATTCTAATTTTAGGTTGCATTAACAGAGGCATAGCATGCACGTCACATGAGGTGATAGAACCACTCTATTCATTGCTGGTTAGGCCTCTGCTGTAGTGCTTGTCCAGTTTTAGTCAACAATGTATAGAAAGGATGTAGAGAAACTGGAAAGGATCCAGAGGCAAGTGACAAATATGATCAAAGGGATGGAAACCAAACCATCTGAGCAAAGGCTAAAGGAAACGGGTATGTTCAGTTTGCACAATAGGAGATTAAGGTGGGGACACACATGATAGCAGTCTTCAAATAGTTGAAAGGCTGTGTAAAGGGGCTAGCTGGGGCTTGACCCTCTCCAGGGCGGTGGGGAGCCACACCGGCTCACTACACACAGCTGAAGATTGGGGAATTAGTTCGGTCGCGGAAGTCTTCCCTGGCGGCTCTTGTAGAGGCAGAAAATAAGTACAATTATGCCGGGGGCCCTAGCTCAGGGTGGGGCAATAATGCGTTAGGAGCTCAGGCCCTCAGGCAGAGCTGAGCAGTAACAATACAAACGGTTCTGAGCCCAGGCCCTAGGTCAGAGTGGGGCAATAATGAGTTGGGAGCTCAGGCCCTCAGGCAGGGCTGAGCAGTGACAGTACAAACAGTAGTGAGCCCAGGCCTACAAATGGGTTGGGAGAGGGAGAGACTGCCACCCACGAGTTGGGGGCAGGGGGGACGCAGAACCTCCCACTCCACTGCGTCCCAGCCCAGGGCCCTAGCAGGGGTAGAAGACCCGCTGCTGTGTCAGTAGGGATCCTGGCCGCAACACACTGACATGGGCTCTGGCAGTGCTACAGCCAGACTAGGGTCGGCTGCCCCCGGGCTATTTCCTGACACCCTCTCTTGTGGTACTTGAGTCCTCCAGGGGGTCCAGTACCATAGGTTCCTTGGGGTAGCAGGCGAGCGGCAGGCCCAGCAACTCCTCCAGGTACTGGGCACAGGGCAGGTCCGGCAACTCCTCTGGGTAGCGGGCACAGGGCAAGTCGGGCCAGTCCTGGCGTGCACCTTGAGCCACAAGGGCTTCTCAGTCGCAAGCTAGGCTGGAGGCGGCTGGCCTCTCCAGTGGCTGGCCCTCCAGTGAGCTCTGAGGGCAAGCCTTTATACTTCCGGGTTGCCGACTGACACTCTGAGCGGCAGGCTCAGAGCTCACTAGCTCCGCCCACTCCGGCCTCCGGATGGGCTCGTCCCTCTCCGGGGCAGCAGGGAGCCACACTGCCTCACTACAGGCTGCCATAACAAAGATGGAGAAAAGTTGTTCTCTCTTTGCCAGAGAGGACAGGACAAGAGGCAATGGTTCAAACTATAGCATAGCAGATTTAGATTAAATCTCAGGAAAAACTTCCTAACTGTAAAAACAGTAGGACAATGGAACAGACTAACCGGGGAGGTTGCAGAAGCTTCTTCACTGAAGGTTTTCAAAAGAAGGCTGGGTAGCCATCTGTCTTGGATGTTTAGACACAATAAATTCTGCATTTTGGTAGGGAATTAAACTAGATGACTCTTGTGCTCCTTTCTAATCCTGTGGTTCTATGAAACACCTTAGGAGGCTGGGTCTGTTTTAAAAGTCAGATTCTCAGCACAAGCATATTATGTTAATCTGGTCAATTCTTTCCAAAATCTGAAAGTGTAATGTCAGAAGATTCATATTTTAGCATAAATTATTTAGTGAAAAGTTCAATTTCTTTGTAGCAGTGGGGCCTGAGGCATCAGAATGTGGGCATTTTATCCTGCCATGGATAAAGTCTATGCCATGGGAGATTATAGTTCCTCACAGTAATTAATTTCAAGCTTTTTACTAGTTGTCCCTAACTTTCATAGCACAACTTTTTCCCATTAGACTTTCCTTCTCCCTTCAATTTCCATGTCCATTATCCATTATCACATAGCATCATCTAATTCCATGGACAAGAGGGCTGACATTCACATCCCAGACTCTTCAGGCGCTTTCAAGGCAATTGCTAGGGCATTGGATATCTCTCAATAGAGGTCTAAGAAGAAAATCTGCACACTGCTATCAGTCCCACCTTCTGTACTACCAAGAAGAAATAAATCAATCTTAGCTGTAAGTCAAACTATGTGTTACTGAAATAAGATCTATGCTTTTATTTTGCTCACAGAAGCAAGCCTTGAATCTCTGGAATTATAACCTTTAGATTTGGTTGGGTTATTTTTAGTCACAATAGAATTACAACCAAGAAGCAAATTTAGTATAAATCTTTGGTTTATATATATTTTTTAATTAATAGAAATGTAAAAAAATGCAGAATTCCGATTCCAAGGCAATTTCCCCAGTGGTGTAAGTTAAAAACAAAGAATTATTACACTTTATGGGATTCTTTGGAACTGTTCTGGTGCATGTGGTGATAGGTCATGAAACACTATAACCAGATATATAACCAGATAAAAATAGTTCTATATAATTAGGATTGCTTTCTTCTTATTATTTATTTTATGGTAGTTTTCAGTGAATTTAATCAGGATCAGGGCCCTGTTGTGTCATGTGCCATATAAATATAAAGGTAGTTCTTCTTCGAGAGATGTCCCTGTGGGTGCTCCACTTCAGGTCAAGGTGCATCCCAGCATCTTCAATCGGAGATTTCTACAGTAGTACCCCTTGGGATGTGCGCACGCTATGCCTGCCTCTTGAGCTGTCAGTGTTCTAATAGCGCATGCACAGCCCGGGCTCCTCAGTTCCTTCTCTACCATCCCCTGGTAGAGATGGAGTTCAGCAGTGCTCTTTGAGACTAGCTAGTTTGTTTTTTCTCAGTTTAGTTAGATAGTTTGTCATTAGAATTACTACTTGGATAAGTTACATTAGCCATTTTATTTCTTTAAAAAAACAAAAAACAAAAACAAAAAAACCCCTCCACAGTTTCCGACATGCCTGGCTCTCCAGGCTTCAAGAGATGCACCTCATGTAAGGATGCCATCCCCATCTCGGACGGCCATTCACAGTGCATGCACTGCTTGGGGGAGTCTCAGGTATCCCAAAAATGCATCCACTGTAACAAATTGAAAGTGCAGACCCACAAGGACAGGGAGATCAAGCTTAAAATGCTGCTCCTGGAAAACTCCCTCAGACCTGCCTCTGACCCTGGCTAGCAAACCTCTGTGACACTCCCCAGAGGCAAAGGAAAAGCAAAAAATGGCCGGCTTCCTTTACCTTCAGGAGTTGTTTCTCAGTAAAAAAGTTAAAACCGGCTCTCCGGTCTCCGCTGACTCCAGCTCCGCAGCTCAGCACCTTCCACGTGGCAGGCATCGCTGGCACTGACTGTGAGTCGGCTTCCCCACTACACAGTGCCAAGGCTCAGGGCTTCCAGTTGCCCGCCTTTTTCATCTCTCCTATGGACACCTTTGCTAGTACGGTGCCGAGAGCTGCTACAGTACCAACAGCACAAGTGG
The DNA here is from genome assembly GCF_009764565.3 of Dermochelys coriacea. Taxonomy (NCBI): domain Eukaryota; kingdom Metazoa; phylum Chordata; order Testudines; family Dermochelyidae; genus Dermochelys; species Dermochelys coriacea. Next base: position 54,800,009 of record NC_050070.1, read on the forward strand.
CGGCTGCAGCACCGTCCTTTGACCTTGCAGCACCACTTTTACAGCCGCCGCTCTCAGCACCGAGCCTCCTAAGGTCTCCTGCTTCCCTTGCTGTGCCTACCTCAGGGGCTCCTACTCCACTGAGCCAGCTTGCACCCCGGGATAACCTTCGGTGCTCCAGCAGACATCCCAGCAGACTCTGCCTCCACTAACTACACCGGCACTGAATCCTGGTCACTCAGCTCCACAGCAGAGGATTTAAGGGTGTCCCATGTTCCTGACTCTTCTCTTCTCAGCACCAGCCTATCACCAAGACCTTTAGCATCCTACCTTCAGTACTTCCCTACCACTTCAAGCCCCTCCAATGAAGTGTGGGAGGATGAGGAGGAAGAAGAGGAAGAGGAATACGATGACCAGATGTTTTCCTCTCAATTCTCTTCTCAGAGTCAGTTACCTACAACTGGGAGACACATTACAGTACGATCTCCATATCTTCAAGGCTATCCACACTGGTATGGCAATCCCTGGATGGGACCACCTATGCCCCACCCAGGGCAATGGCCACACTGGGGTCCATGGATCTACACTGCACCACACTCAGGTCTTCCACGGGCTTTCCTGGAGGAAAGCTGTCAGACCCTCCACACTGCCTGCTTACACTGAAACCCAGATAAGACCTAAAGTGGCTGCCACCCCTACAGAAGACATTGTCCCACACACCTCTTCTATAGCAATAACACCACAAGATTCCATGTTACCCCCACCACCTCCCGCTACTGATGAACTCACTCACTTTCAAGAGTTGTTTCACACAGTAGTAGAAGAGCTCAAGATTACCCTGGTGGAGGGACCTGAAACACACCACAAGCTTACCGATATCCTGCAAGCTATGACCTCCTCCAAAATAGTCTTACCAATTAATGGGGCCATTATGGAACCTGCTAAAACTATTTGGCAGTCCCCAGCAACAATAACATCCACTAGCAAGAGATTGGACCAAAAATATTTTGTTCCATCTAAGGGTTCTGAGTTTTTATTTACGTAAATTCACCTCACCTAATTCATTAGTGGTCAACATGACAATGTACTCCATCAGACAAAGATAACAAGAGACTGGACTCCTTGAGCTGCAAAGTGTATTCTTCTTCCACTTTGCAATTTAGAGTAGCGAACTCTGCAGCGCTCTTAGCAAAATATGACCACAAAAATTAGCTAAGGTAATGCAATTTTATTGATGATGTGTCGGAGGATAAATGACAACAATTTAAAGCAGTGGTGTCTGAGGGCCACTTGATCTCCTGCACAATTCTACAAGCTTCCCTCAATGCTGCGGACGCAGCAGCCAGATCCATAGCCACGGCCGTCGTCATGTAGCAGTCCTCATGGCTTGCTTCTTCCTCCTTTCCGAAGGAGATACAGAATACAGTTACAGAATACAGAAGATCTCCCTTTTGATGGAGACAAGCTCTTTGCCGCTACAACCAATGAGGTTCTTCACTCCATGAAAGATTCCCATGCCACTCTTTGATCCTTAGGCATCCAAACACCTGCCTCAAAGAAGAGACAATATAGCTATCAGCCATACCAATGACCGTGTTACCATACTTTTGTGCAACATCCACCTTTCAGACAATATGATATGCAACTACAACAACAACATAGGCCCAGGAACCAACGACATCGCCCTCTGCAAACAACAGCGACCCACCCTCCTAACCCAAATAAATAAATCTGAAGTGTTGGTCGAGGGTATAGAAAACCTCGCACCCTCTCCAGCGCCAATTCCAACCAACCATTTCTTTGGACACCATTTGCATCCATTCCTGGCCAACTGGCAAACCATCACTATGGACAGATGGGTCCTAGAAATTATCAGATTGGGTTATGCCATCCCCTTCCTCTCCTTACCTCCCACCTACTCTACCACCCCATCCCTCTTCAGGGACCCCTCTCATGAACAGTTGCTCTGTCGGGAGGTACAATATCCCATACATCTCAGAGCAATAGAGGAGGTAACCCCTAAACACAGAGGGAAAGGGTTTTACTCCCACTACTTCTTGACAGAAAAGAAAAGCGGTGGTTGGCACATGATCCTCGATCTTTGACCTTTGAACAAGTTCATCAAGAAACAGAAATTCCAGATAGTTACTCTCCCAATGATAATTCCGACACTGGAGCAAGGAGATTGATTTTCAACCCTCGATCTCCAAGATGCATATTTCCATGTCTTTATCCACCCTGCCCATTGATGTTTCCTCAGGTTTGCTGTGGGAGTGCAACACTACCAATACAGGGTCCTCCTTTTTGGCCTTTCCACCGCACCACATGTCTTCTCCAAAGTGCTAGCAGTTGTAATAGCACATCTCAGAAAAAAGGGAATCCTCATATTTCCTTACCTGGACGATTGTCTCCTCAAGTCTCCCACTCAGTTAGAAGTGAACCACACAACTCTTGAAACCCTTCACTGCTTCCACACCTTGGGCCTGCAAATAAACAAAAACAAATCTACCTTATAACCTACCCAACAAATTGACTTCATCGGTGCCCACCTCGATTCCACCACCAGTCTTGCATCTCTTCCCCAGGACAAATTCCACACAAAGGGCATCCTTATTACCCAGAAACGTGCCAGCCCACAGACTACAGTCCGAGATTCCCTACAGCTCTTAGGACATATGGCTGTTTGCACATTTATGGTCACAAATGCTCGCCTGTATATGCGATACCTTCAGGGTTGGCTATCCATGGTATACAAAACAAACAAGCACAGGCTAACCAGGTTTTTAATTATGCCCCAGAAAGTCAAGGACTCACTTCTCTGGTGGACCTCTGCCATCAACCTCTGCGCTGGGATTCCCTTCCGACAAGATTCCCTCTTCAATTACCATCACCACAGATGCATCCCTCACAGGATGGGGTGCACACATCGGCCACCTCACCACTTAGGGTCTATTGGCCACTTCAGAAACCAGGCTTCACATAAATTTGCTAGAGCTCCGGGCTGTATGCAATGCCTGCCTCCATTTCCTTCCCATCATTCAAAACTGCCGAATTCGAATCATGACCTACAACATCGCATACATGTTTTATGTCAACAGACGGCGGGGAGCCCAATCACACTCCCTTTGCACAGACGCGGTAAAACTTTGGAACTGGTGTCTTCAACACAACATACATATCTCCGCCTCATACCCGCCAGGTTCTCAGAATACCACCGCAGATGAGTTCAGTCGGTCATTCCCCTTACACACAAGTGGGAACTCAACAACACCATTCTTTCCAACATTTTTCAGACCTGGGGTTATCCCCAACTGGATCTCTTCACCACAGCAACAAACAAAAAATGTCCAATATTCTGCTCCAGAGCAGGCCTGGGGAAACACTCATGGAGGAGCGCCTTTATGCTCCTTTGGACCAAGACTCTCATGTACGCATTCACACCAATGTCTCTATGGCACAGAGTAATTCAGAAGATACAAACAGACAGAGCCAACATCATTCTCATAGCCCCAGCATAGCTCAGACAACCATGGTACCCCTTTCTTCTGCACATGTCGGTCAAGCCATCCATTCCCCTTCCACCACTCAGCAATCTCCTATCAATGCAGGGGACAACTATTTCACCCGACGTACAACCTCTCCACCTGAGAGCCTGGCTGATCAATGGTTCTCTAATGCAGAGTTAACATGTTCAGACCAAGTACACACTGTCTTGCTACACCGCAGAACACACAACATGCGAACTACCTACCTGCATAAAGGGAAACAGTTCAAATCTTGGTGCATTGGTAAACAGACCTCTCCAGTTTCTGCTTCACTCCCACTGATACTGGAATTACCTGTTACACCTTAAAATATCTGGCCTCTCTACAAGTTCACTCAGGGTCCACCTCGCGGCCATCACTGCCTTCCACCATAAGGTTGACAACGTAATGGTCTTTGCCCATCCAATCACCAAAAGGTTCCTGAAGGGCATCCAGACGTTATACCCGGATGTGAAACTGCCTGCTGCACCTTGGGATTTACACCTAGTCCTCAAAGCCCTGATGGATACACCATTTGAACCGATGGCTACCTGCTCCCTTATCCACCTATCCATGAAGGCCACCTTCCTCATAACAATCACATCTGCCAGATGAGTAGGAGAAATGGGGGTGCTTATGGCAGACCCTCTGTATATCATGTTCTTCCACGATAAGATCACACTCCGCACTCATCCAAGGTTCTTACCTAAGATACACTCTTCCTTTCACCTTAATGAACCGATACACCTTCCAACATTTTCCCCAAAACCTCATGCTAATGCCTTTGAAACGACAGTACACACTCTTGATGTTCGCAGAGCATTATCCTTTTACCTGGATAGAACAAAACCGTTTAGGAAATGCCCCAGACTTTTTGTCTCTACTACTCAGCGCTCACAAGTAAATGCTATCTCTAAACAGAAAAGGAGTACTTGTGGCACCTTAGAGACTAACAAATTTATTAGAGCATAAGCTTTCGTGAGCTACAGCTCACTTCATCGGATGCATTTGGTGGAAAAAACAGAGGAGAGATTTATATACACACACACACACACAGAGAACATGAAACAATGGGTTTATCATACACACTGTAAGGAGATAGAGTAGCAGCCGTGTTAGTCTGTATTCTCAAAAAGAAAAGGAGTACTTGTGGCACCTTAGAGACTCTAAGGTGCCACAAGTACTCCTTTTCTCACTGTAAGGAGAGTGATCACTTAAGATAAGCCATCACCAGCAGCGGGGGAGGGAGGGGAAAGGAGGAAAACCTTTCATGGTGACAAGCAAGGTAGGCTAATTCCAGCAGTTAACAAGAATATCAGAGGAACAGTGGGGGGTGGGGTGGGAGGGAGAAATACCATGGGGAAATAGTTTTACTTTGTGTAATGACTCATCCATTCCCAGTCTCTATTCAAGCCTAAGTTAATTGTACCCAGTTTGCAAATTAATTCCAATTCAGCAGTCTCTCGTTGGAGTCTACATAGCCAGACAATCCTGCTGTCAGGGTGCCAATGCCTGAGATGATGGGGCGTCCAGGATTTCCAGGTTTATGGATCTTGGGTAGCAGATAGAATACACCAGGTCGGGGCTCTAGGGGTGTGTCTGTGAGGATTTGTTCTTGTGCTTTTTCAGGGAGTTTCTTGAGCAAATGCTGTAGTTTCTTTTGGTAACTCTCAGTGGGATCAGAGGGTAATAGCTTGTAGAAAGTGGTGTTGGAGAGCTGCCTAGTAGCCTCTTGTTCATACTCCGACCTATTCATGATGACGACAGCACCTCCTTTGTCAGCCTTTTTGATTATGATGTCAGAGTTGTTTCTGAGGCTGTGGATGGCACTGTGTTCTGCATGGCTGAGGTTATGGGGTAAGCGATGCTGCTTTTCCACAATTTCAGCTCGTGCACGTCGGCGGAAGCAGTCTATGTAGAAATCCAGGCTGCTGTTTCGACCTTCAGGAGGAGTCCACCCAGAATCCTTCTTTTTGTAGTGTTGGCAGGAAGGTATCTGTGGGTTAATATGTTGGTCAGAGGTGTGTTGGAAATATTCATCATCTCAGGCATTGGCACCCTGACAGCAGGATTGTCTGGCTATGTAGGCCCTTCGTTACCAGCACTCCCAGCTATCTTCGAGACACCACTGACTTCCTGAGGAAACTACAGTCCATTGGTGATCTTCCTAAAAACACCATCCTAGCCACTATAGATGTAGAAGCCCTCTACACCAACATTCCACACAAAGATGGACTACAAGCCGTCAGGAACAGTATCCCCGATACTGTCACGGCTAACCTGGTGGCTGAACTTTGTGACTTTGTCCTCACCCATAACTATTTCACATTTGGTGACAATGTATACCTTCAAATCAGCGGCACTGCGATGGGTACCCGCATGGCCCTACAGTATGCCAACATTTTTATGGCTGACTTAGAACAACGCTTCCTCAGCTCTCGTCCCCTAATGTCCCTACTCTACTTGCGCTACATTGATGACATCTTCATCATCTGGACCCATGGAAAAGAAGCTCTTGAGGAATTTCACCATGATTTCAACAATTTCCATCCCACCATCAACCTCAGCCTGGACCAGTCCACACAAGAGATCCACTTCCTGGACACTATGGTGCTAATAAGCGATGGTCACATAAACACCACCCTAAATCGGAAACCTACTGACCGCTATTCCTACCTACATGCCTCTAGCTTTCATCCAGATCATACCACTCGATCCGTTGTCTACAGCCAAGCGCTACGATATAACTGCATTTGCTCCAACCCCTCAGACAGAGACAAACACCTACAAGATCTCTATCATGCATTCCTACAACTACAATACCCACCTGCTGAAGTGAAGAAACAGATTGACAGAGCCAGAAGAGTACCCAGAAGTCACCTACTACAGGACAGGCCCAACAAAGAAAACAACAGAACGCCACTAGCCATCACCTTCAGCCCCCAACTAAAACCTCTCCAACGCATCATCAAGGATCTACAACCTATCCTGAAGGACGACCCATCACTCTCACAGATCTTGGGAGACAGACCAGTCCTTGCTTACAGACAGCCCCCCAATCTGAAGCAAATACTCACCAGCAACCACACACCACACAACAGACCACTAACCCAGGAACCTATCCTTGCAACAAAGCCCATTGCCAACTCTGTCCACATATCTATTCAGGTGATACCATCATAGGGCCTAATCACATCAGCCACACTATCAGAGGCTCGTTCACCTGCGCATCTACCAATGTGATCTATGCCATCATGTGCCAGCAATGCCCCTCTTCCATGTACATTGGCCAAACTGGACAGTCTCTACGTAAAAGAATGAATGGACACAAATCAGACGTCAAGAATTATAACATTCAAAAACCAGTTGGAGAACACTTCAATCTCTCTGGTCACTCGATCACAGACCTAAGAGTGGCTATACTTCAACAAAAAAGCTTCAAAAACAGACTCCAACGAGAGACTGCTGAATTGGAATTAATTTGCAAACTGGATACAATTAACTTAGTCTTGAATAGAGACTGGGAATGGATGAGTCATTACACAAAGTAAAACTATTTCCCCATGGTATTTCTCCCTCCCACCCCACCCCCCACTGTTCCTCTGATAATCTTGTTAACTGCTGGAATTAGCCTACCTTGCTTGTCACCATGAAAGGTTTTCCTCCTTTCCCCCCCCTGCTGTTGGTGATGGCTTATCTTAAGTGATCACTCTCCTTACAATGTGTATGATAAACCCATTGTTTCATGTTCTCTGTGTGTGTGTGTATAAATCTCTCCTCTGTTTTTTCCACCAAATGCATCCGATGAAGTGAGCTGTAGCTCACGAAAGCTTATGTTCTAATAAATTTGTTAGTCTCTAAGGTGCCACAAGTACTCCTTTTCTTTTTGCGAATACAGACTAACACGGCTGCTACTCTGAAACCTATCTCTAAACAGGGACTTTCCAAATGGATTGCTGACTGCATATGCCTTTGTTACCAACTCAGGCAAACACAACCTCCTACATCAATTAGAACACACTCTACCAGAGCTGTTTCCACCTCCACGGTCTTTCTCCATAATGTTCCACTGTCTGACATATGCAAGGCAGCTACCTGGGGATCAGACCTTACCTTCACTAATTACTATGCTCTCATCCACACTGCAGCATCTGACATCAGATTGGGTAGAGCTGTCTTGTCAAGAACCTTCTTGCCTCATGTGAAGTCCCAACCATCCTAAAGGATACTGCTTTTCAGTCACCTGAAGTGGAGCACCCAGAGGGATATCTCCTCGAAGAAGAGGAGGTTACTCACCCTGTGCAGTAACTGACATTCTTCGAGGTGAGTGTCCCTGTGGGTGCTCCACTACCCACCCTTCTTCCCTTTACTTCAGAATTTGTAATACACTCCATTGTAGAGAAGGAACTGAGAAACCTGGGCTGTGCACACACAGTTAGAACACTGACAGCTCAAGAGGCAGGCACAACATAGGGGTACTGCTGTAGAAATCTCCGATCAAAGGCACTGGGACACACCTTGACCTGAAGTGGAGCACCCACAGGGACACTCATCTTGAAGAACATCAGTTACTGCACAGGGTGAGTAACCTCCTCATCTTCTCCCTCCCCAAAAGAGTTTCCTATTAATAAAATTCACAGATTGTAATCAAACTAATACTTTGCACTTTACAACTGGAATTGTATTGTGGTGTTCCATAAGTCCATACTTTGCACTAGTACGTATAATTATACTTTAAATCCTATGATCTCAAAGCATTTTGCAAAAACTAGACAATATTACTCCTCTGAACTAATCCAAAAAGTGAATCATGCTGTGCATGCCTACTGAGAATCACTTAAAATCTAAGGTGAAAAGGTGTAAAGTCATGATATCTGAGTATGAAAAAGCAACAGACCTCACTGAATAATGCTAGCACAACTTGTTTATTTTTTAGTGTTAAATTCTACAAAGGTAGTAAACCTTTGGTTTGAATCTTACTCATTTCTTCTGATGATTAAATTATCTTCTGTAAAGCAGGGACATGTTAACTTTAATTTTATTAACTCCTGTAAGACTGTCAAGATAACTGTAGCCAAAACTAAAAGCACTGGAGTGCAAAAAAATGTGTATTTAGAGCTGTGAATAGCTTTCTGAAATTACAGTTAAAAGATTCATAAAATAAATAACAAACGGTGGATTTTTCTGGGATTAAATGATGCAGTTTAAAATGGCATATCTACAAAGTGGTGATAAAGCTGGCTTGGAAATTAAGTTCTAAAATATATTTAGTCAGATATTTAATATTTATACTGAATGTAGGGGCATGAAAGATACCCCAAGCAAAATTTCAGCTTACATTTTTGTCCTAAAGTACCTCCTGCAAGGTAGGGTATAAGACATTACTTTGCCTCCACACTTAATGATATTAAATGTAACAGAATAAATTATGATCAAGTGTAATGTTAATGTAATAATATAGAAATATTGGGGGTGCTTTTTGCTTTTTTATTGGTATAAATCACAAGTAACTCCACTGAAGTTAGGAGATTTATATCACTGTAAAATCACTGAGAGATAAGAAATAGACCAGTTTTTGACTTTATATGGTAAATACCTTTTATGACACATTCTTGAAGCATATTTTCATTCTCTGAAATACTTAGAGATGTAACATTTTAATAAAGAAAAAAATTAAAGAAACAATACATTACATATTCTGTATTGCCATTCATCCTGAATGTTTTATAACTGTATTTAAAAAAGAATTGGATTAATTCATGGAGGATAGGTCCATCTATAGCTGTTAAAGAAAATGGTCAGAGATGGAACCACATGCTTGGGAAACCCTAACCTCTAACTGTCAGAAGCCAGAATTGGAAGATGGGTGGATCATTCTACAATTGCCCTGCTCTGTACACTTCCCTTGAAAGCTTTGGTATGGGCCACTGTTGAAGGCAGCATACAGGGGCAAGATGAGCCATGGTCTGACACAGTATGGCAGCTCTGGTGTACTTATAGGTTCTCAGAGTACCTTGTACACTACATATATACAAAGGAATCCCTTTACCTACCATGGAAATTAAGCCATCTCTGTGATAACACTTGTTTAACAGTACAGAGCTACACTAAACAAAGGTTTGAGAACAGAATGTGAAGAATACAGTGTTCCAAATAAATTGCAAGAAGAATCTGATGAGGACAACTGTACCATTGGAAAAGTCACCACAAGAGTTTGGAAATATCTTTATTAACATGTCATAGTGGAAATATTCTTAGAATTTTCCCTTAGTGTGCATCAACTTATTTTGGACATGGTTCTGCTCTCATTTACACAAATGTAAATAAGGAGTAGCTTCATCAAAGTTAGTAATTTAATGTGTGCAAAACCAGGGTGACATCAGAATCAGGAACAATACATGCTGGAGTTAAAAAGCAATGCAATGAGTTAGAGATTGCCTATGCAACCTTTTACCATGTAGGATTTTATGTGGTTGCACCAAGCCAAGACGTATATTTTCTTTTAAATCCCAAAAATGCACAGTTAGATGGAATTATATAAAGGATCCAAAGGCTGAAAATTAAAACAAGGCAAACTGAATTGGAAATAGTCACAACTCTTTAAGTGAAGGTGATTAACCATTAGAACAGCCTACCAAAGGAAGCAGTAAATTCATCATCTCTCGGAGTCTTTTTAGGTAGGATAGGAGATGCTTCTAACATATATGATCTAGTTCATCCCCAGTTTGTTGGGCTTGACATTGTTATGATATAGTAAAGAAAAATACTTCTCTCTACTGTAGGAATTATTGAGAAAAATTTGATGGCTTATGTTATGTAGGGGATAAAACTAGATTATTTTAGGGGCTCCTGCTCATCTTAAAATCTATGCATCTATGAGTCTACTGATGCACTTGGATTAGATTAAGAATTTTTTTTAAAAATGAGCTGTTTCTTGGTAGCTTGGGTCCTTCTTTGAACTCGCAGTTGCATTTTTATTATTAAACATCTTATTCTCAATTACATTGTACATATGGTTTTCCAAGGATATGTTATTGATCACTGAAAGTTTTATACATGCTAACTTTTTTCCCAGATGGTAAATATGGTAATGATGGTATTTAGTGGCTTAATTTTTCTTTAAACACCATAGGACTTTGTATAATCTGTAAAGTAATTGGTGACTTTCCATAGTATCAGAGAATCTCAGGGTTGGAAGGGACCTTATGAGATCATCTAGTCCAACCCCCTGCTCAAAATAGGACCAATCCCCAACTTTTGCCCCAGATCCCTAAATGGCCCCCTCCAGGATTGAATTTACAACTCTGGGTTTAGCAGGCCAATGTTCAAACCACTGAGCTATCCCTCCCCCCTATAAATCCTCTCAACAGGCTAGCCTGGGAAGTTCTATTTTCTCCGTTTAATCAACGAGAGAAATGAGGAAGAGATGTTAAGTGACTTGCCTAGGGACAGTCAGAGCAGGGATTAGAACTCAGCAGGAGTTACCATATTCCATGGGTTTTATAGTGTCTTTACATCAGTGGCATGGCCTTTCAGGAGAATATGCAATGGAACGTTAATGTGGAATATTTTACCATTTTACCTCTTCTGATGTTGAAGAATATTTTATTTTTCAAGCTAATGATACCCCAATAGATACCTACATTTTCTTTTAATTTTTAAAGGCAGTGGTATAGCTATCACTAGTAATTATAGCACTATTTACCCATAAGATTTCTCAGTGACAATTTGTTGTAGGAGAAGATTTTAAATTAACAGGGTCAAGATGATATGTTATATACAATGCAGTAAGCATGCTTTTCTATTACATGTCATCTCTTAATAAATAAAACATATTTCAAATATCTGGGATAAATTCTGTATAGCATTAACCTCAAAGAAATCTGATATGCTGAAACTGGTCTATATTTAATATCTTGTAATAGATTAGTAAATATAAGGCTAAAATAATATTGCTCTCTAAATTTTGAAAAAAAAAAAGATTGGAATGATTCTGAAATGTCTCTTTTGGTCCACTGAAATTCTCACATAGCTGTAGAGGACCACAAGACTTATTACAATAAAATAAAAAACTTGTACAATTATATTTTCAGATGTTAAGGCCAGATTCTGCAACCCTTACTGTTGCTGAATGAATAACACCTTAAGCAAATACTCCCATGTGCTCCTCATTGCAAATAAAGGTTGCAGACTCTAGCCCATGGTGATTAAAAGACTGTTGAGCAATGACACTCTTAACTTAAGAGTTATTAGAAAATATTACTGAGGTTATTACTATCTAATTATACTAAACCGATTCATAATTAACTCTACAGGAGTGCAAGAATAATTTCTGAAGAATTAATTAGGACACAATTAGATAGGACGCTTTTTTCCTTGATCTGATTTATTTGGTTTACAGAGTCTGGTTTAAGAAATCAATATATTTATTTTAGTCTGTTTAGATGTTTTTCTTCCATGACCTCTGAGTTTTACAGCAATGCCAGCTATGGTGGAAAGTTCAATTTTACCCTTTATTTCTTGCACTCCTATTTTGAATCAAACAATTATTATGATCTTTTACTTTAATTAAAGATTCTTCTGGTCTCTCAGTAAATGTCCCTTAATTTGTCCTGTGTGAAATAACAGCCAATTAGGACTGTGGCAAACCTAATGGACCTTCTGAGCTGTTCTGTTGGGCTGTTTAGCTTGATGAAAATGCAGTTAAGTTTGGCCTAATTTACCTCTAGTGGAAATAGTAAATGGTAGCATGATGTCATACCTTTATTTGGCCAATTTGTATGTCAATTTTTACTTTTTTCTTAATTGTTGACCATGAAGATCGTACTGCCATGCCCTATGTATTTAGCCAGCCTTTTCAAGAAGGATGAGGAGAAAGCTTTTAATAAAGGACTGGAAAGGATCTCCTTTTCTGTGTATTAGGGAGGGATTTAACTGGCATTTGTCCAGCTCACAGCACATTCAGGATCCTGTGTATGTGTGAGGCTGTAAGCCACCTTGGTGACCTCAATCCTATACTGACTTCCCTAATTCATCCCATCCCCCAGCAGGGGATCAGCAGAGTGCATTGAAGTCCTGATCCAGAAGTCCCTTGTTCCAGGTACTCTATACCACCAGTGGATGCCCACTTTAGAGCTGCTTTGTCCCAGTGGTGCAATACAAAACAGCTGCAGAACATCCCAGGATATGAGCCAACTGATTAATTTACATTAATTTAATTTTATAAAATGATTCCATATCCAGTTTTCATGAAATCTAGTGTTCCATTAAAGTGCAGTATATTTTTATTTATTTGTATTACAGTAATGCCTAGATGCCCAACCTATATCAGAGCCCCATTGTGCCACACACACACAGCTTATATCAAAGCTAGATGACACATGCACACATTCTCTTCTCCTCGGAGAAACTTACAATCCAATGTTATATATATAATATTATACGAATAAATAATAAATGCATTGTATTTTTTTGTATTTGGATATTAACATGCTTTTTCTTTCATATTTTTTCTCCTTTGCCAAGTGTTAGCAGATTTTGGGTACTGGCAGGCCAGTTCCCAGTTTGGAGCAGAAATCGGTGACAGAGGCTCAGACATGTTCTTAGTGAAATTTGCAGCGTAGTTGTAGCCATGCCAGTCCCAGGATATTAGAGAGCCAAGGTGGGTGAGGTAATATATTTTATTGGAACAACTTCTGTTGGTGAGAGAGACAATTTAATGAAAGATATTCTGTTACCCACCATGTATCTCTTAGTGTAATACGTTTATTTGCAAACTATACACAAGTCCTGTTTCCTGGAACGGGGTGATAACAAACTGCACATAGGTAACTCCCATTTGCAGAATCTTCAGGTCGGGTACATCAGTTCTTTCCCAAGAAGCAACTGCCTTGGACCTCTGTTTCTCTTGAGGACTCACACCAACCCCAGACAGATTCAAGTGCTTAAAAACACACTGTACCCCTTTTGCTCCCTCAGTTTCTGTCTGTTTACACCTGGGAAGCCCCTTGTCCAAGACTCCCTTCAGACCTCATAGCCAGGAAGATAGTTTGGCCATTAAGACTTCTTGTGAGCACTTGTTCTGCAATAGAAAGGTCTAATGACCCAGATAAAGAAGAGAGATTTAGCCCAGGTAATGCCTTTTCATGTCTCTCTGAAGGTGGTTATTGCATGGCATCCTTAACTCTTTCTATGGAGAGTTTCATTCTGTTTTTATACATCAATGACCCCTATGTGCATATTAATTTTTGTTTCTTCTCTTCTGTGTTTTCTTTTCCCAATTGACTATACTGCAGTCAGAAAATGTACAAATGTTAAAATTCCATGATGCTAAAATATAGAGAAGTTGCATACTTATGGTTCCTTTAACATTTTTTGTATGAATTTTATCCTGTAGTCTGACATATATTTGTACAAGTATCTGTAAATGGGAATAATATTCACCTCACATGGATGCTGTGAAGATTAGTTAAGGTTGTAAAGTACTATGAAGGTGAACCGATTAATGGTAGAATGTTTTAGAGAGGTTTCATGACAGTAAGAATTCATCACTTTTACAAAATTTGCCAGCAATTTCACCAGCTACTACAGATCAAACTATCTAATGTATCCCATTTTAATGTACCCAACACAATAGTATTTAGATGCCAGATAGGGTAGTTAAAAAGAATAATTGTCATCCGTAACTGAATGCTTTCTCTACTCCTTCATCATGCAAAAATACTTTGAATGATATAAGGAGATAGGTATAAGAGAAAGGGAAAGTCTGGCTCTTTGGGCAGGGAGGGAGAGAAAGAAGCACATCTAGGATGGAAGTTCTGTAACAGGTCAAAACTACCTTATTCCAGATTCCAAGAAATCCGCCCTAGGCATCATTTGAAGTAATAATCCCACTGCTGATGTGTCCCCAGAGGTCATATTGTTCTTGGTGGGTTACATAAAGAGAGGCAATCCCTAACACTGTCAGACTCGCACCCATCAAGGTCTTTGTAGATGAGGAACAGAACCTTAAAGTGGATCTGGAATTTAATATACCCTCAATGACTGATTATAAGGAGATAAACTGTGGCATATAGGAGCCACTAACGGTCTCCTGTCTTCATCACAATCTGCCTAACAATGGCATCGTTTAGCCTAGGAGTGATGATGTTACTGGTCCCTGTATGCAAATCTGCGTTTTTGAGAAAGAAGCAGCATTTCCTTCGTAATTGCAGAAGGGAAAAATATTGAGCCATTGGGTGTCTAACTAGAAAGGAGTCAGGTAGGACTTTTTTTAAAATCCTAGGCACATGATTTGACAGAGGAGAGATGGCCATGGTTTCTGCTAATACCCTAAAGTACTTTAAACTATTTACAAACATCTGGATTAAGCTCATGACAACTGCCTTTCTTATAAGTATTTTTCTTTTAAAGTTTGTGACAGCTTTGCCTGTTCTGCATGAGAAGGAAATATACAGCTAGGCAAGATAAAAAGTAATTCTGACTATTACCATAAACAATCAAAACTAAACTACGTGTCTCCAATAAATATGTTTTGAAATGCTTTATCCAGTATCCTTGTATTGTTCATTTCCTCAGTACTTTGCAATCGATCACCTCATCATTAGTGTGAATTAGAGTGGTTTTGTTATCATATTGTTTTGGGTTTTTTTGAACTTGAATTTAAACACTTGAAATTTGTGGGACATCTGCCATTATTTATTCTTCCTAGTCACAAGTTGAATGAGCTAGTCAGATTCTCTTCAAAGTTGTTCTCTCAGTGTGTGAGTAGTAGCAACTAGGTAGTGAAGAAGTTCACCTGCAGGTGGATACAACTGTATTTTGAGGGCCAGGAGCAATGAAGAAAGACTCCAATTCTTTGTTTTTCTTTGTCCTGCAAAAGCATTTCTAATATTTAGGGGACTTTAGAATAGACATAATTTCTTGCTTTATTTTGGAGATTGATATTATACATTGTGGTAGATAGATAGTGTTAGTGGTTGAGCCATTGATCCTTGTAGTACGTAAGGACCTGATATTTCTCCCACTAAAGTAGCGAGAATTTTGCCATTAATTTCAGTGGAAGCAGAATGTGGTCTTAATCTTCAATCCTATATTTTAATTTACAATGAATTTCCATCAGGTCAGAGAACAGAGCTTAAAACTGGAGCTTCATGGCTTGTGTGTATTTTATACAAAACATCTTCTTCTATAAACATTTGAAAGAAAAGAATAAGAAAAATGTGATATAAATATATATATATGAAAGCTTAAAGGAAAATCGTCATCTCTGTTAGGTCTCAAAATCAACATAGAATATCTTTAGCACTATATTATTTTAAAAATGTGTGCTTCTGTTCCATATGAATGTCCTTAAAAACATAAATCTATCTAGCTGATACAGTAATTGCTCTATTTGGTGTGGTTTATTATTTGATTTTGGAGAAATACATTGAATAGAAACCACTAAAGTTAAATAAAGACCCATTTTCTACTATGTACAATAAATATTACTTAATAGGTAAGTTAAATTTGTGATCTAAACAACTTGTCTTTTAAAATGAGAATGTTTCATTCAAAAACATTTCCAGGATTAGTATGATATCAATGAGGACTGTAAAATAATCTCAGATTTGGGACTTCATTTTATTATTAGAGAGTTCTGAGTACATGTCTGGATAGTCTGTAGTTGTCTATGCATAAGTTGTTGCCTTGACTACAATAAAAGTTCGCTGTGCTGAGCCAGCAGTAAAAGATGTTTCAGATCATCGCTGCTCAAACACGTGATCAGTATTAATCCAATTTAACTAGTGTAATTACCAAATAATTCTATAAAGCTCTTCTTTGTGTTTGTCTAAACCATACCCCTTACAAAGATTTGTTTGCCAACCCCAGAGCAGTAAACATACAGTTCTAGAATAAAATGATAGTTTGTATAGGAGAATCTCATGGATTTCCCATATAAACATTCCAGACTAAAAATACCTCAATTAAAAAGTAATACATTTAAACTAATCACTGAACCACCAAGTTGATTATAACATCTGTACCATAGTGTTTGTAGTGTGGGAGGGAATTATGAATGAGCGATGACCTAGAAACTTGGTCTGTCTTAAAACAAGCTATGAGGTGAAGGTAATCCTTAAAGACAATTAAGAACTATTAGAAATATTGTCAGATATGCAGCCTCTCAGTCCTATGTCCATTCAGAAGATGACGTCCATACAAATGGAACTGAGACATTCTTCTCTGACAGCGAAAGTTCAGCTGTTGAGAACTATATAACACTTTCCCCAGTAGTTTGGTTCAGTCCCCCATTCTACCAGTAATTCAGTCTTCTGAAACTTCTCTTTCCTGCAGATCAGAGAATTCAGGAAGACTAAAGGCTATCTGGAAGATTGATTTTTCAATTTAAAGATCATTTGAGTTAAATGGAGAAATCTATAAAGCTGGTATTTATATAGTTTGCACTTTTATAGCTGTCAGCTCTTGTACCAAGGAACTCCAAACCTCTCTGACCTCATGAATCATTTTGCTTGCAGATATGAGATGTGGTATGATCTTCCTTTTAGTAAGACATTGCTTTGGGGGATGGAGCAAGTTGCTTACTGGCTAAAGTAGTGGGTGATTAGATATTACATCAAAAGTTTAACTAATCTTTTTTTAACAGGGATCCAGCTTTTTGGTAGACTTCATGTAATAGATAGATATTTTCAGATTTGGTAACAATCTTAGTGGTTAGCATACACTAATATGAATAGCTTTTCAGAATAGGGAAACAAAGTCGGTCACCCACTTCTCTGTCTTTCCCAAAAGTTTCCAGGAGGAAATTGACTAAAAAATGATGGAAGCCTTTTACTAGTGCAACTAATTAGGAATTCCAAAATTTGAAACTTCCTCTCTCTTAACAGCCAAATTGCAATGTACTATCTGTAATCATGTAAACATAATTAAAGAAAAAATGGGCCAGGAGAGTATGTGAGGAAAAAGAGACCAAAACACTTCTCAGAAACAGAACATGGAATAAAGAGTGAGGGAAAGAGTCAAAAATGTGGTATAAAGCAGTTTTTCAATGCACATGAAATGTTATCTCATTTCGTAATAATTATTGTCATTTTTTTTCAAACTGGCAAATGTACCATTTTTTATTTTTTATTTTTTATTTTCTTCCATATATTTTTCTTCAAGATGTTTTTCTAAAAATCTTTTATAAAATTCCGAATTGCTCTTTATGTTGTCCAACTCCATTCTTATAATCTTTTCTATTTTTTCCCTGTTGTTATGTTTTCCTTCATTTTATTATTACTTTTCCTCTGTCTTACACTCTTTCCTTTGTTTTCACTCTAATCTTTTTGTTTCGCTCTAATCTTTTATTTACCTGATAGTGTTTTCCTTTCCTTCTCTGGCACTGTTTCTTATGTGAACCCCTCCCTGCTTTCTCCAGTCCAAGACATGAAACAGTGTCGGCACAACTCCTCTTCCTCTTCTTTCCGTATCTTTTCTCCCTCTTCCCCTTTTTCTTTCTTTCCCAGTTTTCACTGTATTTTCTATATTCATCTTTCCTTTTCTTTTTAGTATGCTCCTCTTCTACACTCCTCACAGCCTCAGACTACTCTCTGCTGCCTACTTAGGCTAGAGGATTCTGCCTCTGCTGCCTGCCCCTTCCCCTTCTTTTGGCAGATCCTAGATTACTCCTCCCATGCTGCATCCAACCTCCAGACTCCTCTTTGTTCCATTCTCCCTAAACGTAGGTTAGGGCTGGCTGGAAAACAACAATTCTGTTTTTTTACCAAAAAAGTTGAGGTTTTGAAATTTTTGTCTTGGATCAAGAAAAGCAGGGACTTGAACGTGGAGCTCCTGCATCCCAGGGACTAATCACTGGGCTATAGAGCCTCTCTCTTTCTTTGGCCCAGTGAATAGTTATTTATTTACAGAAAGTGGTACAGCTCCAACAGGAGAGACTAACTGCATCTGAATCAGGCAGAACAGGGACTTGAGCCTCTATCTTCCCTACCTGAAGTATGTGCCTTAACCACCAGGTTTTGGTAATATTCTCTTTTACTCTCACTCTGATTTTAAACAGAAACTCTATCCTGCACCTGAGAAATCTTCCTGACTAAATTTTCACTGTAACCAATGTGTCCGTGAAACATTTTGGTTTCAACAAATTTTTGGATGGAAAATTTTTGTCAATATTTTTTGTCCAGCTCTCCACAAGATTCCCTTCACCTCATGCTGCTTCTACCAACCCCATTTGACATACCCCTCTCACCCATTCCCAGACCTCAGATTCCTTCCTGATGCTGCCCCTTGCAGCTCAGTCAGGATCTCCCAGCCAGGCCTATTGTGGCTGCCATTGCTCTGGTGATTTTGTTCCTCCCCCTTCCCCTTTTGGAGTGCAAGGTATGGAGGCAGCAGACTATGCTGTAAAGGATCTCTACAGCCTCACCTATGAGGCAGAGAGCACAGCAGAAGGGGATGTAGTAAATGGTTGTTCCCACCTAGAAACCCAGATGCTGTTAGCAATTAAGTTCAAGGGGAAGTAATTGAGCAAGTTGAAAGATATGGACAACTGCCATCAATATGGTTCCTTGGGCAACCCTGCATATATATCTTCTGAGCATATGAGGAATGTAGAATTCTAGCTATCAAGTCAGTCACTTCATCTTTTCACTAGTAGATAATAGTACACATTAAAAACAAATTCCATCCTGTCTTCCACAGTAACTTTTAAAATGTGGAAGCAAATCTTAATTGTGAAAGTGCTGTCTAGGGGCATTATGTCAGGAAGCGACCGCACTGCAACTTTAAGCGAGGGTGGGAGGGGAAATTTGTGTGGCTGGCCTAATGAAGGGAACAATGTTTTATGGGGGAGGGGAAGGGGGGGCAAAGGGCCAGTGTGGTGACGCTGACTCATCCCCTGGGAATGAAGGGAACAGTACCTTTTGGCTTGCTGGGGGAGAGGTCAAACCGATGCCAAAGAGGTCAAGGGGCCAGTGTGGCAACACTGACTCATGCCCTAGGGTCTGGATGGGCAGAAGGGTTTAAAAGAAGCAGCTCTGTGCCTGAAGCCCCTTTTATATGGAGCAGGCTGAGACAGGGTCTACCCTCCCTCCCCTTTAAGTGGTGAAATACCAGGTTTGGTCAAAACCTGTTGTGGGAATTACACCAGCTGCCCCTTGTTTAGGGGTCTGGGAAGGAATTTTTATCTTATCTCCAGATTGGCCTAGGTGGAGTTGGGGGGTTTTCACCTTCCCGCAGCGGATTTGCGGAGAGCTTTGTTGATGTGTGGCATGAAGGAAGGTAGGCTATATGTTGAGGCTCATATAAGTGTGTGGCAGATGTCCCGTGCAGGTACTCCACAGGGAAGTTTATACAGTAACCAGATAAATGGTTTTGAAAAGGATTTAAAAATGAGGTGTTCATGAAAGGAAAGGAATGGGAGGAAGGGTTGGGGATCCTCTGAATGATCTGGCAAGGAGCCAACACCCTTTCTTATACCCCACCTTAGCCCTCCTACAAGTGGGGGTAGTGATAAGGTCTCAGCAATGGTTAGGCTGGGGGGACCTGGACAGAAAAAACAGGGGGAGCTGGCAGAACCCCCTGGGTAATTATTGAATTAGAATTACCTGCTACCTGCACTGTGCACTTTTATCTGCTGGGTGGTCCAGACATCTAATAACAAAGTTGCAACCTGATTAAAATAATATCAAATGTCTCCTGTTCTTCTTTTGGTATAGCTGGACAAAGATTTATTGGGGTTTTATGCCATCCTCTAAAATCTTATCTGATAATCGCCACTGCCATATGCAGAATATCAGACTTAGAGGAACCTTTGGTCTGACCCAATAGGGCCATTCCTACATTCCAGTCTTTGAACAATTCACTTTCTGTGTTGCAGGTGCCTTATTAGTGGTCTACTGGTTCTGCAATGCTAGTTAGCATAGGAGAAAATCTGAAACTTCATGCCCATCAAACTGTGTATTAAAGTGAAAGCAGTTTCATATCACACCAATAAAAGAGGTCAGATTCCTTCAATTAATTTAGCCTTCTATGTTCAGTTAAAGCTGTTTCTAACTTGAGACATTGGATCAATACTTTGCCTTCTTAGGATTTAAATATTTTCTACAAACCTCTTATGGATTCTTCATTTAAGATGCTTAACTCAGCATTAAGTGAATTTCTAAGTTTTAAAACTTGTAGCAATTTTCTCAGCCTTGAGTGTAAGTGAGTTGCAAGTCCCTGTTACTAATCTATCATGGCTTTTGTGTTCTCCCCCACACAGCTGAAATTGCAACCGTTCTGTTCTAAATGAAGTGAACACAAATTTTCATATAATTTAAAAGTAATCCTGAAGCCGTGTAATTCTTGAGAGTTGAAGCTGCATTCTCTGGATATTTTGAGCTTGGAAAATTTACTATCTCATTTATCAGGACTGTCTCACTTCAAAAAAATATTTGCTTTGTTTGTACCCAACCGAAAAAAATTCTAACAACCTTTAAACAATGTATTGGTAAGATGGAATAGATATCACAATAACACAATTTAAAAGGAGAACAAACATTCTTCCAATAATTAATTCTAGTGAAACAGTAAATCTTACTGAGAAAAGCAGCTTGATTTACACTGTTTTTTCTTTTTTTTTTTTTTAAAAAAAAGCATAGGCTCTCTTTGGCAGATGCAGCATACAGCAAGGAGTGGTTCAACCTAGAGCTGGCTGAGAATTTTTTGACTAAACTTTTTTTTTTGTCAGAAAATGCTGATGCATTCAAACAGAAACTTTTCATGGGAAAGGATCAGTTTTGATAAATTGTTTTTACTCTAAATATATTTTTTGGGGAAAAAAGTTTTAAAATAGTTTAAACTCTTTTTTTTTGACATTTTCAAAATGAAAAGTTCTTGTTCTCCAGTTTTAAATGACTTTTTGTTTAAAAATTTCAGCTATTTATCATAAATAATTAAAAATAGAAATGGTTGAAACTGAATTGAAATGTTTCAAAATTATGCAAACAAACCATTTTGATTGACCCACTCCAAAAAATAGTCAGTTTGCAAAAAAAAAAAAAAAAATCGGTTTTGCATGAGAAAATTCGGCAATATTTCAAAAAAACTTGCAAGATGGAAAAACCCATACCACCTCAGCTCTATTGCAGATAGTTAACATAAGCTTCTATAAGCATTGATTTATAAGTTTCTCTTCCAAACTAGTGTGGTAATGATATGGAAATTGTTTGACCTTATCTGTATATGATATTTAATTCCTATTTCCAAAATGGACTGAATGCAGCTATGCTAGAATAATGCGGGAAGAGGTTATTATGAGATTATATATTAGGTTGTTAAGATTATGGATGGATCAACAAGGTGGTATATTTTATGCTTCCCATTTGAATGAGCATCTCTTTGCTTAAAAAAAGCTGACTTTTTTTGTCAATTGTGTATATTTGTATATCATATACATTTGTTTCTTTTAATGTTTACTCTTTCAGTACCAAGCAGTTTTAGGACCTAAATGATAGTCTCCAACACAACCTTTTATGTAAAAAGAAAAGGAGTACTTGTGGCACCTTAGAGACTAACAAATTTATTTGAGCATAAGCTTTCGTGAGCTACAGCTTATGCTCAAATAAATATATGCTCACGAAAGCTTATGCTCAAATAAATATGTTAGTCTCTAAGGTGCCACAAGTACTCCTTTTCTTTTTGCGAATACAGACTAACACGGCTGCTATTCTGAAACCTTTTATGTGCGTTTCACAGGTATGAATTTCAGTGGCAATGCCACATAGCACTGTTTTTTCTGCATTGAGAATATCGCTATGGAGAATTATGTTGTTACGACAGTTAGTGTTAGGGTATTGGGGAGTGTTCACACATAGATGATTGCTTAGTCGAATGAGTAATCAAAGAAAGGATTTTCCTCTGAGGTCTGTCCATGTGCTTGAGGTACAGCCTCTAGGCTCTGTAGATAGAGTACTATGTAGCACATTTATATGAGGAGTGTGTTTACATTGCCAATGAAAGGCCTTGATACAGATTTTCAAGGCTTTAAGAGGGTCAGAACCTAGCTACATCAATGATCATATCTATATCCCAGATCCATCTGTGCTCCTCTGGAACTATCCAGCTCACAAAACTCAAAGAACCAGAGAAAGAAAGAACGTAAGAACCAGAGGAAAAAACCACTCACAGTCAAGGGTTTGACAACTGAATTAACTTCTAGAGGAGATTAGATTCGTTTAAAATTTCATAGTTTAGAGTTTACCCAAAGTTAAATTAACCTAAAACTCACTCTTAGAAAGAAGTGCAAATTCTTCCTTTTCGATGAAGAATCTCTCCCACCGTAATAGGAAGGATTTTCAGAATCTCTTAATACCTAGGAAGTGCTTAGCACTATGTTGATGTGGTATTGTATAACTGTCCAAGGTAAGTAGGTAGATCCAGTGAAAGACAGAAATTGCATGAAGTAACACAAACTTCAAGGATTTAAAAAAAATGTTTTGGGAGAAAACAATGTAGGAATTTATGGGGAATATTAAAACTAGAAATAGTCTTGATTACTCTGATCATTGGTGAAATATTGGATGATATTGGATTTTGGTGAAACAGAAATAATCTATTGTAAAAAATAGTGGTGATTGTTTAATAATCAGAGGTGAAGAAAATGCCATTGGAATGTCAGAGATTCTCCCTAAACTAAGAGATAAATTGAATGAAGATAAATCACGAAAGAGAAAGCGAGATAAATGGTTTGAAGTACTGGCAGTTTCTGAATCAAGCAGCTTACCTCTGAGTTTTGCACCTCTTGCGCTCAAAAATAAAGTTTGTTTGGAAAAAAATTGTGAAGATTGGCAGTTAAGTTTAAAGAAAAATACTTTATGTAGAGTGCTATATTGACAAATATACTTTTCCTTTGTAGAGTAGATTTGTTATTTTTAAATAGTGTTATTGCTATAATATTTATTTTAATTTTTTTGCCAAAAAATGGAAATATTTCATGGGGAAAAAACCATTTTCTGACCATCTCTAGACACTATATGATGATTTTATGGCAGTAACATTAACACAAGTAATGAAGGCTGTCTCATTGCTGTTCCTGTAATATTATAGTGCCTAGGCACTTCAATTAAGGATCAGTACTAGGCACTCTACAGACAACTAATCAAGAAGACAGTCCCTTCTCCAGAGTGTTTCTGGACTGAGCATCAGACAAATTTGTCACAGTTTTCTCCCTTTTCAAAGTTTGTTATGAAAGAGACTGAAAATAAGAAAAAAAATCCACAACAGGGGTATCTTGTGTGCTATAGAATTAATCTCAAATGGTGAAAAGGTAGAAAGAGCAGTTAAGGGATATTTTAAAAAATAATTATAGCTCCTACTGCCAGACACGGACAACGTGACTCATGGTATGAAATAATATATAAACTTGCTAAGATAAATGTGCAGTAAGGAAAATGCCTATTTAAAAAAAGAATTTTCAGATAAAACCTATAAAACATTGCTTAGCTTTGTGCTTTGCTCAACTTTCAGTACAAATGCTTACGGTAGGAAATGTTTTTTGAATGTTAGTTTTCTCTTTCTTGTTCAGTCCATATAGGTTCTTATATCACACTCATCAACTGCAGTTAATATGAGCATCTTCCAGTAGTGTATTAGCAACGTGACTATCAGCTGTCACCTGTTTGTTCTCTCATCCTCCCTTCAGGGAGAGAAGTGTGTGCAGTCAAGTGTTTTGTTTTGGAATTTATTTAACAATATATGCACACACTTGTTGCTACATGATTATGTTAGGGAAGGCAAGGTCAAAGAATGTGCTTTCCACTTAGATTGGAATGTGATAAGGCTTGTGCAGGTTCTTAGCCGCTATACGAGTTCGTTCCACTGTTGTGGCCCAGCCCTTGAGAAAGCTCCTGCCCAGATGAGCTTTACCCTTACCGTAGAAAGTTGCATTATGCTGTTCACCATACTCATTCTATGAACCATTTTTAACTATTGTATCATGAAACAGCCTTATCTTGAAATTGTGCTGAGAAAAATAGAAAACCCCATTTTACAATGAGATTCACCATAACTGAAAGATGAAGCAAAATTGTCTTGTATCAGAAGTAATACTGCTAGTTTCTCTTTTAAGATCTTGGAATACACACAGTTATATTATATACTTGATCCAAACGGTTGTTGTAGGAAAAGTATACCTTGCTGAAGGACAAGATATGAACGACACAGTAGCTCCTGAGATGCATATTGTAAAAGCAGCTGTGTTTAAAAGCACTTAAACTTTGTCCTTCAAAAAGAATAGTGACAAATGAGGCTTTTATTTATAATAAAAGACTTGATTTGTTATGAATCAGATGTATTATCATAATCAGCATCAGCTAACAGTCTCCATTAGGAAACATTATTTTTGACATTTCCAGGACTAGCATGATATCAATGAGAATTGAAAAGACCTTGTCCTTTACTGCCATCTGAAGAACAAAATATCAAAGTAAAAAAATGTATGAAAAGTGACTTAAAATAAAAAAATGAATTAACCTCACTGAAATGCACTTCTTGCTCTTCCTGTTAAAGCAATGACTTATCATTCAGCGTTTCAGTTAATACACACAAAGGTGTTCTGAAGCCCAGAGCTATCAATCCAAATCTATAGATATCAGTCATTTAAATGTAGTCAATAGGATTTGAGGTTTTTTTAAAAAAAATGTGAGTGACTGTATTTCACTAGGAAACCGCAGTTAACCATTTTGATTTCAAGAAGAGTATCTGTTTGTTATTTCAGTTTTTATATTCTCAACAAAGTTTAATTTAAGAAAAAATTAAGACAACTGTCTTTTTGTTGGGTTAGCAAAATCGCTATTTTTATTTCACTCACAGAATAATTCACAATTAGATGACAGAATGTTGAATGCAAGAAGGAAAATCAGACAGATCACAAAAGTTGGAATGTTGGGCACTCTGCCCACTCAGATAAAAAGAAAGTAATAAGATTTGAAGCTTCAGTACCTTTTTTTTCCCTGTATAAGGAGTAAATGAGTAGCTTGACTGATAAATTGAAATAGAACCAGAATTCACTGTGATTTTTTTACTTGGTGATTCTCTTAAAATGTAGGTAATTTGTACTTGAAGAGATAAATAAAGACTGAACTTTACATGCTTATAAGTATTTAATTAGTTTCCATTGTGGACTCTATAAATCATCTGTGTCTCACACACACATGCATGAATGAGCATGACTTAAAGGTGTCAGCAGGTTGTTGTGCCACATTTGCTATGAGGTGACTGCAACTCCATTAATTTGTACTACATGGCACCAATCAGTCTAGGTTGTCAAAATAATCTTACATTCTTAGAACATTGAGAAAGGATTGAAAGGGCAAGCTCCAGTTTTCTTGCCTTCAGGATGAAATAAAACTCCTGCTAATAAAGCTGTTAGTCTTCAGATTTTTTTTTTAAAGGGCAGGGTGAGAAAAATAAACAGTTCTATCCTAACTTTCTTTAGGTTGGTTAACAAACAGTTTCATTGTTGGCTGGTTGGTTAGCAAGCCTTAACAAAAAGAAAGCCCCAAAACTAGTTCTCTTTTTACATATGATGCCTAATTGTTCCATACCATTTCTTGAGAGAGAATTCTTGAGCCACACCTAGAGGTTTCTTCCTTCCTAAGCGAGACAATGATCTTTATGTGGCTTTTCCCTTTACTTTTGTGAAGGGTTGTAACCTCTTTACTGTGCAGTACAGTATAGACAGTGGCAAATATAGGAACAGGGGAACTGACATAAAATCAGATCCAGTGCTCCATTTATTTTGACAATCTGCTTCCAGCAGTGGTCAATACCAGATGCTTTAGCTGTAGCTCACGAAAGCTTATGCTCAAATAAATTTGTTAGTCTCTAAGATGCCACAAGTAATCCTTTTCTTTTTTAGATGAGAGAAACCCTGTTATGAAAAATTATGAAATAACTTGCCCATAGGAAAAGCATTTCTAACTGAAATGCTTATGTCTCATTACATATAGTATGATTTGATTTTTTTTCTTATTTCTTAAATAACGTAACCATCTGAAAGTATTTGAAGGATATAAAAGACTACTTGTATCTGTCTAGCGACGTGTAACTAGAAGTAATGGAACAAGAACAAAGACATTTTTCTTCCTATGCATGCTAAATTTTCCTAAGTTAGGTCTATTAGAGTAGTCTCCCAAAGCACATAGGAAACACACTGTCATCAGAGAGATGTGAAGAAACATTATTGTGCGCTCTTCTGCCTTCTTAAAAAATAAGAAACCCTTGCTGA
Organism: Dermochelys coriacea; assembly: GCF_009764565.3. Taxonomy (NCBI): domain Eukaryota; kingdom Metazoa; phylum Chordata; order Testudines; family Dermochelyidae; genus Dermochelys; species Dermochelys coriacea. The sequence goes on from NC_050070.1 coordinate 54,826,781, forward strand.
ACTACAAGAAATTCAAGCCACTGTAAATGGGCTTAGACCAGTAGTCCCAAACTTTTTAAGTCATGCTCCCCCTTACTTCTAATGCAGGGGTTCCCAAACTTGGTTCGCGACTCATTCAGGGTAAGCTCCTGGCAGGCCGTGAGATGCTTTGTTTACCTGAGTGCCTTTTGCTAAGGGACCAGGTACAACCACCAGCTCACAGTGGCCACAGCTTGCCGTTTCCGGCCAATGGGAGCTGCAGGAAGCAGTGGCCCAGCCCGTGCCACTTTCTGCAGCTCCCATTGGCTGAGAATGGCAAACTGCAGCCACTGGGAGCTGCAAGCGGCCATATCTGTGGATGCTCAGGTAAACAAAGGATCTCATGGCCTGCCAGGGGCTCACCCTGAACAAGCCACAAACCAAGTTTGGGAACCCCTGCTCTAATGTAATCTGCCAGCTCCATGCCCCACAGTTTGGGGAATCTCTGGTTTAGATCAGGCCCCTCGTAGTTAATATGAGATGCCCAAGATCCTATTATTGCAGCTCACAATGCTTGGGAACAGATGCCGCAACATTAAAATAGCTTCAGCTCAGTCCAGAATACATCAGTCTAACTCTTGAGCAACTCCTGCTGTCATGAGCATGTTAACCCTGCCCGCTGTTCATCAAGTAGAATGCTGGCTTAATTTCAAGAAGAAGTCTTCATTGTTAAAGACCTCCATGAGATTGGACCAAGTTACAACAGTGCCTTTTGCTAAGGGACCAAGACTTTTCAGTTGTTACATTCACAGGAATGAGGAAACAGTCCATCTCCAAGGGCCAAACTCATGAAAGCAAGCAACAGAGCTTTCTCAGCAACTTCTCCAGAAGTGGCAACAATGGCCACTGAGCTCAGCTCAGTGCAGTGAAGTCACAACATTCAAAATTCTCACTCCTTTACCATTATTTTTCCTCCACAACAGTGACAGCAAATAAGAAATCGATTATAGAAGGGTGGCATTATGCAAATATGTGTGCACTAATACATACACAAACACTCTTTGAAAGAAGAGGAGGAAGAAAAATTCCAGCAACCTTCCGCCTAGGAGGATATAAACTACACTTATTGGACACTGTCCTATTTTCATTCTCTTGTGGGAGACACTGAGACATTACCATAATGGCCACTTGAAAAGAACCTAAGTAAATAGATAATCATTTAAAACTAGGTTTCATAGAGCATATAGTGCTGAATTAAAGTCACACACCACCATAAGGAGTACTTTATGACTCTAGAAATGGTGAGTGTTATTGCTCCATCACTGTAGACAGATGATGCAGCAAGTGCTCTCCCCAGAATGGGATTGCAACCTACACAGGAATAGAAAATACCTATACATTTGAGTGACTAGCCTCTGGAGAAGCTAGTATTAGCAGAAGAGCTAGTGAAGATAAGTCCCTGTACTCAAGTGAGTTCAAAAACTATCTTTGAACCTGTTTCCCAGGTACAAAAGAAAAGAGGGCACTTATTGTGTGCCTTCCTCAGCTTGTAGCTGTGTAGGGATGGGCAGAATTAAGACCATAGCACAGATAACAATTCTGATCTCACAGGGAAAAGGACAAGAAGAGCAAAAGGGATAGTGCAGGCTGCATGTTCTCCATGCATACTGGTGAGATGGAGGAGGAACTGAGTCCTAACTGGGCCAAGAGATCGCTCAAGAGAACAGAGCCCATAAATGTTCTCAGATCAATGATGAACAAATTATTTTAGGGTGCAGAGACATAAGGCACACACACAGCTGACAGCAGAGCCTAGACACAGCACAGGCTGTTCCCAACCAGTGTCCCACATAAACACTTCTTCCAGTATGTCACCACTTTCTTTCACATATGTCAAGATATCCTTTTATACTCATCATCCTCTCTGGTCCTACTTAGTCAGCATACTAGACAAACAAAAGTAATGGCAGAAAATTAAGGAGTTTATTGACAATAAAATTGAGTTACTCCTACCTGCCCTGGTAAAATTTACTTTTGTAAAAATGCAAACAAAAACAGGAGGTGAGAGAGTGTGTAGCATAGAACACTGCAGATATAATAACTGTACCCCCTCTCTCAGTGCAATTTTCTCCCCACCCCACAAAGAGTAAAACATTTTTGTTCAGTGAATGCTCAATCTAACCACTGAATATGGCCATGCTGCTTTTAGGCAGATGATTGAATATTCACAACAGTGATACTAAGTGTGTGTACTTTATGCAATACACATCACTACGTGAAGACCAACTAGGTACTGCCTGGTACTGTGGCAGATGTGTGAGCCCACATCTTAGCATACACTGAACACATCCTCCATGAAGCAAATGTCCTGATAGAGCACAAGATTTGTATACCTCCTGGTCTCATAACATAACATTCCCGGCTCATGCTGCTTAAAGTCTCTTGCAGTTTTAATTGATTAAATGATGGTGTGAATACCCCACTCACATCAGCAGATGTTCACACATGGAGAATGAAGTTCAAGAATGCAGTCTGACACAGAACATTATTTCCAAAATATCAACTGCTTGAGTCAGCAGGCAGCGACATCTAAGACTTCCATAATATGGCTGCTATAAGACTCCACCAACAAACCACACCCAAGAAGCAAAGTGGGAACTTATTGACATATGGTGGAGCATATTCTGTATCAGGAACAATTTAAATAAATCAGAAGCTTTAAAATAAATGAATGAACCCACTTGCAGCCATGTGAAAGAAAATGTAATATTTTAAAAACAGAGTAAGATGGATGATACAAATGAAACAGAGGGAGCGTGAAAGGTGAGGATTTTGTGGACAATAGATATTACTGCATCTTCTAATGTCTCTTTCTTTCTGCCCTTACTACTTTTCTTTTTATCCTCCGCAGCCACCTCTAAATCTAAAGTACTGAAGCATATCCAATCACTGCATTCTCTATCCAGATAACGGACAGATGGCCTTTTCCCCTGGACTTACTGTGGCACCAACACACCAGATACATAAGATGGGTGGAAATGCATTGAGATTAAAAAAGAGAACATTAAAAACGTGGTATAATGAGAATTTGGATTTTGGCCACAAGCCTTATGAGCCAGTTCAGGCTTGGCTGTTGCTGCTTTGCGTCAATCCATCATGGCAAAGCAATTGTGAAGATTTCTTTGCTGTCTGCTTGAGGGTTCTCCTGGCATGGGGAAGATTGGCTCCATACCATCCCTCTCAGCCCTCATCTCCCAACATAAGAGACAGGCCAGAGTGATGCATTCTAGTAATCCCTTAGGAACTGTTCCTGCTGGCCCAGCCATGAACCTGAACTAAATTGCTCATGAAGACAAAACCGTAAGGAGCCGGGGTGGCCTCCCTTCAAACCAGAGGACAAGGAGCCACTCTCTCAGCCTGAGTGGGCAGAGCCAGGTCAAGCTTACTCCATCCCCCTAGAAGGGGAGGGGTGGAACAGGAAGTACAAAAGGTGGGGCCCTTAGTCCAGTGAGGGGAGGACCAAGGAGGGAGACAGACACAGGCTGCTGGCTGTTTCCTTTAGACCCTACTGCCGAACCAGGAGACACCCTGGACCAGGGGAAACCTGACCCAGAGGAAGGACTTGGGCTACCAGGTCTACTGAGGAACTGGAGGAGCCAGGCAGCAACCTGAGCCCGAGTGAGCCCAACATTGAAGGCAAGCTGGAGCTACTAGGGCTACCGGCAGCTGAATACCCCATTGCATTGGAAGAACCAAAGGGACCCACTCGAGAGACAGGGTAGGAAGTAGTTCAGGGACTGAACTGGACAGTGCGGTGAGTTAGTGTTTGGTCAGCATGTTGCAGACAGATCCCCGCTGACCCAGTGGCAGGACCCTCTCTTCCCGTCACTGTCAGGACCCTGGGCTGGAACACAATGGAGTTGGGTGAGCCTGCATTCCCCTACCCTTGCCACCTCTGATAAAGTATTAAGGACTCTTGTTGGCATTCCTCTGCCTGAGGGGCACGCCATGGACTCTTGCCAGCACTCCCCGGCCCCAGGAGCATGCCATGAACTTGGGCCAGTACTCTCATGTCGCGCCAACTGCGATGGCACACCTCCCTCCACTAATTTCCTGTTGATGGAGAGGTGTAACAAAGGCCTTACAGTGAGGCAGTAGCTCCCCACCGACCCCCAGTGGCTTGGCAGACCAACTGAGACCTTGCTCCTTGATCCCTCAAACTGTGGGGTAATGGTTTATGTAGCAACTGGTATAACGTAAAGTCAACTTCCTCTCCATTCCAGTGATCTGCATCAGGCTTCAAATGAATGGTCCCTGGGACCTAGTCCTGTAAGTGTTCTCCCTGTCACTGTAGCCAGTGAGGAGGAGAGCATTTGTAAGGTGTAGATAGTAGAGATGCACAAGCACACAATTTGCAGCAGAGTTCATACATATTGCTCAGCCAGTTCCCAACTAGGCCTTCCACATGCAAATGGGAAGCTTTTCTTTTTCCCTCCATGAAGTGTTTTAACTGTGAGGGTTTACCTGGGCATAGCAAGGATGCTAAAATGCTCTTTAACCATGGATCTAACATGGTTGCAGGTAGTAATTCTCACAGTACAGCATCCTTTTTATCTCCTCAACACACACCCACACCCTGAGAACTGACCAGATTTTTTTGGTTAACACTGGCCCATGTGATTAGGTTGCATTGTCATCCAACTGTGTAGGTGTTTTCAGTACCATGCTGGAATGTTATAAACCTGAGTGCTGAACTGATTGAGCTTTCCCAGAACTCCATTTGTACAGGATTGTTAAAGCTACTTGTATATTTCTCTCAGTGCACAGCTCTCTGCAAGCAGGAATGGATGAAGCTGGGCAGGACTTTCCTGCTCTCTCTGCTCATGTGGAGAGCAAGAGTCATCTCCTCTTTCTCATCTCTCCTGCCCTTTTACCTCTAAGCCATGAAATATTTGGATGTGATAGCTGTGCCTTTCACTCCTGGTCCTCACTCGTAGACTGCTGTTTGTGGGATGCTGCCTCCTCCAATTCAGCAGCTATAAAATCATACTGGTCTTTTGGGGCAGGGGTCTGAATCCTCTCAAGTTGTCTGCAGAAGTTTTCTGCACAAGTTAGCCAAACTTTTACAAGACCAACTGTTCTCATGAAATTTTAGTCCTCTTGCCTTGTGCAGAACCAGGCCAGGATTTCAATCTCCCTCTCTGTGTGGTTTTTGGATCTGACCTAAATACAGGATGAGGAGCTCTGAGTTTTGGTTTGACTAAGGTGCCACAAGTACTCCTTTTCGGTTTGAGCCTGTCTCTAATAGCTTGAAAATCTTTCCTTCAAGGGAAGAAGTCTGTTTAGGGGGAATATTGGACAGCACTTAAAAAAAAACCTGGAACAAAAGAATTTTTGAAGGCTTCACCCATAATGGAAATGGGAGAGATTTTCTCCCTGACATACTGTGGAGGACTAAACCTTTGAAAATTCCAGGCCAGCCATTATTATAAATTTTTGGTTTCTGCTAGGTTATAAGCAATGTAGAGCTGCAGTGCTCTGAGAAGTCTTTAATCTTCTTGTGATTTCATGTCAGATTAAAGGGTTAAACAGGTAAACCTCTCTACTTTGGATTGATTTTTTCCCTTTTATTAAATTAATTTTTCATATAAGAAATTACTCCTTCATGGACCCATGGCAAAGCAAATTTAAATGCCTTAGAGTCTGGACAGTAAGTTTAAAAATTCTATAATTAACCGTGTTTTATTAAAATAGTAATAATGAAAAATAATTAGATTCTCAGGAATAATTGCCCTATATTATAAAAATAAGTTAAACATGTGTTTGTAATGAATGGGTGAAAATCAGTCTAATTATTTTTTCATGAACTACATGGTGTTTAATAAAATGAGAACACTCCATGCTTATAAAACTAAACTGGCCCTTTATTAAGAGAACTATTTACAGAGGTGCTGTATCTGCAGCTAACATTTAATCAAGGTGCATACAGACTAATTCCTGGTGCCTCCTCCAAAATCTTTCCTCCTACAAGTTGTTCTCCTTCCAACTTCCATGCAGGTTGCTAAAGTTATTGCATCATCATCACATTATTGAAAAAACAAACAAACAGAGATTGTAAAACCCCAATTTTGCATACACTTACGTGATTAATTTCAAGCATGTGAGAAATCACTGACTTAAGTGGAGCTTCTCACATGCTTAATGTTCAATGTCTATGTGTTTAATCGGGGTCTAAGAACCTGCCTTGAATAGGAGTTTAAGCCATAGTAAGAACAGGGACATCAGCATTTGGTTTTTAATGACTAAAACCTTTTTAGATTGTACACATTGTTTAAAACAAAGCATATTGCATATTAAACATAAGTATAGTATAGCAATAACCAGTAAACAAGCTATATTGATATGCTTATTTTATCTTTCTCTTCTTCACCTATGTACTGTAGAAATCCATTTAACTTAAAATCCTGTGTTCAAAAGTGATTGAGCTGTTTGTTCCAAGTTAGTAGTATAAATACAACACTATTCATGCATTAATAAGTAAAATATGATTGGGTGTAAATGTTTGTTCTAAACCCCTCAAAAAGAACCCCAACAATATTTCAATAATTAAGTGATAGAGTTTCTTTTCAACCCACAAAAATAAAGAAATTCATAGTTAAAAAGGGGCTGGTTAGGGGCTTAGTAAACAAAGATAGTGTTGGCAATACTAAGAGGTGTGGGACAGAGAGTAAAGAGATAATTAAATAAAGGTCCCCAGCATTTGACTATGTGGATCATGCACAGCAGCCACATAGTGGGAAAGGGCATCAGAGGTGGATATCTGTTAATTCAGAAGTCATATAATCTAATAAAATTAGGAACTTGGGCCTACAAAAGCGATATACACAGGAGGAAGGGTTAGTGACAGGCAATAAAAGAATGTAATGGGTCCTTCATAATTTTAAATTACTTTGGTTGCCATCAAATATCTGTGACATTTCATCATTTTTACTCTAGACTTCAATCATTCTCCCCTAGATATATCACAATACATTAGGAGGAATCCAAATTGGTGTTGTAAAACAGGGTAATGGCCTGCATCTCATTTCGGATATATGAGATTCTTATGCTCGAAGTATTATAGAGTAGTGAAGACTTAGTTTATCTATAAGTGTCATCTGCACTTTCTAGAAAAGAAAAGAAATTAATTTCATTTTTACTTAGAATTTTTACAGAACCAGATAAGTTCACTTCATAAAAAAAAATTCAATACATTTCCCGCTTAAATGACTTGAATTTTAGCTGATAGCTTTCAATGCTTCAATGTCTGCTCAAAGTGCTGATAAACATTAGCTACTTCTCTGCAATATCGGGGAGAGCTGAAATGTTCAGGTCTGGATCCACCTGCACAGGAAATTGCCTCTTTCCATTTTGAAGTGGTATTTGGTATCTGTTTTTCATTAAGATCTTTTCACTTCTGATGTGCTGATAATATTCTTGTGAAAGGACTAGCAAAGACATATAAATTAATGATGTTGGGTTGGTACTTACATACCACAAAACAGTAGCACCAATGAATTGTATCCATTGAAGCTAAATACAAATGTGTGTCATGTAGTAGCCCTTTCTCATCTGGCTCTGTCACAGGATGTTGATCCTTATTCTAATCAGATAACCTCATTGGGCCCAGTCCAGAAGACATTGCTCAAGCAAAACTTCACCTGATTTCAATGGGAGTTCTGTATGAGTAAAGATTTTTGTATTGAGCCCTCTCTGTCTTATGCCTACCATCTGTAAAATGATGATCACAATATCTGCAGAGATGCTGGGAGGCCTAACTTTAAACCCAGAAATGTTGGAGAACTATAGGTCAACAAGCTGTGGTATAGAACTTCTCTAGTATACTGCTTTTGTGATACTGACTTCCAGTACCAAGCACTTGAGCACTAACTGATTAAGCAAATGGAAATTTATTCTGTACACCACCTAGAACTTTAGTCATTGCAAAATATAATGGAGTGCTTAATTTCTCTTGCATCATGTCCCAGAACTTTCATACCTTGGGCAATCCCATCATGTAGCCAAAATAATTATTTTTATATAATATTTGCCCTTGATATAAAACTAGAAATGACTAGTTCAGAATCTTTTATATGAGAAATTATTATACAGAATAATGGAAAACTAATGGTATTTATTATATTTATTTATTTACAATGCTTCCTTATCTGTTTGTTCTTGTTTTATTTCTGGAAAGCATGTGGTGTTCTGAAAGCATTTTCACATCTTCTTCAGCCACATACTTCAAGAAATCTTCATTTTCCATAAATGTGTTCCTAACATGCTTTAGAAATTCATATGCCAAATTTCTTTCTGAAATCAACAGAACACTAGATCTAAATGGAGAAAAGTATCTCAATGTATTAACATTAAGTTGATTTAAAAAATAGTATGTCCAGTTTCTTTTCAATATTCATTCTTTTCAGCATTCATATTGAAACCTGTCAGGGTTTATTTTAACTAAGATAAGTCTCTCCTTTATTGACACCAGATATATTTCTTGCTTGAGCAACATCACCAGCAATACAGATGAACTCTAAGTACATTCCTGAACATTTAAAGCTCAGTTCATAAGAAACCATTCTAAGCACCAGTGGTCAGATCTTTGATTTGTCTCCCCAGTAAAGAAAAAGGTCATAATTGAGACCTGTAGGAGATCAAAGAAGAAAATTCTATAGATTGCTGTCTACATGATTGATAAAAGTTAAGTGTCTGCTCAGTACCATAATCAATCTCAGGAGGTAACAAAAGCATTTGTGAGAAAACTGTTTAAGTAGAAGCAAGGTGAAATGGAATCCTGTTGCTCTAAATCTGGCTACTTTGATTTTGAGACCGAGAAATACTTGGTTCTCAAAAGAAAAGGGTCGATTTAAAATCAATGTGGACCTTAAATAATAGAAGTTCTTCCTCCAGCAGCAGTCCAGGTAGTGTCAGCAGCAAGAAGGGCAGGGTTCAATATCTGGGGGGGGGGTTCCCCTTAATGTTACAAAACAAAACCAGCTCAAGCCCCCACCAGAAAAATAAACACCACCCTTGGTTGCCTCAAACAGGCAATACTTCCCCACTTCTTAGCACTGACTTTACTAAAAGGGGAGGGAACACATAATTAATTTAAGAAAACACTGCAACAATGATTCAGGAGTATGCAAACACTAAGTAAACACGTGCTCGACAGTATCTTGGGCAGTAATCCTTTGCCTCAGTTTCCCTTTCACACACCGTTCCCCTTTTCATTTCTCTGCACCTAACTCACTGATTTGTTGTCCAAGGTCAATGAAGTCCCAGGGTCCAGTGGTGGGAAAGGAGAGGAAGAATGATGCCTCTACTTCTGCCCTGCTTGCAGCTACTCATTGCTGTCAAGTCTCTTTGCCACTGCCTTTACCTGCCATGCTGTGTTTTGAGGTTCCCACACCCAGCTCAGTTCTTAGTGATTTTAGTTCTTAGTGATGTCACTGGGTAGTGGGGAATCTCAAGGTTGCTGCCTTCTCTGCACTGCTTTTCACTGCAGCATTACCCCCACACCAGGTGTAAGTCAGCCCCCTAGACTGGCCTGTCAATGATTTCAGCTCTAATGATTTCTAGCTCAATACATCTAATCAGCTCTGTCTTTATCCGTTAGAGGTCAAATGTTCTGTGTTCTTCACTTCAGTTTGCCATTACTACCCCATGCTCAGCGAGTGAGATTACATTTATAGTGCCACTCCCTCCCCTTCCCCCCAACCAGTTAGGGCATATTAAATACAGTTCTGCTGTCCTATAGTCATACAATAAAGATATCATTTAATTACCCCTATACCCAATACTTAAGTGAATGTTAACTTAAAAGAGCCACAATTGATCACTTTAGCAAAGTAGGTACATCTGTGGATCATGTCAGCAAAATAGTCTGTCTATACAAATATGGTCTTGTCCTGAGGTCTTTTCCCCCAGCTCATCAATAGATGGCAGGAGAGAGCTCATTCAAACTTCTTGCTCACATCTGTAATTGCTTTTTATCTTATTATATATTTTTTCAGTTGTGAGGATTTAAAGTCAGGGTCCAAGAGACAGGTCAGCATGTTAAGCTTAACCAGTAAATTACTGTTGAATTTCTCATTTTTTTTTTAGGTTTCAGAGTAGCAGCCATGTTAGTCTGTATCTGCAAAAAGAAAAGGAGGACTTGTGGCACCTTAGAGACTAACAAATTTATTTGAGCATAAGCTTTCGTGAGCTACAGCTCACTTCACTGAATGCATCCGATGAAGTGAGCTGTAGCTCACGAAAGCTTATGCTCAAATAAATTTGTTAGTCTCTAAGGTGCCACAAGTCCTCATTTTCATTTTTTTTAGTAAAGCTTCCATCTGCACTTAAAACAAACCATAGTATAACATTTAATATCTTGTTCATAATCTTTCAGTCTGGGCAGCTAATGCATTCAAATTTTAGGAAAGAAATTACTTGACATATATATTATTAGAAATATCTGAAGATATGTCAGAAATGTCTTTCTCAATTGGTGACAGAGTGAAAACAGGCCTTTTCTCTATGTGCTGCAGTGCTAATATTATATCCACTCAGCAATCACATACTGTACTCTGTCCCATAATCATATGCTGCCAAATGCTTCCTTGTGGTTTCTTTGCCTACCAGTTGAAAGGGAGTTCCTGCTCCGCTCCAGCTCCAGGCAAAAACCTGCAGCTCCACTGCTCCGCAGCTGCTCCACGCTCCAGGTCCGGGCTTCGCTCCAAAGCCCTGCTGACATCTTAGGAATTAACTCACCTTTCATCACCGTTTTGCTTTTCAAGATTCACTTGTGGAATTAAGGGGAGTATAAGTCATTTACTATTGTTTTAATATGTGATGGTTAGCTTTGAGCCTGAAGGGACCTCCATCTTTTGATAACTTGGCCAGTTACGATCTGTATCAGTTTTCTTTTTGAAGTTCACATGAGGCTTGTGTTAATCCAGCTGCTGCACACCTTATTATTAAGTACTCTCAGTTCAGTGGACAGCAGAGATGCTCTTTTCCTTAGTGTTTATTATGGTTGCTGTTAATTGTAGAGGCTCAGCAGTGTTCTAGATAATATACAGTATGCTATGCACACAGTTTCATTTGTGATCTGCATACGTTAGCCTACAAAACCTTTGACATAATTTGTTAACCCTCCAGTACACATGGTCCTTTTGGAGAAAGAGCATTGTGGATTTTGCAAAGCTGTTCTTACGTTTTGTTTCTGCCACATATCTCTTGATTCTGTTCTGAATGTGTCTGTGCAGGAATTGTGTTACATCTGGGCTACCGAGTGCTTTATAACTGGGAGTGAGGACACCTAAGGATGGAGGGCGGGTTAGTTGGTGTAAGCTAATGGCATAGTTAGTATTACTTTAAGTTCCAATGGAAATAGAAAGGTAAAAACTAACTGTAGGGTATGCTCTGCAGGCTTGATTTCTCCTTTCTTCTGATTTAATACATTTGGGAAGTGTATTCATGTTAGAATTCTCCTTGACCAAAGGGAAGCTTCACTCTTTGCTGCTAGCTGGAGAATTTCATGTTGAGTCAGGTGGACGGGGTTGATAGGCCAGAGCCTAATGTTGCCAACCCTAAGCATTGAAAATAATGAATCAGGAATCCAAACATCATGAGATTGAGATTTATAAAACAAATGTAGATTTGGAGTTTTTTATTTCCTTCTGGGTTTAGAACTTTAGGGTATGCTTGGGTCATAATTTCAATCTTTTCTCCACGGCCATGAGGAATAGAACCTTAATGTTTTTTCAAATGATATCGGACAGTCTCATGTAGGCAAATAGTTGCAGGAACTGTGGCTTTAAGAAAAATGCCAAAGGGGCTCTGGAACTGAACCCTAACCATGTCTTGAAAGGTTTCAGAGTAGCAGCCGTGTTAGTCTGTATTCGCAAAAAGAAAAGGAGTACTTGTGGCACCTTAGAGACTAACAAATGTATTAGAGCATAAGCTTTCAGCTACGAAAGCTTATGCTCTAATAAATTTGTTAGTCTCTAAGGTGCCACAAGTACTCCTTTTCTTCATGTCTTGAAAGTTTCAATCTTTTTGGAAGCTTAATTTATGCAAAGGTCTGTTCCATGTTGGGAAGACTGAATTTAGCCTGGAAGCCTGGCAGAGGTCTGCACTGTCCTGAAAATAATTTGTTTAATTTTGACAAAGGCTCTTTATAACAAAGGAAGGTTTTATTTGAGCAGGGCGCTATATTGTTATGAGTTGCTAAGGGAATCTTTGTAACCAGTGATGAGCTGCCAAAATCTTAAGAACCGGTTCCCTATAAAAAGTTCTGATTTAAGGGATGTGCCATAGTGAGTATTTTTTGTACCAGTAGGGTTACCATATGTCGGTATTTTCCTGGGAGAAATTTTTAAAATTTAAAAATTCCTCCCAGACGGCGATTTAAGAACCAAAAGTATGACATGTCCGGGAAAATACGGATGTATGTTAACCCTACCTAAAGTTCTTTTTTAAATATAAGGGCCTGAAGTAGAAATGAGCTCCATTTCACATGTGTGGGTCTCCGCCATTCCCCGGGGGTGTGCTAGGGTGACCAGATGTCCCGATGTTATAGGGACAGTCCCGATTTTGGGGTCTTTTTCTTATATGGGCTCCTATTACCCATCACAACCTGTCCTGATTTTTCACACTTGCTGTCTGGTCACCCTAGGGTGTGCACATGTGTGGGTCCCAGCTGCTACATGCCCCCCTCATTGAAGCAGGTGTGCTGGGTTACTGCCCTGGAACTGCAGGGCACCAGTGGACATGGGGCCAGCTGCAGACAGGAGAGTGGGGCAGGGCTAGCTGGAAGCAGGGGATGCAGAGCTTGCTGGAGATAGGAGGGTGTGGAGTTGGCTGGAGGCAAGGGGGTGTGGGGCTGGCTGGAGGCAGGGCAGGGGCTGACTGGAGGTAGGGGCTGGCTGCAGACAGGGCAGGTGGGTGCGGGGCTGGCTGGAGACAGGGGGTATGGGGCTGGTTGGCTTCAGGCAGGGCTGCAGGGGGTGTGGCAGGGGTTGGCTGGAGATGGGGGGTGTGGGGCTGGCTAGCTTCGGGCAGGGGAGTGCGGCAGGGGTTGGCTGGAGACAGGGCAGGGGGTGCAGGGCTGGCTGCGGGCAGGGGGTGCAGGGCTGGCTGCGGGCAGGGGGTGCAGGGCTGGCTGCAGGCAGGGGGTGCAGGGCTGGCTGCAGGCAGGGGGTGCAGGGCTGGCTGGAGGCATGGCAGGGCAGGGGCTGGCTGCGGGCAGGGCAGGGGTGCAGCAGGGGCTGGCTGCGGGCAGGGCAGGGGTGCAGCAGGAGCTGGCTGCGGGCAGGGCAGGGGTGCAGCAGGGGCTGGCTGCGGGCAGGGCAGGAGGTGCAGCAGGGGCTGGCTGCAGGCAGGGGGTACAGGTGTGGCTGGAGACAGGGCAGAGGATGCGGCAGGGGCTGGCTGCAGGCAGTGGGTGCAGGGGTGGCTGGAGGCAGGGGCTGGCTGTGGACAGCGTGGTGGGTACTCATGGGGAGAGCGGCTCGGAGCAGCCCAAGCAGCAGGACGAAGCCCAGGCCCAGTAGAGCAGCAGGAGCCCCAGGGCCAGGGGTCCAGGGAGCAGCAGCAGCAACAGCGCTTGTGCCCAGGGCCAGGCGGCAGCCCACATGGCTCCCGCAGCACAGCGCCCCCGGCCGCCGGAGGAGGAATTACATCACATCATGACAAAGCCTCAGCGCCCCCCTTCAGGGAAGTGGGTTAACAACCAGTTCTAAAACTGCTTCAAAATTTAAAAACCAGTTCGTGTGAACCGGTGTGAACTGGCTCCAGCTCACCATTGTTTGTAACCTATGTTATTTCAGCTCATACAGGATGGTTTGTTATTAAATTGGAGAGAAAAGTTCTGTATCGAGAGGTATTAACATAATCTTTTGCATAAAATTTGGCTGTTCCTTCAGATTCCACATTCTAATATGGATCAGACCTCACCCTGCTTCTTTCATGAGACATAGTAAGAGTACTGGAACAATTTGATTTATCTGCATTAACATTTTTATTTAGTTACTTAGGAAAGTTCACCTGAGATTTTCACTGACGTTTTGTTTTTCCCATTTTCCAATAAGTTAACCAAGACATAAGGATGTAAATATAAGAAATATAGATTCTTTGGCTTTTTGCTTCTTATAATCAGTCAGTGACACATAAACCCTAATAAATTATCCATCTTAACAGCCATGTCTTCAAATGGTAGCACTTTAATTTCATTTTTCATGTAATCTTATGTAGACAGTCTCAGTGGGGCGTTTGAGTTCCAAAGTTAAACTTGAATGTTTTTCATGATAGACTGGTTAGTTGCTATTTTGTTAATCATTTGGATAACATGCTCAACAAGAAATCTTCGAGATAAAAACAAAATGGCAAATATTATTAAAGACATTCTTGTTACCCATTTTCTTCACATCAGCATGTCATATTTTTGTAGTACATGCATTTGAAGTGTGGAAAAAACTTATTGTTTATTGGTCTTGAGGGAACAATGGAAAGAATAGATGTCCCTCTGGTCGAGAAAGGTGAACGATCACACTTAATAAAAATGTGCAAAAATCATTGAGATATCAGTGATGGGAGAGGTAAGGTTGAAAAATGTCAGGCTATACATGCAGAATGTTTATTGTGTGATTTGGGAAAACTAGTACTCATCATATGCCATATATGTGTCCATTATTTTTAAAATTTTAGTTTATTTTAAGGTATCAGTAGAGAGAAAAACTTAATTTGTATGTGTTTGCCAGAAGAATCTCACAACAGTTATCAGGAATTCAATGTGATTGGAGTTAAATAAATGTGTTTAAGCCTTCATCCAAAGTGAGTAGTATGGATTTTCTTTTAATAACATTTTAAATGTGGTTAAAATCCGCTTGTTATAGGACTGATGCAAAAAAATCAGCTCTGACATCTTTTTAAAGTACACTGCTCTGCCCATAGTGCTGTCTGTGCATATTATAATGGTAAAAAGGTTCCCTTGCCTTTTTTTTTTTAATTTTAAAAACTGTTGCCTGCAGCATTGCACGCTGGAACAATGCACGCTGTCAAAGACTAGATAACCAATTTACTTGGAAAAGGAATTAATGCTTTCCTCATCTGACATTAATTTTGTTGGAATCATTTCTCAAGTGGAAACTGTTGGCTTTGAGTGTAGAATAATAAGAGTTACTACTTTTAGCTCAACAGGCTGACATGCCAAGAAATATGAAGCCATGTCACCAGACTGGAATATCAAGTGACAAGCCTGGTGAGTTGCGTTACATACATGGTTTCGTCCTGTGTGTGAAATAATGAGCACATTGAACAGGTATTAAAACTTGTGCTTATTAAAAAAATTAACTGTAGGAAGCATCTATTTGGATTATTTGATTAAACCAAGAACATATTAATTGGACTGTCACTAATATTTTGTGTTGGGTCTCCAGTTTGCATTTTCTCTGTAAAGACATTATCTGATTTCTGAATACACTGCTGTTTAAATACTACTCTTGTGGCAGTTGGTCTGGCCTGATGGGTTGTCCTGAGGGCCTATGAATGTCCCCCAGCTGGCCTGCTTTGAGGTGGATATACAGCCCTTTAAATATTGCAGCACTGGGTAACAAGGGGCAGTTTTTCTCCCTTGCATATATCGCTGTTGGGAGGTTCTTCCCATCCATGTACTGATGTGTACTTCTGAAGCATAACCACTAAGTGTTCTGTTTGCACAATTTGTTTGTTTGCACTGTTTGTTAAATTTTAATTTTGAATCAGGCCCAGCTTATATTGTATAGAAGTTGCATCTTTTAACACCAAATTCTGTTCAAGTTTGTAGCTTCATATTCCCTTTTCATTAATGTGGATAATATTTCATGGGCTATTTGGTAGTGAGGATAAATAGTTATTGTCTCACACATTAGGTAATTTAGAGAAGGAGTAGTTCTTGACATCACAAAGCAGCGAAAGCCAAAGTAGAGATGCAAAATCTTGGACCTTTAGCATCATCTAACTTTCTTTCCTAATGTGGAACATTTACTGACTTTGTGGTTGAACAGCGCAGTCCAGCAGGGTGCTGAGTACAGCATATAAGGTGCTAAATCTTCAACTTCGATTGACTTTAATGGTAGCTAAGGACACTCAGTACCTTCCAGCAGCTACTCATCATCTCATAGGAATGGGTCCTAGGCAATCAACAAGGTATTGGTATTTCATTGGCTGAGGTGCCATGGGACTATTGGAGGAACTCCCAGGTCTGTCTAATTTGATTAGGTCCTAAAAGTGATTTTGAGAGAGGAAAGAAACAGCAGCCCTCACTTTCTGTAAGAATTATTATTTTCATCCCTTTGCCTGTTATTTTGATACGTTCAATAAAGTTCTGGCTCCAGTTTTTCACCTTAGATCTGTGTTGTGTCACAGAAAACTCTGGGGATTCTTTTTGCCTGAAAGTAAAATATAGCTTCATCCATTCCTTTTCACAATGTGGGTTAGAATGCTAAAGAAGTTTCACTTTCACTTGTGCAGATGTATAATGTATCAATTATTGTGTGTAGTGGTTAATTTCGAAGTTGTCGCAAGCTAACAACCATCGGAAGCAATAACATGGCTACTTGTTTATTGCATCTTTTTTAAACTGTTATTTTACTTGATTCATTTTAAAAACATTAAAAACATCGGCAACCCTTAAAATTTTGACATTAAACTCTTTAGAGTAATCCTAGGAAAGAGAGAAAGTAAAACAGTGTTTCACAAATGTAATTGTTACAACTAAAGCTGGCACATATATTAATTGTGAAAAATATATTTTTCAGATTTGGCCCTTTCTTTCAATGTTTTAATAAAAATCAGTAATCAGTTTGTATCAGGCCCAGCTTAGCCTTTGCAATGTATTGTATACACTGATGTCCTGGCTAAATTTCAGCAGAGTATTTATTTACACTGGGCCAGATATTTAAAGATATTTTGGCACCTATAGATGCAGATAAGCTCACATTTCAAAAGGAGTTAGGCACATAGGCATTTTGAAAATCGCAGTAGGCTCCTGTCTGCATCTTTATAAACTATCCCACAGTCCCTATCTAAAATTGCCCCTGGCAGCTTGAGACAGAGGAGGTAGTCTTCCCTTTTCATTCTAAATTGCTGTTGTGTACAGTTTAAAGGGTACTACTATTCTTCATAGAGGTGGTTGTAGATATTCCTGCATATGCACAGGAAGATCCTGGGGCAAAGTTAATCTGCACAAAGTTCAACGTGAGGTAGATAACAGATGTGTATGTCTGTGTGCATGCAGTGTGCACCTGTGTGCTCACACATGCATATGCAGTGATTTAAAGCTCACCTTTGCTTCTCCCTGATCCTGTGCTATTCGATGTGGAGCTGATCCCTCTGTATTGTGGCAGAACAGTCCTGAGAGCTGCAACAACCATGGGAGGCCAAAAACTCATCCAAGGATTGGTGTAGTATAGGGGCATCCTAGCCATGCCTTATTGTGTGCCTTCTTTTCCTATTTATGTTCTCAAGGAGTATAAGTAGCATAAAATCCCTTTCATCTGGTCTGTGCCATCTGGGTATACTGGGGTGATCCTCAGTATTGTTAAATCAGAGTTAAGGCCAGATTATTTTGGTAATGCAGAACACTCCGCCAGAGGATCTGACTCATAATTTATAATCAGTTTTTGAAGTTTGTCCAGTGCCTTTGATGTACTAAATAAATGTCAATTTTTATCATGACAATATCAGAGGATAACTCAGCCCGCACTGAGAGATCATAAATCCAAATTTAGAAAGTCTGAATTGAGGAGAACTCAGTTAGCTCAAATTGTGCCTTGTTTTCATGACGATTTGGACAGCTAATATTTTTTCTACTTCAGCAGTTTTGCTAAATATGAGATCTTAAATGTCTGCACTTTTCTACTCCCTCTTTGATCTTTGTACCATGGATTTATTTTACCTTGTGGTCTATTGCTCCCCACTGATTCCTGCAGTGTCAAATCTCTCGTGTTTAATATTAAAAATTCTAGTGGTTCCACTCTCTGTATTCTCTGCTGAGTTGAAGAGACTAGTAACCACTGAAATTGACTAAGTGCATGATCCTGCAGAGCAGGATTGAGGGTCCTGAGAGTTGAGGCATTAGAGATTGGGCTCTTGGTTACTCTGCTTCTAGATTTAAACAAAATACCCACCTTTTTCTAGTAAGATAGGCTTAGGTTTCATGGTCAGTTGCTAAACAGGAATTGTTCCAACAATGCATGACACATTCATTTAATTAACTATTTAAATTATTTTAAAACTATCAAAACTGAATACGAGTTCAAATCCGGAGATTAGGCAAACTAAATACTTGTTCATGTGCCCTCTAAGCCTAGCTTTTTAAAGAACCTTCAGAGCGTTCTAATTAGCTTGGAAACATTTTTTAATAAACCAAATTGAGAAAGATCAAGTACACAGTAGTGTGTTTCAGTAGTATTCATATATTTCTCTTAGAGCACCTTTTTCCTTTATTATCGTTGGAATTTCACTTTATAATATATTAGGTGCTCAACAATTTTATTTGTCATTTGCAATGACAACATGCAAGTACTGTTCAAACAACATACTGTTCTTAATAGTGAAGAAATCAAAATGACACATTCAAGGTTTTGTTTAGAAATTGTATTTTTTCATATTGTTGAGATACTAATGTCAACAAAGTATAATGTCACCTTGTTAATACTTGCAGGCATGATTTTTTTTCAAGTAAATTTAGCGTTAAAGAAAGGTATGAACACTGAAAATGGAAACTTTATATTGTATTTATTCATGGAACAGATACAGTAGTCTCTCAGCCATGTCCCTAAAATACCATTGATAAAAATGAGAAGATAGTTGCCTCTGCCAGTGGTCACTGTTTGCAGTGGTGTAGCCGTGTTCGTCCTATGATAGGAGAGAGACAAGGGGGGTGAGGTAATATTTTCTGTTGAGCCAACTTCTGTTGGGGAAAGAGACAAGCCTTCAAGCTCCATAGAGCTGTTTTTCAAGAGCGTAAACCCCATTGTCTTTCAAAGATATTTAGGTGCCTATTGATGAAGTTAGTGGGCTTTTCCAAAGCACTTAGGAAACTAACTCCCATTGAATTCAGTGAGCAGTTCCTAAGCACTTTGGAAAATCCCACTAGGCTCCTGCGGGCATCTGTGACTAAATGCCTTTAAAATCTGGGCTTTAGTCTATCTGTCCTTCAATTCCCTTTCTATGAAATTGGGATAATAGTACTTAATAAGGATAAATGCATTAACGATTGGGAGGTGCTCAGATGATATGATAATGGGGGCAGGGCTGGATTAACTATCCTGTGGGCTCAGGGCTATTAGATTTTGTGGGGCCCCTGAATAAAAGTCTTTTTCCTGGGAGGTTTCAGAGTAGCAGCCGTGTTAGTCTGTATTCGCAAAAAGAAAAGGAGTACCCGTGGCACCTTAGAGACTAACAAATTTATTAGAGCATAAGCTTTTGTGAGCTACAGCTCACTTCATCGGATGCATTTGGTGGAAAAAGAAGTGAGCTGTAGCTCACGAAAGCTTATGCTCTAATAAATTTGTTAGTCTCTAAGGTGCCACGGGTACTCCTTTTCCTTTTCCTGGGAGGGAGTTTGGTGCAGCAAGGGGCTGAGGCAGGGGATTGGGGTGCAGGAGGCGGTGTGGGGTCTGGGAGGGAGTTTGGTTGCAGGAGGGGGATTCTGATCTGTGGCAGGGGGTTGGGGTGCAGGAGGGGGGTGCGAGGTGCAGGCTCTGGCTGGGAAGCACTTACCACAGGTGGCTCCCAGCCAGCAGCACAGAAGGGCTCAGGCTGCCTTCTTGCCTGCCACAGCCCCATGCTGCTCCCAGAAGCAGCTGGCTCCTAGCATATCTCTGCAGCCCTTGAGGGAGGGGGATAGCATGTCTCTGTGCACTGCCTGTGCCCGCAACCACCACCCCTGTAGCTCCCATTGGCCGGTTTTTGACCAATGGGAGCTGTGAGGACAGTGATGGAGGTGGGGGCACCTCATGGAACCGCCTCCCATCCGCTAGGGGCCACAGAGACATGCTAGCAGCCAGCTGCTTCCAGGAGTGGTGTGGGGCCATAGCATGCTGGCAGCCTGCCTGAGCACCCCACTGCACTGCGTGATTTTTAGCATCCTGGAGTTGGAGATTGCTGTCTGTGATTTATTTTTGCAGGTCCCCCCTTGATCCGGGGCCCTGGCTGCAGCCACTAAAGCCTGCCTTAATCTGGCCCTGAATGGGGGCCATATAAATACCTAAAGATGGATATAGATTGGATGGCTCAAGAGTTTTGTAATAATAGATTGAGCCTTCCATGTCTAGTTTAAAAGTTTGAATCCAACTCTGAGTGATTCACTATTACCATTCTGTGTCTGTTGAAGTCATTTGTGAAATTCATTTACATTCTTTGTGTGTGATCCTTCAAAGCCTTAATCACCCAAGTAGTTCTTACTCAAATAATCCAATTTAAATCAACAGGATTATGCACATGAGTAAGACCTGGTCTACACACTGGTATAACTATTTTGGATAGCTATGTGGTGGTTGTGTTTTTTGTTTTGTTTATTTTAACAAAATAATCATACCAGTACAATCCGAGGTGTGGATGCAGCTATACCAATATATTTTATTCCCTTCCCTTACAGGATCATTTTATATCACTATAAACCTATTTATGCTAATATAACTGCTTCCACACTGCTTTAACGATACCAATATGATCAACTACTTTTTTGTATAGACAAACCCTAGATGTTTACAGCATTATAATTCAATCCCTAATGATTTTGAGTTCTCATTACTAAAATTAGTAGCTTTGCGGGTAATCTTAGCAAATGGCAAAAGTACTGAGTGGACACTAAAAATGAACTTTCTTTGTACAACTTAGTGTGATCTCTCCAGGTCAGGGTTTGAAATGCATTAGTGGAGAAGTTCATACTGCCACAATTCAGGATGCAATTTTCTGCTGATAAATAAAATGACTTCACTGTCCAAGGCTGTCATTTCAGCAATTTTCCATAAAATAAAAGAAAAAATATTGGCATACTGACCTTAACCATTTCCCTTTTAAGATACATCAACTGATTTTTTTTCAGTCGTTTTTTATACAGAAGAAAGCAGAAAGGTGATATCAAAGAAAGAACTTACAACAAGGTTTTTTATACTTTATTTACTTATTTAATATATATTTAGTACTTCAAAATGAGCAGTTGCAAATAGCTAATCATTAGTATGCGTTTCTTTATGAAGGAAATATTATATATTAAGGGATCTGTTTTCTTCTAAATACAGGTGTGGATCCCATTATTGATAGTGTAAGTTACACAAAGTGCATATCAAGAACAGGATAAACTCATGTGTTCTTTTTGACTTACTAAATAATGACAGATGAACATCTGTCAGGTCGACCAGATAAATAATAATGATGAGAAATAATATACACAAATGAGCCATTCTCCTCACACCAGAATTCTGGGAAGAGAGAACTAGTTCTTAGTAAACCTAAAATGTTAACCTAATTATTGATAATACACTCAATCTGTAAGAGGTATTTAGCTG
Organism: Dermochelys coriacea; assembly: GCF_009764565.3. Taxonomy (NCBI): domain Eukaryota; kingdom Metazoa; phylum Chordata; order Testudines; family Dermochelyidae; genus Dermochelys; species Dermochelys coriacea. Next base: position 54,848,323 of record NC_050070.1, read on the forward strand.
GATATGTTTGATAAAATCAATTTTCTAATAAAAATAAGAGAAATAGTAAAAGAAACCAAAGGCATAAAAATGAGATAGTTATATCTGATGAGAAAAAGAAGATCGTTATATTGGGATAAGGATAATTATATGCTGTGTGCATCAAAAGGTTTTTGGAAAAGCTTTATAGTATGCTTCAGATCCCAGAAGAGCTCTGTAAAATTGTAGCTGAATATGCTAAAATGACTTCAATATTGAGGGCCAAGTCCTTTTTCTCTATATTGAAGGCAACTGAGTGAATGAAGCATTGTGCATATTGATGTACTTACGAAGCTGGCGAGACATCCCCATCTCCCTACTTTCTCCCCCCACTTCCACCGCTACTCTGCACAAAACTGATTGGCTGGGGAGGGGGAGTGCTGCTCCAAAACAAGGGCACCAAATTAACTCTGACCCCCAGGAGGGTTTAAGTGAAGGAGCAGATGTAATGTGGGACGACAGACCAGCCCAAGAAAATTTGGAGAGAAAACAAAGAGGCAGGAGCCTTAAGCTACAGCAGGGAGGAGGAGGGAACTGCTTGGAGGAGAGCCAGCTGCTTGCAAAAGCAGATTGTTATAAATTCCCAGCCTGGAGGTTACAGAACACCTGAGACCACACAAAAGAACTCACCATTCTGAGCTTATACCTCACGTAGTCAGAGTGTGTCAACAGGATGGACTAGCCCAAAGGTGGGAGGGAGGGTGCCTTGGCTGGAACAGAGGATATGTGTGTGTCGAGCCAGGCATGAAGGGCAGTGAATGGAAGCCTGTCTTGCTGTATGCTGTGCCATGGGCAAGGGAGTCTATGAAGGGAGTCTAGAGAGTCTGACATGGGTCTATTCCTGGCTTTCCCTGGGTTAGATAAAAGTGTTCCATTGTTGTGTGTGGTACTTGCTCCAGGGGTAACTCTGACTCCCTCCACCCCAGGAGGGAGGGCTGGTGTTTGTGTAGAGGTGACTAGCTGGGAACTGAGACCCAATCCTGGAAACCCCCTACCTGATATACTATTACTGCTCTAACACACAAGTAACAATATGAAGAGGAAAAGATCAACTACATTTCATAATTTAGACCATCTTGAGGTTCTTGGATGAGATAAGCTTCCACTCAGGCAGGAAAGGGAACCAAATTGCCCCTTGCTGCCACACTATTTCAAGAGCCATGCTGTGCAGCCTTAGAGAGCTAATTGGGTGATGATCCTTTTTGGTCCTTCAGGGCAGCTCAGCAGTCAAATTCTGCAGATGACAACAGCATTCATTGCAAAAATTAGAGAACAGTCTGTTTGTATCAAATAGCAGACGCATGAGGATATGCAGCCAAGAGATGACAAGAAAGTATCTGTGCCAAAGACAGCTTCTGAAAAAGAGTCCTTGTATCTCCCATCTGAGAGTGAGAACCACATGGAACAGCAAGGAAAAATAAACACCCCTCTTTAAAGTGAGTGTACCGAGGAGCAGACTCAGTTCTGTGACAGGGTCAGGCCAGATGGCTATAGGAGAGTAATGGAAGGCAGATATATTAGCCCCAGGCTAAGTAGGTCCCTTTTCCCTGGGTAAGGTAACAGGGAAGGTTCCAGAACAATCAGGAACCTTCTGGAGACAATTAAGACAGGCTGATTAGAACATCTGCAGCCAATCAAGAAGCTGCTAGAATTAATTAAGGCAGACTAATCAGGGCACCTGGGTTTTAAAAAGGAGCTCAATTTGTGGTGTGCGTGTGAGGAGCTGGGAGCACAGGCACTAGGAGCTGAGAGTGAGAATGCAGACTGTTGGAGGACTGAGGTGTACAAGCATTACCAGACACCAGGAGGAAGGTCCTATGGTGACGATAAAGAAGGTGTTGGGAGGAGGCCATGGGGAAGTAGCCCAGGGAGTTGTAGCTGTCACACAGCTGTTCCAGGAGGCACTCTAGACAGCTGCATTCCACAGAGCCCTGGGCTGGAACCCAGAGTAGAGGGCGGGCCCGGATTCCCCCCAAAACCTCCCAACTCCTGGTCAGACACAGGAGGAGTCGACCTGAACTATGGGTTCAGAAAAATGGCCAAGCTGAGGGCTGCCATGAAGTTCCAAGGCAAGCAAATCCGCCAATAAGCGCAAGACCCACCAAGGAAGAGCAGGAACTTTGTCACGGTTCTCTTCAGTGTAGTAACATGACTGGGAGACAAGCACACTTGACAATGTATACATCAAGCCTACTACAGGACTGTAGTGACACACTGACCTGGCCTCACATGTGCCTGCGCGCGTGCACACACACACACATACATAGAGCCATTAACAGACCTGTTTTGGAGCAGTGGGGAAGATATGTGGATGAATGGGTACAATGAAATGGAGAGGTAGAACTCTCATGCATAGTAGTCCTCACTAACCTGTTTGCTGACATCATACATATATTGAACAAGAGGATCAACAAGAAAGAATCCTGTGATACCCTTTAAGAGTGTCTTTCAGCTTGTTGAGCAACTGTCCAGTCCTATCCTTTGGGATCTCTATGTTCTGGGTTAGTTTGTGTATGCCCACTGGTGTTGAGGCATAATTAATGCTTGTAAAGCACTTTTCAGTCCTTATCTGAAAAGCACTTTACAAGTGCAAAGTATTATTTATATTTATTGCATTGTCTGGACTCTTAGGGCATGTCTACAACAGGAAAATGGTCATGTTTTGAAACCATGTATTTTCGTTATCTGTATTTTAAACCAGACTTTGAACCTAATCTAGACAGGACAAAGCCACAATTAAGAACATATTACTTTGTCACAGTCAACCCTAGGAGCTGTGCACCCTAAATGCGACTTTAGCTAACATACAGTAAAACACAACCATTTATCCTACTCTAGTAATGCCATTGGAACCAGCACATCTTTGCTAACCTGGGAGAGTCAACATTTCAGTTTCTGTCATTGTGTGTCATTGATATGCAATTCCAGATTCAGTAATAAATCCAGTCATTGTACAAATCCTTATTATAGTTTGTGGTGGTATTTTATGAACTAGAGAGCTTAGGCTGTGCAATCATACAGGAATTGAAGAAGACCAAAATTGTAGAAAAGACATAACTTCCATGGCTCACAATGGTTATTCTTAAATTCAAACCCTGTTCTACTCAACAGAGCTATGAAATTATGGAATTGCATGGAAGAGCGGTCCTGAAGACTGCCCTGCAGAATGCAATTTAGTTTGGACTACTGAACACTATTGTTCCTTACACTCAGGGCACATAAGCACTGACATAAGTTGTGAAAATTGCCTGCATCAAACACCTCACAACTGCCACAAATATTCTAGGGGTGGCTAAAGCTGATCATGTGCTGATCCCTTATTATATAAAAGGGTACAGCAGGAAAAATGGGTTGATTTTCTCTCATATCAACAGCTCTGAGAGTTCCAAGAGATGGGGTGGGATCTTCAGAGGGGACTTAGGTGCTACAATGCTTAGCCTAACTTTTAGGCACCCTGCCGCCAAGTGGAATTCACACCCCTGAGTTAGGGCACCCAGGCTCTCTATATAACACAGAGGGAGAGTTAGGCACCTAAAAAGGGATTCAGAGGCCAGCACAGAGTAGAGAGCTGCCTAAGCTAGCCAGAAGGCTATAGAGTCATTCTCACTCTTTCTCTGGCCCTATTGCTCTTTATTTATACAAAAAGCAATAACGTTAACAGGAGAAATACCGACCTGTACCCCAGATTCCAGTGGGTAGGAGGCCCAAATTCAAGTCCCTGCTCCTCATCAACTAGAGGTGGGATTGTCACCTGGGTCTCGCACACTCTAGGTGAGTACTCTAACTAATAGGCTAACGGTTATACGAGGTGGCCTGTAGACAAGCTCTGAGCATATGTTCCTACAGCCCTACAGCTGCAATAGGTGTGGGAATGCCTACCTTGTGAATCCTCCTAGGGCTGAGGAATGAGTCACGTGCAGAGCTGCTCACATAGAGTTAGGACCGAGGCAATTGTATGCATGCCCAGCAGCAAAAATGTAGGTGCCTTGAGGGACTTTACCAATGGAAACCTGGGCACCTACGGAGTTTAGGCATCTTCAGGGTTAAGTGGCAGCTGAGCAGGGATTTTGAGGATCTACATTTTTAACTTAGGTGCCTAAAGTGGCAGTAAGGCACGTAAGTCCCTCTTGTGAATCCCACCCTCACTGTCTAGCTTTGCTGCTGCACCATGGAGGTCCTTGTTATGATTCTCTGTAAATTCTCTATATGCTTTTCTGTAAAAGGTCACTACATAGGGCAGGTTATATGTCTTCCCCACAGCTGAATGGAGAGTTTAGTGTACTTGTCCCATTGAATGTAATGAGAGTTGTGAAATTAAAACCTCTCTCAATTCTGTAACAATTTAGATGTATTTTTACACACTTCAGTGTTCACTGTAGATCAGTGGATCCCAACCTTTTCTCTGCCACAGCACACCTCAAGCTCCAGGGGCTCTTCCCCATAGCCCTTAGCCTACAGCTACAAGAGGGAAGGGGAGGGGCAAAGGAGCCAACTGGTTCCTCACACAGGAGGAGAGGAGGGAAGAGAGGGAGACTAAGCTCTGACTGGTTGCTCCACCCCTAGACAAGGTGGGGCAGTGAGGCAGATGGCCAATCAGAAGGTGGCTCCCTCTCCCCATTGTTCTTACATGTACTTTTAAAAAAAATCTGTGTCACAGTTGTTCGGGCCTCACAACACACAAGTGTGCTGCGACATAGCAGTTGTTAATGGTGACACAGCCTCATTTGTAGTGGTATAAAAGGAATAATTCTGATTGTTCCTTGGACTTTTTATTTTCTTGCTTAGTTAAAATCTTCTTTTGTTGAATGTGTTTAGCTTTAAGTGAGAAAAATTTAATATCCTTTAAAACATACAAGATACAAATACCACAACCACAGCTGATTTTTGGCTGCTTTCAACTGCTTCCTTACATCCTTCCCCCCACATGTTCCTTCCTCATTATCCACTCAGGTTCTAATTGATTTGTTTTTAAAGAAAAAAGTTAACAAGTTCTTCTGGCACTTTTACCTTCTCCTCCTTTCCCTTCATCAGCAACATTGAAATTTCTCATCTGCTCTGGACCCTCCATCCCTCCTGAACCTCTCCCTCTCCTCTGGCTCATTCCCTTTGCAGCACAAACATTCTTAAGTCTCCACTATCATTTTAAAAGATCTCCACTGAGCCAAATGAGAGGGAGAGGTTAGGGAGGAAGGGAGCGTGGACAGCAGATGTCATTGTTGATGATGGCTGGGGGGGAGGAGGATAAGGTAAAAGTGCCATAGGAACTTGTTAATTTTTTTCTTTAAAAAAAGATCTGAAGAAGAGCTCTGTGTAGCTAGAAAGCTTGTCTCTTTCACTAACAGAAGTTGGTAGGGTGACCAGATGTCCCGATTTTATAGGGACAGTCACGATTTTTGGGTCTTTTTCTTATATAGTCTCCTATTACCCCCCACCCCCATCCCGATTTTTCACATTTGCTGTCTGGTCACCCTAGTGTGGTCACTCAGCGTGTTTCCTCTTTCCGGGATATGTCCCAGGCAGTTCAATTTTTGCCGTCTGGTCCATGCCCACTGGCTATTACGAATACGCAGTCTACTACATATCCGCCCTCTACTACAGATTCTGGCTCAGGGGCCCTCACTTCAGTAGTCAAGACCTGCCCTTATAAATCCAGATCAGCTTGTTCCTCCTCAGATCAGCTGTTCTCACTTAGTCCTCAGCTGTGGGTTAATTAGCCTCTTTCTCAATCTACAGATCCCCTTCAGGGCAAGTTTGAGATGAACACCCATGACAAGTGCCTTTCCTATAATTCCATCTTGGTTCCTTTCCAGCTTCTGCCCTCTAGATTCCACTGCTAGTGCTCTCTCCAAAGCCTCTAAATGCTTCTTCCTGACCAAATTTCAGGACATGCATACCACTGTAATTTCCTTTAACAGATCAACTGGCTTTCTGTCAACCACAATCTCCTTGAATTGTTGTCCTCCGTTCCTTTCATGACTTTGTCTTCTCTTGGTTCCCCCCACTTCTAAGTATTCATTCAGCATTTTTTTAAAGTTCTCAATTTAAAAAAGTAAAGCCCTTTCATCTTTATTCTAGCCATTTAAGTTTGCAAATTGGCGGTCATCTTTGTTAACAAATTACTTGCATTATTTCTTTTAAACCAATATTTATTTCTGTCATATACCTAATAAGGAAAATGAATGAAACATTAATTCAAAGTAGTATTTCCCATAAAAAAAGTTTAAATAAAGTGTGACAAATCAGCAGATTTGACTTCTAGGAAATGTTATCAGTTTGGAGGTGGTGACAGTGAATTTGTATTAATCATAGATGATATTTTCCTTATTGACTTCTGCTGAGAGATGTACATATACATATAGGCCCCTGATCCGGCAAACATGTATTTACATCAATAGTCCCATTGAGTTCTTTTGACGTCTCACATAAAGTCATTCACATTCATAAGTGTTTACAGGATAGGGCCATAGCTTGTGCACAGGTAGAGAACAGGTATTATGACCGTAATGAAATCTGTCCATCGTAATTTGTTCATGTTAATATTAAGCACTTTCATACTTTTAATTTTCAATACACTTTACAAACATCAAATATTGCTCCATGAAGTAGTTAAGTATGATTGTCTCTAAAATTTACTTGTTAACTTTTGGGCCAATTTCTGCACTCAATCCCACACAAGCTCAGCACGGTATTGGATCCTTTATATGAACTTGTATAACCCAAACTAAAATACCCAAATGAAGAACTACAGTCTTTTAAAATTTAAGCAAGGCTAGAAAAAGAGAAACCTAGAAAGCAGTGGAGCATGTTGACTAAGAAATAACCTTATCAGCTCACATGAAAAAAATCCCATTTGTGAGTTTTTCAGAACGTAACCATATACCCTATAATATTTCACTCTCAAGCAGTTACTTCAGATAAAGTTTCAGAAACTGCTGAATATGTTCAGAATATGAACATCTAGCAATATCTTTTTACTATGAGCCATCCACTCAGATGATACAACAATGTGTGTCTTATATAATATGCTGTCTGAGTGTGTGATCTCATAGCTCCCACTGGTGGCTGACCCCATCAAGGATAAATGCTTGCATGCTAGTTACTCCCTCACTCACAGCTAACACATTTAGGGCTCAATTCTGCAAGGTGCTTGGGCCCTCGTTTGATGTCTTGGATGCCTTAGGCTCCCACTAGTGGCATTCAGCACCTCACAGATGCGCTCAGCAGCGTGTAAGATAGAACACTTACTCATTTAGCTTAAGTGTCTAGGAGTTGTACTTCAGTTGCTGATGACTCTGGCTTTTGGACTGTGGTGTGTGCCTGTATATAGCTGTGGGTTCGTTCAGTACTATTTCAGATTATTTTTTGTGAATCGTTCATCCCTTTTATTTTTCTGTTTCTGAATTACCTATTCTGAACTGTTCAACAAAGAGTTTATAAGAAAAAAATAGAGTATGGTTTGCTCACAAACAAGGCACTTTATTTTCTGTTAATTATTCACATCATATAATTGGTCACCTAAGTCACATGGAATTTTTTCTTTCCATGACTGGATGACCTTAGCTTTATAAACAAGTGAGGTCTCCCTTTTTCTGATTGTAAATTAATTGAATATTCCTAATTATCCAATGAATTATTAATTGTGGAAATAATAAACAGAGCTTTTAAAATGGCTGTTAGAGTACTCCTAGTGCAAATACTATTACAAATATTTGTTCACAGTGCTTTTGGTATCTACAAAAATTCTTCTGAATATAAACTTGTTAACTTAATGCTCATAAATAACTAGGAAAAAGAGGTCATGAATACCAGTGAAACTAATTTGGCAGGTTTTATTTACAAAGGAACACTCATGCATGCTTTTTCTTCTGTATTCATCAAACTGTATTTGTTATACTTAAAATAGCCTTAACATTTAAATTACTGATCTAAAGTGATTATGAGGTATACAGAGAAGTTGAGGTTCATTAATTTAGCTTGTTTAGTAAACTACCCCTGTATATTTTCTCTCTATTTCTGGACTCAACACATATACCATTATAACAGGCTGCTCACCGTGCCTCACTACACAAGTTTGCATAATGGTTTCCATTCTAGCTCCTTCCGTCCATGATTCAGAACTTGGACTGGTCAAACAGACAAAATAACAATGAAATTTCTACAAAACACAAATTTTCAGTGTGTGTTTCCCTGAATAATTTTTCATTGGAAAACTAGAAAACTTTGACTGAAAAGAAAAAAAGATGTTAAGTTGTCAAGTTTTCAGCCAGATATTTTGAGATTTTAAGTTACAGTTTGGGGGTCTTAATTGTTTCAATAAAAAACATTTTTAACTGAACATTTTGACTTTTTTCATTTTTATAAAAATTTTCAGCTGCAAATATCCATTTTCCAGCCAGCTCTCCTTGGAAGTCATGAGACATTTGGGATTAAATTTTCCATGATTCTATCTGCCTCAAGGTGATACTTTTGGGAAAGTTTGAGAAAAAGTATTCAGATATTTTTAAGCTCAAGTAGTGTATGAAGGCAAAGCAGGGGAAGAGGAATAGGAAAAAAAATAATATTTTTTGCCATTTTTAAAAAAATGGGCATGTTTTGTTAGAGATTTTCAAAAAAATAAACATATTGGGAGAGATTTTTAAAGGCATAGTTAACAGCTGGATGGTAAGAGGTGGGCACCATTTGTGCCTTTGTAAATGTCTCCCAAAATGCTCAATGTTTTTAATAGTTAAGGTTGTAATTTGTGAATGTAGCCACAATGTCTTGCCATTTCCAGTGGTGTCTCCTTCTGTAAGCCAGGCCATATGCTGCTGGCTACCTCCCATTATACAAAACTGATTTTTTTTTCCTTTTTTGCCAAATGTACATTTTGCAGGATGAAGAATTAATGTGGCTAATATACAAAGGACCTGTTTCTCCACTGCCCTGTGCCTTATGTAGTGTTTTGTTTTGTTTTAATATTTGTGCATAATGAACACAAAAGGCTACTCTAATCAGTGGAGAATTCTGATCTGGTATTTTTTCACACTTAGTTTGCACAGGTGCTAATGACTATTTAAGGTACAAGGCACTGGAGAATCTGATTTGTGTAACTTCACTGGCTTTAGTGGGGTTACTCCTCATGGTGTAACTGACTAACATGCCCCACAAGTACAGGCAGGAAGTGAAAGAGCATCTTAGGGTTTTGTTTTGTTTGTTTGTTTGTTTTGTAACTGTCTGAGCACAAAATTAATGTATTTTTCCAAGATGATGTGCAGGGGTTTTTTGACTGTCAAGTAGAAATAATTGAAACCTCAGGATTGTACCTATCTACTGAGTCTTTCCTGTGGATAAATGACCTTTGCTGGAGCAAAAGCACATTAGAAAGTGATATCAGGACGCTTGCAATTCTATTAGTCTGAGTTTTTTGTCAGTGGAATCAGTAATCTCACTCATTTTTCAATATATTTATACGAGAATGAAAGATTTCAGAGTAGCAGCTGTGTTAGTCTGTATTTGCAAAAAGAAAAGGAGTACTTGTGGCACCTTAGAGACTAACAAATTTATTTGAGCAGATGAAGTGAGCTGTAGCTCAAGAAAGCTTATGCTCAAATAAATTTGTTAGTCTCTAAGGTGCCACAAGTATTCCTTTTCTTTTTCAGAATGGAAGAGTAAATATAAAGCCTTTCTCAAAGGTTTTTTGTTGTTGTTTTCTCTTGAAGAGAAGCCATATTTGAAATGTTGACACAGTATCTGCAGTTACACAGATGGTTGCTAAATTAAATTTACTTGATGGGCTGTTGGTTTTCTTTGTATAATCAGATTCTTGATGAAAGATGTGAAAAGATAATATACATTACAGTTTTGATTGGTGATATACAGGAGGGACTTTCAACTATTTTTTCAAGTACTGCTTGAAAAAAATCCACATTAACAGCAGTAATTAGTGGCAAGTAGCCTTGGATTTTCTAGCATGGAAAACATATTTAGCATTTGTTCAAAAGCTTCAGAGCTCATCTTAGAAGGTTTAACTTATGGTGATAAGAACTGAAGGGTAACAATGACACAGAGTAAACAAAATTTGCATAGCAAAAACAATTTGACAGCTCAGTTCATAAATATTGCAAATGAGGGTAAAATTTTGTTCTATTTTTAAAGAGAAATCTCCTCTGGATCTTGATTCGTTTTTCTCTAGTCTTCTTTGAGGGCATTGGTATAACATCCTTTATGTGTGTACATTCTAAAATCCTTTATTTGAAACTCAAGTTCATGTGCAGAACTGTACCATACAGTCCACATTTAGTACTTTGTTAACCTCAGTCATTACTAAGGGCAAAAATTTATTCCCACTCAGATCCACACTGCGAATCTCTTATCACCAGTCTGGATCTCTCTAGCTTTTATTGCACTTGTGCACATGCAGAGTTCCTTTGATTTTAATAGAAAATTAAAGGCTATAATATCAATTCTAAAATCTGCAGTGAGGATCAGAGAGGACAATATTGCTGTATTTCAGTAATTGTTTTGGCTCACTTGGACAAGACACTGCTGAAGTGCAAAAGTCAATGTTCCTTACTGCAACATGTTACTAGCAGGAGAAAGTCTTAAAGTGGGGGAGGAGGGAATACACACATTTCAAGAACTTGTTTTAAATAACCATTTTAAAAATGTAGGCATTTTGTAGTCTAAACAATAATAGCAATAACTAAAGGGCCTTATGTATTCCGTGGGCTCTTCGTAGGTTCCGTGGATTGAGGACTCAAGAATAAGTTACACAATATTGCTCTTGTTGAGTTCAAATTTAGAGATCTGGAAACCCCCTTTAACTACAATGGAAAAAGAGGTCACACTTCCTGACCAAACCTATAGCTAAGTCTACATTGTTAAAGTCAGACTGGTGCAGGAGAGTTTGTTTTGACAAAACCCTGAGATTCACACATAAAGAAGCACTCTCGGAGACAACTTTGAGATCAGCTTCATAGCTGATCATACTTAAAAAGACAACACACAAAGGTTGTCTTGAAGTTTGCTTTTGACAAACAGATACATGCAAGCCATGTCACAGTCAGCCATGTTGATCTGTGGACAAACTGTAACCATGGTGCTTAATCCATTTTACGCCTGTTTTCATCTATGGAGAACAAAAATCAAAGGAATTACTCACACATACATAATAATGGGCCACATTTCTTGTGCTAATTACTAATTATTAATTATATTTATTACAGTAGTGCCCATGGGTCAACCAAAAACGGGTGTCCCTTCTGTTAGACATTGTGCAAACACAGAATAAGAGTGAATCCCTGCCCTGAAGAGCTTACAGTCTAAACAGACAAGACAGAAACAGGGTTGGAGAAAAGTTATAGAACATACAGGCAGAGTGAACAATGTGATGGCTGTAAACATCATGCTGGTTTTCTGAGTTCTTTGGTGTTATCTTGTTATTTAAATCCTTTCAGTAGGATTATGTTAGATGGGGATTAGCTAGGTGGAAAGACAAAGGGAGGGAGGGGGTTGGAGACCATGATGGAGGGGGCAGGAGAGGGTTCGAGGAAACAACCAGTCACTACAGTAGTGGGGATGTTCAGATTGAAAACTGCAGAATACAGTCTGAAGTGGAAGATTGGACAAATGACCAGGGAGGAGTAGAAAAATATTGCTCAGGCACGCAGGAGTGAAATCAGGAAGGCCAAATCACACTTGGAGTTGCAGCTAGCAAGAAATGTTAAGAGTAACAAGAAGGGTTTCTTCAGGTATGTTAGCAACAAGAAGAAAATCAAGGAAAGTGTGGGCCTCTTACTGAATGAGGGAGGCAACCTAGTGACAGAGGATGTGGAAAAAGCTAATGTACTCAATGCTTTTTTTGCCTCTCTCTTCACGAACAAGGTCAGCTTCCAGACTACTGCACTGGGTAGCACAGCATAGGGAGAGTTTGACCAGCTCTCTGTGGAGAAAGAAGTGGTTCAGGACTATTTAGAAAAGCTGGACAAGCACAAGTCCATGGGGCCAGATGCACTGTATCCGAGAGTGCTAAAGGAGTTGGCAGACGTGATTGCAGAACCATTGGCCATTATCTTTGAAAACTCATGGTGATTGGGGGAGGTCCCTGGATGACTGGAAAAAGGCTAATGTAGTGCCCATCTTTAAAAAAGGGAACAAGGAGGATCTGGGGAACTACAGCCAGTCAGCCTCACCTCAGTCCCTGGAAAAATCATAGAGCAGGTCCTCAAGGAATCAATTCTGAAGCACTTAGAGGAGAGGAAAATGATCAGGAATAGTCAGCATAGATTCACCAAGGGCAAGTCATGCCTGACTAATCTAATTGCCTTCTATGACGAGATAACTGGCTCTGTGGATGAGGGGAAAGCAGTGGATGTGTTGTTTCTGACTTTAGCAAAGCTTTTCACACCGTCTCCCACAGTATTCTTGCCAGCAAGTTCAAGAAGTATGGGCTGGATGAATGGACTATAAGGTGGATAGAAAGCTGTCTAGATTGTTGGGCTCAACGGATAGTGATCAATGACTCCATGTCTAGTTTGCAGCCGGTATCAAGCTGAGTGCCCCAAGGGTTGGTCCTCAGGTTGGTTTTGTTCAATATCTTCATTAATGATCTGGAGGATGGTGTGGACTGCACCCTCAGCAAGTTTGCTGATGACACTAAACTGGGAGGAGTGGTAGATATGCTGGAAGGTAGAGATAGGATACAGAGGGACCTAGAAAAATTGGAGGATTGGGCCAAAAGAAATCTGATGAGGTTCAACAAGGACAAGTGCAGAGTCCTGCACTTAGGACGGAAGAATCCCATGCACTGCTCCAGACTAGAGACCGAATGGCTAGGCAGCAGTTCTGCAGAAAAGGACCTAGGGGTTACAGTGGACTAGAAGCTGGATATGAGTCAACGGGATGCCCTTGTTGCCAAGAAGGCTAATGGCATTTTGTGCTGTATAAGTAGGGGCATTGCCAGCAAATAGAGGGATGTGATCATTCCCCTCTATTCGACATTGGTGAGGCCTCATCTGGAGCAGTAATGGTCTCAAGTTGCAGTGGGGGAGGTTTAGGTTGGATATTAGGAAAAACTTTTTTCACTAGGAGGGTGGTGAAGCACTAGCATGCATTACCTAGGGAGGTGGTGGAATCTCCTTCCTTTGAGGTTTTAAGGTCGAAAAGAGGGGAATGATCTCGTCCCTCAATCTGCTGAAAAAGCCCTGGCTGAGATGATTTAGTTGAGGATTGGTCCTGCTTTGAGCAGGGGGAGTGGACTAGATGACCTCGTGAGGTCCCTTCCAACCCTGATATTCTATGCATCTATGATGACATCATCAGCGTTCATACTTGAACTGCTTTTAGAGCTGCTAAACTGGTTTCAGTCTCTATCTGACTCCTCCCTGCAGTTTCATTCCTAAAGGTCAATGGCAAGAGGGAGGAGGGATGCTTCACGGAGTGTTCATATGTGTCACCTGTTTGACAGCTATTAAAAATTATAGGTCAAATCCTGGCCCCACTGAAGTCATGGAAGTTTTGCCACTATCTTCACTGTAACCCAGATTTGGCTCTCTGTCCCTAACATGGTTGTGTACTTTTCCAGAGAAGAGAACAACCTGTTGCTCGAGTTCTGCTAGATTGGCTCCTTTGTGGTTCATTTTGTCTGCTTATGTCATTGTCTGCAGGAGGGTTACCTCCATAAAAGACACCATGCTACCAGCTTTTTGGCACAGACAGGAGGCCATCATGAGTTGCTAAAGCACCTGCTGCAAATCAGCCTGTTATTTTGGCAATCTCAATTGCCCTTGAACTCTAGATTTCACTTCCTTCATGTTATTATTTCTTGGCACATAACTGTCAACAGGTGTGATTAAATGTGATGAGGAGGCATGTAGTTTTAATGTTTAAATACTTCACAAACGGACTTTCTGCAAAGAGGAATGTTATTTTTGCAAGGGTTAGTGGTTGTTTTTTATTAGAATCAGATTCCCTATTACTACTACTACTACTGTTTTCCTTCCCACTCTCTCTGAAAAATAAGATGAAAATGGATCAACAGCAAAACTGCTGCAAGAATCCTGACTGTGATCCTGATTTCATGAAATACAATGGGAACAGCTCCATAGTATTTCTAGTGACAAACATCTATATTTCTGATGGCAGAGAAAAAAAGATGGATGTGAAGAATGGAGTGAATGACTAGAGAAGAAAACATTAAGTGAGGAGAGGAGAGGAGAGGAGAGGAGAGGAGAGGAACAAAGAATGAGATGTGAAATGGTGGAGGAGAGATGACAGCATTGTGGAGATTGGGGAGAGAAATCAGAAAAAAAACTAAGAGGAAAAGAAAAATAGAGTGTAAAGTGGGGGGAAGCAAAGTAGCTACTGGTGAAATGAAAGCTTCTTAGAAAGGCACTGAGAGAGATACAGAAGTTTACTGCAAGAAACCAAGAAAATTAAACAAATATAAGGATTTTGGAACCAAAATGAATGGAAAAAGTAAATTAAATACAGAATGTTTAAAGATATGGAGAGAAAATATGAATCAAGAACAAAAACTCTTGGGAAATGTTTTCTAAAATAGATGATTTACTGGAATATAATCTATATGTAATTCATGATATATTGGCAAATGTTCTTATTTTTCTGGGAACTATCAGAATTAATTAGTAATTTAGATTAGTTCCACCTCAAGGAAAACAAGAGTCAAACTCTTCAGGTTCTTCTACAACTACACCTTACTTGAACTGTTTTCCATCTAAATGTATCACTTGCTGGCCTCTAAGCAGTCACCTTTCATTGCTTGACACCTGTACCATAGGGCAAGGGTCTGATGAACTTGTAAACAAGCACCATGCCTGCTGATGAGATGAGCATGAAGGAAGATAATAGACACCATCTATGTGCATCAGTTGTGAGGATTCAGAATACAATTCCTATCCAGAAATGCTTGTGCCTCTATTTGAAAAGATGTACTACTTCTAATCCTGCTCACCAAATTCGAAGGACCAGAGCTGGCTCAACTTGCATCTGCACTGTGGAGCCAATCAGAACTTCTCATTCAGGCTTCACTGTGAGGAGATCCTCATGTATAGCCATGTAACACCTATGTGGCCATCCAATTCCCCTCCATATTAAGAAGTGGAGTCTCTGGCTGCATCTCAGCCAGTGCCAAGGGACAATGCCAGGGGTTACTGAACATGCATGGTGCTTGTCCTGATATTCTAGCTGAGGGAACTTGAAAGGGGCTATGCATATTATACAGAGTGTTTCCTTCTGACAGCTGCAGAATGGATCTGTAAGCCATGAAGAGGAGTTGGGGGTAATATATCACTTTCCCAATAATCTAGACAAATACTAGAGCAAGTTGAAATTTTTCGGCCACAATAGGTTTCATCCAGAAAATGCTGATTTGATAGAATTTAAAAGCTCCACGGGAACATGCCAATTGTCTGGCTATACCTAAAGAAGGACAGGAGACATCTGACATGGGATTAATCAGACCATAACTTTATTATTAAATGTCTGGGGGACTACCCAGCAGATAAAAGTATGCAGTGCAGGTAACCGCATGTTTATTCCAGAATTACCTGGGGGCTTTTATCAGCTCCCCCTCTTTTTCCATCCAGGTCCCTACAGCAACTCCATGGCTGGGACCTTAACATCAACCCCCTGCCCCATTTGGCACTTCCAAATTCACAGCCATGAAAAACACATTACAGACTGTGAAATCTGGTCTCCAGCCATGAAATCTGGTCTTTTGTGTGCTTTTATCCTATGCAATACAGAGTTCACAGGGAGACCAGCATTTCTCAAATTTGGGGGGTCCTGTCCAAAAATGGAGTGGGGGGGGGTCACAAGATTATTATAGGTTTCAGAGTAGCAGCCGTGTTAGTCTGTATTCGCAAAAAGAAAAGGAGTATTTGTGGCACCTTAGAGACTAACAAATTTATTAGAGCATAAGCTTTCCTGAGCTACAGCTCACTTCATCGGATGCATCCGATGAAGTGAGCTGTAGCTCACGAAAGCTTATGCTCTAATAAATTTGTTAGTCTCTAAGGTGCCACAAGATTATTATAGGGAGGTTGCAGTATTGCAACCTTTATGTCTGCACTGACTTCAGAGCTGGGTGGCCAGAGAGCAGCAGCTGTTGGCTGGGCACCTAGCTCTGAAAGCAGCATCCCTCCAGAAGCAGTGCAGAAGTAAGGGTGGTAATATCATACCATGCCACCCTAACTTCTGCGCTGCTGTCTTCAGAACTGGGTGGCTGAACAGTGGCAGCAGCTGACTGAGGGCCCAGTTCTGCAGACACCAGCACAGAAGTTGGGGTGGCAATACCATACCATGCCCTCTTTACTTCTGTGCTGCTGCTGGTGGTGGCTCTGCCTTCAGAGCTGGGCACCCAGCCAACAGGTGCTGCTCTCTGGCCACCCACTCTCTGAAGGCAGCGCCACCGCCAGGAGCTGCAGTGCAGAACTAAGGGAAGCAATACCGCAACTCCCCAGATAATAACTTTGCACACACCCCCAACAATTCCTTTTTGGTCAGGACCCCTACAATTGCAAAACTATGAAATTTCACCTTTAAATAGCTGAAATAATGAAATTTATTATTTTAAATATTCTATGCCAGTGAAATTGACCAAAATGAACCCTGAATTTGGTAGGGCCATAATAATGGGGGTTGGCTCCTACCAATCATAGGAGTCCCCAACTGCTTCCCGTTCGCTCCTTTACCAAACACCTCATTTCAAGTCCTTTTCCAAGCCATTTATCCAGTCACTGTATACCTTTTCTATGGAGTACCTGCACTAGACATCCACCCTACACTTAAATAATGAGTTGCGACATATGGCCGACTGCCCATCGTGCTGTGCATGAACAAAGCCCTTCCTAAACCCGCTCTGGGGAAGGCAAAAAAAAAATCCAAGTCCACATAGGCCAATATGGTGGCAAAGGAAAAAGTCCTTCCCAGCCCCCCAATCAAAGGGGCAGGTAATGTAATGCCCACTGCAGGTCTAGACCAAACCTGGTATTTTACCACCTAAAGGGGAGTGAGGGTGGGTGCCGCCTCAGACTGCTCCATGCAAAAAGGAGGGTTAAGGCACAGGGCTGCCCCTTTAAACCACTCTTTTGCAGAAGTTTTCATCTCCCCCACACCAAGCCATAAAGCACAATTCCCTTCAGCCAGCCAGCCAGACAAATACCCTCCTCCCTCCTGCTTAAAGATGCAGAGTGGTCATTCTGATGAAACTTTCAACAGAAAGCAGGCTGGCCTGCTAGCCCACCTGCCAGTTCATTTGCCTGCCTGCCTCCTTGGGCTCTCCATCTCTTTGATAGTCCACCTTTAGAGCTACCTCAGAACTGGGCTCCCAAGCTGTCTGGGAGCCTAGGGAGCTAGAAGCTGAAACTTTAAAAACATTCTGTTTCAGTTCTTCCAAAGTGGATTTTTTTCAATGTCACCCCTGCAGAAAATTTCATATATCCGACTTTTCATTCACATAAAATGCAAATGATAGTCTAAATGAAATGCTTCGATCTTGTCCAAATGCAACATTGCAATAATTTCTAATTAAAATGTCAATGGAATTGTGAATACCAGGAGGTGTTTTGTTTTAACTGAATCAGCATTTTATGACAGAAAACTATTCCATCAGAAAACTTTGAACCAGTTCTAATGATCATTTGTCTGGTGTGCAGATGGCTTTCATGATTGTCTGTGCCTTATGTGCACCGTATTTGCCATTATTCAGTGAAAGTCAGCGTAGCTTACCAGATAGGGTACTGGACTGGCACTCAAGGGATTTATTTCTTTTCCTGGCTCTGCCACTGGCCTACTGGCTGACCTTGGACAGCACACCACTGCTCTGTGCCTCAGTTTCCTATCTATAAAATGGGGACAATGATGCTTACCTCCTTTACTAAAATGCTTTGAGATTTATGGAAGAAAACTGTTATAGGAGTGCTACATGATATCATTTAATGCCCATGATTCGGTTCTAAAAATAGAAATGTACAACCTTGTATGTTTTATATTTTCATAGATTCCAAGTCCAGAAGGCACCATTGTGATCATCTAGTCTTACCTCCCATATAACACAGGGCATAGAACTTCCCCAAAATAATTCCCAGCACATACCTTTTAGAAATACATCCAATCTGGATTTAAAAATTGGGAAAATCCATCACAACCCTTATTAAATTATCCCAATGGTGAATTATTCTCACTGTTAAAAAATTTACAGTTTATTTCCAGTCTGAATTCATTATGCTTCAACTTCCAGTCATTGGATCATGTTATACCTTTCCCTCCAAGATTGAAGAGCCCATTATTAAATATTTCTTCCCGAAATAGATATTTATAGACAGTAATTAAGTCATCACTTAGCCTTCTCTGTTAGACTCAAGGAGCTCAATCTATGTTTATCACTAAAAGGCAGGTTTTCTAATCCTTTAATCATTCTTGTGACTTTTCTCTGTACCCTCTGTAATTTATCTACAGCCTTCTTGAATTGTGGGCACCAGAACTGGACACAGTATTCCAGCAGTGGTCGCACCTGTATCAAGTACAGAGGTAGAACCATCTCTTTGCTCCTAGTCAAGTTTCCCCTCTTTATGCATCCAAGGATGACATTAACCCTTTTGGCCACCGCATCACACTGGGAGCTCATGTTCAGCAGATTATCAACTACCATCCCCAAATGTTTTTCAGAGACACTGGTTCCCAGGATAGAGACCCCCATAATATAAAAATGGCCTGTACTCTTTGTTCCTAGATGTATAAATGTATGTTTTGATTCATTGAAACACATATTGTTTGCTTATGCCCCATTTACTAAGAGATTCAGGTAGCGCTCTATCAGTGCCTCCTCCAATTTGTGTCATCTGCAAACTTTATCATTGATGATTCTATGTTTTCTTCCAGGTCATTAATAACAATTGTAAATAGCATAGGGCCAAGAACTTATCACTCTGGAACCCACTAAAAATGCACTGCTTGATAATGACTCCCCACTTACAATTAGATTTTGAAACCTATCAGCTAGCCATCTTTTAATCCATGTAATATGTGCCATATTAATTTTATATCATTCAAGTCTTTAAATCAAAATATCATAAGATATCAAGTCAAATGCTTTACAGAACTCTGAGTCTACATTAACACAATTAATTTTGTCTAACAAATTTATAATCACAACGAAGATACCAAGTTGGCTTGTCAGGATCTATTTTCCATAAACCCATGTTTATTTGCATTGATTGTATTATCCTTTTTTAAATTCCTTATTAATAAAGTCCCACATCAGCTGCTCCATTATCTTTAAAAATATTGGCACAATGTTAGCTTTCTTCCAGTCTTCTGGAACTTCACCAGTGTTCCCAGACTTACTTAAAATCTACATTAATGATCCAGTGAGCTCCTCAGGCAGCTTTTTTAAAACTCTTGGATGAAAGTTTTCTGTACCTGCTGATTTTAAAATGTCTAACTTCAGCAGCTGCTGATCAATATCCTCATTAGATACTAATGGAATGGAAAATGTTATCATCATCATATGAGGAGATGACCTCATTGTCGTTGTCCCCCAAATATAGAACAGAAATATTTATTGAACACGTCTGCCTATTCTGCATTATTATTGATAATTGTACCATTTCCATCTAGTAATCGATCATTACCATTGTCTGGATTCTTTTTGTACCTAATCTACTTTAAAAGCACCTTTTATATTCCTTTACTCTCCTGGCCACAGATTTCGCCTCGATTCCCTTTGCTTTTCTACAAGTCCTGGCTTCTGACTTATATTCACCACTATTAACTTCTTCTTTCTTCTATTTGTTATATTTTATTACTATTTTCACTTCCTCTCTAAACTACGTCATTTTTTTTAACTAGCATGGACTTCTTCCTTGTGAGATTGTGGCATTTTGGGCACCTAGTAAAGTTTTCTTCACCAATTGCCAATTATTATTCAATTTTTTCCGATTACATTATTTCTCCTGGCTGATTTGGCTCATAATTTTTTCAGCTTTTTTAAATTGGCCTTTTTAAAGCACCAAGTATAAATATTACTGGTTTGGATTTTATTCTTTTTACACATTCTGAATGTGATGAAATCTTGTTCACTTATACCTAAACTACCATTAATTTATAGTTCTGTGATCAGTTCCTCTTTATCTGTCAAGATGAGCTCTAATATAATATTTCCTCTTGCTGGTTGTAACACTTTCTGAGTTTGGAAATTGTCATATATGATATTTTAAAAAGCCAAGGGTGTTTTAGTACGGGCAGCATGAAACCTCCAGCATACATCACTCAGATTGTATTCCCCCACAATCACACAGGTTTTTTTGCCTACATATTGTTGATAGGTGTGTAAGGAGCTGGTCAACCTGTTCCCTTGTGTGACATGGTGATCTATAGTAGTCACCAACTAATATCTCATCTTGATTTACCTGTTAGGACATTGACCCATAAGCATTCAATATAATTTTCTTCCAAGTTATCAGTGACTTGGAAACAGGATAGAGTGCCACTCCCCCTCTCGTTTTGCCCACTCATTCTTTCCTAAGTGAGTTGTAACCACTGATTTCAACATCACAATTGTGAAAATCATCTCACCACATTTCAGAAATACCTATGCTCATCTATGCTCATAAATGAGCAATTCCAATTCCTGTTGTTTGTTACCCATGCTCCCACCGTTGGTGTACAGCCAATTAAAGAATTTCTTCTCTTCATGTCCTTTGATTCCTTGATTAATTTTGTTCTCAACATCTTAATTCTATGCTCATATCTTCCTTTCTTTTACCATCCCTTCTTGTTATCAGTTCCATGCTTTCCTGACTATTCCAGCCTCCCAGTCCCCAAGAAGACTGGTTCCCCTTTTCTTGAGGTGGAGGCCATCCAAACTATACAGCCTCCTCCTCATAGAAAGCGGACCAATGTTCTACAAAACCAAAACCCTCCACCCTAAACCACTTACCTAGCCAATGGTTCACATCCAGAACCATTTGCCTTCTGTCTTCCTTCTCTTTTGGAACAGGAAGGATCTCAGAAAAAAATGGCTTGGACATGCTTTAGCACACTTTGAGTTCCTTGAAGTCATTTAGTATCTCTGTAATATCCCATGACAGAGTGTCATTAGTGTCAATATGAGCCATCACCAGTGGATTCTTGCCTGTGAACTTCAGAAGGTTATCCAACCTTCAAGTGACATCTTGTGTCTTGGCTTCAAGAAGACAGCACACCATCCTGTTCTCTGCTTGTCCTTTGCAGAATGATTGTTCTGTTCCTGTATTCAAGTATTCAATCCCCAATATTGACTGTCCATTTTCCTTGGACAGCATGAGAACTCTTTGTGGGCAAGCTTGCTTTCCTTACAGGTTGGGCCAAGCTGCCATCCAAAGGTGTGTCCCTTACATATTTCTGTTCTCTTGGAACACCTGGATCTTGAGTTATCTTCCACAGTTTCCATATTAAGTAACTAGTATCAATTGGAAACTTCTAGCTATGTGGAATTTCTCCTGATCCACTTCTCTCTGGTGGCTGCAGCCTGTGCATCCTCACTTGTCCCCAGCTCTGAAGAATGCCAACATGAGGTTACGAACTGCCAGACCTCCTCTCTGACTTCCTGTCTCAATCAGCCTTTGGCAGCCAGCCCCTTTCTTCCCTGAAGCTGGGCTACAGGTGTTTCCTGATCCTTGCTGTTTAGGAACTCCTCAGCTTCTCTGATTCTCCGTAGCATCTTACTTGCCCCTCCAATCCAAGAATCTTGTCCCCTTACACAGCCACCAGCCTGCACTTGCAAGGTGAGTTTGAAGCAGCAGAATGGCTGTGGGTGGGGAGTGGGAATACTTCCTTCTCTGTCTCTTCCCAATTTGGCAAAATTTAATATTAATATATCAGCAGTAAATGACAACAAAAATGGTGTAATGGCATGTTAGATTATAATTTTCTGCTCTGTGTCGGTTGGAAATTATGCATATATGAACAAAGTCCTAAGGCAGTTATTCAGTTTTCCTTATCTTTGCTGCTAGTGATGTGATCATGAATTTTATCATTAGGAAATTGGATATGGAGGGATCAAGGTAAGTCATTTGACTATTTGTGATATGTAAGAGTAAAGAGGTACAGGCCCTTAAAACTTCATTTGAATGGTTTTCTGAAATATATTTCAACTATGGCTGTCAAGCGATTAAAAAAATTAATGTTGCTTAATCGCGTGATTAATAGCGCTGTTAAACAATAATAGAATACCATTTATTTAAATATTTTGGATATCTTCTACATTTTCAAATATATTTATTTCAGTCACAACATAGAATACAAAATGTACAGTGCTCACTTTATTTATTTATTTGAAAATTTCAATTGTTTAACAGTATGATTAATCATGATTAATTTTTTTAATTGCGATTAATTTTTTCGAGTTAATTATGTGAGTTAACTGCGATTAATTGACAGCCCTAATCTCAACCTGTTTGGTTTGAAATTGCATTGGAAGTCTTGTGAAAACATATTTATTTGTAAAGTTTCCAGTATACCATGGAATGAGAATTGTCTCTGTCATGGGTTTTCTGCTTCCTTGAGCTTGTGACTGGAATTGGGAAGATAAAAAAACAGGCAATAATTAAAAAAAAGTTAATTGACGTTTACTGAAGTTCAGAACTTTGATGTTAAGCTCAAGTAGCAGGCAAAATTTTCAGTCATTTCTTATTTTCTGTTTATCCTTCTCTGATGTTTGTGTTATCATCAGTTAACAGCTGCCTAAAAATCTCAATACCTGCCTTCTGAGCCAAATCATTTGTTAACATTTGCTCTAGAGGTAATAAGCAGGTGCATGTCCAACTGGAAATGGTCTTCATATTAGTCCTCCTTCCTTCCGATTCTGACTGTAGTGACCACTGTTTTAAAATAAAGGGGGTTCTAATCGCACATTCTGATGTCAGTGAGTTTGCAAGTATATAACTGAGAGCAGAGTTGACCCAGTAACTGCCTTCAGAGTAACCCATCCTTATTCAACCATGCTGCTCACCAAATAATA
The DNA here is from genome assembly GCF_009764565.3 of Dermochelys coriacea. Taxonomy (NCBI): domain Eukaryota; kingdom Metazoa; phylum Chordata; order Testudines; family Dermochelyidae; genus Dermochelys; species Dermochelys coriacea. The sequence continues at coordinate 54,871,340 of NC_050070.1, forward strand.
AAATGGACTTGATTAAAATAAGAAAATCTATTCTCTTGGTAAAAAGACACAATTAAGGAAGTATTTAATAATAATTTTTCTGAGAATCACATTTTCTAAAAAAAGTATAGGACTCTAATCTCGATATGAATCATGTCTAGCTAGTCATATTAATACATCAGGTAACTGGATGTGAAATATCACAGCAATTATGCATTTCATTGGGAATGGTAAATAAAACAGAAATCCTGAAAAACTGATTTTCAGATAGGAAGAGATTAATTAAGGTTTCTTTTTGTTTTAAGAATTTTTCATAAAAAGATTCACTGCATCAAGAGAAATACACAGGTACTGTAGATGTTGTCAGTATTTATTTGAAATTGGATTACTTATAATGATATCAGAACCAGAGGTAGTTTTGAGCGGCAAAGTTCAGATATGGGTCTCAATTTACCAAAGTTTGGGGTGTTTAGATCCAGAGTTTTGACTTGGCTTGGATCAGCTCATTATAAACTTAGGGAACAATCTGAACTTCACCAAAGCTTTGGAGTAGAGATGGTCAAAGAAACTTCAATGCAACAATATTTGGATGAATTATGCAGTTTCTTCAAAATCAAAACATGTTGGAAAATTAGGTTAATTTTGCCAGAATTCATTTTGGAAGATCCCCTTCCCCTCACAAAAAAAAAGAAAAGAAAAAGAAAGGGATCAGACAGTGTAGAAACATCCCATTTTCATTTGTTTATTTGTTTAACAATAACTTTTTGATTCAATTTTTTTCCTTTTTTATTATATATTGAAGTACAATACAAAATAAAAAGTAAAAATTAAACCAAAATGTTTTGACTGACCCCAAATAAACATGTTTCTGAAATTTTCATTTTCAGAGAATTAAGAAATGTTCAGTTTTCATTTCAATTCAGAACGAAGCAAGATTTTGAAGTCTACAAATCCTTCTGAAATGGAATTTCCATTCTTTGCACAACTCTACACAGGAGTGCTTCTGGGTTCAGGCTCTACTCTTATAAAATCTAGTCAGAATTTGTGAAAAAGTTATTGGTGCTAAAGCTCCCCTTTAATATCAAATGGATGATAAACTACAAAGAAATCATAAAAAGATTAAGAAAAAAGAGAGTAGTCTAGTATCAGAGTACACTATCACCTTGGTGCTCTTAGTTTGACCGAGACATTGGTTTACCACTTATTCTGGCACTGACAGTATTTTGGATGTTAACCACTGTGATCCGTGATAGACAGAGTACAGTAGCTGAGAGAACATTTAATTCAGCAGATGTAGGTACAGTAAATGCCACCAGCATTGTTGAATTTTATGGGTTAGCAGACAAAAGATAGGTATTTAAAAAGTGGAGAAATGGCAACCTTGATGTGATAAGAAAACCTTGTATTTGTCCTGGATTGGCTTCATCCACTCTTCCACTCTTAACCACTCTTCCTTTTTCATGGTGCAAGTGGATAGTGGAAAAAGTCATTAAATAATTTAAACATCTGTCACCAGTAAATGCAGCTAGAGGAGTATTGTTTGGCTCTTGAAAAATGTATATAAAATACCTTTACATGAACAATGTAGTAAAAAAATATGTTCAATATGAATGGCCTGAAGGGCATTGTTTTTTACGCATCCGGAATAAGGGTTGCAGAATAAGACACTGAGAATGCTTATTATTTCATTTTCCAAAGTACTTAAACAAAACAATAGGAGTTCTACAAGGTCTACAGAATTAGGGATTGCACTGTAATATAGGCAAGAGTATATCTTTATTGTATTGTGCCTACATTGATGTAGATCCAGTAACTACAAATATTTGGATATGACTTGGGAAATTCTGCATTTCAAATGAAGTGTAACTTTGTGGTTCTAAAATTGTAAATAATTAAAGGAGAGCTATTGAGATTGTAAGATTCAGGGGACAGAGACTGTGTCTTCATATTAAGTCCATGAAATACTAGCTTCAGAAAAATAGCATTACAGGTTAAGCAGTATTCTGTGTTACTATAGCACTATTAATGTTAGATCATTTCTAAGAGACTTGGAAGTGGCTGCTGTTTAATCAAAGCAATGCAAAATGTTGAAAAGAAAAATGATATTAAATATAATCTATTGCCTAAACCTTACTTTCTTATCTAAATCAATGGCCTAAATATCTTATCTTCTGGTGTATACTATACAGTGATAATCATTTTGAATGTTCCCTTTCTTGAATTCTTTTCTATAGATTTTGCTCCAATTTGTCAGAATTTACTTCTGTTACAGGTTCTTTAGACTCATTCCCATCAATACCATTACATTGCAGACCACTGAACAGCCTTAAACTTCACCACGATTTTTATTTTTCCTGAGAGCATCCAGTCTGGAGAATACCCTGGTTTTTACACCAGCAAAAATAGATGTGGAACAAAATTTTTATTGCCATCCTCTTGTTAAGGAAACCAAGGTAGTAATCGACGATATACTAGAGGCTTGGGGTTTTTTTTTAACCTGTAGTTACTACAGCGATTTCATACTGTAAGTGTTCATTAATATGCAGCTATACAAAATTAACATTTAAGTTTAGAGAGAAACATCTTCTGGTGATGTATAACTGATTATGAATTTGGTTAATTCATTCTGCTCACTGCGATAACAAATTCAGAGTGTTTTGTAATTATTGGTTATTTGACATCGTTTTTACAGCTACAGCTCTTCATTGCTATTTTAAAGTATTTTACAGGACTAGCCTGTTGAAATTAAGGCTGGGACTTATGGAAATGAAGGAGTGAAATGAAAGAGTTACTGAATTCAGACTTTGGTTTAGCTCACAAGTAAATACACGTTGATGGTGTTCTCCCTAAATTGCATAAAAAACCAGTATTCAATGTGACAAAATTAAATACATTTGCCAGTTTCATTTTGGGAGGTCCAGCATATTAATAAAAGAATGATTGCAGATCAGGACTGAGGTATTTCACAAGATGTTTTTTTCCTTTTTCATAAATTTCTGCGTCACTAGTTAGATCTACTTAAGTGCGAAGCTTACTCACTAGTTAGATCTACTTCAGCTCTCTACTCTCATGAATATTAAATTCACTTAAAAAGATTTTAAAAAAGAAAAAAAAATTCCAACAAATGATTTTGCACCATCTCTTATCTCTATTTACCCAGTTTCTGGTCAATTTCACACTAGGAAATAGAGAGGCACTAACAGCTGGGGCATATAGATCAGGAGTAGTGGAAAAATTGGCTGAAAAATGCCAAAAATGTTGGTATAAAATATGAAGTATACCTTCTATCCATCCCCCGAGCAACTCCCTTCTTCCCATCACCCATCCACAAAAATCGTTCAGCAGACTTCTTCATGTCAAGAAATCCAACAATTTCAAAGCTAAAATCTAAAACACATATATGTTTCAGTAAAGAAAATTATTATTTATTTTTTAAAATAGTTTTAAGCACTATAATGATGGCAGATATGAACTGTACTAAATGTGCATTAAGTTTAGCTAACTAGGTTCTTTTACTATACTATAAATGTACCATGCAATTTATCAAGATGATGAAAAGATCCTAAAATAACTATCAATTTACCTACTATATTTAAAGCTTGTCTCCTAAGAATTAAATTACATGCAAAATAGCAAGCTCTGAGCAGATTTGATTTTTTTATTACAAAATGAAAATAGATTAAATTTTTAAAAGGAATATTTCTTAAGCATTGTTGTTTATGTTGTTTTTCCTACATATTTATAAGATCATCAACATTACAAATGTCCAAGCAGCTTGTATATTGTGCATTTCATGTTTGTTAATGAGTTAACATGACTAACCTGCTCGGATAAAAAAGAGGCCACATATGTTATTAGGAATCAAGTTTGTAGCCTCTCTCTCAAAGGATAAACAGATATTCTAAAAGATATCATAAACCTATCAGTTGTGAACATCAAGTACATGGGCTATTCTTCTGATCACTTAGATGTATTTATCTTGATAGACAAGTATGATGATACATCAATTATATGGTTGATAATGTTGTAATATTGAATACTAACCTATCTTTTGACTGAACTACATGCAAAACGCATTTTTAGTTGAACTAGAAATATGAGCTTAATTGTGACTTAATTTGATGTGTGAGAACCAGAACAGCAGGCCTTATTTTTTTTAATCTCACTAATCTTGAATGTCCCTGAATCATCTCTCATTTGCCCTCATTTTTTCTATAAGCACATTTCTACAGTTATACTCTGTTTTAGCCTTTAGGTGGCAGCATTTGAGAACAGTTGTAGATCTGAGGTTGCCACCACCTGGAAAACATGTTTTGGGCAAAAATTATAAATAGCTATAAGACCAAAGGATGTAGCAGCTCTGCTCATTATACAATTCTCTGCAAAGTTTATTCAGAAGCACGTGAAATACAAAAAAAAAAGCTTTGTCTTCATAAAAGTGATTCATAAAAACCTATTATGATCTTTTAAAAAATATATTATTTGAAAATATTTTATGTCCAGTTGGTCAGATTATTTACTTTTAGAGCCCATTATCTCCTTTTTATGCTTTCTTTGTCTGAATGGGAAAGCACCATTTATCTTGCAATATGTACTGATCGTCGAGGGTGCTTCAAGATAATTATGGCCAACACCATTCCATCCGATGAAGTGAGCTGTAGCTCACGAAAGCTTATGCTCTAATAAATTTGTTAGTCTCTAAGGTGCCACAAGTACTCCTTTTCTTTTTACCATTCCAAAGGTTCAACTTCTTTAGCACACCTATTTTTGTTACCATAAGATTGCTTCTGGATCCAAAATTCCAGCTTGTTGCAAGTAACTGTAGCATCAGGATTCTGAAAAAAATTACACATACACAAATAGGTGTGTGTTTGTGTATATGTATATTAGATAGATAGATGTGTGTGTATATATATGTATGTGTGTGTAAAGACAGATAGATATAGATATATGTAGATAGATAGATATAGATATATGTATGTTTATAGATAGATAGATAGATTCCAGCTTATTGCAGACATATAATCACAATACATAAAGTTTAGGCTTAATGTTGTTGTCAGTTTCAACTATTCAAATCCACTAAAGTCATTAGATGTGATCTAGGCCAGAACTAGGCTGTAAATATCAAAAGCAATTACAGCTTAATTTATTATTTATAATAAATTGATCTCACTGTCCCAAGTGATCAAAGCTCTGTAGTTGGATTTACATGATTTCAGATAGAGATTTTACATGTGTGTTTGTGCATTAAACAAATCAGAGTTTCTCTTACTATTTCATTCTGAAGAGCCACTTCATAAGAAAGAGCTCCCCTCGTGGATCATCTCCTCCCCTCAGTTCTCTCTTTTTGCTTCCCAAAATGTTCTGTTGTGTGAACTACTGGCAAAGGCATTACTGGCAATTCTTAGTCCAATGACCACTTATTCAGAACACTGCAATATATAATTCACATTAATCACATTTGCACATAATGCTGTGAATGATGCCAAAAGTTCAACAACTGACTGTGGACTCTAAGCCTATTTCAATATGGAAAAATACCATCCAGATTTTTTTATTCTTCAAAGTTCTGAACACATACATACTTTCTAAATTTGCTAGTGACTTCAAGGATTTCCACCCAAGCATGGCTTCATGTTTCAAGTTTGTAAATATGTAGAAGAAATGTTATTCTCACTTAAATTTATTAGGCTGTATTCATCCCTGCTGTAATCTCCCTGATCCATTGAATTAAACCAAAGATAAATTTGTCCCATTCTCCTTTTCATAGACTTCATAGAACTATGTATCTAAGAATGCCAGTGACCCAATGATGCATATAGTAGAAACTCAGAGTTACGAATACCAGAGTTACAAACTGACCAGTCAACCACACACCTCATTTGGAACTGGAAATACAGAATCAAAGAGAAGCAGAGAAAAGAAAAAGAGCAAATACAGTGCAGTATTGTGTTAAATATAAACTACTAAAAAAATAAAGGGAAAGCAGCATTCTTCTGCGTAGTAAAATTTCAAAGCTGCAATAAGTCAACGTTAGGTTGTAAAGTTTTGAAAGAACAACCATAATGTTTTGTTCAGTTACAAAAAACCTCCATTCTTGAGATGTTCGTAACTCTGAGGTTCTACTGTACATGTACAGGAGCAACATTAAGAGTTTGTACATTCACTGCTTGCAAAGGCGAAATTTTAAGAAGAAAATTAAGGGAAGCAGAATGTAGTCAGTCTTTTGTGATTCCAAATTGAAGATCCTAGTTCTACAGGTTGTAAAGGCAAATGCTTTTTAACCATTCTTATAATTTATGGTATTATTGTGCTAATATCCTCTGTTAATCTACTCTGCTTTGCAAGAGGAATGTAGAAGACCCTCACCAGAAAATGTATATCTGCTTCTTTGTGTTTGCTCGGCCGAATATAACTTTTTTTCATAGATTCAGGAATTGTAAGGTGAGAAGGGACTATTGTGATAATTAAGTCTGTGTAACATAGGTAAGATAATTTCCCCCAAGTTGTTCCTAGAACATAGCTTTTAGAAAAATATACAATCTTGATTTTAAAATAGTCAGTGATGGAGAATCCACCACTTCTCCTCCCGGGTGTTATTCTGGGTTCCTTTACAGGAGAAAGCATACTCTGAAATCATATATGAAAGATAGTAATAACTGGTGACTTTCTTTGCTTGCAAAGTATTCTTTGAATGACATTACATATTTGCCTCACTCAGGTTATTTTCAATGTGGTTTTCATGCGTGTGTGTAAATTAGCATTTACCATTTTGGGATTGTGCTATAAAAATAGTAAAGCTGTGCATTTAATCTGGCATTCTCCTGAGAACCAGTTTACGATCCTTTGGCATTTTGGCTGTAACTAAAGCAGATACTTTTAAAAACAAATTTAAAATTAATTATTTTACTTCCTTTGCCTCAGCAGCAGGTATACAGATATAACACCTTTCTTGTATCAGAGTCAGACTGAAAGATGGACAGAGTTAGATTGACCTCTGGCTACTGGATGTCTGGCTCTGTTACCTCCTAATAAATTATAGGAATATAAAGGCTGAGCTGTGGATCAAATCTCTAAATATTACAGATCCAAGAGAGTAATGATACAGGTTATAGAAAAAAGAAAAAGATGCTTAGCGGGAAGAGAGGAAGAGAGATTTTGAGATGAGGTAAAGAATAGAGATTTAAGCCTGGTCTACACGACAAAGGTAGGTTAATGTAAGTCGCCTTCCCTCAACCTGTTTGTGCATGCATCTGCACTTAGATTTGTCGGGGGCTGATATAAATACTCCATTACATCACCTCCCTAAACAGTGCTGAGCTGTGGTTGATGTACTGTGGTTGACACAGTGGGAATTTAGACACTGTGTGTCCTATGTTGACCTTAACAGTCCTCCTGCAGCTGACCCACAATGCCTGACAGTGACCACTCTGGTCACACTTGTGAGCTCCACTGCCCAGAGCTCACAGAGACTGGAAGGCACTACCCCTTTAAAAAACCCTCATATATTTGAAATGTCTTTTTTCTGATTGCCCAGCTTGATGGGCAACCTAGCACTTCTCTCTTGTATGGTGCATCTCCTCAATTGACTATTCTGGCTCCATGCTCTGGTTGCACTCCTGCCTGGAGTAGACAGGAGAGAGTGGATCTCCTGGGCCTGTGAGAAGAAGAGGCTGTGCAGGCATAGCTATGCATTAGTCATAGAGATGTGGATAACTACTAAAACATTGCACAGGGGGATGCAAGTGAAGGGGAATGACAGGTGAAGGGATCAGCAGCAGGGCCATGTGGAAGTGAAGGAATTGTGGCAGGCCATATCACAAGACCAGTAAGGCCAAGAGGTACACAAACTTAGGAGCTTGTCTGTATGGGGACACTCAGGAAAATTAATCCAAATTAGCTAAAGGTGTGAATTTAAAGCACATCAGGAAAACCACATTAAACCCTTGTGTGAATACTCTCATTCTGAATTCACCAAGTAAATCAAACTGAATTAAGGCCACTTTGATTTTGATGGAGAGTGTCTACACAGAGATTTAGGGCAATTTAACTATTCTGTTTTAAATCCACATCTTTAGTTAATTCAGATTGTTTCTTGAGGCTTGGTCTACTCTTAAAAATTATGTCATCATAGCTGCATCAGTCAGGGGTGTGAAAAACACAACCATGGTCAACATAGCTATGCCAATAAAATACCCAGTCTAGATACAACTATATCAATGGAAGAAGGATTCTGTCAATGACATCATTTAGGGCATGTCTATGCTACAGCCACTACAGCAGCACAGCTACAGTGCTGCATCTGTGCCACTGTAACGTTATAGTGTAGACACTTCCAACGTTGATGGAAGAGGTTTTTCCGTGGGTATAGTTAATCCGTCTCTCCAAGAGACAGTAACTACATTAACAGAAGAATTCTTCCATCCACCCACAGCATCTACACTGGGGTTAGGTGACCAAACTATGGTGCTCAAGGTATGAAATTTTTTACAACTCTGAGTGACGTGGGTAGGCCTAATGTAATTTAGGGAGGTGGTGTTCCTACACTAGCCAAGAAACTCCTTCTGTCAGTGTAGTCTGTGTCAACATTATGCCCTAATAGCATAGGCTCCATAATGTAGACATACCCACAATGTCCCTGTGTAAACCAACCCTTAGATATAAAATCAAAGAAGCCTAAGTGACAAAGGAGTCTTCTTAGCATATGTGCAACGTGACTCAGGTGGCACATGGCCAGGATTCATCACTGAATTTGGTCTGCTGGTTGGATCATTAGCTTCCCTGGCCTGGGCTGTGTACTGATGAGGAGCGCAACATGAATGCTGGTCCATGCCCCCCCAAAGGAGTGAAAGAGAGCATATGAAAGAACCTGATGTTTGGGTAAAATTAGGGTAAAGAGTGCTAGCCACAGTTGCAATATTCCACACACTGAAGCAGAGTAGCCTTGGTAGTTAAGGGTGAGATTCCCTGAGCCTAACATCTGGATTACTTAATGGGCAAATGTGTTAGAGAGGCTATTTAAATTTAGATAACATGAGACATGGTATACTTCTTTCACTTTTATTCACAAACTATAAAAGTCATTTAAGTAAGGTTGTAAAATTATCTTTTGAACAATTTTTCCACAGTTAATATCTGATATCCTGGACACGTGATAAATTAAGTCTAACACACATTGAAGGAACCTACTGCACACATAAATGAATAATTAATACAGTTTTAACCACCAACATTTTATACCATTCAATAGAGTACTTCACATTCCCTCTAATTTCAAGCTCTGCATGAGCATATATTATTATAGGTGAATGTGGAATTATTTATTTAGGAAGAAAACTGTGGTGGTGAAGTTAAACAGAGATATAAGAATACATTGTGAGGCAGAGGATCAGAGTTACATACGTATTTGGATGCCAATACATAACCTTTTTACCAAGACACTGAGTCATGCTGCGATGCGCATATAAATATATTAATATGCATATTGGATGTTTTTCTGTTAATTGAGATCATAGATGTTTGGTGAGTGAGACTGACACTGATGACTTCTTTGTCATGTAGATTATGTAGTGCCTTAACTTGCTTGGTAAATTTAAAGAGAAAGTAATAGAGATAGAGGGCTCTTAATGAACTATGTATCATATAAAGTAGTAAAGGCTGTGAACAGTGTATCCAATGTGATTATATTCTTCTTGATTTTTCACTAACAACACTCTAAATCCAGATTAACACCATTGGAATCAATGGAGTTATGCTAATATAAAACAGCAATAAAGGAGAGGAGAGTCAGGCCTTGGTCAGTCAGATGTTTGGAAATTAGCAGAAGGAAGTGTCATTTTTTTACTTCTCTCTTACTGAAAGGATGATCTGATTGTCTTAAGCACAGCATTTGTAGAAAGTTAGAGGAGACTGACATGCAGATGAATCTGTAATCTGTGTGCAAGTGTCTCAGCCATGTTTCTATTGTGACTACAGTAGAAGATGAAATATATGAGAACAAGAAGCATTTCCACAACTTGAAGGTGCAAGCAGTAGGCAATGCCAGAAAAAAAAAAACTAATGTTACAAAATATGAATCTCATGCTGATGATTTATACAATTGACACATCTGCCCTCAGCTAGATTTTGCTATCCTGACTATTCAGCATTCGTTGACTCTTTGATATGTATATTTTTAATTTAGTCTTAAATATGGGTATTTTAATGATTCATTGCAGAATACTGAGCTTATTTATAAAGCAATGCCTTCATGTTGCAGGTGATAGCAGATACCTTTGAAGAGTATATGAGAGATCCTCCCTTCCATACCTCAAAATATGCTGCCAAAAAAGTCATGTTAAATAAAATGACGTATGGATTCTTAAAATTAAGGTTTAAATGCCCATATGACAATAAAGAAGAGTACACTACAGCTTGTTTCTTGGAAAGTTTCACAGGTGTATGCAATTTCATGAATGTTTCTCAATGTGTGACATTAATAAGGATAAAAAGAAAAGGAGTACTTGTGGCACCTTAGAGACTAACAAATTTATTAGAGCATAAGCTTTCGTGAGCTACAGCTCACTTCATCGGATGCATTTGGTGGAAAAAACAGAGGGGAGATTGATATACACACACAGAGAACATGAAACAATGGGTTTATCATACACACTGTAAGGAGAGTGATCACTTAAGATAAGCCATTACCAGCAGCGGGGCTGGGGGGAAAGGAGGAAAACCTTTCATGGTGACAAGCAAGGTAGGCTATTTCCAGCAATTAACAAGAATATCTGAGGAACGGGGGGGTGGGGTAGGGGGGAGAAATAACATGGGGAAATAGTTTTACTTTGTGTAATGACTCATCCATTCCCAGTCTCTATTCAAGCCTAAGTTAATTGTATCCAGTTTGCAAATTAATTCCAATTCAGCAGTTTCTCGTTGGAGTCTGTTTTTGAAGCTTTTTTGTTGAAGGATAGCCACTCTTAGGTCTGTAATCGAGTGAAGAGAGAGATTGAAGTGTTCTCCAACTGGTTTTTGAATGTTATAATTCTTGACGTCCGATTTGTGTCCATTCATTCTTTTACGTAGAGACTGTCTAGTTTAACCAATGTACATGGCAGAGGGGCATTGCTGGCACATGATGGCATATATCACATTGGTAGCTGCACAGGTGAACGAGTCTCTGATAGTGTGGCTGAAGTGATTAGGCCCTATGATGGTGTCCCCTGAATAGATATGTGGACAGAGTTGGCAACGGGCTTTGTTGCAAGGATAGGTTCCTGGGTTAGTGGTTTTGTTGTGTGGTTGCTGGTGAGTATTTGCTTCAGATTGGGGGGCTGTCTGTAAGCAAGGACTGGCCTGTCTCCCAAGATCTGTGAGAGTGATGGGTCATCCTTCAGGATAGGTTGTAGATCCTTGATGATGCATTGGAGAGGTTTTAGTTGGGGGCTGAAGGTGATGGCTAGTGGCGTTCTGTTATTTTCTTTGTTGGGCCTGTCCTGTAGTAGGTGACTTCTGGGTACTCTTCTGGCTCTGTCAATCTGTTTCTTCACTTCAGCAGGTGGGTATTGTAGTTGTAGGAATGCATGATAGAGATCTTGTAGGTGTTTGTCTCTGTCTGAGGGGTTGGAGCAAATGCAGTTATATCGTAGAGCTTGGCTGTAGACAATGGATCGTGTGCTATGATCTGGATGAAAGCTAGAGGCATGTAGGTAGGAATAGCGGTCAGTAGGTTTCCGATATAGGGTGGTGTTTATGTGACCATCGCTTATTAGCACCGTAGTGTCCAGGAAGTGGATCTCTTGTGTGGACTGGTCCAGGCTGAGGTTGATGGTGGGATGGAAATTGTTGAAATCCTGGTGGAATTCCTCAAGGGCTTCTTTTCCATGGGTCCAGATGATGAAGAATGTCATCAATGTAGCGCAAGTAGAGTAGGAGCATTCGGGGACGAGAGCTGAGGAAGCATTGTTCTAAGTCAGCCATAAAAATGTTGGCATACTTTGGGGCCATGCAGGTACCCATCGCAGTGCCACTGATTTGAAGGTATTCATTGTCCCCAAATGTGAAATAGTTAAGGGTGAGGACAAAGTCACAAAGTTCAGCCACCAGGTTAGCCGTGACATTATCGGGGACACTGTTCCTGACGGCTTGTAGTCCATCTTTGTGTGGAATGTTGGTGTAGAGGGCTTCTACATCCATAGTGGCTAGGATGGTGTTTTTAGGAAGATCACCAATGGACTGTAGTTTCCTCAGGAAGTCAGTGGTGTCTCGAAGATAGCTGGGAGTGCTGGTAACATAGGGCCTGAGGAGGGAGTCTACATAGCCAGACAATCCTGCTGTCAGGGTGCCAATGCCTGAGATGACGGGTCGTCCAGGATTTCCAGGTTTATGGATCTTGGGTAGCAGATAGAATAACCCAGGTCGGGGTTCTAGGGGTGTGTCTGTGCGGATTTGTTCGTGTGCTTTTTCAGGGAGTTTCTTGAGCAAATGGTGTAGTTTCTTTTGGTAACTCTCAGTGGGATCAGAGGGTAATGGCTTGTAGAAAGTGGTGTTGGAGAGCTGCCTAGTAGTCTCTTGTTCATACTCCGACCTATTCATGATGACGACAGCACCTCCTTTGTCAGCCTTTTTGATTATGATGTCAGAGTTGTTTCTGAAGCTGTGGATGGCATTGTGTTCTGCATGGCTGAGGTTACGGGGCAAGCGATGCTGCTTTTCCACAATTTCAGCTCGTGCACATCGGCGGAAGCACTCTATGTAGAAGTCCAGGCTGCTGTTTCGACCTTCAGGAGGAGTCCACCCAGAATCCTTCTTTTTGTAGTGTTGGTAGGAAGGTTAATGGGTTAATATGTGGGTTAATATGTTGGTCAGAGTTGTGTTGGAAATATTCCTTGAGTCGGAGAAATCGAAAATAGGATTCTCGATCACCACAGAACTGTATCATGTTCGTGGGGTTGGAGAGGCAAAAGGAGAGGCCCCGAGATAGGACAGATTCTTCTGCTGGGCTAAGAGTATAGTTGGATAGATTAACAATATTGCTGGGTGGGTTACGGGAACCACTGTTGTGGCCCCTTGTGGCATGTAGTAGTTTAGATAGCTTAGTGTCCTTTTTCTTTTGTAGAGAAGCAAAGTGTGTGTTGTAAATGGCTTGTCTAGTTTTTGTAAAGTCCAGCCACGAGGAAGTTTGTGTGGAAGGTTGGTTCTTTATGAGAGTATCCAGTTTTGAGAGCTCATTCTTAATCTTTCCCTGTTTGCTGTAGAGGATGTTGATCAGGTGGTTCCGCAGTTTCTTTGAGAGTGTGTGACACAAGCTGTCAGCATAGTCTGTGTGGTATGTAGATTGTAATGGATTTTTTACCTTCAGTCCTTTCGGTATGATGTCCATCTCTTTGCATTTGGAGAGGAAGATGATGTCTGTCTGTATCTGTACGAGTTTTTTCATGAAGTTGACAGATTTCCACTCTATACGGCTAAGTTCAGTGCCTTGCATAATGACAGGACAAAGAAAATAACAGAACGCCACTAGCGATCACCTTCAGCCCCCAACTAAAACCTCTCCAACGCATCATCAAGGATCTACAACCTATCCTGAAGGACGACCCATCACTCTCACAGATCTTGGGAGACAGGCCAGTACTTGCTTACAGACACCCCGCCCAGTCTGAAGCAAATACTCACCAGCAACCACACACCACACAACAGAACCACTAACCCAGGAACCTATCCTTGCAACAAAGCCCGTTGCCAACTCTGTCCACATATCTATTCAGGGGATACCATCATAGGGCCTAATTACATCAGCCACACTATCAGAGGCTCGTTCACCTGCGCATCTACCAATGTGATATATGCCATCATGTGCCTGCAATGCCCCTCTGCCATGTACATTGGTCAAACTGGACAGTCTCTACGTAAAAGAATGAATGGACACAAATCAGACGTCAAGAATTATAACATTCAAAAACCAGTTGGAGAACACTTCAATCTCTCTCTTCACTCGATTACAGACCTAAGAGTGGCAATACTTCAACAAAAAAGCTTCAAAAACAGACTCCAACGAGAGACTGCTGAATTGGAATTAATTTGCAAACTGGATACAATTAACTTAGGCTTGAATAGAGACTGGGAATGGATGAGTCATTACACAAAGTAAAACTATTTCCCCATGTTATTTCTCCCTCCACCCCACCCCCCACTGTTCATCAGATATTCTTTTCAGAGTAGCAGCCGTGTTAGTCTGTATTCGCAAAAAGAAAAGGAGTACTTGTGACACTTTAGAGACTAACAAATTTATTAGAGCATAAGCTTTCGTGAGCTACAGCTCACTTCATCGGATGCATCCGATGAAGTGAGCTGTAGCTCACGAAAGCTTATGCTCTAATAAATTTGTTAGTCTCTAAGGTGTCACAAGTACTCCTTTTCTTTTTTCAGATATTCTTGTTAACTGCTAGAAATAGCCTACCTTGCTTGTCACCATGAAGGGTTTTCCTCCTTCCCCCCCCCCCCCGCTGCTGGTAATGGCTTATCTTAAGTGATCACTCTCCTTACAGTGTGTATGATAAACCCATTGTTTCATGTTCTCTGTGTGTGTATATAAATCTCCCCTCTGTTTTTTCCACCAAATGCATCCGATGAAGTGAGCTGTAGCTCACGAAAGCTTATGCTCTAATAAATTTGTTAGTCTCTAAAGTGCCACAAGTACTCCTTTTCTTTTTTCAGATATTCAGACTAACACGGCTGCTACTTTGAAACCAATTAATAAGGATATTCCTCTATTGTAAAAGAAGGTTCATCTACGGAAAGGTGAACAAGAAGACAAAGCAGAGGAAGAAGCCTTAAGCAATGAATGAGACAAATTTTCTTAGGTATGCTAGTCTTTTATAAACAACAAAAGATTAGTATGAACATCAATGTAGAAAATACAGATGTGTTTAGGTGTGTACACATTAATATTTTATTTCTTCCTTTTTGGTTTTCACTAAAATGTCATGAAGGGAAAACCAAAAAAGAAGAAATAAAACAAAATCAGTTTTGTGAACTGACAACTTTGCTCTCATGAGATTGCTCCTCTCTTTCTATCTTCTTGGTAAAGCAATCTTGAATTG
The DNA here is from genome assembly GCF_009764565.3 of Dermochelys coriacea. Taxonomy (NCBI): domain Eukaryota; kingdom Metazoa; phylum Chordata; order Testudines; family Dermochelyidae; genus Dermochelys; species Dermochelys coriacea. The sequence continues at coordinate 54,886,405 of NC_050070.1, forward strand.
GGCAGGTTGGTAAAGTTGAACTGAGATTGGGAAACAGAAACAGAAGATAGGACTATAGAGCTGTCAACATTCAATACATTCCAATCACCTGCATTTATCTGCTTTACCTGCCATATATGGGGAAGGTCATTTTAAGTTTAATGCACTCCATTTTCATTTGGCTTTTATTGCTTCAGCATTGATCCAAGTCACTCATCTCAGATAGATCTTTTTCTCTGACAGTCTCCCTGGTATTCTATTTCTGTCTTTTGTCTCCTCTCCTCTGTTAACATGGTAGATTTTATTTATTTATACTTCGGTATAATAGAAATAATTTCCCCCTTCTTTTGGATGCGAATCTTAATCAGAAGCAGTAGAAAATGGCAAAGAAATACTGACTAAAGATTAAATTCTCTGCTCTGATGTGTGCTTGTGACTCATTCACTTCAGTGGTGGCCCTGTGTGTGCACCTGAGAGCATAATTTGGCTCTTTTTGCTTGGAGACTTGAGAAGATTTTAAAGCTTTATCCAGCTTTGCTCTACTGGCTGCTCCTGTGTTTGCCCCATTTTCATGTTATATGTGGGAAGTCCCATACAAATTTACTGGCTCAGGATTGCCTACTTTATATCATCTATATCATAGTGAGATACATTTCTATGAATTAGAAGAGCTGTTTACTGCTGACAAAAATTAAGGCAAGAATTAGACCAAATAAATGAGTTCCTGAAAGGGAGGGCTTTTGATTCAGAGATGTGATCTTAAGGAGGAAGCCTATTTGGAGATACAGAATTTGTTGATATAGGTTGAAAATTAGGACTATTTTTATATACACAATCCACACGCCTAAATCTATGGGAAAGATTATCTGTTCAATGTGATAGATTTATATAAATATACTGTGTGCTGGATACAGTGTGTGAGGATTCACTTTGCTTTCTAAAGCCTAAAGAATTAAGTGAATAACAGCTGTCAGCAGCCTTTCCCTTGCTTTCTGGGCATTCCCTGTGGGAATTCCTCAACCCCTTTCACCCCCACACCCCATCTGGGGAAAAGCTGAGACAGAAAACAAAGGAAATCAGCTGTTGCCACCACCTATTTAAACGACATGTGCACAAACCTCTCAGGGACTCAAAAATCCAATCCTGTTTTTAAAAAAGGTAAATTTTATTAAAAAAAAAGAAAGAAAATACATCTGGAACTCAGGCTTTTGCTGGATTTAAAAAAAAACCCGCTTACAACATTTAAACATCAAGAATAACCTTCTTAAGGTCCAGCTTAAAGGATAGAAGCAAAACAAAAGCATTTGGGGTTAGCACAGAAGAGTCCACAAGCCAATAAGAAATAATCAGAAATAAACCTAATCACGTCTTCCTAGACATTCCCTAATTTACTTAGATATTTGGAGTTTCAGATAAGCAATCTCTAGGTATGACCTGATGGTTTTTCATTCCTGGCTTAAAGCTTCTCACAGCATAACTGCTCCCTGTTCCCCTCTTCCCCAGAGAACAACAACACACAGACAAAGGGAAATTTTTCCCCAATTTTAAAAAGTTTTAGCCCTCCAATTGGCTCTTTTGGTCAGGTGCCCACTCCTTTCCTTTTACCTGTGGCCTAGTTAACCCTTTACAGGTAAAGCAAGTAGAGAACAACTACAAAGAGGGATTCCATAGCTAACTGGCTGGCTGGGTGTCCAAAAAAGGGAGCTATACCCCCTCTCACTTAGTTCAGGATATGTCCTAATTTTCATTTGCATCTTGCCATGCTAACAACTGTTTCACTAATAAACTTACTGAAAACTCCTACTGCTGTAAGGATAGAATTTCTAGAGTTTGGGTATGTTATAATGTGGGGTTGAATTACATTTCATGGATTCTGATGCCTGTCTGGCATTGGAGACTTCAATTGCATTTATATACAAGGTAAAAAAATAAAGTTTTCTTCCTCATCTTTAATTCCCATTAATAATGAACTATCTCTCACTTAAACCTTACATGCTATAGTATATACATGATTGTCCCTTTTTTATTTGCTAGTCCAAACAGGTGATATTTCATATTCTTCTTTTCACATAGCTAATAAAGTCTCTTTATTTGTATTTCAGTTGTTTCCTTCATGTCTTTCTTCCAAAACCAAAACAAAAGATAGTAATTTGGACTGGTTAACTCTTTCTGAGTAATTGAAATGTATAGAATTACCAAAAGGCATTTTGTACCTTCGCAAAATATAACTAAAAGTAGACACATGGGTCCATCTTTAGTTTGTACTGCAATGTAAAGTTACATGCCAATTTTTCATTTTGAAGCAAAAATAAGAATTTATTCGTCTTGTCTGAAAAGCAACATATGCATCTGGATTGTCCAATTGGACTGCGTGATGATAAATGAAAGCATTTTGCCAAGTTGCCTAAGTAGAATAGGTGACTATAGGAAGGGTTTCAGAAATGGACTATTTTTCAGGACAACATCTTAAAGTGAAAATCCAGTTATATAAATGTTTATTTATACACATACATACATATGTGTATATATATAATGTGCCTGTATATCTGTCTATCTAAAATACCTCACCAGTGGTATGTTTTCATTCTGTAGCTAGACATTGTATATTATATGAGGAAAGTATTTTTCCCATGACTATATATGAACAATAAACAACATTGTTGGCATACACAAAGAATTAAAACTTTCCTCCAAATCACTGCTGTAGAATGCAGTTTTATAATACATTGGTGGTATTTTTTAGGATTAGGATGAGATGCCGAAAATTTGCATACCTCCAAAGTCTGAAAGATGTGCAATTAAAAAAACTCCAAGTATATACGCTCAAATAACAAAGGCCTCAACAATCCAAAATATATACATAATGAAATACAGTAGAACCCCATTTAGCCAGGCCTACATTATCTGGCTGGCTCTCCATATTAATCAAACAACCAGCCCACACAGGTCCAGAAGCAGGCAATCTCTCCTGTGTACACTAGATGGCACTGCAGCCTCGCACTTTACACTCTCTGGGTTATCCGACTTTTTGATTATCCGATCTGGCCCCAGTCCTAATTAGATCAGATAAATGGATTTCTACCTTACTACCTTTGTAGCATTGACAACAAAACTGGAAGCCTGGAACAAAACTGGGAGAAATGTGATGGGAATTAAAATTATCATTTTTTTCTATAAATATTTAATATTCAACAACTAGTATTTCCCAGTGTTTCAGTCTGGATTTGGTAAGCGGTCATGTAAAATATTCTTGGAAAATAAATGTTTTCCAGAGGTTTGAAATCTCTTGATTTCATCTCATACTCTGTGTACCCAGTATCTCACAATTTCTTTTTTATCTCTGAGGGGCTTGGGTCCAATGTACATGTTTCATGTCATATTCCCCACAAAGCTTCTACAGACTCAGATAGCCAAATTGGTTGGATTTTGAGGAGTACTGCTTTTGTCTTCTCCAGGCCAGATAAACCAGCCATGCCAAATCAAATAGCACTAGACAGAAAATTTCCCAAAGTATGAAAAACCTGATTGTCTTCAAGTGAAGGTAACCAGGATTCACCAAGCTGTCTGTGATCTGGAATGCTTTTCAGTGGATGAAACTTTGCTAAAACAGTGGTCTCACCCTGCCATGCACAAAACTTCAAAAACTCTCTACATTGCAATCAATCAGTCTTAGAGTAAGATATCTACCATGGGCACTCCAAACATTATCCTACAGGCTTCCTATGTCACATTATTTGTTTATTTGATCTATAGTTAGAGGATCCTTAGGGACACTATATCAGTAATCAAGCAAAAGGTCCTTTTAGAATGCCAGTGGAGTAGATGTCCAGCTGCAGAATATTTTCCCTTAGAGAAGTCTGGTACTCAATCATCAGTGTATCCAAATGTACATTGAACTCAATCATGTGGCCTTAAATGGGAGCAAAGCTCACCCTTTATCTCACACTGCAAGAAGTAATAGTAGTTCTTCAACCCTTTGATTACCAAATTCCTCCCATAAACAAGATCCACAGTGTTCCCAACTCTCTGAATGAAGCCCCAAATCACCTGGCATGAGCCATGAAGTTGTCATAGTAGCTGGTTATGAGATCCTGAGCAAATCAAAAAGAGACATGGTCACTAAAATCCCAGAAGGCAATAAGTATACCTGTTTACTGCACAAGGTCAGATAAACACTACATCAGATTTCATGGGACATGTCATATTACTTAAAAGGCATGTAGAGATGTACATTTTACATTTTGATAATTCTGTGTCATGATGAAAGGATTTATTTTCACTTTTGCACACCTGATATAAAGCCAAAGATACATATAGTATTTCTCTGCATTGATTCATTGCAACAGTTTTTGAACATCAGTGACTGGATATTTGTAAATTTCTACAGGTACTGTTATCAGCTGTATCACTTTTTACTCTGGTAAGAAATTGCTGTTGACAGACAGCAGTATCAATAGATCTGAACTGATCAGCATTCACTAGGCAAGAAGCAGTATGCCAAGTCCACAGAGGAATAAGAGGTTTTTACTCTGACACTCAAGGTTTGGTCTCCTTCCTGTGTCTTAATTTATTCAATTTTGGTGCATCCAGCAAATACTGTGTTTTTCCATCAGTGAATAATAGTGTGTGACAGGAAATATTAATGTATTAACATAAAAAGTTAATTCTAAAGAAAGATAAAGATCTATCTTATATGTACAGTATATAATTTAGAAAATTAAAGCTAATGAACATGGCATACTATATTATGGTAGGGTAGCTTTGAACAACTTTAAAAGTGATCGGATATTGAGTAATTAGCATTGAAATTCAATACTTTTCTGTGCTCAAACTATGCGTGTAAAGTTTTTAATTTTTTTGTTTCTTATGTATATTTGCTTCTGTTTTTATAATAAAATCAATCTAAAAGTTTAACACAGGTAGTATACATTTATTTTTTTCCATATAAACCACACTGAAATTAGTAGATTCTATGTCGTTTCTTTCATTCTAGTTATTTCAAATGCATCCATCACTGTGGTACTTGGATGTATCTATTTAGTGGTTTCAGAATTGGTTTAATCCAAATGTAACTGTTACTTTGCTATCATGTTTCTATAACAAGACTGCAAGTATTATTTAAGATTTCCTAATGTTATAGAATTAAAACCAGCTTGTGCAAAGTGAAGACGTGACACTATCTGAATGTGAAGAAAAAACAAATCCATACATAACCCCATGGAATTTTAGCTAAATAGAGTAATGCAGTCCAATATGCTGTTAGCCTTCTTGGCAACAAGGGCAAACTGCTGACTCATATCCAGCTTCTCATCCACTGTAATCCCCAGGTCTTTTTCTGCAGAACTGCTGCTTAGCCAGTTGGTCCCCACCTGTAGCGGTACATGGGATTCTTCCGTCCTAAGTGCAGGATTATACACTTGTCCTTGTTGAACCTCATTAGATTTGTTTTGTCCCAATCATCCAATTTGTCAAGGTCACTCTGGACCCTATCCCTACACTCCAGCATATCTACCTCTCCCCCAGCTTAGTGTCATCCATGAACTTGCTGAGGGTGCAATCTATCTTAATCTTAATAAAGACGTTTAACAAAACTAGCTCCAGGATCGACCCCGGGGCACTCTGCTTGATACTGGCTGCCAACTAGACATTGAGCCGTTGATCACTACCTGTTAAGCCCAACAATCTAGCCAGCTTTCTATCCACCTTTTAGTCCATTCATCCATTCCATACTTTTTTAACTTGCTGGCAAGAATACTGTGGGAGACCATATCGAATGCTTTGCTAAAGTCAAGATATATCACGTCCACTGCTTTCCCCATATCCACAGAGCCAGTTATCGCATGATAGAAGGCAATCAGGTTGGTCAGGCATAACTTTCCCTTGGTGAATCCATGTTGACTGTTCCTGATCATCTTCCTCTCCTCCAAGTGCTTCAAAATGGTTTCCTTGAGGACCTGCTCCATGATTTTTCCAGGACTGAGGTGAGGATGACCAGTCTGTAATTTCCTGGGTTCTCCTTCTTCTCTTTTTTAAAGATGGGCATTATATTTGCCTTTTTCCTATCATGTGGGACCTCCCCCGATTGCCGCAAATTTTCAAAGATAATGGCCAATGGCTCTGCAATCACATCAGCCAATTCCCTCAGCACCCTTGGATGCATTAGATCTGAACCTATGGACTTGTGCATGTCCAGCTTTTCTTAATAGTCCTTAACCTGTTCTTTCACCACTGAGTGCTGTTTACTTCCTCCCCATACTGTGTTGCCCAGGACAGCAGTGTGGGAGCTGACCTTGTCTGTGAAGACCGAGGCAAAAAAAGTATTGAGTACTTCAGCTTTTTCCAGATCATCAGTCACTAGGTTGTGTCCCCCATTCAGTAAGGGTCCTACACTTTCCCTGACCTTTTTCTTGTTGCTAACATAACTATAGAAACCCTTCTTGTTACCTTTCACATCCTTTGCTAGCTGCAATTCCAGTTGTGATTTGGCCTTCCTGATTACACCCCTGCATGCTCGAGCAATATTTTTATACTTCTCCCTAGTCATCCGACCAAGTTTCTACTCCTTGTAAGCTTCCTTTTTGTGTTGAAGCTCACCGAAGATTTCACTGTTAAGCCAAGCTGGTCACCTGCCATATTTGCTATTCTTTCTGCACATCGGGATGGTTTGTTCCTGTGCCCTCAAGAAGGCTTCTTTAAAATACAGCAAGCTTTCCTGGACTCCTTTCCCCCTCATATTCCCTTCCATTCCCTTCCCTTCCAATTATTCGAATATTCCCTTCTCTTCCAATTCCTATTCCCTTCCATTAGTTCTGCCTGGGTATTACTGCTGGAGTTAAATTTTATTTGTGCCAGACCTGACATTTTTAGTCCTTTCTTTCCAGAGCTTCTCACTCTCCCAGCCTAGTTTTTTGCAATCAGATCTGGCCCTTCTTGCATATTCCAGCAAACTTGCTGAGTCCTGCCATAGAAGTGGGATAGGAAGAATACTGCCTGACATTTCCAAATAATTTGAAAGGCCCTTCCCCTGAATGCCAAGTAACTTTCTCATGGAATTATAAAAATGATCTATACACATATGCAGTATTGAAACATATATGCAGATGACGACATTAAACATTGGCATAATAATGAAAATAGTAAATATGCAACATCACTAAAATATTTTCCCCTGGTTAGTCTTAGAATATAATACTCAAGCAATTTTAACATTAGGCAATATTTGCCCTTTACTAAGCAGCAAATCTAACCCTTACCTCTGCAGACATTGGGGTCCAATGAAATCCCATTTGGACAAGCTATAATAGTTCAAAAAATGTAAAAGATGTAAAAGATAGATGTAAATTTGTGGATATAAATTAGAGGCAACATGGTTTGATGGACAGAGCATGGGGTTAGGAGCCAGACCCTGCTGAGTTATAATTCTGGCTCAACCTTTCGAGTCACTGTGTGCCACTGGATGAATCCTGGATTAACCTTTCTGGTCTGATTCTGCTTTCCCTTATATAAATTTTACACTGGTGTAATTGCTTTGACTTTGATTTCTTTTCATTGAACTGGCATAAGTGAAATTAAGCCATTTGTATCTGTTTTCCTGGAGCTTAAAAAAATGGGGGAGGGGGAGTGGGGTAGAGGAAATAACACTTGTCCACTCTAGTGATCAGAATAATCAGTGAGGTGAAAATTAATTAGTAAATAATTGTGAAACATATTGGATAAGTAAAGTGCTGTATAAGTGCTAATTATTATTATAAATATGGAGGCTGCTTGCATTTAATTTTCAGGTAGTTTTTTAGAAGGTATCTGTTATATAAAAATTACCTCTTTGTGTCCTTTGGGAGTTTCTAATATTCAAAATTTGCAAATTAAGTGGAGGGCAGGCATGGAAACATCTGTTCTGTGGCCTAAACTTCATACATTGCTGCCATATGGCACCAACCCATTTCCCAGAGTTAGGTCATATTCACCCAGACTTTCCTTTAGGTACATATGTTGGAATGTGGCCATTCATATATCCTTGTCTTATGTGGATGTGCTCTACTATGATCCTGGGAAGCAAACGGCTGTGTCTGAGGATTTAAAACCTTATGACTCAATGCACACGAGTTCATTCAATCTTAGCAGGCCTGCTGCAGCAGCAGTTAGAAACACGGTATTAAAACTAATCAAACATTTCTTTTGAATCCTGGAGTCACTTGCATGGTTTGTAGTGGAATTTAACACCAATATGTCAAGCAAATAGCTACTTTTTTAACCCAAATTGTATTTTCATTTGCAAAGAAATGATTTTATAAACATGATTTTTTATAATTGATTTATTTCCTCTGTAAATATGATTGAAATCAGTCTGAAATAGCAAATGCTGTTGTTCCTAATTTTAAAATGTCCAGAAGGATTTTTTTTTAATTTGTTCTCAGAGCCAACTCATGATGATTTGTCAGGCCAGGGCTCAGTTTCATAACATGTTCTGCCCCTGAGCTATCAGAGAATAGAAGTGCCACAGAGTGTAGTGATGCTTCTGGGAAATGGAACCTCATATGTTTTAACATTGGCTTTTTTCTGGTTACTTAACATGTGAGTGGGTCAGAGCAACTAATTCATAGTGCATCACTTCTATAGTGAATTTAGCCTGTATTTCTGTTTGTGAAATTTTAGCTAGCAACTTATGGTTTCATTGAAAACGTATTCACTTTTGAAGTTATTCGTTGAATTCTGTTTGAAAAACAGTAATCTTTTAATCATTCATCAACATTTTATTGTGAGTGATTTTCAAAATACATCATGGGTTGGCTAGTTTTGACTAGACACTTGATGCATGGTTTTGATTTTGATCTCTGATTGGATAGTTCATGCAACATGGTAACTCCTACAGTTAGGTCTCCAGAGAATCATATTTATCAATTCAATATTTTCTTATTTTGAATATTCCATTATGTTTGCTTAAATGCACTGTTTCTGAGAACATACTTTTCAGGTGACCAAGTTGTTAGACTATTTACATAGAGCAAACACACAAGAGGTACAAACACAACTTGAAGCAAATTCAGTTTTTTATTTGAGAGCATTCTCAGCTTCTATGCTGAGCTTCCTTGTCAGTCTACTCTTATTCAGGCCTTCCTGGCCGGAAGATAGAAGTTATGAAGTAAGAATTTTATGGATGTATGTGCGCATGTGGTCATTTGTAGAGAGAATGGGAAGATGGAGGGATCATTACTAATTACTGTTGAGAAAAGAAAACCTTTCAGAAAAAGCAAATGGGAACTCCGGAGTTATAAACCATTACTAAAATGAGCTATGATGTATATACCAGTTGATAGATCTTTACCTGCAGTGCCTCGAATAACACTATAATGCTGAAATAAGAATATGAAAAATATAGGGCTGTCAAGTGATTAAACAAATTATCATGATTAATCGCACAATTAAAAAAATAATCGTGATTAATTGTGTGATTTAATCACGATGTTAAACAATAATAGAATACCATTTATTTAAATATTTTAGGATGTTTTCTACATTTTCAAATATATTGATTTCAATTTCAATTACAACACAGAGTACAAAGTGTTCACTGCTCACTTTATATTTATTTTATTACATATATTTATGCTGTAAAAAACAAAAGAAATCATATTTTTCAGTTCACCTAATACAAGTACTATAGTGCAATCTCTTTATTATGGAAGCTGAACTTACAAATGTACAAAAAAACTGCATTCAAAACTAAAACAATGTAAAACTTTAGATCCTACAAGTCCACTCTGTCCTACTTCTTTTTCAGCCTATTGCTCAGACAGACAAGTTTGTTTACATTTGCAGGAGGTAATGCTTCTTCTTGTTTACAATGTCACCTGTAAGTGAGAATAGGCATTCACTTGGCTCTGCTGTAGCCGGCGTCGCAAGATATTTATGTGCCAGATGCGCTAAAGATTTGTACGTCCATTCATACTTCAACCACCATTCCAGAGGACATGCATCCATGATGATGATGGGTTGTGCTCGATAATGATCCAAAGCAATGTGGACCGCCACACATTCACTTTCCTCATCTGAGTCAGATGCCAACAGCGGAAGGTTGATTTTCTATTTTGGTGGTTTGGGTTCTGTAGTTTCTGCATCAGAGTGTTGCTCTTTTAAGACTTCTGAAGCATGCTCCACACCTCGTCCCTCTCAGATTTTGGACGGTGCTTCCGATTCTTAAACCTTGGGTCAAGTTCTATAGCTATCATTAGAAATCTCACATTGATACCTTCTTTGCGTTTTGTCAAATCTGCAGTTAAAGTGTTCTTAAAATGAACAACATATTCTGGGTCATCATCCAAGACTGCTATAGCATGAAATATATGGCAGACTGTGGGTAAAACAGAGTAGGAGACATACCATTCTCCCTCAAGAAGTTTAGTCACAAATTTAATTAAACATTTTTTTTAATGAGCATCATCAGCATGAGCATGTCCTCTGGAATGGTGTCCTAAGCATTAAGGGGCATACGAAAGTTTAGGATATCTGGTACATAAATACCATGCAATGTCGGCTACAAAAGTGCCAGGTGAATGCCTGTTTTCACTTTCTGTTGGCATTATAAATAAGAAGTGGCCAGCATTATGTCCCGTAAATGTAAACAAACTTGTCTGTCTTAGCAATTGTTTGAACAAGAATTAGGCGCTAAAGTTTTACATTGTTTTGTTTTTGAGTGCAGTTATGTAAAAAAAATTCTACATTTGTAAATTTCACTTTCACGATAAAGAGATGCACTATGGTGCTTGTATGAGGTGAATTGAAAAATACTATTTCTTAGGCACTTAGGAGCCATATTCCTAACTTAGGATCACAAGTTCCTGAGTCATTTTTGAAAATGGAACTTAATTGTCTAAATAACTTAAGATTTTCAGTGCTGTACAGAGCAATGCCTAAATAACTTTAAAAATCTGGGCCTAAATATCTAACTTTTCTTCTGGAATGTTGCTTAATACTTTTCCCATCCTACTTACTTATGTCAGGCAAGTGACTGAGAGAAGATGATCATTGTATTTTTGAGTGAGAAATGAAATCCCCTCCAATAAGGCTTAAAAGTTTATTTTACGCTTTATTATGTACTTTTTAAGACAATGTTATTATCACCTATATACATGCAAAAACAGAAAAGCAAGAAAAGTAAGTTACCAAATCATGTTTCTTTGGAACAGAGTGACTCTTTTCAAAACTCTGGTCTCTGTGTCTTCTCCACTGTCTTACTGTCAATCATCTATCTTTTATCCCCTGTACCATAACTTTGTGCATACTCAGTTTACCAAACTACCTCATCTGTGTATTTATCTATATACATTCCATTCTAACCCCCATAATTAAAACGTTCTCAGACATAAATCATAACTAATCTAAATTAATACATTCTCTACTCTTATCTGATTCCCAGCACATCTATCCTTGCTCTCACTTTTTCTTTGAGCTCTCCCTTATCTTTATCCTTCTTCCTACTTGTTTTAGTGGCTTTGGGTTTTTACTTATTAACTAGCTCCTGTCTGTTTAGTATATAATTTCTTTATTTAGATTGTCTTGTTAGGGGAGATTACACCAGCCCATTAGTGTTGGCAGAAATAACAACTCCCTAGTGAGTCTTGGTTTCACCCTGGTATCTGAACAGGCCAAAAATTTTACATATAAGATACATAAATCAAATTTCTAGTTTACACAACCTTGATACTGTCTCAGCAAAGTCTGGAGTGTTGTATCAGCAGAAACACACACAAATAGCTCCTTTATATTTTTCTATAATATTATACATAATATTAATTTCTTAAACATTTTAATATATATATATGACTAACATAATTCATTACAAAGTTATCTAACAATTTTACACCTTGAAGTTCAACCAACTCTAGTTCTGTCAGACCAACAGAGGAAGAAGCTTCTAAAACTAAAGGCCCTCCATTGAAAAAGTCTTACCTCCAATCTCCAGATACTCGTATTGGCTGATTGTTAGCTAAAGTGAACATAAGAATGACCATACTGGGACAGTCTAGCCCAATATCCTGTCTTCTACAGTGGCCAATGCCAGATGCTTAAGAGGGAATGAACAGAACAGGGCAATTTATTGAGTGATCCATCCCCATCCCCTGTCCTCCAGCCTGGTAGTCAGAGGTCAGATTCTGTGTGTGTAGAGAGACGACTTTGAGGTGTACATTTAAAGGACTGGTGCATTATTCTGTTTTATCTATTCATTAATCATCATGGTCTTGTTCAGACTGGAAAATTTCTTTTCTAAATAAGTTATATGTAAAATTCAGGTGATGCCTCTAAAATTTAAATGAATGCTGATATCATTACTTTTCCCTGTTTATCAATTTTATTGTAGCAAAAAAGAACAGAAAGGCTTTTTGATGTGCTATTTGCTGTAGAAGTTATGGCAGCTTATACTCACAGAGCTTAACTTGAGCTGTATTATTGTCTGTCTGCAGAGAAGTAAGAATTTGCATATTACTCCCTGGGTATAAACAAAAAATTCAGGCAGTTTAAGGCAATGTCGCAGGATGGGGGGAACTCTCAGTATAATGTTGCAGTCTAATTAATAAAATTATGGAAGCAAAAAGCAAAATACTTCATACAATTTTACTTTTGTATTAAGTGTGGAGGACAAAAATATTGAAGTGTTATGATTTTAATTTTTAAAGGACTTCATTTGAATGGAATAATAAAGTAGCAAAATAAAAATATGACTAAGATATAGCAATACAAGAAAAAATAAATTTAGATCTAATATTTAAAAAACAAAAGAAAGGTAAATTGTTGGCCCTTCATCAACCCTTTATTACTCTGTTAATACACCAGAGTATCTCCTTAGAAATCACTGGAGCATATCACTGGAGTAATACTGTGGAGGTTTGTGGATTTGGGGTCTTATTCATTATAAGGTAAACTAATTTTAGAACAGTTCTGGGATTTCCCCATTTTAGCCTAAATACAAAAATTAACCTGAGAGTTATTGCTGAAAAAATATGAATATGTGAAAAGAATTCTACAATATATCTCATGCATGCTGGTCTTGACAGTAGTAGAATATGGACCAGATTTAGTAGAGACAAAAATGATGTAGGTGTAGGATATACACTGGGGTTTGATTCTCCCCTGTCTTGCTGTTTGTCTAGCCACTGAGACCTCTGCGTAGTGCACATAAAATGCAGACCTATCCAAGAGTAATGTTTTTTACTCATTTTGCTCATTCAGTGAGAAATGAGGCCTGTTAGTGTGACTTGGTCAGCAAATGGGTGTAAGAAGCCAAGTACCATAACTTGCACTGATTCAGCATTCAGTTCTTGTGCAAAATGAATCAATCTTACATCAATTTGATATTCAACGCTGACCAAATCCAACACCTGTAGAAGCAGTTACGATCACCACTGAAGCTAGTGGAAGTTGCACTCTGTTATGACAGGGATGAGCTGGATCAAGAGAATGATGGCAGTGGTTAATATACAAATTAGGGCTATCAAGCAATTAAAAAAATAATTGTGATTAATCGCATGATTAATCGCACTGTTAAAAATAGATTATCATTTATTTAAATATGTTTGCATGTTTTCTACATTTTCAAATATATTGATTTCAATTGTGACACAGAATACAAAGTGTACAGTGCTCACTTTATATTTATTTTTGATTACACGTATTTGCACTGTAAAAACAAAATAAATAATATTTTTCAGTTCACTAATACAAGTACTGTAGTGCAATTTCTTTAGCATGAAAGTTGACTTGCAAATGTAGAATTATGTACAAAAAACTTCATTCACAAATAAAATAATGTAAAATTTTAGAGCCTGTAAGTCCACTCAGTCCTACTTCTTGTTCAGCCAGTCACTCAGACAGACAAGTTTGTTTACCTTTGCAGGAGATAATGCTGCCTGCTTCTTGTTTACAATGTCACCTGAAAGTGAGAACAGATGTTCTCATAGCACTGTTGTAGCCAGCATCTCAAGATATTTACATGCCAGATGCACTGAAGTTTCATATGCTCTTCATCCTTCAACCACCATTCCAGGGGGCACACGTCCATGCTGATGAAGGGTTTGCTCGATAACAGTCCAAAGACTGCCACATGTTCATTTTCATTATCTGAGTTAGATGCCACCAGCAGAAGGTTGATTTTCTTTTTCAGGTTCTCTAGTTTCCACATCGGAGTGTTGCTCTTTTAAGACTTCTGAAAGAATGCTCCACACCTCATCCCTCTTTAGTTTCTTAAACCTTGGGTTGAGTGCTGTAGCTATCTTCAGAAATCTCACAACGGTACCTTCTTTGTGTTTTGTCCAATCTGCAATGAAAGTGTTCTTAAAATGAACAACATGTCATCCAAGACAGCTATTACATGAAATATATGGCAGACTGCAGGTAAAACAGAGCAGGGGACATACAATTCTCCCCAAGGAGTTCAGTCACAAATTTAATTAATGCATTATTTTTTTAATGAATGTCATCAGCATGGAAGCATATCCTCGGGAATGGTGGCTGAAGCATGAAGAGGCACATGAATGTTTAGAATATCTGGCATGTAAATACCTTGCAATGCCGGCTATAAAAGTGTCATGCAAATGCCTGTTCTCACTTTCAGGTGACATTGTAAATAAGAACATGTCAGCATTATCTCCTGTGAATGTAAACAAACTTGTTTGTCTTAGCAATTGGCTGAACAAGAAGTAGGACTGAGTGGACTTGTAGGCTCTGAAGTTTTACATTTTTTTGTTTTTGTGTGCAGTTATGTAACAAGAAAAAAAACAAAAAAAATTTACATTTGTAAGTTTCACTTTTATGACAAAGAGATTGCACTACAGTACTTGTATGAGGTGAATTGAAAAATACTATTTCTTTTGTTTATCATTTTTACAGTGCAAATATTTATAATAAAATAATATATACTTTGATTTCAATTACAACACAGAATACAATATATATGAAAATGTAGAATAACATCCAAAATATTTAATAAATTTCAATTGGTATTCTGTTGTTTAACAGTGTGATTAAAACTGTGATTATCGTGATTAATTTTTTAATTAATGAGTTAATCACGTGAGTTAACGATGATTAATAGTCAGCCCTAATATAAATTCAATCATGGGGAAACTTCTTTCTTATAAGATACTTTTATTGCTACAGATGCTATTCAAATTGCTTTTGACTTACTTTAGATCTGTCTTGGTTATTTTTCTGTTTTACCATAATAAAATTGGGAAATAATAAAAGCTATCACTGTACTTTATCAGTGATACCTCTTGTTTCTCCCTCTTGCCCATCCTCTCAGACTTAATTGTTCAATTTCATTGATACACTGTGATATCTCATGAGGTGGCCTTGTCTTGAGAATATCTGGTTCACCAGGATCTGTACAATACTTTGTTTTATAATTCAGCAATATTTCATTTCTTAATGGACTTGAAGTGGCAAGAGCAATAGTATTTATCCAGCAATGGTTGTTAAGAGCTAATGGGTTCACCATGCTATTTGTGGTGTACAAGTTCTTGAGCCGTTGTACCAGTTACTATGTATGATGAATGCATACCCCATATAATTATTCCTTTTTTTGAATAATATTATCAAGGTCTGTGTATCTGTGTCTTTGTCTGAGGAGCAAGATTAAAGGACTTGTTGTAGTCTCTAATTATTTATACATTTTTAATTCAAAGTGGTTTTTTCCGGATCAAAATATGAAGTTGTATTCTGAGATCAAAATATGAGTGTGTATTCTAAAATCAAACCACACAATTTTGATAGCACACATCCAATTACAGTAATGCTAACCGGAGTTGAAGGAGTAAAGCACCATGTATGGAATTGAGAATAAAATTTCCAGATTAGAGGAATGCATAGAGAAAATTATATATATCCTTAATGCAAATGCGGGCATATTGATTGTCACAAATACTGACATATGCAATATAATATACTAAATATAGAATATACCTTATAATTGAAATTTATTATAGCTGAAAAAATATCCAAACAATTTGTGAATAGGTAATAACTTCCTATTGTATGCAAACTTTACATATGGTGCTTTTTTTAACATCCATGAAAGGACTGTATAAAATTTTAAAAATTGCCTGGGAGTCTTAAGGACCTAAGTTCCATGTTCAAAAAATGGATGTGAACATCAGTGGTACTTAGGAGCCTAAGTGCCTACGTCATCTTTGAAGTGGGACTTAGACACGTAAGCCACTTAGGTATTTTTGAAACTTGTACCCTTTTTGTCTTTTCAGGTTTTAATATTTCTAACTTCTGATATCTTAGTTCAGAGTAACTCTAGGATATTTTGTTTGCAGTGTTGTTGTAGCCACGTTGGTCCCAAGGAGGGTGAGATAATATTGTTTATTGGGCCAACTTCTGCTGGTGAAAAAGACAAGCTTTTGCGCTTCACAGAGCTCTTCTTCAGGCTATTTTGTCAAGGCTATTCTTCTTTGTCTAGGCTATTTTGTAAATTTGAAGAGATGATATAACTGCTTCAGCTAAATTAACAGTTTCTGAATATCCTTTACATGAAGTTAGGTCATGTCTTAATGGACATTGGCTTCCCATTTCTGATCATAATTTTTATAACATAAAAATATTATCCCACTGAATGCTAAAGATAGCAATCTGATTGTAAGTATTCATCTAATTGTAAATTTTATTTGGTGTCAGGCAGAAGGGAAGTATTCTAAAAGTGCCACAGTCCAGATTTTCACTATCATTAAAGTCCTCTTTGTGTAGACACGAGTCATAAGGTATCTTTCTCCCATTATGTCCATAAAAACAACTCAGTCGAGTCTCTTTTCACAATCTAGATCTAACTTTACCCTTTGGCGGCAGAACTTATTCTGTTCAACATTTAACTCTTTGAAAATAAAGGAACCATCAAAAAAATAAAGAAAGAAATCCCACCGGCACCATTAGCAGCCAAAAAAAACTCCCCACAATGAATTGAATAGGTAGCCCTAAATTGGGCCCCTCCCGATCAGAGTCAAGGCACACTGGCAGAGAACCTTGCTCTTCCTCTGGCTCTGCAGAACTTGTGTTCTGGATAAAATAGTGGTTAGTCTCCAGCACTGTCAATGTAAATCTATTTAATAAACATTACATTCAATTTTTAAAGTGAATGAATAAATAAAATCCTAAGTACAGCTTTCCCACCTCTATTAGGAGAGGAAGGTGTATATGATTGCATATGAGAATGTGAGGCTGGCTAAAGACTCATTCCCGTGACCAGTGATATGCATAGTGCTAACATCAGAAGCCTTGCTTACCTCCAGGAGGATGGGTAAGACATCTGTGCTGTTAGCTTTAAAAAAAAAAAAGAAGAAGAAGAAGACGACACTGGCTGGTCCACAACGTGAGTGTGTATATATTAAGCCAAATCCTGAAGTCTCTTATTCAGAGCCAGATTGTGCTGCTGAGGTTATGTGCCTGAAAGGTGCCTTCCTTGTGTGGCTGTCACTCCTCCGATGAGAAAGAAGGGATTAGTACCTCCATGGTACCATTCTCCACTTTACTTGGGAGGTCACAGAAGACTCTTTATTGAATCCAGACCTGTACAGGGAGGGAGCAGAGTCTACTTGTGAAGTGCAGAACCATTGGGTGGTGGCATACGAGAGACAAATATTGTCCCTTCACTTGTTAAACAGATTTCAGAGTAGCAGCCATGTTAGTCTGTATCCTCAAAAAGAAAAGGAGTACTTGTGGCACCTTAGAGACTAGCAAATTTATTTGAGCATAAGCTTTTGTGAGCTACAGCTCACTTTATCGGATGCATGCAATGGAAAATACAGTGGGGACATTTTATATACACAGAGAACATGAAACAATGGGTGTTATCATACACACTGTAATGGGAGTGATCAGATAAGGTTATGCTCACCTTTCCTGATCACTTTCGTTACAGTGTGTATGGTAACACCCATTGTTTTATGTTCTCTGTGTATATAAAATCTCTCCACTGTATTTTCCACTGCATGCATCTGATGAATTGAGCTGTAGCTCATGAAAGCTCATGCTCAAATAAATTTGTTAGTCTCAAAGGTGCCACAAGTACTCCTTTTATTTTTGTTAAACAGAGATTACCACAGAACTCCATTACAGTTTAGGGCTCTATTACTTCATTTATTGTTAAATATTATTATTATTTTATTATTTCATTATTTATTTATTATTGCGGCCTGCATGCTATGGTGGGGAAATACTCCTTTATGGTGTTCCCAAGGGAAGCTATGATAAGAGTCTCTGTCAACCTGGTTCCAGTGGAACTTCAATGGTATGTAGTGGAAGTGAGGACTGGTGCTCTAGAGATTTTACTCAGGCCTTATTTAGGAAAACACCCGTTGAAATTAATGGGAATTTTGCTTTAGCAAGACCTCAGGATCATTTTGTAACAAAAAAAGCAGTGGAAAGAGCTACAATTCTCCAATTTATTGCAAAACTTTGCTGTGTAAATAAATACACATCCTGCCATCTAGTGACAAGAAAAAAAAGTTTGTACTGACCAGCCGTGGGTGTGATTAGAAACACAAGTTGCAAAGATTAATCCCATGCCCAAACCTTCAAATTCTAAACACTGTACTACTTTACTTATGGCAGAGTCTGGCTAAGGGGCTATGGAAGAAAGAAATGTGCACAAATCTTTTCCAAGCTTCTTGCAGCCTGAAATAGACTGAATCTACTGAAATAAATAGAGCAAATCTGTGGATATCCCCTTTATGTCCATGGATATCTGTGTACCATGTTTGCAGATCGCAGATCAGATGCGGATAAAAATTTTGTATCCATGCAGGGCTCTAGAAATAAATGACTTGTTTTGCTGGAAATTCATGGTGCAATATGTCTTTTTATACTGACTCCTTTCACATGTCTTCACCCCACATCCCATTTTGCAGTTATTTTGTGCACCTTCTGAGTAGGACCATATTTATGCTGGTGAGGGCTGCAGACTAAGCTGCTTGTGCATAGAATTTGAAGGTAGGTTTTGTAGAAAGTTAATACATGTAAGCTCCTGGCAGCGAGAACTTTAGGATTTCGCCTTTAGTCTATACTAAGGAGGAAACAGTAATTTTGTTATTTACATTTTAGGACCATAAAGAAATAATATAAGGGTGATAGGATACCCTGGAGGGCACAGTAGAATGCCATGGCTGAGAAAACAAAATGACACATTGCCTTTGAGAGTCAAGGGCCCCTTATTTGTGAGATGCTGCTCTGAAACCTGATCACTTCCTGAGATTTGCTGCGCACCTTTTATTTTCACTTGAGTTCCCTGAGGGTTGGGGATGCTTTAGTACCTCACAGGATCAGGTTCTAAAAGAGTAACACTAGAGTTCTCTGCATTACTTTCCAGCTCAGCAGACCTTTCATACTGGAGTCACAGCTATTATGTTGAACAGTGCCATATTTTCTTTTGTGATACCATTGTGAGCTGGCCATTTAACAATGCCACGATTCATATTATGTAGAGAGTAGCACACAGATAACAGTGAGAAATAAATCTATATTCTGGGGTTCAAATGACATAATGGAAATCATGAGAGCAAAGCTCAAGTGATTTGTTATGTCATCTGATCTTCCAAATGTATGTGTAGCCTGCTTGCAAAACTGCCTAAGCAGCCCTGGCATAAAATATACTTGGCTGTCCTATACCTTAATTTTGACGATGAAAGACAAAAATCTTATTATATGTTATCCACCAGTCAGAAGGAAAATACTAGCCATTGGTGAGTAGAATTTTGCAAAGCTGTTATCTAGTTTTGTATTGCACAGTTTTCCTTCTTTGCATATTTGTACTACTAACAGATGTTTTCTTCTTTGTTCCTACAGAGAGCACATGACACGTCTCCTATAAATGCCTACACTGATGTCAAGATTTTAGCTTCTCACTTAAAATATGAAATAAAAAGATTACTAAATAGGAATAAAAACTCCCATAACATTTCATGAAAAGTGAAGGTAACACCAATGAGGCGCAGATAAGCAATGTTAAAATTAATACCCGCTCTGAAGCTTTCCCATATTCAAAAGCCGCTGTTGTAATTTTTCACTATCAAAAGACATGAGACCATGTTACCACACTTTGGAGTTATAAATGAAAGAAAATTATCAAGCCACATCCAGATTGATGGATCTGGATTTGATGTGGCTAAAACCGAGCTAATTCCTGGCCTTTTTACTTGTAATTGAGATGACATCACATTGCTGGGAGATACTTAAATTTCAATGCACATGAAAAAGCTAATGCCAGCAGTGTGAAATACTTATAGAATGGCTATTCTTTTAGAACCTCTACAGCAGGAGCCTAGAGCATGTTGTGCTGTGTTGTGGCCTAGGGTTTAGTAGGTGTGATCCATATGTTTATACATATAGACTTCCTGAGCTGGCAATGGTCTATTCACAGTCTTCAACACACACAATTTCCACTCCTGTATGCATACATTGTGGAGGCGTTTCTGTATCAGATTGGTTCCAGACAGAACATCAGAGTATATTACCATTATAGTGCAAACATCAAAGCTTTTTGGATGGTTTATACAGCATGGGTTTAATCCAAAAGCCAGTTAAAGGCAACAGAAAGATTCTCAATAACTTCAGTGGGCTTTGGACCAGGTGATATATCTGTCCTCTTGGGTGAAAGAAAGCATTGTTTATGATTCAAGGCAACTGTTTAATGCAGTATTTTAATTCACATTAATAAATTATGACATATGGTAAGAGCTGGAAAGGATCTCTCCATTACACTCAAGAACATTAGAAGGTATATCCAGCTGAAGAGCTTGTCAGAAACCTATATCCCCAAGGATTCATGGTCTCTGGGTTAGGGGACATATGTTCCCCCACAGCAACAAGATTTAGCCAAGAATAGCAAGAGTGAGCAAACTTCCCTTGCTCAGAAATGTAATTAAAAGCACCGGAACATATTGCAGCATTCTGTATTGAACCATCTCAACCTGTAACAGTAGGATACCTCTGTGCCAGACAATGTCTAGCAATGTGGTACGACTCTATACCATTCCCATTTCCCCACATACAGCTCCCTCAAGCTAAGGTGAGATTTGGTAATATTTTAGCAACACAGAAAGTATTAAAAGTTATATACTTATGGGTCTGCTTTCCCACAAGCTATTGGAGGGGGGAAAACATGACTATTCAGCTTTTAAAATTAGATACTTAGATGGGAACTAGCAATGAAGAGAAACCATGTTATTTTAGTTAGTATTTGTTTTGTACTTCCAGGGGAACTTTTGGCAAAATGTTTAACCAGCTCTTAGTTAAAATACTTGATTGTCATATATACATAGATGTTTCAGATATATAGAGATATGCACATAACCACTTTGGATCCCATTAATAAAATGTACTTGTCCCCAATTTTCATACGAGAAATCTGAGTTTTAGTGAGGTAATTGTTGCCTTTTAAGTTCTCATTGATACTAGTACAATACACTTCCTGTTATCATATGTTGTTCATGTACAGTATTTGGTTAAGTACCTCAACTAAATATGCAAAATGAGAGGACTACATAACTCCTGTGTTATATCTGACAAAATATATACCGAAAATATTGTATATAATTGTTACAAGAGATACTACTGAGCATGACTGGCGCTCTATAAATACACAACGTACTGTGGATAGATAAGTTAAAAACTGGCTAATGTGCATTCATCTGTAAATTAAAAGGAAAGTTTGCTGTTTATCGAGGAAAAGAGACAAGTTTGGATAAAATTAGATGACTTCCGTCCGTATAAAGTGTATTTCTCTGTTGCCATTCCTGGCCATGAATATCTCCATTGTCAGGAATGCAGTCACACCAGTGTAATGCTGGTGTAACAAAGACAAAACTGAAGCCTGTTCTCCTTAAAGTTCTCTTTTCTCTTCATTAGGGCTTAATTCTGCTAGATGCTGAGCAACAACTCCTGGAGGTGCTGAGAAATCTGTACTTGTAACTCTGAATGGTGCTCAGCATTTTGCAGGACTGAGGCCAAAGCACTACCATTTCCCCATATGCCTCTGAAATGCCTTCTTCTTGCAAAGGATTCCCATTGTCGCGCTCATTTGGGGGGCTGAAAGATGGGTAAGCAGCATTCTGCAAGAATGATGCCAGTATCGCTCAATACTTGGGTGGTGCTCAAGAAGCAAATTGCTCTCTCTAGATAATCTGCAGATCACAAATGCTCTGCTTTCCCAGCCCCTTAGCAGTGGCTGAGCTATATATCAGATCTCCTGCCACGAAATCTCTGCTATTTATTTCAGTTTAAATGGACATCCAGACTACATCTCCACAAATTGTTTTAATAAAGATCCCATTGTTAATTTATGTTAGAAAATATAAAATCATAATGTGAGTGATAAAGGTGCCAAGCAAAAGGAAAAACTTCCTTAAATTGGGGGGAATTTAAAATATATATTAAATAATTTAATTATCTGTAATAAATATTTCTAGGTTTTAACATATATATAATTCACAAAATATTTTATTAATTATATGTTTCAAATATTCTCTTTAGAATGCAAAATACGCTGTTATTCTCAAATGAATAGTTACATTTTTAATTTAAATGAAGCTAATAAAAGAATATTTACAGAGACAAATACTGATTTTGAAATGCTATCTTGACAATTATCAGAAAAGGCCAAAAATATCCATCCTCTCTGCTGATTGGCTGTTGAAATTGTATGGTTGTGGTTTATTAATATTTTCTTAACACTAAAAATTGAGACAATCTTGGTATGAGAATGAGATTTTTTTAATAACATTAAAATAATCTGTTTTATAATAGCATTTAGCACTTACGTGATGTTTTACAGACATTAACTCTGACCCACACCAGTTGAGGCAGGAAGGTAAGTATTATCATCTCCCCCACTTTATAGATGAAGAGACTTAGGTTTCCGTTCTCTCTCTCTACAAGTAACCTGCCTTCAGAGAAGTAACTCTGAATTTTTAAACTTCCAGAATTTCATACACATTCTCACATTTCAGTAGAGAGAATTGCCTCCTTGCCTCATGGATCACCTGCCTATGCCCCTTGCCTCCCAGCCCCCACTGGGTTTGAGTGTAGAGCATCTGAGAGCAGAAGGCTTTTCTATACACCTGTGAGGAAAAGAGGGGAACATGTTCCAGAGGCAGAAATACCACTTCCATGGCACATGCAATCACAGAGTGAGCACTGGATGAATGAATTTGTCCAAAGCCAGAAAGGGAACTAGTGGCAGTGTTAGGATTAAAAATCAAAAACTGTTGGCTTCAACACTGAAGCCCATGTTATCCCACTGATTGTTATGCAGATTCCCCCTTTGAAATAAATGGGGAGTTTTGTTTAAAAATTGATGGCAAAATATAGCTCTGGACCTCACAGGGTATGTCTACACTGCAGCTGGGAACATGCATCAGAGCTGGGTAGACAGACTCGCTCTAACTGGAGTAGACCTAGTCCACAATCTGCCTACCACAATCAGGCGCACTAAAAATAGCAGTGCAGATGATGCAATATTGGTGGCAGCACAGTCTAGCTGCCCAAGTACAAGCCTGCCTCTCCCGGAATCCATGCTCAGGTGGCTAGCCTGTGCCACAGTGTCCATACTGTTATTTTGAGTGTGCTAGCTGGAGCGGCGCTGGCGTGCATCTGTTTACCTGTGCCGGGAGGCACATTGCCAGCTGCAGTGTAGACATATCCATATAGTCTTTACATTTGAGTGTTTTCCAAAGAAATGAAGGGAACAAACATGACTGTTGTTGAATTTGGTCTGTATAATAAGCAGTTTGTGGCCATTTTATTATGTGGCATTGGCACCATTCTCATGGAAAGCTGCTTGCCAGTCCATCAGTCTGAAGGATGTATGCAGGAATGGGAGCTTTCTGCACAAGGAACTGGGCTCTGTCACAGAACAGCAATAATTAACATTGTGGTGGTAATTTTCTGGTGTGGTTTGCACTGATTTAAAATATAAGAATATAATGTCTCCATTTGAATAATTGTTTTTGTCTTGTAACATGCAGCTGAATTATTGTACAAGTGTCACTACATTGAATGTTTTTATTGTTTCTTACAATAAAGTCATGTTTAAAGTTCTGCAAACATGAATTTAAGTATAGTTTTTAAAAGATGAGTATAGCTGATAATTGCCTGATCATTTGAACTTACCAGTAATGTCTGGGTATGTTTAGGAACATATTGCATGAGACAGTATGTACCTTTGAGAAATGTATACACACAAGCTTTCATAAACCTTTATTCTGTCTTTAGAATTTGGAATGATGGGAGATCATACAATTAAAAGTCAGCGACCTCGATCTGTTCATGAGAAAAAGGTCCCTCAGGAACAAGCTGATGCTGCTAAATTTATGGCACAAACTGGTAATACATTAGTTACATTTTTCTATTTACTGTTGTTAATTTTAGCAAAGCCACTGCATGTTCCATAATCTTTTACTGCATACCTGTCAGTTTTCTAAGCTGATATTTTTGAACCATTTATTTATTTATTTATTTTTCCACCAGTTAAAGTCCATAAATAAAGTAACTGAGAATTAGGTAGAACATATAAAAACATGCACTGTGAATGTGGATACTGAATGATTTAATATGAACATGAGTTTATTTAATAATTAAAGCAGGCTTACACATGAAAGACACAGTCCAGTTTAGAGATTAACTGTAGTTTACAGTGACCATATATCAACATTTTTCAAAAAATAAATGTTAAGGAAGTGCATTAGAATTTAATATAAATAGAACAACTGAAATCTAATCCCTTCTTTGGGCATTTATCATATTAATTAATTATCAGGAGACTTTAATGTGCATGTATTCAGCACTTAGTGTCCTTGGCCCAACATAATACTCTATTCTCTAGATTCCAGATTCATAATTGCTAAATATATAAATAGGTATGAATTCGATGTGCAAATTATCTAACAGTTTTATGTCTAAGACATATTTTCCAAATTTATTTTAGTAATTGTACCTTCTTCAGAGAAAGAGAACAAAATATTACATAAAGAATCTACACCCAGCTCTTGTCTCTAAAACATCAGCATTTACCAACAGTTACCACACAATAGTATCTATGGATCCAATCCAGCTCCCTTTGAGGTCAAAATAAAGACTCCCATAGACTTCATAAATGGTGGATCAGGTCCTAAGGTACTGAAGTCCTGTCCTGTTCTAATTATAGGGTAATAACAATGCATCTCAGATACCACTGTGTTGTAATGGTTGGTATATGCTGACTCTTTAATGTGCCCACTTTACTGCATTCTAAGAAATTACTGCATCAGAAACCTTGTGCCACATAAGCATTATATGGATTTGAAATGATGTACACTGTATTCCATAGTGCTTCAAGTTTAATATTCATTTTAGTAAATGAGCTATGATTGCATTTAGTGAAGTTGCATGTTGACTTTCTTAGATGTAGAATGCTTTACACTTTTAACAGATTTTCAGAAGTCGTATAGTAAGTAATGTAAACATAAATATATAAAAATCTATAGTGATCCGGTTTTATAAAGATTTTAGAAGACAAATGGTGCTGCCCTCCCACCAGTACCTGAGACTGCTTTTATGCATGAACCCAATCAACAATACAGGAAGATGCCTGCAGTTATATGTCAGACATAAATGGATGAAATTATCTCAGAAGTTCCTCAGTTTCATACAGTTGTTGTTTAGGCACAACGGGAGCTTATTACTTACATATTTAGTTCAGACTGATGATGTCAGTTTCTTATTATTTAGACTAACCCTTTTGATTTAATGCTGTTTCTTGATTTCTTATAATTACCCTAAAAGATTTCAGAATCTGTTTTAGCTTCTTATATAAACTAACTGTAAACCCACTACTGAGCAGTAACTATGCATCCATTTGCAGTGCATTTTCTACAGCTTTTAGAGAATTGCATTTCAAATGGACCATCTATTCTGGAAATATGGTGACAACAAAGTGGGATATGGAAATTCAGAATTATACAGGGCTTGGTTTCCAAGCTCCTGTTTTGAAAGCACGTGAGATGCATGTGCAGAGCATACAAATTCACATGCCTAGTTCTAAGGACATATCTTTTGCATACTGTAGGGAACTCATTTTAAATAATACTGTGTTCTTTTTTAGAACAGTGTTACTAATTTCCATCTTTTTATTTTGATTTTCCTTTGTAGTGATCATTTAATCTTTTCACTGTAATGTATTCATTTTCTTGTGATAAAACTAATGTGATATCTTTTTAAACAGAACCACAGGGGTTTCCTAACATACTTCATAGATTTACTCATACACTAAGAAAACGAGTGGAGTTTTGAAAATAGAAATCATATAGATTTCTTTCGATTTATATCATTTCTTGTCATTTTAGTCTGTTTAATTATGTTTTACGTAATAGAGAATAATTAAGAAATAACTAGAGTGAAACTGTAAGCATGCCTTTTCATGCAATGAAAGGGCCAAGACACAACAGAAGTACAAATTGCATTCTAGAAAATGCATATTGTGCTGGAAAAATAGTTATAAGAAACGTTCAGTACTGTTTTGCAAAGACTGGAGCCAATCCCTTTGACACCAGTAGGGTTGGATCAGGCCTAATATGCAGTACTAAAAGAAAGTGTTTGTATGTGTAGCTGTGTACAACATAAAAAAGGCAGTACAACATAAACAAATTCAAATAAATAATTTCCTAATTTAATTATCCTATATTTGTTATTTTTGTGTTCCTGAAATTATCCTTTCTTTCAGTGTTATGGGATTTAGAATATATAAATGCATGTAAGTGTTTCACAGATCAATGAGACATTCCAGACAGAATTTTCTCCTACAAGTCTAGCAACTCAGGAAAAAGAAGGATTGTTAGTTTGTTACCACTTAATTTGAGATCATAGGTTTAACATGGTAGGTATACAGTAACTAACAGCTAAAGAGAAAACAGAGCATAGACTTTTTCTGTAATATTCAGAAGGAAAACAGAAGAAAAACCAGGAAGTGCAATCTGGGATTAGGCAGAGTCAAAGCCTGGGCTTAATCTAGAAAAATTTTAGTCCATATTTGATAATATAAAGGACATTTTTCTAGCAATTACATAATGTGTCTTCCCGCTCTGAAAGATATTATCAAATAAATCATGCTTCTTTGAGCAAGGATTAGTAAAAAGTAACATGATTATGCAAAAGGAATGGAATATTTTGTGAGACAAATCTGTTCTTTATGTTTTCTAATCTCACAAAAATTGCCATTCCTTGTGCATGACATGTCATGTTTCTTCTTAGAGCTTCAATCCAGCAACCACGTAAGCGTGTGCTAAACTCTGAACATCTAAGTAGTCCCATTGCCTTCAAAGGGACTACTTGCATGCTTAAAATTTATCACATGCCTAAGTGTTTTCTAGATTGCGGCCATGTTGTGTGGTACATAGTTTCTTCAAGGATTTCAGTAAACAGTTTTCATCTTAAAACTCACTGAATATAATCACATTCCTTAATACTAAACTACTACTTTTGTCCATTACATCGAGAAGGTTAAAAACAACTTTTCCCAGTATAAGTTATCCAATAGTTTTAATTTTTTAATACTGCATTCTGCATTTTAATAGCAGGGCACTGTCACCAGGTCTGTGTGGGATAATGGGTAATTTGCATTCAGTATATAAGACTATTTTACATAATGAGGAACAAATTGAGAAGCATTGCTTTGACTTTTTGTGCTGTTTGACCTTTCATCTAAACCACTTCTACAAAGGCAAAGTCAAGTGTCAAAGCTGTAGGAAAAGAAAGAAACTAAAATGAAGAATTTGCCTAGAATAGAAGTGCTACGACAATAAGTTCTTTTACAACATTCTTCACAGGGACTATAGTGTATATTGTATAATTCTAACTATTACAGTTACTGGTTGCTTATAGAATAGTCATACCTTCTACATTACTTCCTCTGATCTCAACGCAAGTCATGTAACAGCCTAATCAAAATCATAAATGACACACAAGAGAGATTATTAAACAATAAACATGCTTAATTTTCTACTTGATCCTTGTAACAAATGAGTGTAATGCTTGCAAGATTCACGTTTTGTGAGCTTTCACACCTTAATAATCCTTAAGTAATTGTCATTATTCATAGATGTTTTTGCAATGTTCTACAATTTTATGAAAGGCTAGAGAATTTGTATGTTTTAATTTTAAACTGTTCTGGCTTGACACTGAATAAGTGGCACATTGTGCTGTGCTTAGTTTCTGGAAGGCTTTGAATATCCTTAGGATTCCTGTTTAATGGAGTAGTGGAGACCAGACATGCGGCAAAAGTGATGGGCTTTCTTTGTGGAGAGAAAGGGGCAGGCTGAATGCCCTGCTACAAGATCCTGGTATCTGGACAAATCACTATATGACATTTACAGTAGTTGAGGAAGACACTACCTGAGTCTTCCTGGCTGCAGAGTTTTCGTGATTGCTGCTGTGGGCAAAACCTTGGAAGAACAGATAAAGATAGAGGGATACAAACAAGATTTTTAATTTTTAATAATTACTTCAAGGGAAAAGATCATGGAATGACATTGATTTTTAAATACAAGTTCCGGTTTGTTTCAGAAGGGATTTAGGTTTAAAATCAATGGCCTGATAAGGTTCATGGCATTGTATTTTACAATTAGCTGAATACAATTCCATGATTACTTACAGAGATTGTTCAATGAATTTGCTTCAGCCAGGTTCATACTCTTTCTGTATTTTCCTAGCATGAATGCCTTCAGATAAAGAATTTCAGAGACACAAGTGAAAATGAATTTTAAACATCCTTGCCCAAGTAGTCATACCAGAATGCTTGTGCACGCATCAGGTCAGGGAACAGAAGTAATACCATGTGGTAGATTTCACCACTAACAATAAATGACTCAGCTCTAATAGAAAATATTCACAAATCAGACCCGATTTTGTCACTGATGCTCATATTGAGTAGTACCTTGTGCTAAGTAATCCTATTCATTTCAGTATGATTGCTCAAAGACTAAGGTAGTATACGTTATGAGTAAGAATAGGAGAATCTTGCTTTTGGTGATAATCCATAGAATAAAAAAAGTCAGATATTTTTAAATAACAAATGCATTTGAAGATATTGCAATCTCCTTATACATATTTTTGAGCAGAAATAGCAGATATATTTGTTGGCTAAGTTAGTCACTGTAAATTATTTGTTCTATTAAGTTATGACTACATAACTCCATTGAAAATACCGGTAATTACTGTATGCAGTAACAGTTTCTAGAGCAGCAAACAGTTTAGGTCATCCCCATATCAAAGGCTAGTAATGAAGCACTATGATGAAATATTAAATCAAAGTTCTTAGCCCACCATTTCAGCTTAATAGTCTGTGTAGCTACAGTAAAGTGCTGAAAGATTCTTTTTTGTTTATGGGTAAAAACAGAGGGTCAGGAATCTTCTCTCAAATGCTGCTCTCACTCAAAGGGAATGCAATACTTTTCAGTTTGTTTTGTTTTTAAAATTTGACTCTGCTGTCATCATTCCTTAAACTATCATCTAGCCTTCATTTTGGAGTGATAAATACAATCAGTGAAAAATAAATAATTTTTAGCTATGAAAAACTAGACTTTTCTGTTGTTTTAGTGTGCTAAGGGCAATGTTGTTTCTGGAATGTTGAAAGACATTCTAAGGAAGCTGTAAATGATGCCAAGTGGTCAAATTGGTTTTTCTCCAGCTTTTAAATGTGTTTGTTTTCTATTCATTGAACATTTTTCAAAGATGCTTTCTTTCCATTAACTTTTAAGTTTATTTTAGTTTGGTTTATTTGTCTTTAAATTATACCTGCATGCCATAATAAACTTTAGCAAACAAAAACCTTTATTAATACTCATGACAGTATTCATGTTTGTTTGTTGTCTTGAATACAGGTGAATCTGGTGTTGAAGAGTGGGCCCAATGGAGCACATGTTCAGTTACTTGTGGTCAAGGGTCGCAGGTGCGAACCAGAACTTGTGTATCACCTTACGGGACACACTGCAGCGGCCCTTTAAGAGAATCAAGGGTTTGCAATAACACTGCCCTCTGTCCAGGTAGTGTTAGCAGCCAATCAATAAAATTATGGATGTTATTGAACTGTATAATGCTAAGAATTTCAAACTATACCTTTTTCTTTAAACATGAATTGCATAGAAGCACTTTAATTAGAATGGAAATTGTACTTCTTATTCATCTGTGAACTTTTATTTTGTAAGTGATTATTTCCTGTTTCAGAGCAGCCAAGGAACTGAAGAAGAATTCTTTTTTCCTTCAGTTCCAGATTTTTTAAAAAAATCCTTGTATCATTCTTTTTTTTGCTTGTAGGTTTTCTGTATTCTAGATAAAGGAGGTGGGGAAAGGCACAATACAGATTGCACTTTTAGGGGAAGAAATCCTGAACACCAACATACTAAGTAGATGTAAAAAATCCATTAATCAGCAGTGGTGGTGAAGTTAACATATCATCAGACACTGAATTTGTTTAGCCATTTAGTTTGCTATGGCCTGAATGATGGGAATCATTCATGAGATCATGAGAATGCCCCTTGTGGAATTTCCTCTACATTCTTCTGTCAAGGAGGGGTAAGATTTGCCCATCACATGGAAAAAAAACCCCAAGAATCTGGCCAGCAAGACCCCTGACTCCATGAGCATACAACATCAGGCACATGGCCACCTGTATAGAAGCCCTTTGCCTCCACTACAATTCTGGACTTCCTGCAGTAATACTCATGCTCTATTGGCTGTCATTGCCTTTTGGGTATGTCTTATAAGGGGTGGATGCAACAGAAAAAGAACAGAACTATAGAATAGACTATACTTTTTCTATGGTTTCAGAGTAGCAGCCGTGTTAGTCTGTATTCGCAAAAAGAAAAGGAGTACTTGTGGCACCTTAGAGACTAACAAATTTATTAGAGCATAAGCTTTCGTGAGCTACAGCTCACTTCATCGGATGCATCCGATGAAGTGAGCTGTAGCTCACGAAAGCTTATGCTCTAATAAATTTGTTAGTCTCTAAGGTGCCACAAGCACTCCTTTTCTTTTTACTTTTTCTATGAAATCTTTGCAGTCGAAGACTTATGTTCTTCCCTCCAGGTACATACATTCTCTAACCTTCCTGCAACACAGGAGCCCAGGACTACAGAGAGCTGTCTGCAGGTTATGAGGAAAGGCAATTGATTTTTCCCTTCCAAGTAGGGAGGTGGGAGAGATCTAGGCACAGAGCATACCTGGGCCCTACGTAACTGGATAATGATCTATAGACTCTGTCTCCTACAGTTATCTTGTGTTAAAGACTTGCAGTTTCACCCTCGTAGAGGGGACATGTCAATGATGGTTATTCCTATACAGTTTGTATATCAATTTCTAAAATGTTTTGGGAACTTTTGAGATGAAAGGCATTATAAAAGCACAAAACAGCTTATCCAGTAAACAACTAATTTAATGAGAATTATTGTCAACCTTTGATAATTTTACACTATGTTCTAGATAGAAAATTTCATATGAATTGCCTAATATTTTATGATGTAGGAACCCCAGAACAAGAATAGAATGGACCATTTTAAATGTGTCCATATAAGAATACCCATTATTTCCAGGAGACAGGATAGCTCATTAAAGAGCAAAGGGTTGTATACATTGTGTAAGAATGTCTCTTGATTTAAAAATAGCAAAATATGAAGGAAATAATAGCAATCTACAAAAAACAAATAATTATAAGTCTACTTAAAGAGCCCCTTTTGAACTGCATGCACGCACATAGCCCAGAGCTCAGATTTCTGACCACTATCATGGTCCTTCCAGCATTACCTGAAAACTAATGAGTAACCCCCCTGCAATTGTTCTGTTATTTTCTAGGATAAGTTTATATCTAGTCTCTCTTCTTAAGAGTCAAAACCCTTCTCATTAAAAAACCAAACCAAAAAACCCACCATTATTACCATGTGATGCAAAAGTCAAGTAATTTATCATCCAAGTGCACAAAAATAATTCTTAAAGAATGTGATTTTAACACACTGTAAAAAGATACACACACAAAATGACCACCGAATTCTTCAACAACATTTTCCAGAGTAGCCAAGGCTTCCCACCTCTTGCCTAAAAGTATGAACTCCAGCCTCTGGCCATAGCTTTATTATTAGGACTTCCTATATCCAGATACCCGTGATGGGTAATGGTTCCCAGCTGTCACTAGCTATCCTGTGTAAAGATGAGATGGGAAATGGATTTCCCATTGCTCAAATATTTTTTGAGAGTTGGAAAATTTTTCCCTATCTCAAAATTGGGATGAAAAGTCAAAAATCTCAAAAATATTAATGAACTGAAAAAAATTATTGTTCCACGTAGGGCAAAATGTTACGTTTGAATTTTGACCTCCTGCCCCCTTTTTAAAACCTTTTTTTAGACTAATTCACTTTAATTTCTTGTAAGACTAATCCTGCAAACATACTCCACATGGCCAAAGCCCTGCACCTCTAGCCCCACTGACTCCAATGACACTCTACATAGTGTACATGGACACTCTACATGGACTATACAGAGTCCAGCTCAAAACAGCAGTTTGCAGGATCAGAGCTTAAACCTTTACTTTTCCAGAAAATGACTCTTGAAATGCTCAGATTGCCATACAATTATTAGCATGTTTGAACACCCTATGTCCTCAATGTAATCCCTGTCTCAGGGTTACCCCTGGTTAAAGCATGACAAAACAGTTTGTTGGCCAGCAAAAGAGAGGGGGATGGGGAAACAAAACCAAAGAAAACACCAGCTTGAATCTACAAGTACTGACTTGTGTTTCCTATTCCATTCACCTCTACCATCCATGCCAAGCAGTTAGTGGATACTATAATTTAGAACAAGCTTTTGCATCCCAATAAATACTATCTGGATAGCCAACTAACAGCTCCCATGCCTCGTGTTCACTTTGATCACAAAAAACATATGAAACATTAACAATACTGGCTTCTGGCTGTATAATCTATGAATGCACAGTCTCCTGTATAATGCACAGTCTCCTGTATAATCTATGAATGCTCATTGCAGAATGTGATCCATCAAAAAAAAGGCCAGTTTTGAGAGATGTAACAATGTTTCCTCATACGAAATGTTGCCCCCCAAGAAATAAAAAAATAATACACAGTGAGGTACCTGGGATGTGCCCCAAGCCCCTATCCATGAGCTTCAGTGCATGGACTCTCCCTCTCCCTCTTAGAGTTTTAAATGGATAATATAGAAAACAACTCATGTCCTGATCGAGGATGGCAGTGCATTTTCAGTCACCATCTCTTTATATCCCCCAAATCCTTCTCCCTGATATCAGTAAAGTACATTTACAAGTACAGTAGTGCTACTATCTTTGGGAGAGCTTTGAGTGTGGTACACACTAGTCCCACTATTATCTGATGGTGAGCTGGGCCACAGACTAGTTTCTTAACATGGGTATTCCGACTATTAGCAAAGCCACTTGACCAGTGATTTCTATGTTTTTTCCTCTGTTGGATGTCATTTCTCTTTATTATTAGCATTGAAACAACACCTTGGGCAATACAAGTTACTCCTGATATTGAAAAGAGAACTTTTCTAGTTAGTTTATGAAGTGACTATTTTTTTAATTCTTTATTACTTCAATAACTAGTCACTTTTGAAAATGTTGGCCAAAATCTAATTTCAGCCAGAGCACTCTTATTTCATTATATGAAGTTGTTAAGCCTTGTGTCGCTGAACATCATTGGCCAAATTATCTTTTCTTCTTTTAACACAGAGTAAAGGAAGGTATCTTAAGATACAACAAAAACTACCAAAATCTCTTAGATTCACAGATATTAAGGTCAGAAGGGACCATTCTGATCATCTAGTCCGACCTCCTGCACAACGCAGGCTACAGAATCTCACCCACCCACTCCTACGAAAAACCTCACCTATGTCTGAGCTATTGAAGTCCTCAAATCGTGGTTTAAAGACTTCAAGGAGCAGAGAATCCTCCATCAAGTGACCCGTGCCCCATGCTACAAAGGAAGGCGAAAAACCTCCAGGGCCTGTTCCAATCTGCCCTGGAGGAAAATTCCTTCCTGACCCCAAATATGACTATCAGCTAAACCCTGAGCATATGGGCAAGATTCACCAGCCAGATACTACAGAAAATTCTTTCCTGGGTAACTCAGATCCCATCCATCTCATATCCCATCTCAGGGGATTAGGCCTATTTACCCTGAATATTTAAAGATCAATTACTTACCAAAATCCCATTATCCCATCATACCATCTCCTCCATAAATTTATCGAGTAGAATCTTAAAGCCAGATAGATCTTTTGCCCCCACTGCTTCCCTTGGAAGGCTATTCCAAAACTTCACTCCTCTGATGGTTAAAAACCTTCGTCTAATTTCAAGTCTAAACTTCCTGGTGGCCAGTGTATACTCATTTGTTCTTGTGTCCACATTGGTGCTGAGCTTAAATAATTTCTCTCCTTCTCCTGTATTTATCCCTCTGATATATTTATAGAGAGCAATCATATCTCCCCTCAACCTTCTTTTAGTTAGGCTAAACAAGCCAAGCTCCTTAAGTCTCCTTTCATAAGACAAGTATTCCAATCCTCGGATCATCCTAGTAGCCCTTCTCTGTACCTGCTCCAGTTTGAATTCATCCTTTTTAAACATGGGAGACCAGAACTCCACACAGTATTCCAGGTGTGGTCTCACCAGTGCCTTGTATAATGGTATTAAAATCTCCTTATCCCTACTGGAAATGCCTCTTCTGATGCAAAACCGCATTAGCTTTTTTCATGGCCATATCACGTTGGCAGCTCATAGTGATCCTATCATCAACCAATACTCCAAGGTCCTTCTCCTCTTCCGTTACTTTTAATTGATGTGTCCACAGCTTATAACTAAAATTCTTGTTATTAATCCCTAAATGCATAACCTTACACTTCTCACTATTATATTTCATCCTATTACTATTACTCCAGTTTACAAGGTCATCCAGATCCTCCTGTATAATATCCCGATCCTTCTCTGAATTGGCAATACCTCCCAGCTTTGTATCATCTGCAAACTTTATTAGCACACTCCCACTTTTTGTGCCAAGGTCAGTAATAAAAAGATTAAATAAGATTGGTCCCAAAACAGATCCCTGAGGAACTCCACTGGTAACCTCCCTCCAGCCTGACAGTTCGCCTTTCAGTAGGACCCGTTGTAGTCTCCCCTTTAACCAATTCCTTATCCACCTTTTGATGTTCATATTGATCCCCATCTTTTCCAATTTAACTAATAATTCCCCATGTGGCACGGTATCAGACGCCTTACTGAAATCTAGGTAAATTAGATCCACTGCATTTCCTTTATCTAAAAAATCTGTTACTTTCTCAAAGAAGGAGATCAGGTTGGTTTGGCACGATCTACCTTTTGTAAAACCATGTTGTATTTTGTCCCATTTACCATTGACTTCAATGTCCTTAACTAATTTCTCCTTCAAAATTTTTTCCAGGACCTTGCATACTACAGATGTCAAACTAACTGGCCTGTAGTTACCCGGATCACTTTTTTTTCCTTTCTTAAAAATAGGAACTATATTAGCAATTCTCCAATCATTCGGTACAACTCCTGAGTTTACAAATTCATAAAAATTCTTGCTAATGGGCTTGCAATTTCAGGTGCCAATTCCTTTAATATTCTTGGATGAAGATTATCTGGGCCCCCCGATTTAGTCCCATTAAGCTGTTTGAGTTTCGCTTCTACCTCAGATATGGTAATATCTACCTTCATATCCTCATTTCCATTTGTCATGCTACCATTATCCCTAAAATCCTCTTTAGCCTTATTAAAGACTGAGGCAAAGTATTTGTTTAGATATTGGGCTATGCCTAGATTATCTTTAACCTCCTCTCCATCCTCAGTGTTTAGCGACCCCACTTCTTCTTTCTTAGTTTTCTTCTTATTTATATGGCTATAGAACCTTTTACTATTGATTTTAATTTCCTTTGCAAGGTCCAACTCTACTCGACTTTTAGCCTGTCTCACTTTATCCCTACATGTTCTGACCTCAATAAGATAGCTTTCCTTGCTGATCCCTCCCATCTTCTACTCCCTGTATGCTTTCTGCTTCTTCTTAATCACCTCTCTAAGATGCTTGCTCATCCAGCTTGGTCTACAACTCCTGCCTATGAATTTTTTCCCCTTTCTTGGGATACAGGCTTCCGATAGCTTCTGCAGCTTTGATTTAAAGTAATCCCAGGCCTCCTCTACCTTTAGATCCATAAATTCTTCAGTCCAATCCACTTCCCTAACTAATTTCCTTAATTTTTGAAAGTCACCCTTTTGAAATCAAAACTCTAGTTGCAGATTTATTTTTGTTAATCCTTCCGTTCAGTTTGAACTGAATTAGCTCATGATCACTTGAACCAAGATTATCCCCTACAACCATTTCTTCTATGAGGTCCTCGCTACTCACCAAAATTAAATCTAAAATGGCATCCCCTCTAGTCAGTTCAGCAACTACTTGATGAAGGAATCCATCAGCTATCGCATCTAGGAAAATCTGAGTCCTATTATTATTACTAGC
This sequence comes from Dermochelys coriacea, assembly GCF_009764565.3. Lineage (NCBI taxonomy): Eukaryota > Metazoa > Chordata > Testudines > Dermochelyidae > Dermochelys > Dermochelys coriacea. The sequence continues at coordinate 54,922,944 of NC_050070.1, forward strand.
ACTGGTCCTCTAGTCTATATCTGAGAAGTTAAAGTCTCCCATGATCACGCAGTTTCCATTAGTATTTACTTTATTAAAAACATTAAAAAGGGCTCTAACCTCAAGCACTATCGTAGGATAGTCTCTACTAGTTATCTTCCCCAATGTAGTTTTTGCCCAGACGGACTCTGTCTTATCTATTGCATCGGTTCTTATTTCTTTACATTCTACCTCATCATTGATATACAATGCTACTCCACCACCTTTACCTTTATTTCTCTCTTTCTAAACAGCACATACCCTTCAATACCTGTCGTCCAGTCATGACTACTATTCCACCATGTTTCTGTTATCCCTATAATATCTGGTTTCACTTCCTGCACCAGTAGCTCTAGTTCCTCCATTTTGTTACCTAGGCTCCTTGCATTGGTGTACAAACATCTTTATTTTTGCTGTTTGGCCTAGCTCACATTTTGTACCCTATTAGGCACAGTCATTCTACAGCCAGTATAACCTATTAGACTGGTATCCACACTGCCCTCACTCCTTATATACATTCTCCTACCTACAGCTGTATCCTTTCTTACTTCACGTTCTTCCCTCTCAATGCTAAAATCTGGCGTGGAGATTACCTGGACATCTCCCAACCATCTCCCCCAAATTCCTAGTTTAAAGCTCTCTTTATCAGTTGTGCCAGCCTCCATCCTAGAAGTCTATTTCCTTCCCTACTCAGATGAAGTCCATCCTGAGAGAACTCTTCTCTGTCCATGAATGCCTCCCAGTGGCCATACATCCCAAAGCCCTCCTTATAGCACCACTGCCTAAGCCATCTGTTGACAGTCATAATTTTGTCACACCTTTGTTGCCGTTCTCTAGGAACAGGCAGGATCCCACTAAAGATCATCTGATCCTCGATTTCCTTAAGCGTCTTCCCCAGCCTAGCATAGTCTCCCTTAATATTTCCAGCGAGAATCTAGCCGTATCATTTGTTCCCACATGCAGGATAATTAGGGCATTCTTTCACGCTCCCTTTAGGATCCTTTTCAATCTCAGGTCTACATCCCGTATCTTAGCACCTGGAAGACAGCACACCCTTCTATTCTCTGGATCAGCTCTAGTTACAGGCCTGTCTATTCTTCTCAATAAAGAGTCCCCGATCACATAGACCTGCCTTTTCCTGGTGACAGTGCTATTCTCCAGTCTCTCCCCTGTTCCCTCTGGCTGCAAGTTCTTTCCATTCCTATTTTCCCTTATAATCCTCTTCAACCTATCTGTATCCTCCTGGGGCTCATATTTGGTGTAGTCTCCCTTGACTCTTCCCCTTTTCCTATAGGACTAGCCTCTCTTCTCTTCTTCCTTGCCCTTCCACCTTCAGCAACAACCTGCTGAGCCCCTTCTTCATTTTCCAACTCTGCAAACCTGTTCCTAAGCTCTATTTCTCCTTCACTAGCCTGTTTTTTCCTCTGCCTGGTTCTTTTAGTCACGTGCTTCCACTGATCACTTTCCTCACCCAGTCTCCCCTCAGAATTCCCCAGCCCTGCTTCCATCTGTAAGTCTGAGCTTTTCCCTTCAGATACCTCATGTCTTTGCTCCATCATCTGCTCAAACCCCTTCCTAAACTCAACCAGACTTTCCACCTGCATCTCCAGACCTCAGATCTTTTCCTCCATCAGCTGTATCAGACGGCATTTCATGCAGAAAAAACTCTTACCAGGTCCCCCCTCCAGGATCATGTACATACCACAGCTTCCACATCCAGTCATCCTCATTGTGTCTTCCACTACAGGAGTCACTCCCACAGCTGCCTCCGTATCTGTCATAGCCTTCCCACCTAAATCCTGCTAATCTGGGAAACACAAGCCACACCAAAAAGACCACCCCCCACAGCAAATACAAACGCCAAACAAGCACCACAATACAAATTCCCTTTGCAAACTCCCACTCAAATTCCCCTGTTTACAGCTCTGTTTGCTAGCTCCTCTGCTGCTGCAGCTGTCTTGGAAGGAGGGTAACTAGGGTAATCTGATGCCTCCCCTCAAACCTTGCAGAAGTCATGTACGGTGAACACTGTGGGTTTGCATTTCAGCATGTTTAAGCCAGGAGATGGTGGGACTAGAGAATAGCCACTCTGCATGAACTATTTTCTCAGCGAACCCATGGGGAAATACACACATAAATCAACATTGACCCTGTCAACAATTATTTGGATACCAAATAAAGAAAGATTATAGGGAGCTAGTTTTACCATGGAAGACTTGCTTTTGAACCCACAGTTTCTTTAATATAGGAGATGGACCTAAACCAGAACAGAGAAAAGATTGGTTTAGCTTTGAACCCTGAGATCCAAACTCAGCTACTGTTCTGGCTCTTGGTCAGATTCCAAACCATAAGGAAACTATTTTAAAGTTATGGTTTGGTTGCAGTCAAAATTTTGCAAGAACAGTCTTGTAAGATTTTTGGCTCAAGATGCTTGTGCATACCTTTGAATAACAGCTCATGAGAATTCTGCAATTTTGAAATGAAATCTTATGGGGACAGTTTACAATATTCTGACATCATCAAATCTAAGACTATCAAGCCGAAACACTAGCCCTAACCCTAATGTATATCCAGAACTGAATAACATTCTTTTAGCCCATATCTACTTAATGCCAAGAGCTTTCCCATTTAATATCTTTTGCAATATAATGAAAATTTACCATTTATTCTTAACTTGACCTGGAAGAATTGGCTTTATATGTTTTGTACTCTTTGAAATGATCATTGTTTCAGCATGAGCCTCTTGTTCAGCTATAACTGTAGCAAATGAAATTATTCCATTGTTGTTGTTCTTAACAGCCCTCCAGAATCTGAACTGGCAAATTGGTTTCTCATGTCCATCTGATCAAAAGAATTTTGATCTTTGGAGTCAGGGCTGGATTGAAAATGTAATGCATTGCCAGTGAAAAATGCTTTAAATGCTATGGTAGAATCATAACATCTCTCCATGAACAGTGCCTGTTGTAGACAGATGAAATATAAAGGCTTAGGCAAAAATATATTTATCAGCTTATTAATTTTCAGAAGCTTTGGGTTTCATCATTTAACTTCGTTGTCAAGGTTAATCAAGGTTTTTAAGATTAATAGACTAAAATCTGGCAATTTAACATTTAACAGAATGTTATTTTTCTGCTAATACAATGCATATTGATGTAATATTTAGATGAGAAAGTTGATGAAGCTAGCAACGTCAGAAATTGTCTAAAGTTATCTATAAAACTTTCAATCTCAATATATTTTCTAAAAAATACACCTTGCTATATTCCTAAGAGAATGAAATTCAAACTCTCCACGGGTAGAATTCCCATTGACATTGCATATCATTTCATGATTATGTCCAACGGGGCAAATCCAATCTTCACTCTGCTGAGATTCACCTGGTGGTAGAACCAGTGAAGTTTTGCTGCACGAGAACACAAAGGCTTTGACTGGGGTAGCTGAGCAGGGATTTGTGACCCCTGGACAGGAGAGAGCCAGGTCCATTGAGGTTCCCTAAGGCAATGCTCAAGGGAAAGTGAGGACAAAACCACACTGATTATCCTCAGCTCCATACCATGGATGTGTTGGGGCTGTAGCACACCACTCCATCTCCCTAGACACTTCATGGTCTGTTAAGGGGGATTCCCTGCAGAGACAATTGAGCTGTGTGCGACACATACCAAACTTGCTGCTCAGGATGGGTGCTAGGTCCTTGGATTTTATCCGACATATTCTTAGATTAACTAGAATATAATTAAAACATTCTTTGCAAGATTTCTCTCTTTAAAGAGGTTATTCCTCTGGAACTGAGTTTTTACAGAATTTTGCTAATTTTTTATAGTGTGCTTTTTATGTGGTATCATCTCAAATTTGACTCAGATTCTACTTGAAAAAGAAATGCAATGTAAGGATATCTATGCTAAGATACGATGTATGTCAGTTTCTTCTATATTGAAAACAATGGGAAAGAATGCTTGCTATAGCTTTCCTTATTTGTTTTGTGAAGTCATTGTTTATATAAAATATTTATGTGTATGTATTTATATCATATTATAATCTCAGAAAGTTATTTAAATATTCTGGTCCAAAATTCTGATGTAGAGGGGCATGCATTATTAAATCTGGTCATTCCCCGCATATTTTCATATCAGGAAATACAGCAAAACTGAGGTTAATCTGAAGAAAAACAAGAGGACCATATCCTGTCATGATACTTGCCATATCCTGTCATGATATTTGCAAGCCAAGGTTGTTAATGTACCAGAGTCACAAACTAAGAAATTACTATATTTTCAAAAGAGACTAGTGATTTTGGCTGTCTGAGCTTTTAGCCACCTGTCTTGAAACACTCAAAATGGATCTGATTTTTTCATGTGCTGACTACCTGTCCACTAAAACTCATACCCCTTTAAAATGTCTTTAGCTGGGCACCCAAAATCACTAGTCACTTTGAAAATGTAGACCATACTACTTACAATTTTGTCTTTAGTTTAATTGTGATTAGACTAATTCATAAAAGATTGAATAAAATTTGTCAAAGCTCAATGTTGTATATGGAGAATAAGATGTTATTTTAGTCAACTGAATTTCTAAAGCTAATTTGTATATGCTAATTATGCAAACTTCTAAACACTATTTTTTCTGATGTTGGGCAAAATAGTCCCTTTTAGAATGTAGTTGTTTTTATTTTAAATCTTCCTTGTTACCGATGTCTTATTTGCTTTGTTACAGTACATGGAGTTTGGGAGGAGTGGTCACCTTGGAGCTTGTGTTCATTCACATGTGGTCGAGGCCAAAGAACAAGAACACGGTCATGTATACCTCCCCAGTATGGGGGAAGATCGTGTGATGGACCTGAAACACAACATAAACCTTGCAATATTGCTCTCTGCCCCGGTGAGCTTGTATAGTAACTATTTGCTCAGCTACAGTAATTAAGTGTAGCTTGTTTCTGACTTGCTTTATTATTACGTATTGTGCACTTGAATATTTGGTGAGCAAAGTCTTATAGGTAGGAAGTATTATTATAATCTGTTATTGTGGTAGTACCCAAAGGATGCAATCAGGATTGCATCTCCATAGTGCTATGTGCTGTACAGACACACAGGAAGACAAGGTCCTTCTCTCAAAGAGATTACAATGTAAACTTATCCTGCACTGGGATGTGCTATCAAGGTGCCCTGTATCCATGTGGAATCCCATTGATTTCAAACAGATTCTGCATGGTGTGGGATTCTGTGCTAGGGGATCCCAATGCAGGAAGGACACCTAAGAAGACAAGCAACATACCAAAGGTAGGAAAAAGGGGAAACTTTCCAAGTGTATTCATTTTGATTACCCATTATGTACATTTTAAATATACCTTGCTAGGTGGTCGTAATAATAATAAATAAGTACCTTTTTATTTACACACAGTACATGTCACATATTTAGAAATAGTAGGAGACAAACATTTTCTTTCTAATTATTTATATCAGTTTATTCACCTGTGCAGACGGAGGATCAGCATAGATTTATGCACCATTTTAATTTCATTTAAAACCTAAGCACTTAAATGGTGCAGAGGTTTTAAATTGGCCTTTCACACTGAAATAAAATAAAATAACTGACTTTATTACAAGCCACTTTCTTCGTGCAATTTAAAATGTCTATGGATTGATTGTGATTATTTTTAACCAGTACTTTTACTCTTTACAGAAGTTATATATGTAAATGAAATGACAAAATTATCTAAATAATTCCATGAGGTTTTGCTTTACAAATACTCTCTCTTAAGCTTTTTCTAAATCAGTTTAATCCTAGGGCCTTCTATGAAAAAACTATTAAAAGGGGATGGGGCCACTGTAGTGCATGCAGTTCTGGTCATGAGTTTTGAGTGGCATGCAGTACAACGTTGCTCATGGATAAACTTGCTGCAAAGACATGAATCATTGAATCCAGACTTTGAGAAAGGTTATATGATTAGAATGAGACAGGTAGCAATATCACATACATGTCCATAAATGGAAACTTCCCACCAAAGACAATGATGTTTGCATTAAAGTCTAAGTTTTCTTGAAAAGTCATTTCCCTTAAGAGATAACATACGTCAGCTTTCTTCATTGGCCTGGCATAGCTTGCCAGCTACCATTCCCCAGAACTGTAACTTGATAATTAGGAATCAACAGATCTCTTTTATGCTCTGACCTCATTTTGTAATCCACAGTTATAGGTGTTTCCCAACACAAGACATGTGGAAAGTCATTTATTTTGCTTTTCTTCGGTAATGACAAGATATTATGGAAACGTTTGTCCATTAACTCTATACAATGGTTTGAAATATCTGATTTTCACACCCCATATTTTTGGCAGTGAAAATTGAAATTTATTTGTAAAATTTAAAAATAAATAATATAAATTGAGAAGAAAACATTGTGTTAATTCAAAAAAATGTTGCCACATTGAAAATGATAACTTTTGAGACTGTTGCGTTAACAAATAAACAAGAGAGAAATCAAAGACTAGGGCATCAGGTTCCTCTAAAATTAGAAAATAGATTCTCCGAGGACCAGACCTGTGACAATTTTCAATTTTTTGTGCCTCTTTTTTGCGATTTATTTAATTTTGCCTGCTGTTCAGTTTTTTCACACAATCTGGTTCTGGTAACTTGAGCCTAGTGGAAGACACACAAGCTGTCACCACCATTGTGAAATTCACATGGGTCTACATCACTGCTTTCACAGGGAGAAGAACAATATGTGAGCAGGAAGAATGCAACCCTAGGACATTTACATGATCCTCCAGAAAAGTACATAATATTATATATAAATATCGACTGAAATTGAGGAAGTGAGAAATACCAAATAGGAGTAGAGACGATGCTACTATAGTGTGAAATTCATCTCTGTGCTGAGGGAAAACACAAGGAGTGTGCCTCCTCCTGAACCCCCAAACATTTAAACTGTCATACTAGGGTTTATGTTGGATATATGTGCTGCATGGGAATTTTGCATGCTCTCTGCACAGGAGTGAATTTCACCCACAGAGATTACATGCCTGTGGATAATTTGCCCTTTCCTGGCATAACAATACAACATTTAAAAGTAGCGGGTCATTGTTACTTATTGTCTTAAGCAGCAACTATAATGTGCTTGAACAATATTCAGTACTACAGTCTGAATCATCATGCCTGGCTCTCTGCAAAGGAGCTATTTGATGGTGTATCAGAAGGTGAGTTTACAATCCCATGCTTCTATTTGCTGCAGGTAATAAGGGCAAATGGGGGTGGTACACCAAGTACAAAGGAGAAAGAGACTGTAGGATAAAAACAATACAGTAGGGGTCTGACCTATATGGTACTGAGTGCCATCAACTCCTATTAATTTCAAAGGTATACAATTGCTTTCAAAACCTTTAATTTATAATCACTGCTTCACCTGCCTTGCCCTAAATAATAGTACGTAGTAATGAGTAACAATGAAGAAAGAGGCATTAAAATGTAGTTTCCATCATGTTTTCCTCTTTGCGTAAGGCTTCATGATAAATAGATTTAAAAAAAAATACTTTTCGTGCCTGGAGAGGCTTCAGTTTTCTGCTGAATAGGTTGCCAGGCTCTACTGTCTGATATAGACTTCTGCTCATAAAACGGGTGCAGAGCCCTTGCATTAAACAAAACCCTGAAAATAACACTTTACCAAAAACCAGAAGAGTCCTCCTTTGAAACTATTCACCAGCTGTATCTCATTGGTTTGTGAGGCACTGTTTATTTTTACTTTGAGGTCCTGGGAAAACTGTGATGTCTCAGATGCCACTACATGACTGAGAAACTGGCAAAGGTTCATTTTTAATCTCAGTTTTTCACTGTATAGAGTGTAACTTTAGCGCCCTCGTGGCCACAATGGAGTCTGCTCTGCAGGCGGCTCTGGCCAAGAGAAGGCATGCACAGGAATGCAGCAGGGAAAGTCCCTTCCACCCCAGGGGCACCTGTTCCAACCCTCCCAGAGTCAACACACACACACATACCAGAAGAATACAATGAATATAAGAAAGGGAAATGTTTATTTACAGAGGGATGAAAGGAGAAAAACAACAGGGGGAAACGTAGAGGAAGCGGTAAAACAGGGTTGCATTCAACACAAGACCCCACGGGCTGAGTGGTACCACAGTCTGAAAGGGCAGACACCGAGCAATGTGTCTGCAAACTGAGTTCAGGAGTCCAGGAAAAGTTCCAGTCCAGTGGTGAGTCTTGGGTGCTTCTGGTCATCTCCAGCCACTGTTCCCTCTAAGCTGTGTGCGTGTGTGCATGCACACAGATCCTAAACCCCACACACATAGCAAAACACCACATGCACAAAAATTTGCATAGAAGCACAACAATTTGCACAGAAGACATTTTTTGTGCGCACGGCCTGTCAAAAATTAGAGGGAACGTTGTCTCTGGCACCAGTGAACTTTCCCCAACAAACCCTTCCAGTGCCCTCTTCTTCCGCTCTCTGCAAAGCTACACAGAGCAACAACCTCCACACTTAACTAGCTAACAGCATCCCTCCTTGTTCCCAATACAAAGTCACAAGCCCCAGTAATCACAGCCCCATACAGCTCTGGGCAGCAATGATACTGGGTCCAGCTCCAGTTTGTCCTTCTTGGACGATTCCTCCCTGGCACAGTGCTCCTCCTGGCTCCTGTTCTGGGGTATCCCCGGTTAGCCGCTCTGTCCCTCCCAGGCTTTGGGCAGGTTCTTGGTTGCTTCACTAGGGCCTGCTTGCTGCAGCGCTTCTCTCTGGAGCTCCAGGCACACATGTTGCTCTCCCCGCTCTCTCTGCTCCTCTTCCCGCAAACAGCACTTCCTCCTTCTGGAACAATCAGCAATTCCCCCCTCAGGAAAAAGATTTAAAGTGGCCGTGCTCTCTAAACCCCAAAGGGGTTACAAGAGAGATACAGATGTATTTAGTTTTAACTTAGTGATTTGACTTTCAATAATTTCGTTTAAGAATTCTGCTTCCTCTACAACTGTTGAGATCACAAAGCCCTAAAACACTGTGCTGCCATCCCAGCACTGCTTTATTTTTGTGATTTCTCTATCTTGGAGAAGTGAAATGCAGATTCTTGAAGTCAGGGTGGACAGCTGAAGTTACTGATTTACAGTTGTGTTGTTTTTAAGTGTACGTGTACTCGTAAGGCCAGATTTTCAAAGAAGGACAATAGGTGAATAATAGGCTATTGCCAGCTAAATTTGTGAATTCGTATTGGGTAATGGTTTGCACAAAGAATAATTGCTGTTAGTCAGTGTGAATGCAGAGTTTTGATTGGCATGTTTAGTAGGTTCACCTACTCTGGAAATGTGACCCAGTGTATCAGATTACAGTCTGTACAAACAAAACAATCCCACCACAAACAAAGAAAACACCAATAATGTAAATGCCATTGCTGTAAGAAGTTTAAAGTGATGCTTTCTGGTGCAATTTCTGTCTTAAAAATAGTTTTCAAAGTGCAGATGAAATTGGTTATGATAAAACTAACCATTCTGTTGCTGCATAGATCTGATGGTAATGTTGGCTTGTTTGTCTTTTATGTGTTGCTGTGGTAGTTGATGGACAGTGGCAAGAGTGGAGTTCATGGAGTCCGTGCTCAGTGACGTGTTCCAATGGCACGCAGCAGAGAAGTCGACAGTGCACTGCGGCTGCTCATGGAGGTTCTGAATGCAGAGGTCCTTGGGCTGAAAGCAGGGAGTGCCATAACCCAGAATGTACAGGTAAATAGGATCCTCTAAGTTGAAATGATTCACGTGGAAAAATCTGACTTAGTGCAACATTCATCTCATTAATTTGCAATTAAAAAGACATCTAAAGCCCCAATCCTGCCAGCCCGCATCATTTAGGCTCTAATCCTACAACTTCTCTGCGTGGGCTGAACCTGTGCCTCTCTGGGTCCCATAGACACACTCCATCTCCTGCACTGATTCATTTCTGGAATTGGGGCCTTAATCCTTACTCAGATAAGAAGCCTGTTGACGACAACAGGATGTCAGTAAAGCTGAAAAAACTGGCCTCTGAAAGGCTGGCATTCCTGTGTTAGCATTATAAATATTTCTTTAAAAACAAGTATGTTTAGAAATAAAAAATTGAGAACTAGAAAACAATGCATTTCAAGAAACAAGAAGAAATTGTACATGAAGAAACTAATTCTTGTGTGAGTAAATTATACTTACACTTAGTTTAAGACTGCTTTACTCTGCCAGTGCATGTAAAATCTGACCTTTAAATAGCATATGGGGGATTTTTTTTATTTTAAAGCATATTTTATTGTGCTATTTATTACATACACATGTATACAATAACAAAACACAGTACGTACAGAGAAAAGAAAAAATACAAAGACGACAACATCCATGTTCAGGCTTCAGAGCAGTAGCTTAACTCAAAGCCAAAGTGCGTGATTTTTTTTAAACTTGAATTGTGATGGACTAAGGAACAATTAAAGAAGCCTGATTTTCAGAGGCACCAAGCATCTACACCTGCCACTGACTTTATTTTTATTTACATGCATGAATAATGTTTGGATCCTACCTTTAGTGAACAAGTTTGAAAATTCTGGCTTTAATAGTTTCTTACAGAGCAGTCTGTCATAATTCTAATAATGACATTCCTCCAAACAGCTAACGGTCAGTGGAACCAATGGGGTCACTGGAGTGGATGTTCCAAGTCATGTGATGGTGGCTGGGAAAGGCGAATAAGGATTTGTCAAGGTGCAGCTGTGACTGGGCAACAGTGTGAAGGAACTGGTGAGGAGATCAGCCGATGCAGTGAACAGAAGTGCCCTGGTGAGAAGCAAATATCAATACTATTATTGTATGTAATTCAATGTAGTTTCTCACTGACATAAATCACTTTAATATATTATATTTGAGGTAGGATCAATACGTAAAAAGCAATCTTCATAAATGGTCCTACCATGCCCTTGATCCAGACAAGTAATTGCTATTTCTGTCAATGACTGTGGACACTGTATATCCCAATGAGTGCTTAAAGGATGAAGTATTTTTTTAAAAATAAAATTATAATGGAAAAAATTGAAGCCCCCAGAAAAACATTTCATAACATAGGTGCAACTGCATTATTTTGGGGGGGATAATTTGTTATAGAAAACATCACTGACAATGCAGCTTCTGAGAAGATTAGATCTTTTTGGTTTGGTTTGGTTTGTAATTCACGGATTCAGCCTCCTTCTTTTATCCTCCATACAAAAGGCCTCTATGTCGTGCAGCTGGGGCATCCAAACGGAATGAAGATAAGGGGGTGAGGGGGGGAGAATGAACCCTACTGTAATGGATAGAATGAATGATTACTGTATGTGAGCAATATATTATAAAAGGAAGGTGGTTAAAATGAAAAGGATGTACATCTTTCCAATTTTACTATACATATTTAAACACATTTTTGCAGCATATTTTGTGTTGTCCTGCTCACATATTTAAGTCTTCCTGGGTGACACTTAAGAAAAATTTGAGCTACTACTAAAGTGATGACTAAGCAGTTGGTGAATACAAATTTATCTTTCTATATTTATCTGTGTGGAGGCATTGACCTGTAGCAGAATAATCATTACCAGACAAATACAAGATAACAAACAGGGGCTATGTGGTCTAGTGATTTTATGTGCTAGTCCTTCATGCTGGAAGTCTTGTGTTCTAAATTCTGAAGAGGGTTATGATAAAGTGAATTTAGCAGTCTCTCTCATCCCTGAACAATTCCACTTCGCGTTTCAATGCTTGCATTCTCGGCTCTGGAAACATGGGACTAGAATGGTAGGGACAATGCAGGTCAGGAATTGGCGGGCTTATCAGGTCTGAAACCTGTGTTCTCAAACCCACATATTCCTAAGAAGCAAAATCTGTCCCCTGACACCAATCCCATCCCAAGAACAGAACTCAAAATATGAAGATAAAACTATGAACTAGAACAACATGTTCCAAGAGCAACAAAGGAGTAATTGTAGTTACAAATCTAAAATAATATTTTAGAGTAATTAACTACATGCATATGTTTTCTTTGGTGTATAGTTTTATATAATCTACATTATTTGAAAAGCAATACAAAATAACTATGTAGTAATCATAAAGAAATACAAATTTTGACATAAAATATAATTTTTCCATAGTAATGCTGCAGAGTACACTAAAACAGGATTAATGTGAATCTTCTGGATAAGCAGACATTCAGATAAACCAGTCTCGACCTACTAAATATTCTTTAAATCATTTGCATTTGTGGAATTAGAGGTAAAACCATACTGCTACAATCCAATTTTCAAAGGTTGCCACCTGCTGTTAATAAAATATTTTACAAATGTATTTACAAGTCAAATGCACTCAAAGCATTATGTGCTGTTCACTAAATTTGTTTACTGACTTGATTCACCAGATCACAATCAGCATGCTAACAGGAGTCATCATAACCTAAAACTTTTATCAAATGATAATAATGATGCAGGAGATTATACACACATTTATAGAAGTTTAACGATAAGTTTGACTTAACTGTTTCGAGGCAGAGTTACTGTTCATCTCCCCGTATAGCTAAGATTTAAGCAAAGATACTGGGAAATTAAAAGAAAAGTTAAGGCTTCAGTATAAGAATGACTCTATACTTACCTGGCCCTTTTTCCTTTCAGACATTTTGAAATATAGATTAAAGAAAATTGCCAAACTCACGAAGGAATGATCATCTTAATCTAGCAGGTTTTTTAATTTAATGTTTCTTTCATAGCCAGTAAACATGGTTCAGAAAAGCAGCACTAAAAATGTTTGTGTCTAATTACAGGTTTCAGAGTAGCAGCCGTGTTAGTCTGTATTCGCAAAAAGAAAAGGAGTACTTGTGGCACCTTAGAGACTAACAAATTTATTAGAGCATAAGCTTTTGTGAGCTACAGCTCACTTCATCGGATGCATTTGGTGGTTTCCAAACCACCAAATGCATCCGATGAAGTGAGCTGTAGCTCACGAAAGCTTATGCTCTAATAAATTTGTTAGTCTCTAAGGTGCCACAAGTACTCCTTTTCTTTTTGTGTCTAATTAGTTTCTCTTTTTATGATAGATGGTCATCAAGCATCTGACAGAAACAAAAGGCCTGATTCTTCTGTTATTGACATTAATTTTACACCAGTGTTACAGCCAGATCTTCTACTTTTGTATATAATTTTAACCAATTTACACAAGCTAAGGATCTGAGAAGGGTGGGAGCATCAGCTGGACACCAGTAAAGTGGCAGCTCATTCCCAGAAGGAGCTTTATGAAGACTTGCAGCCACATGACTGGGCCAATTCAGAGAGAAGGGCCTTTCAAATGAGCCAATGATGAACAATGGGAGGGAGAGGGTAGGACAAAGTCCATGCTATTACCAAAGGCAATTCTCATCCACGTGAGCATAAGATGCCATAAGGAAGGAGACACTTTTTCACCATGCTGGCCAGGCTCATAGGGATGCCTCATCTCCCAGTCCAGCCAGTGTCCCTTCCCCCCACATCAAGAATGGAAGAGTAATCTAATATATCAGATTTTTGTTAATACATTTCAGAAGTGCGTCTTTTTTTCAGAGAAGATCAGATCACAGGAGCCCATTTTAAAATGATCTTTATAAACAATGTAGCCTTCATAAATTTTCTTGGAAAAATATAATGCCCTTTCCTTTTTGATGATATCTTGTGTTCAGTCAGTGTTAGTTTTGGTTTTAAGTTAATGGAAGCTCCTAAAATGTTTTTTCCATGGTGTTTTATATTTATGCGTTATTCAGTTTTTACTCAAAACAAATCCATCAAATTCATCACCAAGTGCCTCTTCTAAGTAAGGGAAAAACATAACATATGAATTGCTTTGATTTGATAATTAATGGAAGGGATGACAAATTATTTTCTACATTAACCTAAAGATGATAGAACACAACTGCTTCTACTAAAGAATAGCTAATGCTTTCACACAAAAGATAATAACATAAGAAGTGTCATGGTGGGTCAGACCAATTGACCATCTAGCTCAGTACCCTGTCTCTGACATTGGCCAGGAGCTTCAGAGGGAGAATATAGAACAGAGCAATTCTGGAGAGATCCATCCCTATCTTCCTCTCCCTGCAAAAAAAGAGATATCAACTTTTTATGATAGCGTATGAGAAAAGGGAAAATATTTTAATATCATTACTTATTTGATGCCAATGCTTTAAGTTTTGTTTAAATGTGGAGACCTGATAAATTATCTCCAGCTATACCATCTTTTTTACAAGATTTGTGAAAACTATACTTTGTTAGTTTTGTTAGGGGATAGGGCACTGGACCAGGACTCTGGAGCCTTGGGTTCTAGTCTAAGCTCTGCCACTAATCTGCTGTGTGACCTTGGGCAAGTCACTTCACTTCTCTGTACCCCTGTTTTCCCTTCCCAACCTTTGTCTGTTTTGCTGATTTAGATTGTAAATTCTCTGCAGAAAAAAATTACTCTGTGTGTGTGTGTAGAGCACCTAGTACAATGGGGCCCCAATCTTAACTAGCGCCTTTAGGTGCTACCATAATTCTACTAATAAAATAAACTGAACCAACCTGCACTACCGTCACTATGATCAGTAGGATAAAAATGAATAAAGATATTAATAGGCAAGGTTAGGTTCTAGTTCTTGACTTTCATGATCAACAAAGTGTTTAAGCCATCCCGAATTTAGAAGTGCAGATACAGGACTCAATATTTCAAGATACTGAGTCACATAAATTCCCACTAAAGTCAGTGGGCAAAATTCCAAACAGGTTGAAGGTGATGCCATTTATCAATACATTGGTAGGTATAGATTCATATCAGCTTTTAAAACAGACTTTGGATATGCAGTAAAAAAGAATACCACAGAAGACTGTTACAAGAGTTTCCACTGTACCAAGTAACAAATATGTAATAGTGTTTGTAGAATGCTTTGAAAATTATATTGTATAGCTGCAAAATAATTACTAGATAAGTTACAGTTGGGAAAACTCATGTAATTATTAGAACTGGTCAGGAATTTCATGATGAATTTTTTTTTCCTATTAAATGTAATTGTTTTGAAAAAAAAATTGTTAAAAAGAATTCTCAGGTCCAGGATGGAATTTCTGGTCAAAAAGAGAGATCTACCCACTCCAGAATAGCAATAGCCTGGTAGTTAAGGCTCTGCCTGATTTAGAGGGTGGAACATAAGATGGGGTCAGATCAGTGGTCCATCTAGCCCAGAATCCTGTCTTCTGATAGTGGCTGGTGCCAGATGCTTCAGAGGCAATGAACACAACAGAGCAATTATCCTCTGTCATCCAGTCCCAGCTTTTGACAATCAGAGATTGAGGAGCACACAGAGCATCGGGTTGTGGTCTCTGACCATCTTGGTTAATAGCCATTGATGGACATATCATCCATGAATTTCTCTAATTCTTTTCTGAACCCCATTGTCATTTTGGCCTTCACAACATCCCCTAACAAATAGTTTCACAGGTTGACTGTGTGTTGTGTGAAGAAGTACTTCCTTATGTTAGTTTTAAACCCGCTGCCTATTAATTTCATTGGATGACCCCTGGTTCTTATGTTATGTGAAAGGGTAAATAATACTTTCCCATTCACATTCTCTCATGATTTATAGACCTCTCTCATATTCCCCCACCCCTTAATTATCTCCCTGTGTCTCCCACAGCCAAGTGAGTGACCTAACCACTGGGTTGTTGGTTATTTTGTGGTGGGGGAGGGAGTGAGGCTCTTGTATTTTGTTTTGTTTTTTTGTGAAAACATTTGGAATATCTCCATTTTGTTTTGCATTGGAATTAAACTAATTTTCAAAGCCTTGAAATTATTCACAAGACATAATTCCTGTTTTCTGGCCAGTCCTAGTAACTATGTATTTATTTCACTTCATATCATTACTTTGGGGCAGCATGGAAATCTTTGGTGTTCCAACGTTCTGCCTGGGCAGACAGGGCTGACTCACATCTTATAGTACCTACCAGTGCTGTCTCCAACTTTGCCTTCACAAAACACTTTGAACACCAAGAGCTCAACACACTGGTGGCATAAGGGAGCATAAAGGAGTGCATTTGTGCCAATGTGAACTTGGGCCCTGAATGTCTTGTTTCCAAGAATCCAGCTAAAAAACATTTTTGACTGGATTCACCAGCAGTGCAAATTTCCTGAACACAATATTTGTCTCATTTTAATTAAATTCTGACCAATATATCTCACAAAAGGGAAAAATTGTAAACACACTAGAAGGCATTAGTTTGCAAATTCATCCTAAGCACAATAAAGATTTGGAAAGTAAGTGAGAGCAAGCCTGTATAATATGTATGTTGACAGTTTGTGGTTTTTCAGGCACAGAATTGGTTCTGAATGCTATAGAAGTATGTGAATGATTTTCACTATTTCATTTCAATTGTGAATTATTGTTATACATTCTGAGATGGTATTAGACTTTGTAGAGAATCATTCAAATACTTCTATAGCATTCTGTATTAAGAAAGCACCAATCATAATTTTTCTTTTAATATATTCAATTGATAGCCTCACTTGCATGATACTTTTTAAATTTATACTTTGCACATTGGGCCAGCCCATGTTACAGCTCACTTCCATCTCAGGGGACAACAGGCATAGATTCTTATTCAGTAATCTTCAGAAAGGTATTAACAATATAATGCTTGGGACTGTCTAAATGCAACTGACATAAATCTGTCACCATTTTAGTTAAATTTATAATGAAGGGCTTATTAAAATATAGGATTAAAAGTTATCCCAGATCAAACAATGCAGGTGGTGGTTTTCATGCAACCCCTCCCCCCCAAAACTACAATTGTTGGGGGTCGTAGTCCCTGAAGCCTGCCTACCATAATCAGTTTTCACTGTAAGCAAATAAGTTTAAGTTATAGACACTTAATATGAAGGCAAATGCTATTTCTTCCTCTTTTCCTCTCTGTGGGTGTCTGTCAAAGGGCATGCCGGTCCTGCAGCAGCCCCGGAAAGCCAAGATGGCTCTGCTGAGGCCTGCCTCACTTTCCCCTTAACTCAGGTTCACTTAAAAAATCCACACAGGACAGATATTCAACACATTCCCCCTTCTGGGTTTCATTTTATTAAATCCTGTACAAAGTCTTTTAAAAGAAAATTCAAACTTACAAAGTCTTCATCCCAGTTTCAGCTGTGCCCAGCCCCTCCTCCCTGAGGGAGTATCCTCTCTTTAGAAGTTTGTTAGTTAATTTCTTTCAACTCCATCCCAAGCTGGGCACAGTCCCTCCTCCATAAGGGTCTATCTTTCTGCTTACCTTATGTCTGGAGTTCAGCCATCTCCAGAGGCCTTCCCAGCTGGTGCCTTCCTCCCTACAGGAACCTCCTTACTTCCTTCAGTGCCTTCAGGCATCTCCCAACCACCTGCAGCTGTCTCCCCTGTTGTAAGGCTCAGTAGCTTTCCCTTAAGTCCTCTTGGGAAGCAGGTAATTAGTCCGAGTGCACTGTACCCTGCTCTCTCTTAACAGACAGTGCCCAATAAGCAGCTGAACTGCCACCCAGAAATGTGGGGCTTGTTCTTGGGAGACCACAAATGGGGATCTGCAGAACTTGCATGCCACAGAGCTGTGCTTCAGGAGGCAACATCTGCAGAAGGGCCAAGAAATATTTTGTGGGTGGAGACAGCTATGAATATCCACCTGCTGAACATCCACAGTGTTTGGGAGAAAGAAAGCAGCAGCCCCAGAGTGGCCTAAAGGGAAGGATTTTTCTCTATCCATCTCCACAGATTCCCATTGTGCCCCACCTGCTTCCTGAGATTACGTGTGGGAAACAAGATTTGGCCTGTAATGGAACAGTCTGAGGGAAGGGCATTATGTGCAATACAGCTGGTTTGCCAAATTTGCCCCCATGATCTGGTGTCCTTGACACTGGTTTATGGTCCCATGTCTCTGTCTTATATTAGAAGGAGATAGTTACCTTCTCTGGACACACAACACAGTCTCTAATTTTTACCAATAAATGATGTAAGTGATTGTATCAATTGTCCATGTTAAAAATATTTAAAAAATTACTACAACAGTAACATAGAACACACACAAACAGAATAATAGAAATTCAAGCCCACGTGTAACCACATATAACCCACAGGCTACTCTGAGGGTCACTGTGGTCTTCAGCCTCCCAGTCAGTCTACGGGATTCAGTGAGAACTCCTCCAAATAGCTGCTCTGTGTTAGTCTCTTCCGGCCCCTTCCTCGCCTTCAGTTTCGCACAGTCTACAAAGATCACAGTCTACAAAGGTTACATGATCATAAATCATCATGTGTCCAGATATGTAGATACTTACACAGTGTAAGCTGTTCTGTATATTCTTCCCCATTTTGGGTGCACCATGAAGAGAACATTCTGCTTCATTTGTATACTGTGCTCGTCAACATGGTAAATGTGTAGATATAATCCATGTTTGCTAAACTAAAAGTATGAGAAGGAGCTAGCCAGATTCTACAGTATTTAAATTACTTACCTGACATCCCACTTAATGTCATTACCCATTGTTGGTTTCATCATTAATGAGGTAATCAATTCCTGTAATCTGGGAGGTGAATGCAAATCCATGGTTTTCGTTTTAATTTAATTTTAAATCAACTCATTAAAGAATAACCATGACACCAACTTCTCATAGTCAGAATTTAATAAGTTTATATCTTGGGGCCAAGATGGCACACTGTAATACAATACTGTATCATCAGCAATCATAGGCAGAGAGGAGAAAATGCAAAGAAGTTGAGGGTTATTAGCTGAAGTAGAAGTTAATAGAGCACAGGAAAAGACCTTTGTGACATCCCCATTTACAAATATACTCAAGTGGCTTACTGACCAGCATCCTGGTGATCCTCAGCTACTGCAACAGTGTCAATTAACTAGCACTAGGACTGGAGAACCAAAATAGCACAAAGCCATCTGTCCAGCCCCTAATCCTGAGTTGCTCTGTGCTCCCTCAAGCTGTAGCTGAGGAGTGGAGCACTAAGCTTCTAGCACTGCAGAGGGTTTGAATTCTATGAAAAAACACCCCCACACACATAACTTAGCCACTACAAATAGAAACAAAATAGGTCAGTACTGTTCTCAGTCTGTTTTACTTCCTACTTAAAATGCAGTACCTTGGCACACTTCCAAATAGTTGAAAACTCTCCACACATTTTCTACCTTCAACTCTCTCTCAAATAAAATGTATAAATTACATTTGGCTACACACATATAAAATTCAATATTTGGAAGGGAAAGGAGTTTGGAATGTGAAAGTAAGTCCTAAGGTGATAGATTAGTGAACAGAGAGCATATGAAGTGGTCTAACGTGTATGATCAATTAATTTATCAAAGGGCTTTATAATTTATCACATAGCCCTGTAATTTATCATCCATCACCTACACATATGTGGTATTAATTCATGTGATAAATTTTAGAGCCATATGATAACTTTCTAACTTCCTGAACAGTGTCAAACAACCACTTTTTTTATACTAACCTTCTGAGAAATATTCAATACTTCACTCCCAGATATGGAATTTCCCACAAAATGTACATCAACAAAAGTACCATGACAGCTTTTCTATACATAAAATCATCCTCAAAAATATAAATGGCATTATCTTGTACTGTTGCTTCTCAATGGGAACTAACACTTCTAATCCTAAAAGGCTCAGGAAAATTGATTTTAAACTAATGCAAATTTACCATATTTAAACTATATATAAAGAGAGAATTTCTGCCCCAAAAGCATCCAAGCAACCTTTCACTCTGTGATTCTATATAATCTGTTTGTTAGAGAGTTGGATGGAGACTGAATTGGGATAAAACAGACTGAGCAAACTTGTAAAGCCAAAATGGACATTATGTAGACAATATATAGGGGAAGGATCCTGACGAAAAAGAAAATCAGTTGCAAGTCAGCACCTGGGTAGGCTGTGTCAGTCTTCAGACCCCAAAGACCATCACTTAACTGTCTTTTTTTTTCACAAGGTCAAAGTATGACAGTAATTTCAACATGCTTATGTCACCAGATGTTCCCCATTGATCATGCATCCCATGCTTTCCCCCATTAGAACATTGGTCTCATGAGTTCACTTTTAGACTGCCTTATCTGAAGGAAATTAGTATTCTGGATAAGTGAAACAGCTCACTTTCTTAGGGTTTTGCCATTAAGGGATATTCTTGCTTCTCTAGCATCATCAACGTTCCTTGACTTACGATGGAGTGCTGATGCTGAGGCAAATTTAGCAAGCAATTTTCGGAATGGCTGTGATTCATATTAATATCACTGAGCCATCTGCAAGGAGCTATTTGTCATCCACAAAGACATAGTTCACTGCTTCATGCAAAACTCTGCATAGTTTTGTCAGTAGAAGTACAGGGAAAGGGTTATCTTATGGAAAAGGAATTGGAGTTGAACTCAAGATACTGGGGTTCAGTTCCTGCCTCAGCCATAGTTTTCCTGTATAACCATGGTGAGTCTTTAAGCCCTCTGTGCCTCACTTCCCTATCTGGAAAGTGGCGACAATTATACTTCATTTCTCTAACCCTTGTCTAGTATGTGCTTTGAGGAACTGACTTCTTATTATGAGTGTAAACTGCATTTAGTACAAAGGTTCATAGTTTCTACTCTAATACAGGCAATGATAGAAGAAAAATATTCTCCATTTTTCTCTGCTATTTTGGAATGATTTGAGCTGCTAGTGTTTTGCATCACTTCAAATGGTTAGACATTTCTGTCAAGATGGGGACTTTTTAGAGTTAATACATTCAAAAAAATGTTCACTAACTGGGAAGCTACAACAAAAATATTGAACACCAAAAGGAATCTAGAAGTCTTGATTATGTGAAAATTCTACCAATGTAGTTTTCTTTTACCTTATCCATATTTGCTAGTAGGAGTCTGTTACCATGGGAATGTGAAAGTAATTTCCTTTCCTTTTAAAAACTTTTTTTTGATAATCAGAAAACGTCATTTTGGCTTATAGCTACTCTGCTTCACATTATTGGCCTCACTCGCTAACAACACAATTGCGATAAAAGCCATATAAAAAGAAGTAGTGACCTATTCTCTTGATTCCAGAATATCTGCTTCACAATTGACATGCTTATCACATTTAATGTTTCAGCAATGGCTTTAAAGTAATTGCTTTGGGTGCAACTAAAGTTAAAAAACAAGCAAACACAAAAAAGCCTCAAAGAGTTTTCTGCATTTTTCGTGCCTGTTAACCACACTGATTTGCAACAGAGACGAAATGTTTTAAATAGAAACTGGTACAATGTGGTACATTTTTAAAAGAGTTAATATTGCATATGTATGTATATAGGCAAGAGAGAGAGTAAATGCCACAGATTGTGTAATGAAAGCCCAGCAGGAAGAGAGATCCTATACAAAAATCAAAGGAAATCTTACGTTTATGTGCTAAAGCATGTTAAAATGAGCCCCTAAAGACAACAATCTGCATTTCTCAGAGAGTATTGGGTTAAAGCTGAGGATGTATTTTTATGATACGCAATGTATACATTTTACAAAAGCCTATATTCAAATACTCATTTTTCAATCACAGCACCTTATGAAATATGTCCTGAAGATTATTTGATGTCAATGGTGTGGAAAAGGACCCCAGCTGGTGACATGGCATTCAATCGATGTCCTCTCAATGCCACAGGTACAGTAGTACATCAAATTTACATGCTGACAATAGAGGGGGAAAAAACAGTTTTGTTTTTTGTTAAAACTGATCTTCCACCTGCATTCAAACACATTTAACCGTTGCCCAGATACTAAAGTGAAATATATAAAGATATATAATATAATGAGTAATAATTAATTGCCAGGATGTATCAGGCAGTTTGCTGAAAATCAAGCAGATCATAAAGCCTTCTAATTAAAACTCCTAAATGCCAATTATATGACACAGGAAATCTGTTACAGAAACATGTATTGCTCTTTGAATGCTGCTGATGCTCATTTGCATGAAATTGTTTCTGTGTGCTCTAAAATAACATAGAATGTATCCTACATAGGCTTTGTTCACTCTGACTATTCTCAGTTATATATATATATATATATATATATAAATATTTTCTCTGTTCTTTATGACTCACAGGCACCACTAGCAGACGCTGCTCTCTCAGTGTTCATGGAGTGGCCTTCTGGGAACATCCAAGCTTTGCTAGATGCATATCAAATGAGTACAGACACTTGCAGCATTCAGTAGGTGCAAAGCCAGCTTTAGTACTTGCTCTGTTTATTTTTTGCTAAGCATCACCATATAAGCATTTAACTGTTTACCCTTCAGTCAGACTTCTGATGAGGAATAGGGGTGGGGGAGACTTGAGGAAGGATAATTTATATCCAATGTATATAATTTTGATCCTATATATCTGCTGCTGTTTGAATGAAAGAGTCCTTTGTCTTGCTGTAGCAGTGAAAAGAATAATGAAGGCTCCTTTTTCATCGTTGTTCATTGTATAAAATTTTTATCGAGGTCCTGGAGATTAAGGCATATATTTTAGGCTTATTAGCAAATGAGATGGGAATAAATGAAATTTACAGGAATTTAATCTACTAAGGTCATGTTATAGTACTTTACATTTGTTAATTGCATGCTAGCAAGTGAGGAACTATGATGCCTCTTTCTGATATCAAATCCTGAACTTCCACTTTAGGTGAAATAAAAGGAAGAACGGTTGAAGGGGTAAAAATACTGCACTGGGTTGCAAACAAAATAAATAACCCCATGGAGCAATATGATATGCTTTTCAAACATGCGTAGAAAGTTTCTTGTCAAGATATAATGTATAAATATATGAACGATGTCTTCCTAAATGTATTTTTTAAATTCTGTTCTCCCAGTTAAGGACTCTGCCAGATCATTCCAGTGTGGGCAGAGCCCATTTTAAGATTCTCATGGACACTCATTTTTTTTCTTCCCAAGATATATTTTCCTGACACCCGTATTACTCCCACTCCTCTTTCAAAGGTCACCATTAATGCTGCTCCATTAATCATTCAACTGAGGGGCACTAACAGCTGTGTGTTTGTGATGGAATATGATTACTTCCCAGCCTCTCAACCAAGCGCAACGCTCATGTAATGTGCTTAACAATTTCTGGTGGCTGAAGCTGATTTCCCACCTGGAGGAGATTGTGATGAATTCCCCCGAGCTGCCTTTATGTTTCATCAGATTCCAACTTAATTGAGACAAGGGATACAGTTTCAGAATTATCCAACAAAAGCATTATTTTTAAACTCAGACAAGGAGAAAGCACCTGTGCTAGGCCAGACCTCCTCTCTTCTGCATGCACCTGGCTGGGAGTTGCAGTATCCCTCAACCTTTCATTCAGGAGAGCTTCTAATTATTTGCCATTCGGTATTTTTAAAGTTTTTAAAAAATGGAACATGGTTTCTGTATACTTAAAAATAATCTGCCAATTAATATCGATATATTATGTGCTAATTAGTGCAAACCTACTGCAAATGAGTGCTATAGCAGCCTCAATAAATACAGTATCAAAGTACTAGAGACAGGATCTTGCAGTATATTAAAAATGATGCAAACTGTATTTTGGGGACAACTTCTGGAGACCTTTCAGAAAGAAAGGAAAATTATGGGCTTGATTATAGCTAGTCCTTGCGTTGCAGCACACATTTGAGATATAGCAAGGTGAGACAATGGAGTAAGAAACCTCTGATCCCTTCCTTCAATGCCCTCAGGATTGCTGCCCAGAATCACAGCCTTTGTGCTTGAAGGAGCAGAAGAGATGGTACTTAGTTGCTTTCACCTGAGTGCACCTCAATGGAAAAGTGGTGGGGAGGGGCACAGAGTAGGTGGAGACATGCCTCCACTCCTCCAAGTACCAGCTGTGTTGTGCCCCTTAAAGGGATGTCAGAGATTATGTCCTCCTCCTGCACAACTGGGAAGCTTCCCTTTAAGTCAGAATGTCTCTCTGGGGTGAAGTGGCTCTGCATCACGCTTACTGCAGTGCCGTGGCTAAGTGCTATGATGTAATCATGAATCTTTTTGTATAAAACATCTTCTTAGTAATTTCTCAGTAGATGAATAATGTCCTGCAAGTGCATTGGTTTCTTTGCTCTTTTCCTATTACCGGGTTGCAGTTTAGACACACTTTACGGTGATTTTCATTACAAATGGACAGCTGATACTTATATATTGCCTCTTCTTGAAATGGGAAATACTATAAATACTGTTTATGTAACAACTAAGGGTGATGCATTTCCAGTTTTTAATAACATTCACAGTGGTATATTGTGTTACAAATATCTCTTGCCATAGAAATAATTCAGATCAGAAAAATCTAAATTATTCAGAATTTTCATATTAGTTCTGACTTTGAGGTGAAATCCTGGCTCCACTGTAGGCATTAGAAGTTTTGCAATTGACTTCACTGGGGCCAGGATTTCACTCTTAGAGTTTTAAGTATATTGTTTTGTTTTGTTTAAAAGTCTCCATTTTTGCTGTGATGGCACATTCCACACCTGAACAATGCAATGCATCAGACAATGGAATATCTGATGGGATTGTTAGCCTTTCAAAATTCAATAGTTGTTAAATCATCCACGGCCTGATGGAATTCACTGAACCTATCATTTTGAAGCAAAGGCAAATAGAATAGCCACAAAACAAAACCCAGAATGTTGCATTCAGCGACATGTACAGAAGTTGAAGTGTTTCATATGAAATACTGAAAGGGTTAAACCAATTTTATCAGGTATACATGAACTAGAGCTGGCACTTTTAGACTAAGGGTGTTTCTACACTGGGCAGTTAACCCAGGTGATTGGCACCTAGGCCTCAGCATCTGAGTTATCCTAGTCTGAGTGTGAGCATTCCCACAGCAAAGCCACGTTCCTGTTACAGTGTCCTCTCTGCACTCACAAGTGTGTTGGAGCATAACCCATGATTCTTTGTGCTGGGATGAGTTCTTGTGGGAGAACTCATCTGTCCTTTCGGGGCGGAATCATGGGACACGTATGAGAGGATTAACAGGACTCGCATGATTTTTCAACAGTGTGACTTATCTGGCTAAGAAGGAAGAGGCCCTGATAGTTTATGGAGTCCCAGAAAATCCTTCTTAGCATTGTTAAAGATTACATCCTCCAGAACAGATTTATATACATTCTTTTATAAATTTCCTTTTTCAAAATATTAGAAAAGATTAGTCCGTATTGTGAAATAATATTTTGGCAAAGAACATTTGAAAATAAATCAATCTTCTTTTAAGTTACACACACATCTAAAAAGCATCTTATCTGAGCACTAATTTTTACTCTAGTTGGTACACATGCAAATTAAAGGAGACAAATGGTTTTCTCTTACACTTACTTTAAAAAGAAATTGTCAGCCTGTCAGACTCCATGGTGCTACTCAGAGTGCAAGGAATCACAGAAGTGTTAAGGAATAAGTGCTAAGGAATCATAGAAGAGAAAGATGGAAAGCCCTATAAGGTCATCCAGTCCATCCTCTTGGATTGTCCTCTCTCCCTAGTACAAGTTAGGGTTGGTATCCCTGAAAACAGGGTTTTGTAAGGTAAATTCTGACGGACAGCATTGCTATAATACACATGTACATTTACAAAAGCATTTATGAAATATTTTAGTGTGCTTAACTTACCAGTTATATTCCTTTACAAACAAGAACAGCAGCGAGCAGGTCATTATACACTCAGATGATATGAACTACATCCTCAAAATCTGAGACTCAGCTGAATCCCTTTAAAAAAATCAGGTGCTAAATGTACAAAATAAGTTCTATAGTTCTGAAATAAATGACATTCTTGAAGTAGAATTATTGCCATTTAAATGTAGTATGTGAACAATACTTCACACACACTATGGCTACATCTACATTTGAGCCGGGTGATGTGATTCCTTGTGTAGATGTACCTGTGCTGGCTCTGCTCAAGGTGGGGTGCTAAATATAGTAGTGTAGCTGGGGTAGCAGAGGCGGCAGCTCGGACATGCTATCTCGCTAGCTTAAGCTACATGAGCTGGGAATCTCACCTCCCAGCTCCAATGTAAATGTAGCCTCAGGATGAAATCTCGGCCCCATGGATATCAATGGCAAAACTCATACTGATTTCAGTGGGGTCAGGAATTCACCCATAGGATAAAATCCTGGCATAAACATCAAAGCCAGCATATGGGCTGCAGCTCCTACCTCAGCATGCTGTAAAGTGAGGTTAGTAGGACAAATCCTGCCATCCTAGGGCAGGCTGTGATATGCAAGCCTGTCTCATTGTGCTGCAGAGAGCTTTTTATTACTCTTTACTGGACATACACTTTCCTAAACACGTCACCAAATTTTGTACTAACTGTTCCCCTCAGCCTGAAGCCTTTGAGTGAACATCGTGTGTGCTGTCTCTTTAATGGGAGTTATCCACCACTGCATCATGTATGCCTAGGAAGATTACCTGTAGGACACACATTTTAGTTGCACTGCTGTCATGCAAAGACTTGTGGCTCCTTATATTTTTTCTCTTTTACTTACCTGTGTAGACAGAAAGGATTTATCCCTTAATAGATATTAAAATGAAGTAGTAGGAGGAATGTTAGAATTTGCATATTGTTCAGTTCAACGCAAGCCTTGTAATAATGGCAAGTACGGTTTCTATGTAATTGGGTCCAATCTTTTTATTACAAAATGCATTTGAAAATCTCTTTGCCAAAGGTAGTGGAATTACTGGAGTTAAAAATACCCACAGGACTTTAAATAGAAACAGTCTGTGTCCAGCCCTTACACAGTGTACAATTAAGAGCTCTCCTTACCGTACATGGCTTACAGAAGGACCAGGCAGAATTACTGGCCCTGCACACATCAGAGCAAAAATACTGGTCTGCCCCAACACACATTAGGAGTGCACAGTGCTCCAAATGTGGTAGAAGAAAGGAGATATGTTCATAGTAGAAAATTACAGTCTAGGCTATCTACTGCTATATCTATCTAAGGTACTTGTATAGCCTCCATTATTATAGTATCTAAGTACCTCAAAATCTTTAATTTATCCTCACAATACCCTTGTGAGGTAGGGAAGTGCTATTATCCCCATTTTACAGGTGGGGAACTGAGGCACAGACTAAGTGTGACCCAAGGTTATGCAGGAAGTCTGTGGCAGAGCAGGGAATTGATCTCTGGTCTCCATAGTCCAAAGCTACAGCCCTAATTACTGGACCATTGTTCCTCTTCCCCTCACTTAGAATTAAGAAAGTCCAAATAAAGCCGAACTTCCATGGGTTGCGGGGGAGTGGGGCTATTCTCTCTCTAACTCTGCATTCCCTGTTCTGTATGGTGCCTCTCCCCATGGCAGTTTAGAGAAATAGTTTGGGATCTGGTGTGGGGATTGGCAGTGGATTCACCACTCCACAGCTCCAGAAGCCTTATACCTCCCAGGCTGAGGGTATTGAAAGAGATTTACAGGAAAACCAGCTAACAGGATGGTGTAAGATAAGCAGTGCCCCCCCACCCCCCCGAGCATGCCACCAACATCCCTTATACCTTCCTGTTAGAAACTTTTGTCTGGTGCTTGCCACCTTCCAACCACTCTTTAGAATTTTCATAACCTGTCTGTATCTGTTTTCAGCATTTTTAAAATGGGGATAATAATTAGAGCTGGCTGAATAATGGAACCAGTTATTCATAAATAACTTATCCAACATTTGGCACAAAACAATCATCAGATCACTTCAGCGAATAATGTTTGATCATCTTAGAAAGCTGGTTGAATAATGTGAAAAATCATTCACTGAATAATTTAAAGGACAAAAAGATGCCAAAATCTATCAGATAAACTTTTGGGAAATTATTTGGTCAGCTCTCCTGACAATACTTGCAGAGCTAAATGAGGATTAATTTTAGTACGACTTAATACTTTGAATATGTAAAAAGATAAATGCTATTCTTTGCACTCTGCAATCATATGGTCCACAGTTCAATCAATTATTTGCCCTTTTTCTGAGCATGTTTTACATGTATTTTGTTATTACATCATTGGAGTCTAGAAACACATGCATCTAAAATAGATGCATTTGTTACTTCATTATCTGAAATTATCAATATGTGATGTACCCCCTGCACACCTACCCCAAGGAAGAGGAACTGTATGCATGTCAGTGAGGCTACAGACAGTTTTCTATTTGTCAGTTTGTGTAGTATTTAGATTAGTATTTTCTGATGTATATTTATGCTAATGTAAAACCAAGATTCCCATACAAAACATTGAAATATGAATTCACATTATAGTGTTATCGTCTAGACAATTCCCAAGTTTGCTTACATGAGTATATTCTCATCCTAGTGTATTGGGAATTACGCAGATGAATTTTTGCATATGAAAATGAAAATATATCCCATAAAATTGCTTTTCTACTCCTTCTAGTTCATGCCATAATTTTGCTTTTGCTTCCTGCTCAGCAATATTATTCACTATATTGCAAATGGTATATTTGCAAATGGATGAAATATAATTTGATCAAACAAACTCTGAGGTGAATAATGATTTGCCTCAGCTGCAGCTCATTAGAGCTGATTTAATTTTTTCCAAATTATATTACAAAGACAGCTTATCAGCCAGTCAGTGTATTCCTCGATGAAATGACTGCTCTGCTTCCAGACAATGTATTGCCTCTGCTAGTTTACTGGTTCATCTCTTTTTACATAGTTGCAGGGTAGAGCAGACTCAGTTATTTTTGCAGCGATTTGAATTTGAAGTTCCCACCAGCAACTCCTCCTTATTGCTGTCCCATCCCATTCATACTTTGGTTCATGTTGAATCATCTTCCTGTTCCCAGGCCTGTGGGCTCAGGGGTTTGCAGCAGTAGACCCTGTTCTATCACTTTCATAGCTTGGGAAGAGGTTGCAGCGTACTCTTTTTCCCTCATCTCTCGAAACACCTGATCAGTGCCATCTGTGCTCCTCCTTTCCCTGGTTGCACATTTTGCTTCCCTTCATTTCCTGTCTCTGGGTCCCCACTGTGGTGAACTGAATGAGGAAGCAGCCAGCAGGTGAAGAAAAGAAAAACAGGATCAAGAAAAAAAAGCAACTACTGGCAATCATTTAGCAACTACAAATGTGCAAAGAGCTAACCTGCAGTGGAGAATTCTCCCTTCCTCCCCTGGAAGAGGAATGGACTTGAAGTAATGGAGAAGTCCAGGATTGGCTCATTTCTCTTACCCTCTTTTCACCCTTTCTTGGCAGAGTAAAGTATTGATGCAGAGAATTTTTCCTCACATATGAGCTTCAGAATCTAGTACAGAGAAATGTAAAGATGAGCTCTTCCTGTTTCTTGGGAAGTAATCCCTTTGAAGCCTCATTTAATCCCTCTAATGCAGTGGTTCTCAAATGTTAGCAACCCGAGAACACCCGTTTTGATTTAACATTTTTCAGGGACCCCCAACCCCCCATGCTCAGCCCCAAGCCCTACCCCCACTCCACATCTTCCCCCAAGATCCCACCCCACCTCTTCCCACCCAACACCCACTCACTCCATCCCGCCTCCCTCCATAGTTCACTCTCCCCTACCCTTACTGAGTTTTGCCAGGCTGAGACAGGGGGTTGGGATGCAAGAGGGGGTGAAGGCTCTGGGAGGGAGTTTGGGGGTGGGGGAGTGAGGGGTGCAGGCTCTGGGAGGGAGTTTGGGTGCAGGAGGGGTTTCAGGGTGTGGGCTCTGGGAGGGAGTTTGGGTGCAGGAGGGGTTTCAGGGTGTGGGCTCTGGGAGGGAGTTTGGGTACGGGCTCTGGGCTGGTGCAGGGGGTTGGGGTGCAGGAGGGGTGAGGGGTGCGGGCTCCGGCCGCATGATGCTTACCTTGGGCAGCTCCCAAAAGTGACTGGCACATCCCTCTGGCAGCAGCTCCTAGGCGGGGGGCCCAGAGGGTCTCCACACACTGCCCCTGCCCGCAGGCACCTACCCCACAGCTCCCATTGGCCGCAGTTCCCAGCCAATGGGAGCTGCAGAATCAGAGCTCGGGGCCTGGGCACCGTGTGGAGAGCCCCTGACCCCCTCCCCTAGGTGCCATAGGAATGTGCTGGCTGCTTCCGGGAAGCCTGCCTTAGCCCCATTGCACTGCTGGACTTTTAGCACCTAAAATCTCCCTGTTTGGAGTTAAGGGAGGGAGGGAAGGAGTTGATCAGCATTGCCCGTGGACCCCCTGGAGTACCCTCAGAACCCTGCAGTCCCCCAGTTTCAGAAATGCTGCTCTAATATACATTCAAATAAGTAAAAAATAAATATTCCCTCTTCCCCTTCAAGCGCTATGTCCCCTCTTTCCTCTAGAAATCCTACATTAAAAGAGTGAGGGGAAAAAAGACTGACCCCTGCTTTCGCCCCTGGGCTGGCTGTATGAAATTACCAGAGAGGCATAAAAGGGCCCTAAAATTGCTGACTCTGGCTGTGGGAAGATTCCCCAATACAGGTACCCAGCAAGCTGTCTCCTGAGGATCCCCTCACAAGCCCAGGTGTGCTGGGGTGAGGCTTGGGGATTGGAATACAGGGCTGTGCAGGAGATACTGACTGGTCCCAGGAGTCTCATGTAATTTAGACATGCCTCCAAGGCTTTCTATATTACAACAGTCCCCAGGGCAGCCAGGATCTGGAGAGTGCAAAGGTGGTTGAAATCACCAAAGCCTTTGCATGTTCTTGCCTTCCTTCCCTTCCATTTCTGTACCTCCTCTCTTTAAATCCCACATAATATCAATAAAGTTTCCTCCCTCACCATCCCCAATCCCTCTTATCATGTCCGCTTTCAAAAAAAAAAATTGAAGTGAACTTTCCTCCTGTTGTTTCTGATGCTGCTCCCTAATGCTGAGTTGTGCTACAGCAGTGATCAGCTCTGAGTGCTTCCTGATCACATTGATATTCTGAGCCAACCAACACTGCAGCGGACAGTGAACTCCACTACAGAGGGGAAAAGAAAGATGAAGGCCATTTAAGAACTAGATAAAGAAAGCACTCATGCAGTTGTTCCTTAAAGTCTATCACCACAGTAAAACTGTTCACTGTAATGTACCTGGCAGACGATTTCAGGAATTTGGCTAGGCTCTTGGAAAACAATGGTTACAGTACATTACACTTAACATAATTATCCCTCTGTTACCTTTTGCTCTCCCTACCCGTTTGCTGTTTCCCCCTGTTGTCTCTCATCTTGTACTTAGATTGTAAATTCTTTGGAGCAGGAACTGTGTTTTTGCTGTGCATCGAATGTGCCAGGATGGAGACCCAATTAGATTTATGGTCTCTGGCCACTACTGTAATATAATAATAATGTACTCAAATAGGGCCAAATTCTGATTACCTTGTACACACAAACAAGGTGACTAGGATTTCAACTACCACGTCAATATATAATCAAATAAATGCATAAATGCCTATATTAACGAAAGAGAGAGAGAGAGAGAGAGGGCTTAAGGAGGATCCCTGATAAACAGGACGTACTGTGTAAAAAAAATAAGACAAATAATTTGAAGTATGTTCCCTTTCTATACCCCCCCAGCTTTTGCAGTTCCCTCAGTATGGAGAGCCATGAGAGACTTACCCCGCAAGCAATGCTATGTCTGTCATAAAATGAAAACAAACCTTTCAGACTCCTCATTCTCTTTCCCCTCAACTCCTGCTCCTGTCAACTTGCATTATACATGGAGAATGCAAAAACTTTAAGACATGCCCTCTGTTTTAAAAAAAACAAACCCAACCATCTCTCACACAGCATTCCAATGTGAGCTGAATTAATCACAGATAATTGCGGTTCTAAGTGGCAATACTTAAAACATCATATGAACCAGATCAACAAACTCAGTGACAAATTCAACAAGGAAAAAACTAAAACAAAAGAAATGGAAGTTCCTTTTGTGATTGTTTCCCCCAAAGCCATTTCTTCCACTATTAGAGAAAAATCCTACAACCTTCCTATTCATAAATGTCATGGGAGAACTTAAATGTAGAAGCTTATTCATGGCCATCTGTACTAAGGAAAGCATCAATGCAGACCCCCCAAAAATCAATTACTATATTTGTGCAGTTGTATGTAGTAGTCAAAATCAATCCAAGGGGAATGCAGCTGCACATGATGCTTCTTTGAAGGCCAAAGCTCTAGGGCTGGAATTAGTAGCAATAAAGCACTTAATAATAGTATAATAAAAAGAAGACTGTGGAATGGGTGAGAGTAGTAAAAATCTTATGAAAGCCTCCTATTGGGGGGATAGAGGGAGGGCAATTAGAATTTAGGATCCCTCTGGGCAATTCTCACTCTTCATCTAAAAATATATAAGAGCAGCACCAGCAGTAGCTGATTTTCTGAAATTTTCTGCAACATGCACTGAACACATGCTTTATATGCAAAGATTCAGCTTGCCAGAGAACTATGTATGTTGTGTGGGGGCATCTATGCTCATACACTCCTTTTTCTTTCAATAAACTGGTTTGGTAACTGAATGACACCGGGGCAGAAATGCTCTATACTGTGAAAACAATTCTCCTCTTATTTATCAAGAGTAAGTTCACTAAAGACAATAGAATTGCACTGGTGTAAACCTGATACATGTGAAAGGAGAATCCAGTAACTCCACAGAACAGGTATGGTGGCAGTTTCTACATTTTTCTTCCAATGAGCTTCCAGTCATAACCGTGAGGGACCACATCTAGAGCAGTGGCTCTCAACCTTCCCAGACTACTGTACCTGTTTTAGGAGTCTGATTTGTCTTGCGTACCCCCAAGTTTTACCTCACTTTAAAACTACTTGCTTACAAAATTAGACATAAAAATACAAAAGTACACTAGGAGTGAAAAATTGCATACTTTCTAATTTTTATCTTATAATTATAAAATAAATAAATTGGAATATAAATATTGTACTTACATTTCAGTGTACAGTATATAGAGCAGTTTAAATAAGTCATTCATTATCTGTATGACATTTTAGTTTGTACTGACTCACGAGTGCTTTTTATGTAGCCTCTTGTAAAACTAGACAAATATCTAGATGAGCTGACAACCCCCTGGAATACCTCTGCATATCCCCAGGGGTACAGGTACCCTTGGCTGAGAACCACTGATCTAGAGAAAAGAAGAAAATTCAGTTTCCATATCCATTAAGTTCTTAGTCTCTGATGACATTTTTTATAAGAATGCAAATTTGCAGTGGTGGTTTTTTTAAGTATACAGCTATCTACTATGACCTGGACTGGCACCACCAACTCATTTAACTATAACATATTTGTAAAAAGTTATTTGTTGCATTAGCAATCCCTTTAATAAATGCCTTTTAATGCCAAAAAGGAAGAGATGATTGTTATATGAGATTAGATTGTAAATATGCAAGGAAAAGGAGCATGTTCTTCTGTGTGTTTTTATGTTCTGTACGTTTGCCTGAGTTATTATTATGGTGCTACCATAATGATGTTTTTAAAAAATAATACGAATAGAGTAATACTCTTGGACTCTAAAAAGCTATTTTAGACTCGATTTGTTTCCATTAAAATCCTTAATAATTAATAAAATAATAATAAATTAGTTGAAAGAAAAGTATATGGAACTTTGATTTCATATTCCTGAAACCAAATTAAGGAATATTAACATGTGTTTCTCCCCCTCAGTTTAAGTCTCAAAGAGACAGATTCCTTGCAGAGACACCAAGTTAAAGGTTAAACACAGCTATGCTGAATGAGTTCAATGCATCCTAGAATGGCATATATGCCTAATGGAATGGGTCAATAAAAGACATATATGTATTTTTAGGCCATTTACTTAGGTGCCTAACTCATATTTGATAATTTTGGATAAAACCTCTTTGAGCCTCAATTCCTTCTAGACATAAGATTGGTATAATAATATGTCAGGAGTGTTGTGAGGATAAATTAATTAATGTTCATTAAGGATATGTCTACACTGCAATTAATAACCCATGGCTGGCCTGAGCCAGCTGACTGGGGTGGGGTTAAGGGACTTGGGCTAAGGGGCTGTTTAATTGTGGAGTAGACATTCTGGCTCGGCCTGGAGCCTGCAAGGTGGGAAGGTCTCAGAACTCAGGCTGCAGCCCGAGCCTGAATGTTTACTCCACAATTAAACAGCCCCTTAGCCCGAGTCCCACAAGCCCAAGTCAGCTGGCATAGGCCAGCCATGGGTGTCTCATTGCAGTGTAGACATACCCTAAGTATGTATTGAAATCCATAGGTTAAGACTCTACAAAGTTTTAATGTTAAATTAATTGATCATTAAGGACTAGCTGAGGTGTGAAGATACAAAACAAAGTCTTTTGCAGATCAGAAAGAATATTTTAGGATATATTTTTCTTTCAACTAATTTATTTTTATTTTTATGTAGGGGTCCTACATTAAAACGCATCAATTAGCAATACCAAATCATTAACTCAAGCCATCAAATGGCAAAATTAAAAACAAATAAAGGATGGGAATATTCTTAGTGATTTTTTAAATTGATCACTTCTTAGAATCTTTTATCATTTGAATATTTGTTGTTTGGAGTATTTTCAGACTGAGCATAACTGTTCAGATTTCCTGTAACTATAGTACTGTATATAAATTATCAGTTTGATACTGGGGGCCAAGATTTGACATTGTCAAGGTTAATTTTTATTCCCTTTAGATGGGTCATAGTTGCTGACAAATCAAGGGATGTAGACAGGTTGAACTCTGAGTCAATGTCCAGCTAAACATTTCAGTAATTTTTTCAAGTACTGTATGTAGATATGCCGTACGTGCTGCTAAAGGCAGGGCTGACAATTGAAGTATCACTTTAACAGCTGCTTCATTTCATCATCTCTCGGCTCATAAACTTTATTTTCAATGAGCTTGCCTGGAAGGCTACTAAAAAATGACCTCCACAGAATGCTAGAAAGACCTTGAGTGTTGTCCAGAGTAACTTTCTTGGAAGGCAGTGAATAATCCTGTGGCATAGACAATAACCAGGATGTAGAGAAAAATATAACTCTTATTGTCTGGGCCTTCTGGTGAGAACAATCTGCATCCTCACCCTGAAGCTGTGTCTACAGAAAGAGTTTTTCCATTGGTTGATGTAGTTAATCCACTGTTCGAGAGGCGGTAGCTACACTGACGGACGAATTCTTCTATCCACCTAGCTGTAGCTATGCTAGGGATTAGGTCGGCCTAATCACAGTGCCCAGGATGCTACATTTTTTCACAGACCTGCGTGACATAACTAGGCATATCTAACTCCCATTAAGCCTGACTATCACTTAGAGTACACATGCAGAGTACTAGTCATATGGGACCAGATCATGAGGTGGTGTAAATTTACATAGATCCATTAAAGGTAATAGAACTATGCCAGTTTACG
The DNA here is from genome assembly GCF_009764565.3 of Dermochelys coriacea. Taxonomy (NCBI): domain Eukaryota; kingdom Metazoa; phylum Chordata; order Testudines; family Dermochelyidae; genus Dermochelys; species Dermochelys coriacea. Next base: position 54,958,264 of record NC_050070.1, read on the forward strand.
CCAGCTGAAGATCTAGCCTGTAATTAAAGTGGTGTGTAGCAGCTACATGCCTAACATTAGTAATCCATTCAAGATATTTGTCTGCAGATTCATGCAGTATTGTGAAAATATGCTCAGTTGTTTCACACAACAGCAGTGAACTTACATGGCATAGAAAGGGGATGCAAGGGGGGTTTGTGAACCATACTACATTAGGAAACAAGGACAAAGTGCAGTTATGGAAATGGTAGTCAGCATCTTGCACCATTTCTGCATCACATGCAGACACACACCACATTTGCTATGCAGCCCAGACTTAAATCAGGAGTGATGTAAATGGTGGCATACATTATATTTTGCTAAGATACATTGGTGGTGGGGAGGCTGCTGTATATTACACCTTCCTATTTCCTGCTGCTGGTTGCTCTTCTGGCTACCACTGCACCCTTCCACTAACTCTCACTCATTTGTACTCACTTTCATTGCCTCATGATATTGTAACTTCTTCCACTATTTATGCCACTCCTGAATTTGGCCCCAAAATCTAATACCTACCACTCTTTAGTCTTATAAAATCCCATTGCCTGTGAGAACATTAGTGTCAGCAAAGCTCCTGCTGCTGGGACCATTTTTACCACCACATCAGCATGTAGTGAAAATGTGTCTTGCTGTGGGAGATATGTCTGTGCTAGGGCTCCTACTGGTACAGCTACTAGTTTGTAAAGTTCTGTAGTGTAAACACAGCCCTCCAGTGCCTTATATGTTCAAGAGCTTTAAAGACATTAAGGGAATTAGTATTGTTTATTATTTGTACTGTGGTAGCGCCTAAGGACCTCAGTCATGGATCAAGATCCAACTGTTCTAGGTGCTGAACAAAGATGGTCCACCCCCAAGAGTCTATAATCTAAAATGAAAGATAACAAATGGATACATGAATGAGTGGAACACAAGACAATAAGACAATAGTGGTCAGCATGATAAGCAGTGGTCACAGCTATCCACTGTTGAGTGGGTAGCTGAGTAGGCATCAAGAAAAAGGAGAGCTTCAAAAAGGACAGCCAGGTGGCTTGGTTGATGTTTGCAGAGAACTCAAAGCCACCTCACCATCTTCTTTCAAATCCCTCCTTAAAACTCTCCTCTGTTGCCAAGCCTACAAAAAACATAATTTGGTTAGGCAGCTGGTAACCACAGCTAGATTTTGTCACAAGGGCTCAATTTGTCACAAGGACACAGCCCATAGTACTTCTTGTTAGGCCCTACAGTAGGAGCATTCCATGAAGGAGCTGTAGCCACAATTTCCTCTCTTCTTTCCCTTGCTCCTGGGGTAGTAATATTTTATGTCAGCATATATTGCTACTAACCATAACACCCCCACACATACATAGAAGGGCTGGAGACAAGGCTCCCCCTATTTACCACCCTTCCCATTCACTCCTTGTCTGTTTCTAAAAGGAAGTAACCATGTCTAGGTAGCCCAGGTAGAGATGTAAGCAAAACAAACATGCAGTCCAGTTTAACTCTAGCTAATTAATATTGAAGCCCCCATCTCTCAGTTATGTAGATACTGTAGATATTATCTTTGTTTTACCGGTAGGGATGCAGGGGTACAGAGAAGTTGTAGCTTGCCCATGGCCACAGAGTCAGGAGCATAGTCAAGAACAGAACTTATATATTCTGACTATGACGTCTGTGGCTTCTCAAGTGTGTATGTCACGGAATATAAAAGGGGAAAGGAAGACGTGGCCAGGGACAAGGATTCTTGAATCTGTATTTGGGTTCACAGTGTTTGTTTTGTTGAAAAGCAGTTATTGCGAACTTATAGATGTGCAGCTAAGACAACCAAGACAATAGTAAACAAACTGAGGGATAGAACAGTGTCTCTATTACATATTTTTTGTCTTGCACACATGAATCATTTTCCTTCCCTGGTGGTTTTGGCCAATGCAGGATCTGGTCTCTCCCAACATGTGCAAGTATCTGTCTGGATGCTTATATGGTCCCCATCACCATTGCATTTGTAATCTTAAAGGATGTATTTCATGTCACCCCACTGTGGGAGAGAAGTTTAATTATCCCAAGATTAGAGACAAGCAACTGAAGGATAGAGAGATGAAATGACTTGCTCCAGGTCACCTAGAAAGTCTGTGGTATCGATAGGAATTGAAGCCAGGTCTCCTCAACCCCACAGTCCAGTCTTAAATCACAAGCGCTTCTATCCTCTCTCATGCCCATTTCATACTGTTTGTTTTCTTACAAGTTCACTTTAAAAACCCTCTCTTAAGTCTGATGGAAACTGAAGAAAATGAATTTTGTAAACAAGTTTCTCGCCTAATTACCCTTTTCAGTTTTCTGTACACTGAAGGAGGCATTCTTCTGAAACATTTGTCTAAAGAATTCATTTGCCTACATTAATATTACTAATACTTGTTTGTTGAAACTGAATAATAATGCTTTCTTGTAGTTAATATATAGAATCAGATCCTCACCCTGTTATACCTGCAGCAGTTGATAACCTGGGAGATGAAAACCACTGAGGATTCCCCTGCCCCCCCAAAATAGGAGCAATACCTGGTTGCCTCTACAACCAGAGAATTCCTGGGGCATTGTCAGGGCGCTGCTGCACTCTGGAAATCTCCAGATACAGGAAAGGTCCCTGGGAGCAGCTGGGCATAACATGGAGCAGCCTGAGGCTGATTTTTAAGTTCTGCTGGGATTTCATCCCAGAATTGGAAAGCCACAAAGTGGCTTATAGCCGGCCACATTTGCGCACCCAACACCTAGCTATGCCAAATGTATCTAGTGCATCTCAACAGCATTTAAGGGGATAGCCCAAATGATACTATACTATAGTGTGAATAATATTTAATTTTTGTGTGTGAGAATGTACTTTTATATAGCACTTTATAGCAATTTATATAGCACTTTCCTTAAAACATTATTGATTTTTTTCATGTGCTGCATTTTTGCTAGTTTTTTTTTCTTTCTTTGAAATTAAAACATAACAAAACAAAGGGCAGCAGTGGAAGGTAATGTAGGGTACACTTATTCCCTTCGTTCCATGCCACCATCACGTTGTATTACATCAGTCTTCTTTCCTTTGGATATGAGTAATCAGGCCAAGATAAAAAGCAACTGAAAGTATATTTTCAGAGGTGGTGTCAGTCAGTTTTGCTGCTAGCTTTTAAGTTGCCTCTGTAGCTATTTTGGATAGTGTGAAGGTCTGTCCAGGCTACTTTATCTTTTTTCAACTTATCTTGGATTCAGAGAAAGTTTTACTTTCATATGGTACAAAAAGCAGGTTTCTTAAAACCTCGGCATTCTTTTTCAGCACATGCTGGCCTTATGACATCCCTCTTTGTGATATGCTGCACATCTTACCTAAATATTGAGTTGACTTTAGAAATAATTGAAATCCACACGTTCAGCTTCCGACCAAGGATCGACATATTCTTCCATCTCTATGCACACTATGGGCTACATTTTTCACTGGCCCTGCACAGATCTGCTGAGGGTGAGCAAGCAAAATAAGCCGTCTCTCCTTGATTGCTGCACAGGAGCTATTCATAGTTTTTGAACTTCATGAGCACAAGGTTTGTTCCAGGATTGCACCTCTAATAATTAATTAATAATTAATCCCCTTAAAGGGGACAGGATGGTCAATGACGGGTCCATGTCCTTGCCTCCATTTCCACATTGGTCAGCCAACCTGGGCTGGCAAGGCTGATAGCATGTACTGCAAGCTTTTAAAGAGTACCATTTGGGGTGCTTTGGCCCTTGTTCCCACATGGTTCCTGAACCATTGTATCTGAATCAAGGACAATGACTCTACAGCTGCCGCTCTGGAAAAGACTGGAAATATGTGATCATACTGTAGCCTGTAGGTTAAACAGTCTAGCCCAATGTATTTCTTTTGGAACACAGGCGTTGAGAAATCTTTGGGCTCAATACAGGGGTAATGGCATGAAATGTAATGGCCTGTGTTATAAAGGAGGTCAAACTAAATGATCTAATGGTCGGTGAGAAATCACATGCTTTTCATTTTATCATGTTCTAAAGTTATTTGGTCTAATCCTTAATAAAAAAATACATTGGTTGTTAGAGCAATGGGATTCTCAAAGTTCCTAAGGATGTTTGAATTATATTATGTTTACTGTGGTTGAGACATTTTTAAATGCAGTAAAGTATGTTCTGATATTTATTTCACACTTCTGATTGTCACAGATTAAAGAGCATCTGGCCAAAGGACAGAGAATGCTGGCTGGTGATGGAATGTCCCAGGTGACCAAAACACTGTTGGATTTAACTCAGAGGAAAAACTTTTATGCAGGGGATCTTCTGATTTCTGTGGAAATTCTCAGAAACGTGACAGACACATTTAAAAGGGCAAGTTATATCCCTGCATCTGATGGTGTCCAGGTAAGAGAAATTCTGTAGAACTGGGTAATGATTCAGCTACCGTTATTTAGTCAATGTTCAGCATCATCTATTTGCCCCAAGAACAAGTTAAATCTGCTCAGGAGGTGTAACAGAAACACTGTAAACTTTAATTATGAATAGGGTGAAGAACCCAGCTACATTTAAGTGAACAAACATCTTAGAACAACATAATGTGTCAAAAGTACAAAAGTCTTTTTTATAATGATTATTCTAGTAACTTTCCATTCTCAGTGGTGGTGGTTTTTTTATTTCTATTTTTATTTTATTTTTATTTTTTTACATCAAGCAGTTATGCAGCATTGTTTATTCTAGTTCCTTTCATTTTAAAATCTATCCAGGATTAAAGCTCATTAAAAGAGCACAGGAGTGATGTATAGTGCATTTGATGTGAACCTTAATCCTGGATAGATTTTAAAATGAAAGGAACTAGAATAAACAATGCTGCATAACTGCTTGATGTAAAAAAATAAAAATAAAATAAAAATAGAAATAAAAAAACCACCACCACTGAGAATGGAAAGTTACTAGAATAATCATTATAAAAAAGACTTTTGTACTTTTGACACATTATGTTGTTCTAAGATGTTTGTTCACTTAAATGTAGCTGGGTTCTTTTGTCTTTCTTTCATAAAAGGCAGTAGTGGTTTTGAGTACTTTTTGAAAGGTTGACTGCTTAAACAAAGAGTTATTTTGCTACAAATCATTCATACTGTCGTCAGTCCAATAGCTCCAAAGTAGCCTTTCCAAGGCTCACAGAGATTACAAAAACTTTTGGAAGAAACAGCCTTGAGAAACTGCTTGATATAAGTGGTTTCTGGTTTTGGACTTAGCAGATGGGGTCACACTCAGCTCAGCAAAATTAGTAAGAACTTGATTCTGTTGCCATTAATATCAATGGCAAAATTTGTGCTGATATCAATGAGGTGGAACTGGTCCTTAAATCCTTAGTAGACCTAGCCAGAGGAACTAATTTTTGTTTGTTTATTTGTTTTCCCTTTAGAAATGTAGAGAAATTCTGAGGGCAAGGATCAGGGGAGTAAATGGTCAAAAAATATTGCAAAACTATAGTTCAGGTTGTAAATACGGTATATTTCAATTAGGAGATATATTAATTGAATTTCGGTGGGATGCCTAACACCTATAGCATCCTTTAAAAATCCCACCCTAAAAAGATACTGAAGGATCAAAAGAAAAAAGGAAATACAGTAAATTTATAAATATAAAAAGTAAAACTCATATGCACACATTCTGGAAAGCATATAAACGTAGCGTGAAGGCATTCCGAGTATATGGATGTTAAGTAATAATTCCCTCATTGATTTCTAATGATATACGGTAAAATCCTGACCCAGTGAAGTCAATGGAAGTTTTGCCATTGATTTCAGTGGGGACAGACAAAATTTCACCACCTCCAGATACTACATCTCATGTCTTGGTTTTCCTACCACACATTATTATGCTTTCTAATCTATGGCTTCTGGACAAAATATTAAAGAAACCACAATGAAAATTAAGAAAATATTTTTATAATTTAAAAAAAATCTTCTGTTTTTCTTAAGGAAAATAAATGTGGACCTTTCATTAAATCCTCAAATCTTGACTCATCTCACTGAGAAGAAGTAGATAAAGAACAGAATTCTTTCTCTCTCTTTTATATACATACAAGAGGTTTTAAAAAAACCAAGAAGTCATAATTTAGCATTTTGTTTGATGTCAGAACAGTAGATTATGAATTCTGGGTAATTATATATTTCAAAAATGTCAGAAAGATTTTACTACAATTTACCCTTAGATTACTGGCATTTTCCAGAAGGGAGTGCTCTGGGTGTATAAGAATGTTCAATTTTATTTATTCCATTCTTCTGGGTATTCCCTTTATTATCTGCAGACTTGGGGTTGTGCCAAGTATTAATATCAATATAAATACATATTGCAATAGATATAAGCCATAGACTTTAGATGATTATGGGAATGACAAGATATCACCTTGCCTCAGTGGGTCACAGCTGAGGATACCAGATTCAGGACAAACTGCTGAGAAATAGGGCAGACTCACCCCAAAATGGGTGGTTATTCTATTATCAGATATACCAAGCCAGAAGCAAAAGTAAACTGTCTCACAACACTGGTTAACAAGAAGTCCAAACTACAGTCACCTTAGGCATCCCAGCCCTTGTTTCACCACTCAGACATTAGACTTAATGATGAGTGATTATTTAAAACCAATTTTATCAGATAGCCAAGTCAAAGTATAACTCAGATCTCACCCAATAATTATACCATTGCCAGTCCTTTAAAATCTAATGTCTAAAGGTTTATTTATAAGAGAAAAGAAAGAGGAGAGTTATAGTGGTCAAGGAAAGCAAATACATAGACTCATTGCAAAGTTCTGGGATCAGGTTTGTAGCAGTGATGTTACAGACTGTTGGCTTGTAAAGTCTCTGGTAACTTCCAAAAGATTAGAAGGTCCATTGATTGGAATGCTCCTTTTATTGTAAACCCATAATCCAGAGATCAAAGCAAGAAAGAGGCAAAATGGTAATGCTTCCAGGGTTTTTTATACCTTCTCCCATGAGCAGGGAATGCTCTCAGTCTTAAATTGTGGGAAATTACAGGCACAAGATGGAGTCCAGGGACACATGAGCAAGTCACGTGATCTCGCATGCTTCAATGACTAATAGGCGTAGACATTACCCATATTCTGGCTAAGGCATCCACAAGATGGCTCACCAGGCGGGGACAAGTTTCTTCTACGGTTCATTGTGAAAGTTAAATATTCTTCAATGGGTCATCTCCTTGAATAGTTCATTCACAATCTGCTGGCCAACCTGGATGTAAATTACCCAATGTGTGTTACCCCAGGAGCAAACACATTTGAAATATAGTCAATATTCATAACTTCAGATACAAAAATGATATATGCACATAAAGAGGATAATCATACTGAGCAGATCATAACTTTTCTATTTGCACCATACATAATACACTTTGTACAAGATTTGTTGCAATTGTCTTGGCAATATTAAAGATATAAATGGTCATGTTTCAATCATACAGCATCACATCAGAGAAATGGGATACAATTAGAAGACTTCAGTTTATTTATTTGTGCAAACTAAAATGCCACTGCTTCCAATGTAGTAGAGAATGAGCTAGTATCACAGACCTTTTTAAATATAGGTTTCAGAGTAGCAGCCATTTTAGTCTGTATCCGCAAAAAGAAAAGGAGTACTTGTGGCACCTTAGAGACTAACAAATTTATTTGAGCATAAGCTTTCGTGAGGGGTTTTTGTTAGCATGGAGATGGTTAGAAAATATATTCTGAATGAACATTACAACTAAAAAGATGGTAATCGTGTTATCATCCCTAAAAGAAAAATATAATAAGACAGAATTAAGGTTGTAAATAATATAAAACAGCATTTTAGAACATTAGCCAGAACTAACCTAGGTTTAGTTGAACTATCTTCTGCCAGACTTGAAGAGGTGAGGCTATTAACCTCTTTACAATTCTCTGATCCTGTGACTGGCTGGGAATGAGGCCTGTCCCTGTGTAAGTTACAAGAGTCTGACGATTGTTTTAATTTATGTCTGGCTGTACATAATCCCGTGGAACCATTGCTGTAACCAGAAATCAAAAGGGCCTAGGATTGCCCCCCATTTCCCCAGGACATGTCCCCTGTGATGGGATGCAAAAGTAGAGGTGACTCTGGAGCCTCCATGCTACCCAGGGATTCAGCTTGTCTGGGGGTTTGGGATAAGGAAATCCTACCCTCGCCATGTAATAGAATTTACAGCAGCTTTAAACCCCCAGAGTGGCTCAAAGCAGCCAGATTGGACTGAAGAATTGCAGACTTATTTACAGGAAGAAAATATTTGAAAGGAATTAATTTAAAATAAGAAACCATAGTTGTCTGAAACTGACTGCAGTTGGAGTGGATGGAAATTAAGGACCTCAGAAGTTGGGTCTCTCTACAGTAGAGTTTTCTATGGAGCCCTTCACTGTCTTATCTAAGCAGTGATAGAAAATGAGGAAGCCCAGCTCCATGAGTACATCCAGCGCCTCATGGGACTGGGCAATTAGATTGTTCACCACCCATGCAGAATTTAGTCCCCTGGTAGTCACTGTCTCTCCTTGTATCTGCAAAATGCCTTTTGATATGTATACTCTGTGTGTTGTGACCCATGGAATGGCAGAAATATTGGTAGGTCTCTTAGAGAAATGGCAGATATATTAGTAGGCCTATCAGATTCTTGGTGCCCATTTCATATTTCATAATTTAAACAGCAAAACCACAAATGCAAAGTAATGCACATTGGAAAACATAATACCAACTATACGTATAAAATGATGGGGTCTAAATTAGCTATTACTGCTCAAGAAAGAGATCTTGGAGTCATTGTGGATAGTTCTCTGAAAACATCCACTCAATGTGCATCGGCAGTCAGACAAGCAAACAGAATGTTGGGAATCATTAAGAAAGAAATATCATACTGCCTCTATATAAATCCGTGGTATGCTCACATCTTGAATACTGCATGCAGATGTGGTTGCCCCATCTCAAAAAAAAATTGGGATTGGAAAAGATTCAGAAAAGGGCAACACAATGATTAGGCATATGAAGCAGATGCCATATGAAGAGAGATTAATAAGACTGGGACTTTTCAGCTTGGAAAAGAAATGACTAAGGGGATATGATAGAGGACTATAAAATCATGAGTGGTGTGAGAAAGTAAATAAGGAAGTGTTATTTACTCCTTCACATAACACAAGAATTAGGGGTCACCAAATGAAATTAATAGGCAGCAGGTTTAAAACAAACAAAAGGAAGTATTTTTTCACACAACGCACAGTCAACTTGTGGAATTCCTTGCCAGAGGATGTTGTGACAACCAAGACTATAACAGAGTTCAAAAAAGAACTAGATAATTTCATGGAGGATAGGTCCATCAATGGCTATTAGCCAGGATGAGAAGGGATGGTTTCCTTAGCCTGTTTGCCAGAAGCTGGGAATGAGCAACATGGGATGGATCATTTGATGATTACCTGTTCTGTTCATTCCCTCTGGGGCACCTGGCATTGGCCACTGTCGGAAGACAGGTTACTGGGCTAGATGGACCTTTGGTCTGACCCAGTATGGCTGTTCTTATGTTCTTATCAACCAGCTCTTCTGTTTAAATTACACGCTACTGGTATCTTCAGTCTGAAAATCTCCATGCATCTCAGCTTCCACAGCTGCTATTTATGGGGCATAGAAAAGGGATGGCAATAGAGGAAAAACAGATGCACTGTAACTTGACTCAGGAAGCTAGATATTCTTGTCATCCTGTTTCATATACATGACTTATGGGCAAATAGAATGTATATGTTAAATCAGACCTTGATTCTAGGTTGATTATCTATAAGTCTGATTACATATTCACACCAAAAACTTAAGAAATGCTACTATTAACAAATAGTTAGTTTTCTTATAAAGAGAAGTAGTTAAAATAATCATGAGTAAAAATATTAGTATCAAGATGTCATAAATATGAGTAATATGTATAAACAATGCATAGAGGGAGAAGTCTCTGTACAGCACCAAGTGCAAGGATCACAGTTGTTTCCTACTGCTGCTTTGAGGTGCTGGGAGATTCTCTCTCTTGCACATCCACAAGAAGAGCCATGCAAAATATGACTACGTAACAAAGTTGAAATATTACACTTCAAATTACATTGATATGCTTTTGACAGGACAGAATTGTTTGAGTTATTTGGGCATGAACACTGTATGCATTTAATAATTATTGCATATCACCCAAGTCCCTTTGTTAATTATTGTATATCACCTTCATTACAAGTGGTATAAAAATGTTAGATTAATACAGTAAGTCAGTCAGTGCATTAATTATGATTAATAAGCATCAATGGTCTTAACTATCTATATATTTCTAAATATATTATAGATATTAATCTATCTAAAATGTGTGTATCTCCATTTATATCTGTCTAGCTATCTATTATTGTACATAAAGGGCCTGATTCTCCTTGACACCATCCTGGCACTGTAAATGTGATTTACTCCCACTCTAAGTTGCTTTTACACTTGATGGATAACTTGATGATTACTGTTCTGTTCATTCCCTCTGGGGCACCTGGTATTGGCCACTGTCAGAACACAGGATACTGGACTGGATGGACCTTTGATCTGACCCAATATGGTCATTCTTATGTACACTGCCAGCCTGGTATAAAAGGAACTAACTGCAAATGAAAATCAGGCCAGCCTGTAGACAAGTCCATTTATATTTATAAATGCACCCATACTGTATGCACATTTATTTTAAATGTATATAAATGCTTTTCAAAACTTTTTTTAAAAAAGAAACCTACATAAAGATACAGTCTCTGCCAATAAAGAGACATTGATAATCTAAAGCAGGAGAGAAGAGTATGCACATTATAAGATAACATACAACAACCCATTACAAAATAAGCATGACATAGACCATAAGACTCAAGAACAAGAAAAGAGAGCTAATACAAATACAGCACTCTTCTCAAAGAGAGACAAAGAGAGAGACCAGATGTTTAAGGTAACACAAAGACTGAAAGGTAATATTGTACAAGTGCTATAATATTTTTGACAAGTCATTCTAGCAACCTCTTCCTTCCACAGACAGGACACCTTTGACACTGTAGATTTTCCAGGCACTCTTCATTTTCTATAGTGTAGCCATTTATCATTTTAGATATGAACTGTGACATGCAGGGACAAATACTTTGCTGACCTAAATCTTGTGCAATGGTACTGAAGCCAGTGGTGGTGTTCGTGATATAAGTCAGCACATAATTTGGTCCCTAATATGGATTTTACACAAGGGCAAGATACATAAGTGTATAAAATATCCACTGGGACTAAGATCTAAGAGCCCAAACTTGCATTAATGAACTCTTAAAACTTCACTGAAATCAAGGCCTGGGCCTATGGCTATATATAGATTTAGTTATAGAATATATAGGAATCTAATACCTTCCTATTCAAGTGGGATGTGGCAAATTAAAATGTTTGTTACTTAAAAAGGAAAAAGAACATTATTTAGCATCTAGAATATAAATTTGGTTGGGAAAAATATGATTCCTAGATACTAGACTAGTTTTGGATATAAAGCATATGTTAATTGAAAAATGATATGGCTTGTAGTTGTCTTACATTGTGCTAATAAGGCATTAAAAAAAACAAGGAAAGAAAGAAAGAACAATCAGTAAATCTCTATGGGTATTTTTGACATGAAAATCTGTTTGCATGGTCCTTAATTAACCTTTCTGAAATGTAGAGACATTTGGAAATATCCATGTGAGCCTTGCATCCTTTTACATATCTTGAGAGCTGAAAAAGGAAAACTCTTAGAGATGAAGGATCTCCTTTGGAAAGAATTTTGTAGGTTAAATTACTTGACATTTAATTTGCAGATTATATTTTATGATGGATTATTGTATTTATAGTCCTCATGATGCAGTGCTGAATGTGAATGGATACTCTAAGTGCTTGAGTAGATAAATACCAAGGGCCATATCCAAGACCCATTAAAGTCACTGAACAGATTCCCGCTGATTTCAGTGGGCACCGGATCAATCCCTGAGACCAGTTTGCTTCTCTGTTTTCATTACTGCATTGATCCTCAATATTCCCTCCCTTATGCATTCCTATCATCCAATTTTGTATCACTGAAGCCAATGGAATTTTTGCTACCCACTTCAATGGGAGAAAGACCATGCCTTCAGTTATGTCATTTTTAAAGTCTCTTTTGTTCCAGTTCAGCAAAGCCCTAAAGCACATATGTAAGTGCTTTGCTGAATCATTATTAGCAATGTAAATTATTGGCAATGTAATTCTCACAACTTAAATGGCATCATTAGCTTCCTCCCTTGGGGAAGTGTGAGCCTGTGGAGGAAAACGAGTGTTTTCAGTGTGATCCTCCTTCATGTGATGCAAAGAGGAAGCTTCCCATTCTCCCAAAACCATATGTTGTTAGAGATAAACTTTAGGAGCCAGGTTAAATTGGTGAATATTTTATTTTGTGAAAATGTTTTCCCTAATTTTGTGCAGTTTTATATTCTCCAAATTTTGATATTTCCAGTCATGAGAATTTTGGTACTGAAAAATTCTTAAAAATCAATTTTATTCACAAAATCTCATGTGCAATATTTTTATGGAGAATGGGAATATTCTGAAGAGGGGGCATGGTCTAATTCAGTGATACTCAGACCTCAGTGGTTCAGGACCCAAATTAGCGATCAGCATTACCCAAAAGACCCACAATAGTGTGAATTCATTTTCATTTACTACAGTACTATTTAAACACTATGACAGAAGAAATATTTAATTTTATATTTTCCTGTGAGAATAATATATATATATTTGCACTAAGTTTTAAAACTTATTTTCTGTGAGAATAGTATATATATATTATTATTATAAATAATAAATATTATAAATATAAGTCTCACAGAAAATAAGTTAATAACTTAGTGCAAGTTGATCACTTAATTGGTTAATAACAATAAAAGCATCCTGATTGTTCAATAACTTTAATATCATATGCTGCAAAAAGCTGCAGGAGACACATTAAAGAGCCACTTGCAGCTCACAAGCCTCAGTCTGAGTATCACTGGTGTAGTTAGTGCATTGATTAGAGAGCTGGGAGCTAGGAACAACTAGTTCTGTTTTCATCTCTGTCACTGACTAGCCTCAATACTTTGTATTTACAGTAAATATCATTTTTAAAATGCTACTTAATTCTTCACAACATCCCTTTCGGGGCGGGGGGGGGTAAAACTAATGGTATAGGAGCATATGATCCTTAATCCAATTTCTGAAGTGACTTCCTTCGTGACCTTGAGTAAGTCACTCAAAATCTGTTTTTCAGAGCTTCTGAGTATCCATTTCTCTAGCTGAAGTTAATGACAGCTACAGGAATCTTTTATAAATGAATATAAAAATCATTAGATAATTAACAGACTGCAGACAAAATTGTATGACTGCAAGAAAACTGATACAGATTTGAGCAGAACAGGCCCTGCACAAAAAAAACCCCTTAACTCTTACAGACAAAAGGAATTGTAGATAAAAGTGGAGGGGATGCAGCTGATGGAATTAAAAAAGAAAGTTCTGAGAAACACTTGAAAGAAATTTTTTTTAAAGTATGCTTTAAAAGCTGTCTAGCTTTTAAAGATGGTTGTGATTTTAGGTGTCATTCATATGATTTGTGTAAAGACATTCAATACATGGGGCAACCAAATACAGAAAGTAACACCTAGAGGCAATTATATATTTTCTGTTTTTGAAAAAAGACAGCGTTTTTGAAAAATAGCTGACACATGGCTGGAGAGAGACCACAGACTGCCTGTTAGTTTATTTATTCTTACCACTTTGTTAAGAGTTTTGGGGCCTACCATTTGGAGCAGAAATTGATGACACTGAGTCAGGTATTTTTAGTGTAATTTGTTTATTTTCAAAATGTGTACAAGTTTTGTTTTCTGAATCAAGTAGGGGCTTAAAAATGGCACACAGGCAGTTGCCTTTGGTAGAGGCCTTGGGCCAGGCACTTCTACCCTATTTTAATAATAACACCCTTCTTGCTCTGTATTTTTCCAGATACTCTCACAGCCAAAACTTCTGCTTAATATACAGCACTCTGTTTCATCTCACAACCACATAACCCCTCTATTCCAAGAATGCCATCGGACCACATGTTCTCAAGAGGGGGACATGAAACATAATTAACCCTTTTGTGACATTATTGCATGCAAAAGGAAATGTATTAAGCTTTTCCTGCCTAAGGAGACTGAATTAAACCTAGTGTCCTTTACCAGGTTCTGGGTGAGGTGCCTGCTTCAAAGCCCCCTAAAGGCAACCTATTACAATATTTTACTGCCAGAGACCTCCATTCAAATGTAGATAAAAACAAGTCAAAAGAATATTGTGGTTTACTGTCAAAGTACTTCCCAGTAAACATTGGCCCATATCTCACAACCATTGCACTGTACTCAGGAGTAGAGCTGAGAGGATAATTGATCTTTTGGTTTGGTGCCTCTCTCTCTCTCTCTCTCTCACATACACACACAAAGGCAACCTCTACCGTGGAGACAACTATACTAGTACAAATGTGCTTATACTGGTTTAACTTATTTCCATTACCATATGTCAATAATCTATACTAGTGTAAATGTCTCCACACTAGTAGCATTGTACCACTTCAACTATACCAGTACAATTAAACTGTTGTGTGAATGCAAAGGCTAAATTCACTTATTGCATTATTTTAAAAACTGTATTAATGATGGTGCTGATGCTGAAAGAGTGGATATACTGGCTTGGCCTTAGTGTTGGGCAACATATATCAAAAGTAAAATTGATTCACCAAATTCTGCCTTATCCTCTGCACCACAAAGAACCCAGTCCAAAAATCCACAAGCAAAATTCTTTATCAGTCAATGGGGCTTTTGCTTTGGCGCAAGGACTCTTGTAAAGTTTTTAGGCCCATATTGTATCTGAAGTGAAATCTTGCACTGTTTAAGTATAAAATAATGCCACTGCATTATTTTCTAACCCTTGGTTTGGGAAATATTTTCCATAGGTACATTCATTACTGTATAGTGAAAAAGATATTTTGTCTATTTTATTTTTTCTGTTTCCCAAATTTATCTGTCTCAAAATTCCATGGCAAGTGACGTGGAATCCTTATTAGTATTGATGAGTGATGAGCAAACCTGAATGGTTTGGTTCTGGAAATATGGCTGTTTTCTTCTGAGATTTCCAGTACTTCTAGGTTTTAGCTGGAATGGAAATACAACTAGCCTGGGTCAAAGTATTTCATTATGTTTTCAATCTCGTGGTGATTGAAACCAGAAAATGCAGACACACCAAAAAAATTGGAGAGACCAATAGGTTAAATATGGATATTGAAAAGATTTTGGTTAGTTTTTATTACCTAATAAATACTGAGTAATACTGAGCCCATGACTATATGGCTGGACACAATAATTTCATGGTCTAAGCCTCTAGGCAAAGTGGACTCCACCCTTCTTTGTTCTGTTGTAGTGTCTGGTTGATCTCTTATACTGGTGGCAGGAAATAGACCACAAACATGCATCATTAATGACAATTGTTATGGGATTTGGCGTACAATCCAGACCAGTAAGAGTCACCACTTGCCCTGCAACTCTAGGTGCCTTAAAATACTTTGCTGCTTTAGCTCCCATCTTGGGATGCTCAAAACCAGCCTACAAGTATCCAGGTCACACCCTGAAGTGTCTCGGTGTTAGATAGTCCTGGTTCAGCAGCTCTGACCGAGCCTGTCTACAGTCCCTATTTGGCTTCCGCCAGCCTTGATTACAACCACCAAAGTGATCCCAATACACACCCATCATGAATTTGCCCCAAACCATGTGCCATGTCTAGCCCTCTCCTGGACAGTTTAGAGAAAAAATAAGGTTTGTTTGTTCCTCTAAAGAAATAAAATTACATCACAGCTTATTAACTTAACAGGTGTAAATACACCCTTCCCTTTAAACATAGCACTGAGCTGGCTTCTAGTAAAAATTAAAACAAAAATATTAACAATAGGACATAGGTTAAATAATGCCAAGTAAAATGAATAAAGTTAGAAAGATAGTATACAAGCAAAATATATAAGTTATAAGCAAATCAAAGTGAAAACACTCATCTAAAAGTCTAAAACTTAGTCTAACAAGGTACAGTCTGTGGTCAAGATGGTTTCTCTCATCAGTCTTCCTTCTTCCCAGCTATGGCTGACTTTTCCTCAGTCTGCATCTTCCACAGATGTACAAAGTATGTACAACTGACAAGAGTTGCTGACACAGAGCGGTGAACCGCCAATGGACCTCTGTCACAACAATACGAAATCATTCTTAATTATAACTTAATGTCATGAACATTTCTTATATTTCTGAATTTCATTTTACTTTGATTTTTTTATTTCAATTTTGCAGAACTTCTTTCAAATAGTTAGTAACCTGCTAGATGAAGAGAACAAAGAGAAATGGGAAGATGCACAGCAGGTAAGATTTGCCTATGTTGCTATTTACCTCATCCCTCTCAGATTTTGGAAGGCACTTCATATTCTTAAATCTTGGGTAGAGTGCTGAAGCTATCTTTAGAAAACTCACATTGGTACCTTCTTTGCGTTTTGTCAAATCTGCAGTGAAAGTGTTCTTAAAATGAACAACATGTCATCATCCAAGACTGCTATAACATGAAATATATGGCAGACTATGGGTACAAAAAACCTAAATTTGTAAGTTCCACTTACATGATAAAGAGATTGCGCTACAGTACTTGTATGAGGTGAATTGAAAAATACTATTTCTTTTGTTTATCATTTTTACAGTGCAAATATTTGTAATAAAAATAAAATAAAGTGAGCACTGTACACTTTGTATTCTGTGTTGTAATTGAAATTGATATATTTGATAATGTAGAAAAATATGCAAAAATATTTAATACATTTCAATTGGTATTCTATTCTTTAACAGTGCGATTAATCACAATTAATTTTTAATCATGATTAATTTATTTGAGTTCATTGCATAAGTTAACTGCAATTAATCAACAGCCCTAATTTATTTGTTTATTTTTGAGGCAGTGCTAAGTCCTTGTTTCAGGTTTGGTGTAGTTTTATTTTTCTTTTCATCAAATAGTCATTAGACTTCTCTGTTTTATGGAATGAAAACGTGTTAAGGTACAGTTAAAAATAAATTCATATTTTAAGAGACAGAAACAAAAGCGTCTGAAACTAATAAATCCTGTGCAAAAGCATTTTAAAGTTCTTATACAAAGCTCATCACAGCAAATAATTGAAATATATATATAGTAGATGAATGTTTCATTTAGTATAAACAGCATTAACTAGCTGAAAGTGCTAGAGAGAGAATTCTTTTTCCAGCGCTAATCTAATTCTGTGTTCTTTCTAAAGACAACAGAGTTAAGATTTGAAAACCAAGGGAATTTTCACCATTTTTTCCTGCCAGCTTGCATAAGATGATTTGCTTTGAGCAAACTGCATTTGTACGCTACTTTGGATCCCTGAGATTGTGCTCTGCATTCTTCTTTCTGTAGAAAGAAAGCCTAACTCACTATCAATAAATTGCTGACTTTCTATCAGAAAACATCTGCAGCAGCTCAACATCCTTTTTCTAGATTAACTACTAGCATCAGAAACCATTAATTATGGATTATATAGAATACAGATATACAGCACCCACTTTAATACATGCCTTTTGTTAAAAGCTGATGTAAAGAGCTTCATAGAGGACGCCATTTTCGGGTTACAACAATAAATTTGTATTGGGCCTGCAACACTCAGCAAGTATGCTACATATTCTTTATCGCCATCTACTGGCACTTTATGTATTAACTACATACTTTACATATACACAGATAGAGAGCACCCATGTAACACCTATGGCTCAACGGTTTCTCCTGCAGTTATTTACTGTGAAATTCTAACTGGAGTGAATACTGGCAACAGACCGTTTTGATTGAAATGCACCCTTCCTACTCAGTCCAGGAACATGTACTGCTTGTTTGGTGTATGGATGATACTGATATTAAAACATTTTGTTTCCTTACAAGAAGTCATTAGAAAAATAAAATTTAAATCTGCGTCACTCAGGGAAGGATTTGCACCTTGCCAGGATCTGGAACACCACAATTAATTAGTATAAAAGAAAGTAGATTGTTGCTGCCCAAATATTTAATATAAGGGCCTGCATACACTACAGAACACAGCATGCAATTGCCCACCTTGGTCTCAGAGGCTCTGGAGCTAGACACATCAAACAATAGGAAAGAGCAGTGTTGGATGTTGGGACTTGTAGTCTTCAAACACATGCATATTAAAAAAGAGAGTGTCTGTATTCTCAAATACAGAACAGTATACGGTGAATATCATTTACATTTTGTATTTTGACCATCCCTTATGTATGAGGACCAAAAATATATTGTGTGCAGTAGGATATCCATTTTTTAAAAATATATAAATGTTTATTTTACAGGAAAGTATCCCTTGTCCATGACACAGACAATAATCCCTCAGTGATTTACTGATGTATATGTTGTATGTGATATCAGTTTATCTGCTAAATTTGTTAATAAATGTAATGGTTTCTAATCTCTTGATACTATTGCATAATGAATACATATTTTTGTCCTAATTACCTCTGAGGACCATGAAAATGAAATATGTTTTCTTGTAAATGGACTAGCCATTTACCATTTTGCAATTCTGGTTTTGCAGAGAACAATATGGATGCCTTTAGTTTACTACTTTAACTCTGTGCTAGCACTAATAATAATATTAAAAATGAATACACACAGATTCAAGAAAGCATTTTATAGTTAAATACTGTTTCAAAGCAGCAAAGATGATACCATATTGCAAAGAACTAAGGGCCAAATTTAGCCTTCATATACATACACAACTCCTGTCGACATTGTTGGAGGTTGCCTGCACAGATTTGAAAGCAAAATTTGTTCTTAATTTGTTCCTGGAATATGACTCTGAAATACAGTAACTGTTACTGAAGGCTGTGGAAAGCAAAGAATTTGAATCCTTTTCTGTTAGGTGCATTAATTTATGGGCAAACATCCCACAGTTCTTGGGCAAAACTGATTTTGAATGATATTGAGAGAAATCTTACCTGGGGATAAATGATGCATTGAAGACTAAAACATATTGTTTTGTAGTAACTTAAAAGTTTGGATATTAAAACA
Source organism: Dermochelys coriacea (assembly GCF_009764565.3). NCBI lineage: Eukaryota > Metazoa > Chordata > Testudines > Dermochelyidae > Dermochelys > Dermochelys coriacea. Next base: position 54,977,457 of record NC_050070.1, read on the forward strand.
TTATGACAGGATTCAGAGTAGCAGCTGTGTTAGTCTGTATTCGCAAAAAGAAAAGGAGTACTTGTGGCACCTTAGAGACTAACAAATTTATTTGAGCATAAGCTTTCGTGAGCTACAGCTCACTTCATCATAATGCATCCGATGAAGTGAGCTGTAGCTCACGAAAGCTTATGCTCAAATAAATTTGTTAGTCTCTAAGGTGCCACAAGTACTCCTTTTCTTTTTGCGAAAACATTATGAGTACAATTTAGCTTTTAAATGTTCCAGCTCATTTTATTGTACTTAGTTAGTATTTTATGTGAATGCTACAGAGTTTGTGAAACTCTTGCAGTTATTGTGTATCTGACCTTCATTTATTAGATCTATCCAGGATCAGTGGAGCTAATGCAGGTGATTGAAGATTTTATACACATTGTTGGAATGGGGATGATGGACTTTCAGAATTCATACCTAATGACTGGAAATGTAGGTAAGAAATAGGAATTTCTTTTATCAAATATTTGAAAATCAAAACATGCAAGTATGTACTTTATACCTGCTATCTATATGATTGGCATCCTCTTCTAAACTTGTGTTTTGGTGTTTGGTCATCTGTTATCTAGTTTATTACTCTATTTAAAAGTGAATGCTTGAGTAGTGAATCTCCTACTTTCTCATCTCTCACAACCTGAATATAAAGCTTAAGTTCCTAAATAAAATCCAAAAAGTAGTCCATGTTATGCTATGCATATACTAGAAGCCTGCCAGTATCCACAATGATTCAAATAGCAATTTGAGACATTAGAATTAATAATTCTATCAATAATATATATAATATAATGTATATAATATATATACACTAAAATTATTAATTCTAATGTCTCAAATTGCTATTTGAATCATTGTATATACTGTATAATTTTAGTGTATATTTATCTCAATTTGAGACATTTTAATTAATAATTTTAGTGTATACATATATATATATATAATGAGTTGCTTAACTCACTGGATAAATGCTGATTTTGACGACAATATTTGTAATATTTTTTTATTTGCCCATAGACCTTATTGTGCATATTGTAGTGTGATAGTAATCAGCCTCAGCAAATACCATTAATAAAACCTAAACATCAATTGTCATTATAAAACTAAATCATGTAAAGCTTTTCTGTGTGTGTGTGTGTATTCAAAATTTTGTTTTGATTTACTTTTTAAAAGCCTTGTTAGAGCAGCTGTACAACATTCATAATGCCAGTGAAGACCGAGACAGGATACTAAAATAATATTCAGAACATATGAAATATGTCATCAACCTGGACTCAACCTATTAGGGGCTTTAATTATCTCTGAAGTATCAGTTCATGTAGGGCATGGAGTACTAATACATTTGAAATGACCCAGATTGTAAGGCAATTTTGAGTATTTCATCTTGTTGCCATAATTTGCAGTGACTACTATTAAGCTGTCTTGAGTGGCTCATGAACCTGGGTGCCAGCCTCCGGGCAGACTGTTACAAATCAGGGCATATACCCTAAACTGATTGTGTGTTTTATAATTAGATTTCACCAACCAAGAATCAAGCACTATAATGATCCCCTTAAGATGGAGTCACAGATAGCCAGAGTGGCCAAGGTAGACTATCTTGCCACTCAAGAAAACCTGCCTTTGTGATAGATGGTACTTTGCACCAAAAATCACAACAATATTCAGGTCCCAAAGGATCAGTCACTTATCCCATGTCAAGTGCATCCTAATTCTCACGTCAAAGACAACTTTTGAAGCCAATCCTATAATAAACTAACTAAAGGTTTATTAACTAGGAAAAAGAAATAAGAGTTATTTACAAGGATAAAACAGGTAAACATATATACATAAATGAGTTACAGTCTTAGGTTCCAAATAGCACTAGAAGCCGCTCTAATCTGCAAGCTTTATATGTCCTTCAGGGCTAACCGAAGCTGAGCAGCTTGGGGATCCTTGTTTAACCTTAGAAATATTGCCCTTTCCAAATTCCAAGTAGCATAGTGATATATTTCAGAGTAGCAGCCGTGTTGGTCTGTATTCGCAAAAAGAAAAGGAGTACTTGTGGCACCTAGAGCCGATGAAGTGAGCTGTAGCTCATGAAAGCTTATGCTCAAATAAATTTGTTAGTCTCTAAAGTGCCACAAGTACTCCTTTTCATAGTGATATAGTTCCTTCTGGTCAGGGAGTTTTATTCCCTTCCCCCAGAGTTCAAACTGTGATGGGATGGTTATGTTCACATCCCCTCTTCATGGGTGTGGGGGGAACAATCAATGGAGTCTTTTGTCCATTAATGTTCCATAATGGTGTGCCTGGTGTCTACAGGCCTTCTTTTGTTGGGCAGGACACCTAGTACCTCACTAGTAAACTAGTATCTCACACTTAGCAATGCTTCTCTCCTGACTGTGGAGGTTTTCAGTTTCATAGCAAACAATTTTATCATTACAAAGCAAACACTTATGGCTTGTCTACACCGGCACTTTACAGCACTGTAACTTTCTCACTCAGGGGTGTGAAAAAACACCCCCCCCCAAATGCTGCAAGTTTCAGTGCTGTAAAGTGCCAGTGTAGACAGTGCATCAGCGCTGGGAGCCATTCCCCTCATGGAGATGGATTAACATTGCTAGTGTGGTGGTTTAATATTGTGACAGCATTTTAACATTGCTAATGAAGACATGCCCTTAAATATTACCTTATAATATTGGATACAGATATAATAAATGAGACTAATGTAATACACAAGCATTTCATAAAGTCCAAACATTTGAACACATTCTTATAAACTTAACATGTATATTAACTAGAGGTGTGTGGTTGGAGGGGTTTTGATTTCTATACTGAAGCAGGTTATCTCTGGATAAAATAGAACTCCTTCTGACCCCACACCCCTAGTTGTCACCTACCACCCTACACTGGAACCCATAACGGGTATCATCAAACAGCTACAACTCATACTCAATGGGGACCCCATCCTGAAAGAAATCTTTCCTGAACCCCCTTTTCTGGTCTTCAAATAGCCCCCAACCTCTCCAAGCTCATCATCAGAAGTAAGCTCCCTACAGACCAGGACACACCAACTCAAATTGGTAACAGAATCTTCCACAACAACAGATGCAAAACCTGCAGACATATCTCCACTGCTACAATGGACCCCCTGCCACACACCTTTCAAGATCCATAGGTCCTACACATACCTGTCACAACAGGTGGTATACCTTTCCCAGTGCACTAAATGCCCCAATACCAACTATGTAGGTGAAACCATACAATCACTATCCTTTCTAATAAATTCACACAGGAAAAAGATAAAAACAAAAACACTACATAGTGATCACTCTATCTCTGACATATCAGTCCTCATCCTCAAAGGAATCCTGCACAACACTTTGAAAAGACGAACTTAAATACATAACTTTGCTAGACACTAAAAACAACCCACCCAGCTGCTTCCCCCCACTTCCTTTCATCCTTGTGACTGGAGGGATTTTAATGGGCCACTTCACCTTGAATGGTCCCTTGAAATATGTGTTAACTACTTCTGCTAAACATCTTGTAATTAGCTGTGACTTTCTGAGACCATGTCTACACTACAAAATTATGTTGACCTAACTTACATCAGCATAAGCCACCACAGTTATTAAATTGCTTTTGTGCGTGCACACTTTGGTCCTTGTGTCGGCGGTGTGTGTCCTCACTAGGAGCACTTGTATCAATTGTATTGTCAGTATGGACATTGTGGGATGGCTTCTGAAAGCCAGGAACACTCTAGGTAAGCAAAGGAGTGTCAACACAGATAGTGTGTCAACCTAATTACATCTACCATTTCTCTACACTGCTCAAGGAGGTGGTGTTACTAAATCAGCACAGAGAGGCTCTAAGTCAGCGGAAGCCAAATTTAAGTGAAAACAGTTCCACAGCTAGGGCAACACAAAGCAACTTACATTGAGATAACCAGATCTGAAGAAGAGCTCTGTGTAAGCTTGAAAGTTTGTATCTCTTACCAACAGAAGTTGGTCCAGTAAAATATATTATCTCACCTACCTTGTCTCATCAGAATGTCAGTATCTTTTAAAGTGAGGCAGTAGAATTGGTCAGAAGACACTATGATTTAAGAATTACTTGATTTTGAAAACACCATACAAAATGTTCAAAACATTGCTAATGAAGAACCAAATTTATAAGCAGAATAAGTATACAGTTGGTATGCAGTTTACAAATGTTTGACTTATTGTTCGATATTCTTGATTCATGACCAATATGAATCACTACCTTGATGAACAGCACTATTTGATAATATTTGTTGAATAATATGTTGAATAATTTAGCCAATCAATGACAGGGCAGGTCTATGCTAGAAGCACTGTAGTGTATGTGATGTATGTATGTCGCTCTATGCTGACAGGAGAAAGCTGTCCTGTCGGCATAATTACTCCACCTCCGGGAGAGGCGGAAGCTATGTCAGCAGGACGCTGTCTCCTGCTGACATAGCACCACTGTAACTTGCATTGCTCAGGGGGCGGGGAGATGGTCTTTTTCACACCCCTGAATGATGTAAAGAAGATTGATTTAGCGATAGTCATATTTTATTTTATACTGCCCATATTTTATTAATTATTCATTAAATATTTCTTTAGTAATTTGCCCTGCTTGAGAATTGGGTGAAACCTAGAATTGTAAACAATCAATGATGAGAGGCATAGTCTTGTATTAGGGAAGTCCTAGGGAAAGAAGGTACTGTCTGTGCCTCAGAATCTGATAGTTTGTAGCTGTTAATGAGTGTCATGGTGGCGGCAGTGGTGTTGTTTAATATTTGTATTGTGGTAGTACCTAGAGCTCCCAATCAGGAGTTATTATTTATCATTTGTGTTGCCATAGCACCAAGGAGCCCTAGTCTTGGATCAGGCATCAAGGCCCCGTGTGCTAGGCCATGTACATATATATAGCACAAAAAAATAAAAGACATTCCCTGCCCCAGAGAGTGTGTTTGAAACCATGTTTATGGCAAAATCAAAGATTTGTTGATTAACACAGCCCAGCCCATGCCTTTTGGCATGTTTGACTGGAGCCCAATTTGTTCGTGCTCAGAAGAGTGACTATGAAAATGGCATGTAGGGATCCTGTGCATATAGCTTCTACATCATCCCCATATCAAATGGGAAGTAACAACTTTTCTTCTGAATCAGAAATTGTGGTGTGCACTAGCTACTCGTGTAATATAAATTTAGTAGTTTTCCTTTGATCCTCCTTCTCCCTCTCACACCTAATGTTTTTTAAACCCTTAGGACTAGAGTCTTACTTAAACTATGTGCCCGTGCAAGCCAGTGAAAGAGATTAAGAAAAGTAAGAGAAACCCTATGCTGGCTAGCTGGGCCTTGGGTCCTGGCACATTGGAGCAAATGGGTTACCCACCTGTATTCTCCCTCGTTGGAGCCAGACGGCAAGGAGGGACAGGAAATGGGCACAGTCTTGGCCCACTACCTCTGCTCACTGGCCACAGTAGTTGAGCTGGTGTGGCATGAGGAGGGAGAAATTGATTGCTATTATAGTCTGTCTGTAAATTACTATCCCCCTGCAAGAACAAGGAGGGGGTGATCTCTGAGTCACAGTGCCTTCCAGGGTAATTTCTGTTTTGGTTAATCTTACACATCACCTCTTGCTCAGGGCTCTTCCTAAACTCAGGTTAATTAAGGCCTCTGGCTGCTGCAGCAATACAAATAAATAATAATTTTTAAAAATGTAGGCAGTTCCTACTGACAGTCCTCCAAACTCATCCTGGGATCTATGGGTATGTCTACCCTTTGAGCTGTAAATGTAAATTCCAGCTTGAGGAGACATACACATGCTAGCTTTAATCAAGCTAGTGTGCTAAAAAATAGAATGTAGCCACAGTGGTGTGAGTAGCCGGAGAGACTGCCTGCCCCTAGTATGTACCTAGCATCTTGGACAGGTAACTGCTTAGGGCAGCTAGCCCCTCCCACCACTCACTTTGCCACAGCTACATTCTATTTTTAGCATGCTAGCTTGATTAGGTATGTCTCCTCATGCTGGAATTTACACCTCCAGCTCAAAATGTAGATATAACCTAAGAATCAAGCTGGGTTTTTCCTTTTTGCACCAGTAATACAGGTTAGTCACACCAAATTCTGCCCATGTTTAAGCTGTACAACCCCACTGTCCCCAAATTATACCCTCAGTGCAACACAGTCGCCATCATTGGAATTACACAAGTGTGATTCATTGACCATGTAATTAGAATGTAATTTTGTTGCTATTACATCAGAAGGAATACATCCAACTCATGCTCTCTTAGCTGTATAAACTCTGTAGTGCTAACTAGCGTAAATAGTAGTAAAAGTTATTTTTGTCACAAAAGTAAGCAAATATTTAGAATACAGGAAGCAGATCTGTGCAGAAAGAAGGGGTCATTTTTACACATAATTAACAGAGTAGAACTGTACTATAGTTATTGTCATGGTCTGTTTTGTAAAAACCGAATATAATAATTTTCAATCCCCTCAGACATTTCATACATCCATTTAGAATCCCTTTTCACATAAAATGAGAAACAAGATTCAGTACTTACGATGAGCTGCTTCTTTTTCTGATGTGCTGCGGAAAAGAAAGATTCCAGTTCTGTAGCAAATTTCACAGCCACAGAAGTGTCCTTGGTTTCTCGATTTTAATTTGCATGTTCGCATCCAGTTGAACGGAAGTAAACTGATCCATAGATCATTTATCTTGGGCATCCACACTTGTAATTGGGTTTGACAGATATGCCAATCTCCTCAGATCTTCTGCAGATGGAGTGTCATTTTCCTTACTAATCCTTAGGTGATCTCTGTCTAACTCAGATTCAATGCTTATTATGAACTACACATCAAAGCGTAGTTATAAATCCAAAAAAAACCCTCTCTCTTTTCTAGGACCAAATTTTGCAGCACACTAAGAACAGGTCCATTCACGCTACAGCTCGCCCCACTCCTTCTATAGTCTTCTCTCAAACAAAGGAGGAGTTGCTGGAACAAACTGAAAAATTAAATAGCAACAAGTCACCAGAACCAATAGTTTTCCATCAAGAGTTCTGAAGGAACTTAATAATGTGGCTGAGATGCTAACAAGAAATCTTCAGTCTCATTAAAATCAGCTGCTGGACTGGATGATTGTTGTCCTGGTCTCTAAAAAATGATCAGCTGGATCTGGAAATTATGGAAAGTGAGATTTACTTCAGAACCAAGTAAAATGCTTCAAACAGCAATGAAAGATAGACACTTTATATGGTAGGACAGATTAGGATTGTTCTGTAAAGGAATATTGGATATCTGTTCTGAACTAGATTTGTTTCAGTGTAGCAGCAAAGGGATAGTTAAAAGAAAACTGACTGACCAAATTTACTAGTTTGTATTGTTGTTGTACCCATGTTGGTCCCCGGATATTAAAGAGACAAGATGGGTGAGGTAATATCTTTTATTGGCCCAGCTTTCTTTGCTGAAACAGATAAGTGCTCTGTGTAGCTTGAAAGCTTGTTTCTTTCACAACAGAAGTTGGTCCAATAAAAGATATTACCTCACCTATCGTGTCTCTAAAATTTCCTTGAACTTTCAGTAAAGTCCTTTACAAGATGCTATTAGGAAAACCAAGTAGTTGTGGTGTGAAAGGTATTGTCATGGATAGAAGGCACAGAAAATAAACAGAGTGAATGTAACAGCAAATACTGTGGGAAATATTATGATACTTATAATATCAACAGTAGGCCATCAACTGGAATGCTGTGTTTGACACAAAAAAACCCAGCAACACTGTAGCACAATAGAACAGGATCTGAGCTGGGTAATAAACATTCTGAGAGAGATGGGGAGACTTCTCATTGAAGAGAGACTGAAATGATTAGAATTGTTTAGTGTTGAAAGAAGATTAAGAAAAAGGTAGATGCTAGATGTATTACAAATAATGAATTGTAAGAGAAGATAAACCATCCTTACTTAACCTTATTCCTAACACAAAAACATTCAGGGGTCCTTCAGTTAAACTGTAAAGCAAAACATTTAAAACTGAGTGACCAATAGAGTCCATTGCCATAATCATTGAGGCTAGGTGCTTAGTAGGAATAAAAAGAAAAACAGGATTGGTCATTTATATGGAGAATGGGATCAATCACAGTTACACTCAATAAGATAAACCACATCAGAAAAGATACTGGTCTTCATGCTTCTGGACATAAGCCAAACAATAACTGATAGGCTTCGTCTACACTATCAATTTCTGACGGTATAACTACATTGCTCAAGGGGGGTGGAAAATCCACACCTCTAACCGACAGTTATATCAACCTAACTCCCAGTGTGGACAGCGCTGTGTCAACAGGAGAAGCTCTCCCACTGGCATAGGTAGCATCTTCACTAAGTGCTACAGTGACAGAGCTGCGCCAGTGTAGACAAGCCTCTTCATCTGAAGCATCTGGTATTAGCCATTATCAGAGAGGGACAGGGGCTAAAAACAACAACGGGCCTGATCCGATATGACAGTTCCTGCACTCCGAATCATTCATTTGGGATTTAATATTGGGCTGGGCCAAATAGGCCTTTCAAATGTTTTCCTTCCTATTTAAGGAGGGAAAGTCTGATCTTGGCCCTCCGAAAATCTATAGGGAGCCATAGGGTAGAATTGCTACATCTCTAACCAACAGTTAGAGGCTATAGAAATGATTGCCCTTCCCATTGCCTCTTTCTTTCTCATCTGAGATGTTAACTTCAGATATTCTCACCTCTATGCTTCTCATGTTCCTCTGTGCATCTCTCTGTTAACAAGTTTGTGGTTGGTTCAAGTTCCCCTGTTGTATTCCCTTTTTTTGAAACATTATTGTTCATATTTAGCAAATGGATGCTTACCTCTTCTACCTATTTTTTCCACACCAGTTTGGGCATTTTGTAACAGTGATTCTGTTTTTTTTCTTATAGTTCGTATCTGATCTTACAGTTTGGTTACATTCTTACATTTCCAGCTGATGTTTGCCTTGAGATCACTTTTCATCTGTGCTGCTAAAGCTGATTTAATTTTCCTTTGCTAAGCTTCCTTGCTAGTATTTTTCTTTCTAACTGATTCAAATTACCTCCTGACCACCTTCTATTGCCTCCTTTTTTTGGCTTTAATTTCTTCCAGCATTTGTAGCTATATCTTCCACCCCTGTTTAAGCCAAATCAGTGCAAGGATTTTTTTTCACCCCTGAAATCTAATACTGATTCTTGAAACAGACATTGCCACTTTCAGAAGCAAACACAACTAAGAAAAACATGTGTTACTTATAAACAAAGCACATTTGCTCTGGGAACATTAAGGCACAATAAACAAGAAATCCCCTTATGCCACTTTCAGAGAGTCACTTTTCAGAATAGGACCATGGTTGTCAGTTAAGATCTGCATAATTCACAGGGAAATTACTTCAACCTACAAGGGAAGGAAGAGAAAGATATTGCTGTGAGGTTTTTTTTAAAAATGAAGTTGTGAGGCACACACAATATGATATGGTGCTGGCCAAGTTAAGCTGCAAGAATCCAAAAAGACTGATAGGTGAATGGATAGGTGGCTGTTATTTCAGCTTCTGACAAGTCAAGAAAGGTTTAGACTTCTTTACTGGGATGAAACCTTGATGGAAGAGAAATGATTACATAGAGAATCAGGATAATCCTTCCTTATCTATATTTATTTACAATATCTACTTAGCTGCTATTAACGCTTTGAACTATTTCTCTTTAGCAAAAACTGCACAATCAGCAGAAAAATGTACATAACATTTGTGGATCTCCAGCAACTGTACAGCTCTTGGGTAAAATCCTGAGAGTTTTGCTGTTGACTTCAGTTGAACCAGGATTTTGCCTAAGGTTTAAGTTTCAGCCAAATATCTCTCATACATAATCTATTGCCTCATGCTGTGAAAAGTCTCACTCCTCACTTGTGCTGGAGGAGTATGTGGAAGGAAAGGTAGCTCTAAGCCTCCTTTTTTCTTCTTCTGATCCTGTACTTAGCTAGGGACAAAGCTGGCCCATGGCACAATTAGTGGTGTAGTTTAAAGGTTATTCTACTGTATGCCAGGTTGTGATGGTGTGTAAGGCCTTTACTTCAATGAAGATCATTCCCATGTGAGCCAATCTGGCCCCCTCTGGCCTCCAAAAGTCCCTTGTCTTTCCCACCCATACACCTTCTACATCCTGAAGGTCGGGCGGGTCTGGCATAGAACAAGTTACACTAGCTTTACATCAGCTGAGGATTCCTCTATGCCAGTGTTTCCCAAACTTGGGACGCCGCTTGTGCAGGGAAAGCCCCTGGCAGGCTGGGCCGGTTTGTTTACTTGCCGCATCCGCAGGTTCGGCCGATCGCGGCTCTCACTGGCCGCGGTTCACTGTGTCCGGCCAATGGGGGCTGCGGGAAGGGGCGCGGGCCGAGGTACATACTGGCCACCACTTCCTGCAGCCCCCATTGGCAGGCACAGCGAACCGCAGCCAGTGGGAGCCGCGATCGGCCGAACCTTCGGACGCAACAGATAAACAAACCACCCCAGCCCGCCAGGGGCTTTCCCTGAACAAGCGGCATCTCAAGTTTGGGAAACACTGCTCTATGCCATTATAATCCTAAATGACCCATTTAGGACAGGTTTTAGGTCTCATTGCATCATTCCAAAAGACACTTCTCCCTCCAACCAGTTCTTTATTTATCTTTTCTCTCCCCTCCCACTCTGTGCCCATATCCATGAATGTTCCTGTCAGGTACCAGCCAACAGGTCTGGTAACCTCCTGGTCCTCTGAAATGCCTGTGCTGGGCTATTCAGTTTCCTATAAGTCAGTTAGTTGGGAAAACCACAGATTCATTCCCAGCTATGATTTTACCTTATCTGACATAATCTTCTAGAATACCTAATCAATACATGTCAGGATGAGTGACTCCAATCCTGTGGAGGCCGTGGGGTTAGCTAGCCATGTTGCTGCTAAACAGCTGTAGGGATTGAGGGATTTCAGGATCCATTTAGTCTTCCTTGGCCATGAAACTCAGTTGGTCCTTGGGACTTTGTACCATGAATGCCCCTTGATACAAGATTTGTTTCTAAATAGCTAGGTTATTGATACTATATAACTGCTTATATGACTCCTGGTGACTATAATATCTGAGCACCTAGTGAAAAACAAGATGTAGTTCTACAGAGTTTCTAATACAAAGAGAGAGTGAGTTCTGACCATCAGTCTCACTACTACTTCCAGGCCTTTCTGGCAACTTTTCTTCTTTCTGTGGAGTGTTTGTTTATCCTAATGGTGTCTGACCAGTCTATCTGTTACACTGATGTGAGATTTAGTGCTGTGTCTCTTAACATCAGCACTTCAGGGTTGTTCAGTCATATGCCATAAATAATGTGCAGATCTATAAATGCATTAAAAAGCTGAGCTGCTTTTAGGAATCATTCTTGTATTTTGGTCTATTTCTTGACAATGGAAAAATAAAGTTATAAAACAACTAAGATGTTCATTTCTTTTTTGAAATATAAATTAATGGCTTGAAACTTTCAGTCAGAAAAACAACTTTGTTTTAGCTTTACTAGCACACGTACTCTCACCTTTAGCTTGTAATGAAATTATTGACATATCCCTAAACTGAGCCATATAAAAATAAAATAACAAGAGCCCTTTAATGAACTTTTGAGGTTAACAGGAATTCAACAGGTATAATTTCAACATTTTCCCTCAACAGAGAGAAAATATGATCTGTCAAATAAATAGGAGTGAAATTGCTCTAGAACTACCTGAAACAGCAACAAGTTTCTAATCACGTAAAATACTGGACTTTTACTGAGAGTGTTGGTGGTTGTCTTATACCCATCAATAAATGGTCATTTAAGAAATGAATCAACACAGGATAAACACCAATCATAATTTTTACAAGATGAGGTGGATCAATTTTGTAGGAAAACAGTTTTCTGGAGCTTCATTGCACTGCTCATAGTTCTGAATAAGAGTAAAGATCAACAGATTAACTGCTTTCTTTGACATAAAAGGGGAGAGATCAGATGGGGCTATTTAAGAAGCTGCAGCTGAAGAACTATATTTAACAAGTGTGCTCACAATAACATTTTGGAGAATTAGCACTGAAACTTGAGAAGTTTATTTGTGCAAAGAATTAGTTATAAGCAATATAAATTGTTCTAAATTTGCATTTTGAAGTTTTGAACAGCAGTGAGACAGTCTAGGAAGTCATTTTAAATATTAGTAAGATTGCTCATTGGTCCATCATTAGTGAGGATGCTGTAGTTTACCAAGATCAATGGATGATACAGAAAAAAAAACTAATTTTTTATTTTTCTGGAGAGAAGGAAAGTCTTAGGAGTATGGGTTGTGATTTAGATGACTACAGCATTAAAGCAAGTCTTTATTGCTACCCCATTCCCTGTCAGGCAATGAGGGCAGATGGTTTCAGCTTCTTTGTTCTTTATCGCCTTTGTTTCTCTTTGCTGTTTTGCATTGATATCTACCATGACATATTGAATCTCAGTCCAAAGGGCTAGATTAGGCAAGATACTTCTTTTGAATTTGATCCCACTACTATTCTATGGACCAATAAACAAACATTGACCCCAATCAGAGGGAGTGTTGGTTTAAGTTGTTGAGTTTAGTGTGTGGGAATGGGTTGGTGTTGGTGGCCTGTGATACCCAAGAGGTCATACTAGATGATCCTGTTGTCCTTTCTGGCCTTAAACTCTGTGACTCTATAAGACTTTAATGGGTTTTGCATTGGGCTCATAATTAACAGATTTCCTATCCCCTTTTCAGTCAGGTCACCAGAATAATTTATCCAGGCTTTATAGAATGGGGAACAGGAGGCTCAAAGACTTGCTTGATCCCTTAGTCAATGTTATATTACTAGGCTAGCCAACCCAAGCTAATATGAGTCCTACTAGCACAGGTAACAATACCAGTGAACACAGCAGTGCAGGCTTCAGAGTGGGCTAGCTAGCCAAGTACATACCCAGAGTCCATGCTGTGCTTGTAGTACCCATACTGAAGACTTTTGTTTTTCTCCCCAGTCAGCCAGCACATCAGTAGGATTTATCCAGGTGAATTGTCCCCATAATGGTTGGTTCACTGTTCAGACTGTTAGACCCATTCAGTTTCAATGGGTTGTAATCATTAGCCTGGTGGATGTCTCTCCCCTATGGGTGAAGTTTGTTGAAAATTGTCTTAAGTATAATGAGCTCCCTCTTTTAGTCCACATGCAATCTTAGACCTCAAGCATATAAATTATGCTTCAGATACAAATCATACTATGGAATTAATACAGACATTTACACCCATATATCATCACACATCACTTTCCTTGAAGTTCCATAGGGCTGCAAAATTCCAATGAAACAACAATGCTTTTGTGTGCACTCCTGATGGGGTGGACTAGGCCCAAAGGTCCCTTGCTGGAGGCCTCAGGGTTCTGCCACACCCATCCCAGGGAAGAAGCAGCGAATCAGGGTCCAGGAGGGCCATGTAAAAGGAACTGCAGAGCAGAGCAGTACTCAGTTCCTGCTTGGAGCAGGAGAAGAAAGGACTGTAGGCCTGGCTGCCTGGAAGATCAGCAGGGCCATGGATGGTTTTCTAGAAGGGACCAGGGGAGCATTGAGGGAGCTCCTGGCTGGTTGCTAGGACTGAGTAGGGCCTGAGCCTGGGGAGAGCTGAAGGAAGATAGTGTCTCTAGGGAGGAAGCCCTAGGGATACAGCTCCATACCAGGGATGGACTACTTCAAGACCAAAGCTCATGGAGGGCAAGAGAGAGACACCACCACTGGGATACTGAGATAGGCCCTGTGGACTGTATGCCCCAGAAGGGGTTTGTGCTGGTTAACATGCAGACAGTATGCCCAGCCAGAGCGCTGTGTCACTGACAAGCCTACTGAGAACTGCTGAAAGGGGTCACCAGAACTAAAGAATGCAGTCACACCCAGCCAGAAGGAGGCACTTGCAAGAGGTGGGTGAAAAACGTGTTACACCATTATAGGAAAAAACTCAACCAATACCACTGGTCTCAGATCCTTGGCAATTATCTCAGAAAAACCTACTCTTCTGTATTTCCACTGTGAGTGTTACAGGAATCAGAAGTTAAAGTTGTTAGCTTTTATGTAAGCACTGCAGTGGGCTGAAGGTTTGTTATTTTTGGTATAGCAAACTGTAATCGTTTCCTGTGTTAAGTATTTCTACATTCAGATATTCATTATTCCATAATCATTAGCATAATCACACTCATCTTACTCATCAAAACACTTCTGCAAAGAAAAAATAAGGAAATGGTGCATAGTTTTGTAGTGAGAATATTTATTACCCAGTGAAGCATAAAAATACAAATAGTCTTTTCAGGCTTCTTCCTTTACCAGTAATAAGTAAAATATAGGTACTTAAGCAATGGGTAATTAACAGTTTTTTAATATATTCATCCACTGAACTTTGGATAAATGGATTAATTTGACCAATAGATTTAGATCCTTTCAGATTCTCTTTCTGGTGTCAAATGTTCATATTAAAAGTGACTCATTTTACCTGAGATCTCAGTTGCTAACAGTCTTTAGGGGGTGGGATTCTTTCCCCTCACTTTCCTAAAACTATATGATCTGTGATCCTGAATTAATAAGACTGTCAGAGTAGTAGAGAGAATTACTCATTATCTAAACCAGGGATCGGCAACCTTTGGCCCACGGCCCATCAGGAAAATATGCTGGCAGGCCGGGACAGTTTGTTTACCTGCAGCGTCCGCAGATTCGGCTGATTGCAGCTCCCACTGGCTGCGGTTTGCTGCTCCAGGCCAATGCGGGCTGCGGAAAGCAGCAGCCAGCACATCCCTTGGCCCACACCACCTCCCGCAGCCCCCATTGGCCTGGAACGGTGAGCCATGACCAGTAGGAGCTGCGATTGGCGAAACCTGTGAATTCTGCAAGTAAACAAACTGGCCCAGCCTGCCAGCAGATTTCCCTGATGGGCTGCGGGCCAAAGGTTGCCGATCCCTGATCTAAACTTACCATAGCTGGAGAAAAAGAATGTCTAAAACTAGGGAAACTGCTATAAAAATCTTAAACAAGCAATCACCAAAATTGCAGAGATATAGCTAATTTAGTTCTTCCACTGTATCCTATATAATGGACACAATTCAGCAGTTAGCCCAAATAATAAACAGTGCAAGAAAGGCTAAGAGCAAAATCTAAATAAACTAACCTCTCAGTATTTTAAGATGGCTTCCATGTGAAGCTTGGATGATCTAACAGGTGTTATCCTTCTCTAACTTCTCAAAAAAATTGGAGACAATAAAAATGAGGGCACTTGGCCTTTGTTGAAATGGATCTTTTAATGGCCCACAGTTGGACAGGGGTTTACCAGTACCAGTGAAAATTCAGAAACCGGTATGCTTAGTGCACAGTCATTTATTTGAGAGAGAAGTACACAAGCAGTTAAGGTTACATAGTGTACATTCTTTTCCATAAGCCTCAGTTCCCCAAGCATAAACCTTCAGTAACTATGCTGGCCTTACACATTATCCTGACTGGCAAACAAAGCAGATATATCTACCAGCTCTACATGGAGACTACTTCTTTTTCTTCTTTCTCCTCTCAGGCACTTGGTCTGTCCTTTGAAGCAGGGCCTTGGTCACCCTGACGATGTCTGGTTCTAAGGTCCCTTGAGGTGGAATCTCAGTTACTGATAACTTCTGTCTCACAGTCTCAAATCTTTTTGGATATTAATTGGAGAATTGATCTGATCTCTTTCAACTTGTTTTGCATTTATATACCTTTTTTTTTCCTCAAAGGAGTCACATGTTCCAGAAATATGCCTTGTAGTCATTTATTACTGGTTTTCTTCATAATTTTGAAAGGGATTGCAAAGCGGACAAACAGACAGACCAAAGCTCAGTCATCATTTACCCTCTCATAAATCATTCACTCTTAGCATGTGTTTATCCAAAAAGGGTCATTGTCACCCATGTTTGCCATGTCACCACGCTCACTGATCACATGATCTTACATGTTCTTTACTTTGTGAGCGGGTTCTCTGCTTATATATTCCAAAATTCGGGCTTAAAACAAACACGCCCATTGAGCCGTTGTTAACCATTCCAGTGCAATTCCAGCACCTCCAGTAATATTCCACTCCATTTATCTAATGCTAAGAGAATCCTTCTCCCAGAATCCTTTAGCAGGTTAAGACATACCAAGCCATACCAAACTTATGCTTGCCACATTTATTCATATCAATCACAGCAATTCATAATAATTTGGCACCATTTCAACAGTCTTCAGTCTAATCAAAAGAATAACTGACCTCATGATAGAAGGCAATGTCTGAAGGATTTTAATGTAAATTATCATTTATAACACCTAAGTATATCTGTTTCTGCTTCAATAAAGTCTGTTGAATCATTGTTTATATGTCCCTTTGTTCCTGAGTAATTAAAAGTCAAGGTGTTCTAAAATAATCACCTGTTTTATGAGAGACCAGATTTTAACAGGTGCCTTAATTGCTGCCTTGAGAAATGGAAGGTCTGGGTTTATTTACTCATTTGTCCCAGACTGCTACAGCTTCAGCTTCACAGAATATCACATCAACAGCTTCACAGAATTTCACTGGACTCAGAGGGATAGGAATTAGGGGACTATATTGGTTGCCTCAAGTTGATGTGGTAAAGAAGACACCCAAGAGATGATGATAATGGTTTTATATGCAGTAATGCCTAGTAAGCCTCACCCCATTTAGTGAGGTAGTAAACAAAGACATAACAGAAAGATGGTCTCTTCCCCAAAAGCTTACAATTTAACATGATGGAGTATATAAGATGTTTTAGTGCCATTCATAAATCTCCCATTCTGTGTTTCTGTATACTTCTAATGTACCTATCACCATGGTGTCTAGGCATATCTATGATATTAAAACTATGATGTAGAACTATTATCTAAGAAATTAGATAAAACTGTGAATCAGACCAGCCATTTAGTCATACATTACTAATACAGAGAAGATTCACTAGAACATTTTTTTATCAAATTTGCAACTAGGGACTGTTTAATTAATGAGAAATATAGTAGTAAAGTTATTTCCATAGGTATCAGGAAACAATACATATTTTAAACATACCAAACCAGGTCCTGAGCTGGTGTAATTCAATGTAGTTCCACTGAAATGTGTGATTTACATCCAGTTGAAGATGTGGCCTACCATCTCTTAAAGTTGTTAATTTAGCATCATATTCTGCTTTAAATAAATAAA
Organism: Dermochelys coriacea; assembly: GCF_009764565.3. Taxonomy (NCBI): domain Eukaryota; kingdom Metazoa; phylum Chordata; order Testudines; family Dermochelyidae; genus Dermochelys; species Dermochelys coriacea. Next base: position 54,994,727 of record NC_050070.1, read on the forward strand.
ATCCATCTAGTATAAAAGATAAAATGACCTACTGCTGTTGAAAGAAAAGTAATTTTAGCACATTATCTCCTCTGATGACTGTAGATTTTAATCCTAAGTGACTGTACATTTCTTGTTTCCCTCTTTCACATTGCAGAATCTAAACATAACTATTGTGTTAACAAACTGACTGAACAACTTTCAGTTTTTGTTAATTCTTTGGGGATTTTTAATTGCTCTGTACTATCAGATTAAGAAGAGAAGTCGTTTGTGGTTAATAAATGATTAATCATTGATTTGGTACTGAAAATATAAGAAATATTTGAGATTAAACTTCAAAGTCCTATAAACATTTTGGTTCTCAAATTAAATTAGAGAAGGAGAGAGAGACTTCTTTTTTAAATGTGAATATTTGGGTTCTGAGTTAATTTTCAGGAACTATCCTGAGCCAATTTCTGATCTTACATACACTTATTGAGAGTAATAGGAAGTAGGGAAGTTGCCCAGGTGTAACTCTGACTGAGGGAATAATATATAATATTGCCAACCCCAATAAATGAGTCAGGCCACTCAAAATTCATGACATTGGCTTACAGATCATAAGGTTTAAATATATAAATATGGGTTATTTTTATTTGCGTTCTGGTTTCCAAGCCTTTCCAGCAAATTTACCTCATGTTTATTTCCCTCAGCCAGGACTAGGGCTTTTAAGATACTTTTAAATTGTTCTGTCATCAATGTAAAGGGGCCTGAGCTAGGGGTGAGGATTTGTGAAATGGAGCTAAGGCTTTTCCCACAAGGGTAAATACAGAAACTCCAGGAGGTACTCTGTAAGAGAATCGCCTTGGACTTCTCCGTTGCCTGAGTCCCCTTTGGGGGATTTAAAGTGACAGGAAGTAATCTGTCCCATTGAAAATAAGGGATGAATTAACAGTAAGGTTTTGTACTTCAGCTGTGATGTCATCTACATTAGTTAATACATACCAGTATTAATGATCTGCATACTTTTGGTGAGATATTGTTATAAAAATTATTTCACACATCTTGATGCTCTCTTTCACCTAATCAATAAGTGAGCACCTTCGGTAGAGATGGGTCAGGAAACACTGAATGGAGAGTAGCATGTCTGTGACATTCCCCAGGATTGTCCCATCTCCCCCTGGCCAGGCCCTTTTGTGTTGGAAAGTATCTGATATCTATGGCAGGCTCTCCAAAGGAGTCTAGAAATATTCAGAGGGTTATCGTCACATAAATTAAAGCTGTCCCATGCAGCATTCGTTTCCTGATCATACGTGCACAAAACGCTTCTCTCAGATGGAGCAGAGGAATGGAGAGAAACTGGGCTATCAAAGATAGCAGGACAGGGAAAGCAGGACAGCCATTCAGCAAGGTTGGATCTTCAGGGTGTAGTGGTCAGGCAATCTGCCATCTCTCACCACTCCAAACCTTCCCCCATCCTCCCTCCCCTGAGGGGAAGTTATTAGAAATTCTGTAACATGAACCTCAGTGTGTTCCTTGGGCCCTCTGTCCCCTTCTTACCTTTGACCACAGGAGGGTAAAATCTGTTGATAAAGATTAAAAGCAGTGGCTTATTATACCTTTAGGTATCTTTGATTGTTCGTTGTGGAAGCATAGAGTGAATGTCCTTTATTGCTCATTTCATTCTGAAAATCACATTGCTGTGTGGGTAATAAAAAAAAACATTCTCCAATCAACAATTCACAAAGAACAATTAATTTCTGTGAAATGACTGACATTTAACTTTACCAAATTTAGCTTATACCTGATTTTTGGATGAGTAGTTGGGCTACTAAAAAGTGTGGCTGGTCATTATATGTTGTTTCAACTATTTTACATGCACGGTTCTATTTAGAATTCATTTTTAGATGTTAGAAATGTAGATATCAACTCTGATATAAATTTAAGTGATCTTGACTGCACATCAGCGGGATAAGGAGTTCAAATTCTAAACTAATTTGGCTGCTTAGCATTACTATTCAACGGAAGAAGTAGAAAGAGCCTGAAATGCTTGATAAGTATTTATGATCTTTTAAAATTATTTTATTCAACCAAAGAGTGTGAGGGGGGAGGATTCAATTAAAACTGGGAGGAGAGGTAGATACGCTGGAGCGTAGGGATAAGATACAGAGGGACCTAGACAAATTAGAGGATTGGGCCAAAAGAAATCTGATTAGGTTCAACAAGGACAAGTGCAGAGTCCTGCACTTAGGACGGAAGAATCCCATAGACTGCTACAGACTAGGGACCGAATGGTTAGGCAGCAGTTCTGCAGAAAAGGACCTAGGGGTTACAGTGGATGAGAAGCTGGATATGAGTCAACAGTGTACCCTTGTTGCCAAGAAGGCCAATGGCATTTTGGACTGTATAAGTAGGGGCATTGCCAGCAGACCGAAGGATGTGATCGTTCCCCTCTATTCGACATTGGTGAGGCCTCATCTGGAGTACTGTGTCCAGTTTTGGGCCCCACACTACAAGAAGGATGTGGAAAAATTGGAAAACGTCCAGCACAACAAAAATGATTACGGGACTAGAACACATGACTTACGAGGAGAGGCTGAGGGAACTGGGATTGTTTAGTCTGTGGAAGAGAAGAATGAGGGGGGATTTGATAGCTGCTTTCAACTACCTGAAAGGGGGTTCCAAAGAGGATGGATCTAGACTGTTCTCAGTGGTAGCAGAGACAGAACGAGGAGTAATGGTCTCAAGTTGCAGTGGGGGAGGTTTAGGTTGGATATTAGGAAAAACTTTTTCACTAGGAGGCTGGTGGAGCACTGGAATGCGTTGCCTAGGGAGGTGGTTGAATCTCTTTCCTTGGAAGTTTTTAAGGTCAGGCTTGACAAAGCCCTGGCTGGGATGCTTTAGTTGGGGATTGGTCCTGCTTTGAGCTGGGGGTTGGACTAGATGACCTCCTGAGGTCCCTTCCAACCCTGATATTCTATGATTCTATGAATTATTTTCTGAATTTACTTTTTGTCTTTGCATGGGTTTGAAATATACATTTAGGGTTTTCTTCTGAAAACTGGAAGTGTCAGGAGTTGAGTAATTAATCTTTTCTCTTCTGTAAGACATGTATGTGTGTGTACTCTGTATACTTTATTGAAATATTTTCCTCTGTTAAGTATATAAAAAACTCACAATTTATTCTTCCATTCTTTTATTTTTACAGTATTGTTAATGTGTTTTAGATCCCTTTACAAAAGAGTGTATTACTAATCTGTCTCACACTTACAATTGTATAGAACCAATTTTTTTTCATATTTCCTAACATATTTTCTATTGATATCAGGAGCTACTGGGTCCAGTTCTCTTTGAGTCATTCAGCACTCCCTGTGCTCTCCCTACTCTCCAGCCATGCCCCTTTTAGCACTGTTGGAGAAGCTATCACAACCCCCTTTTGACACTGTTTGGAACTGGGAATTGAAACCTCCCTCCCCCTTGGCTGAATGATCAGGTCATTACCCTAGTCCTGACTCAGCCCTGTTTGAAAAAAACGTTCAGCTTCTTTCTTTCTGAGACATGCTTCATGAGTATCTTCAGCTTAAATATCTGCCTCAAGTCCAATTATCTTAAATAGAAGCCAACTTTATTTACGAAGTACTAAAAGTAAAATAAAGACATGAAATTAAAGTTTGCCCCCAAAAAAACTAATTTAGCGAGTCACTATCCAAAAGTAGATAAAACCAGGCCCCATACCTTAGTTAGCAGTTATTGCTTAAGGGCCAAATTCTCCTCTGACTTATACCTAATGCAGCTCCATTGTCTGCAGTGGAGTTTTGTGAAAAGCAAGTCAAGGCAGAAATGGAAGAGTAATACCAATTGAACATATTACACAATGGCCAGTCATTTCTATGGAGTCACCCCAAAGTCAGCTGTTCTCCAGCAGGTGGTCTCTTTGTGCCAGGTGAGACTCTACAAATAGTCATCTTTCCATAGCTAAGAGTGCTGGAAGTGCTGTCACACCTCCTGGCTTGAAACAGTAATAACAACCCAAATACATGGTTTCCTCCTTCAGCACCCCCACTATAAAAAAATGTTTCAGCACCACTACACCTTTCCTTTTGTGAGATGAGAGTTTTACCTAGTTTAATACGCTATTGTGGAATGATCCTAATCTTGAGTCAATCCAGAATAGTGCAATTTATTTCTTCTTGTTAAAAAAAAAACAAGCTTGATTAGATTAGCTCTTCCACAAAACTGATTTTCTTCCTTATGTTTGCTTATGCTAAATTCTTGTCTCTTCCTATGTTAATGTTTATGTGGATGTTGGTGTGCATTATGAACAACAAAGTTTTTCTCTACTTCCAGTTAATTCTTTGCTCTAAGGAGTGCAACTAGCATGTTGTCTTAGCACATATACATAAAGTCTCATTCACTCATAGAAGACATTCAGCATCTTTTGAGAATGCTTCATTACCATGCAAATGGAATCAGTCCCTGTGCAAGTTTCATAGCATGATTTATAAAACTCAAATATTTAAATCATCAGGATTTAATTAGCAGGTACAATTTATATTAGGATTGGGCAAGACCCCATCCACCATAGCAGGGACTTCTATTATTGCAAAAAGACATTGCTTTAGAATAATGTCAGATAGCTGGGTAGCCTTACACTGACCCTTAACTTTATACCTTCGTTGTTCAGTTTAGTAATGTTTTTTTTATGAATGTTTGCCACTGGAGTACAGTTAGCTTCAGTTTTCAGTATAGTACCATTTAGATGCTTTGGGGTTAGAAACAAAAAAAAATTAGTACATCAAAAATATTGTATAAAAACAATAGTACAGTAAAAACCACATTCAACAGAGAACAAAAAATAGCAACTTAAGGCTCAGAAGCAATTTCATTCCAACATTCTGTAAAATCCTGTTTATTAGGTAGCCATACTATAATCTAGATGTAATGGGAAAAAAAGACAAACTATGATGACACTTTTTGATTGTCCAGTGCCAAAGGGAATTATTTGTATTAGGAAAGCCACCTGCTGTATGATTGTCCAGTCTCAAAGGGAATGATTTATATAAGAAAGCCACCTGGATTGTGGTTATAATTGGCAAATAGTCAAATATTGTAGAATTCATTTATTCCGACTACATAAAAGTGCTGACAGTGTAGCCGATAATGATTGCAAAGATGTCGGGCAAGTAAAACTGGGCTCAGATTTAGATTTGATGTTTTATTTTTCAGAGCAAAAATGCGGGTTATTTTGCAATAAAACTGACAGAAGTTTTCACTAAAATAACTACTTCCAATCTCCAGTTTTCATAGGTTTAATAATAATCAGCTAGCTCTCAGTTGATCTGAATAGCATTCTAAACTTCAGGAAAAAACTGTAGAGTGATCTTATAAAATATATCTTTCAGAAAATAACATTTTGCAAAATTTCAAGAACAAATGATTTAGGGTGAATGTTCTCATCTCAGGTGTGCTGCATAAATGGCTACTTCACTTGGTTTCAATGCAGAATTGTCCTTCTCTAGAACATTCCATATTTCAGAAAGGGATTAGCTCTGTCTGATCAACGCATTCACTTTGGGGCCAATATTTCCGAGAAATAGGGCTTTTTTTTGTTGCAGTGAACCCCTATTCTCAATTTGTCTGTTACAGGTGTGAGTGACATAAAGGATGTGCCAAATTCCAATAATAAAACAAAACAAAATGATCTCTATGGTGGAATAGCTATAGTGGATAGTTCAGTTAGATGCAGAGCCACTGAAGAGATGGTAGATGGGTATACTATGTATGTATGCTGCACATATCTCTGCTAATGGAAAGGTTGAAAAGCAGAACATTGGCAATTAAGAACTGGAATCCAAGATGGCAATTTGTGACAGGTTTATTCTGCATACTGTCTGTCTCATGCTAAGGTAAAGAAAATGTATCCTTATCCTCAGATCAGTACACTAAAGTGCCTCAGCATGGAGACTCTCTGAAACCACAGAATAGTCTCTGGAAATGCAGCACCTCACTAATACTCCAAACAGATCAGTTGGGAATCAGAAGCATGTGAGCTGATGAAACATCATGTGTGTAGAATGCCATGACATTTTTTATTTAAAGATGTTGAAATGAGAAAAATGTATCAAAATAGTACTTCTGCCATAACTCTTTTCATTAGTTCCTCTCTACAGAATGGTTTCCATAACTTTAATTTATATTGGCCCCCTTCTGTTTCTGCTCTCTCTCTCTTTTTTTTTTTTTGAGATGGACTGATCAGAGCTGATCTGAACATTTTATTCAAAGTGAGATTGCACCATTGACATATATAATGACAAATGGTATTTTTCTTCTCTGTAGGCCCAAATGTCTAGTTAGTCTGTTTTACCAACTCTGTTCATTGCAGTTGTTTTATTAAATTGTACATAATAACACTTAACATCTTCTCCTTAGTTAATTTAGAACCCAGCAATGTGTACTAATTATTCTTTCTAAATACAAACAACAATCTACAAGCCAAACAAGCAACACGCTATAAGCCAAAAACTAGCCAACAAGCAACTCAGAAGTCAATTAAGCCAAAAACAAGCCCAATTTCTGTTTTTTTGTTTGGCATATCTGCCTGGCTCCCTTCCTTTTGTCTATAAAGTTCAAGCTCTTCTTAAATGTCAAGGCATTCTAGAGTCCTACACCAACCTAAATATTAGACACTGTTTCCTCCTTAAGATTTCTCCTCTCTCCCTGAGAGCTGCCTTGGGGCCCCATGCCGAAAGGTGCTCAACCCCATGAACTCCTTATAATTGCAGTGAGAGTTGAGAGCACCCAGCACTCTTGGAAACACACAGCTCATTGTAAGATTGGGCCCCAGAACTTTTTTTATTCTATTTTTGCCTGTACCATGGCTCTTAGCACACAGAAAAACCTTCCACTTAATGTACGACAGGCCCCCATTCACTCCTTATCCCAGAAGCTTCCTTCAGGAAGCACTTCACTTACCATGAAAATACATCCCTCTGTGATTGCCTGCATGGAGCTTGTTTGTATGTAATGAGTTTATTATACTGTATATTCTTCATGCTCATGCCTTAAACTTGTGAGTTGGAAAAGAGAGGATGTTCTTTGTATGTCACATTGACCAGCAGTAAAGAGCCATATTCACCTTATGGGGAGCACAAATAATAAATGATTAATGATTGTTCCGCCCTAGAATGCTGATATTATTTTTCTAAGTGTCTGAAGTGAGTTAAAGAGCTATGCAGCAGCTGCGTCTGGAACATAACGTTTAGCTGTGGTGCCATGACCATTTGTATGTCACTAACTCTTCCCCAGAGATTGAGATTTAATAGTTTCCTTCTTTTAACATCATCATCATCTATTTTTCAGACAGTAAAACTTGCATTGTCTAAAACAACCTTAGCCTATAATTAGTTTAATTCTAAGATAAGATACATTTTTAATTTTCCACTTTGTTGTCCTTGAACAAAAGACAGAAATTTGGAGAGAAAGGGAGGATTTATGATTTCGCCCAATTGATTTTATGACCTAGTACCTTACCAAGGTTATTTTTGATCTCCAGATTTTTCATCAGAACAAATGTGGGGTCTTTAACCACTAAGAGAATGCAGCTACAATGAACTGTCAGTTCGGAAGTCTTCTCAAATGAATGCATTTCTGAGCTGTTCCTAATAAATAGCATAGAATAGAATAGCTTGATTCTGTTGGATCACTAAAGCACACACAAAAGGAAAGGGACATGCTTGCCGTATAGCCTGTGAAAATGTATTTAGTTTAATTATATGAATAATAGCAAGAATTCCAGAATTTATTAAATGAATCCTTATCACTGCTTTAAGTTGCATTGCCTTTTAACCTGAGCTAAATGTTATACCTACCATATTATCGCTTTGCCAGTTTATTGCTGACATGTGTTATAGTCATGTTTAGCTGTGGGCAACTATGTGACCTTTCATGTGTGTTAATTATTCTTCACTATAGCGGTTTGTAAGTACAAAGTCAAATTGAGCCCTCTAAGTCTATGGTTCTCATCTCTGTGATATGTATGTTGTTTTATCTAGAGGTAGGCATCAGGCATCTTTCATCACCATCACAATGACTCTAGAGAGCTCAATACAGAAGTATTCACAGAGCACATGTATGGTGCTTTCTTAAGAAATTTTCTCTGATTGGGATATCATTAAGCATCATACTGATGTGTTCACCAGAATAATATTATAATCTCCGATCACTGTATTGGCTGTTCTGTACTAACAGCAATAAGAAGTTTCTTCTTCTTAGTCATGAAGGGTTCAGCATGTCATTTAAGGCACAGCTCTGTTAGCTATCCAGCCCCTGAAGTAGAATTCTTCCCAGAATTCTCCTGCACTTGGAGGGATTCCATCTCACCCACTCTTAGTCCCCCTTGGCCAATGCACAGGGGTGAAGGACTTTGGCTCTGGCAGTTCTCTACCCCTACCCATGGCCTATGGGATGTCTTGTTCCAAGGATTGCACTTCGGGATAACATTTGTGAGGCACTACTGCTCAGGGAGACCAGGAGTGGGCAAAGATCTCTTATTGCCCTCCCCTCCTTGCATTCTCATGGAGTAGCTGGCGTATGTTGTGTCTTCTTGCTTTAGAACCAGACTATGTGTGGATACTCATAAAGGGTAGATTTGTGGGGGAAAAAAGGTGATTTTTTTTTACATAAACTCATTGCTGACCATAGATGAACTTTAAATACAACATGGAATACTACACTGTATACTGCTGTGAGATTTCATCTTGTGTGCACTGTTCAAGCACTGGGTTCCATCACACCTCAATCCCTCTGATATATATGACTTCATGATATTTGGGGCAATCTCGGGCGGAATTATTTTTGTGATATTCTTTATGATAAATGGTTTGTGACTTTGGTCCTCAATCATTGCTGGTACAGAACATGAACTGACAAAAGTCAGTCTAGATAATGCATGAATTAGCTGAAGATTTCTGAGAGGTGCAACTATGGCACAGTTGACTGGACTAAACTTTATTACCCTGAATTTTTCACTCCCACACTAGTAGCCTATTATGTGTTTCACTGTTTTGACATTAACCCTGAAGTGGACATTGGCATGGGAGAATTCAAACAATTTTCAATATGATCAGGTAATCTGTTTGAGATTGAAATCTGTGAAGAGTATAAAGAGGGAACTACACACATGGCAGGTACATGGCTAGTGAGCCTTATTATGATGTTATTATGTTACATGTGAATAGATGGAGTATGAAAGTGTTTATCTGATGAATCAATTAATTGTGAACCATAAACACACACATGTGCAAAAGTATCCCAAATAGGTGACTCTCTGTAACTATAGGTTACACATCGACCATGTCAAGGGATCAGGCCCTCCCATAAGCAAAGCTATATGAATAAAATTTGACAAGCACATGAGAAGGATTTCAAAGGGGATCACCAGGACTACTGGTATGCAGAGATCCATAACATATCCAGAGATCCACAAACGGTCTCACCGAGAAGAGGATTTCACCATTACAGATTATCATATAATGCCTTTAAAATGAAAGGTTTGGATTGGGGAGCTAAGTGGCTATGGTAAATCTGCTATGAATATCATCTTTAATATACCCATCTGGCTTTCTGATGTTGTGCTAAAGAGGACTTTGCTCCCTGTATATCCAGGGTGAGCTGAGTGGAATGAGCTTATGTAGTTAGCAAAGGAAGTAAGAACTTACATGAGAGGTCAACAGAATAATTCTAAAATTTATAAATATGTTTCCAGCTGAGGCATATTTATTTCTAATACAGACATTTATTTTACATGAAAAAATCTGGAAAGAAATATACACATTTGATGTTCTGAAGTTTAATGCAATAGTGCTTTCATATGTTGTATACTGAACATGTGTTGATGGCAGATCTATTAATTTTTCCTTAGAAAATATGTATGGATACTTAGAGGGAGCAACACCCTTGAACTGAGGAAACAAAATCAATTGGTATTATCAACTCAGGTTTATTGAATGCAGAAAAAAACTTATATCTAGTATGCAGTAGGTGAGCAAGTAAGGAAGGGGCAGGAAAAGAGAAATGATGGAAGAATTTTACAAAACACTTCCTTCCAGTTTTGCTTATTCTTAAAAGAAAAATGTAGAAACTTTCCTGGAAAGTTTTGGTTCTCAAACTACTATGAAGCTGCTACCCCCAGGCAAAAGCCCCACATAGGTCTAGTTTGAGAACCAGTTTGGTACTCAAACAGCAGATGAGCGAAGCTCGTCCTGAATTTAGCACTAATTTAGAGTAATATATTTGGAAAGACAACATCTTCTTTTTCAATATATTGTACAGGGCAGATGTATACTTTACTTCACTCTCAGTATATCGTTACCTTTGTTTAGCTATTTTTGACTGTGCTCATCTATTTATAGTAGTATTTGTAAAGTGAACTCTGTTCTGTGTGGGTGAAATTCACCCCTGTGTCTTGATAAAGTACAAAGCTGTGCACTACTAAAATCTCTCAAGCTCCGATATGGGAGTTAAATGAAACTTAAGAATTGTACAGACCTTGTGCTGGCCTTCTACACATGAGTAAAATTTAGCTAGGCATTTCCCCTCATTAAATATACTGTGTCAATGCACCAGTGCATTGTAGAATGATGAGCCCCTAGTCTCCTCTAATTTATTCCTGTGTAAAACAATGGAATTGAGAAGAGAATTAGGCCCAATGTTCTCCACTCTGTTTAAAAAGTAATGACAGCTGCAAAATTCAGAACCAGATTTCAAACATCCTATCCAGAGGAATTTAGATCTGGGGCTTTGTTTTCAACCCTTGAGAGAGCTAGGGACCAATTTGGAAATTTTGATCTAGATTCAGGTTTAGAATCTGAATTCAGCTTCTGAAAGTTGAGGTTGTAGTTTGGGTCCATGAGAAGAATTCCTTAGACCAGGGGTTCTCAACCCTTTTCTTTCCGAGGCCTCCCCCCGCCCCGAAACATGCTATAAAAACTCCACGGCCCGCCTGTGCTGCAATAACTGTTTTTCTGCATATAAAAGCCAGGGTGGCCTTAGCGGGTAGCAAGCAGGGCAATTGCCAGGGGCCCCATGACACAGGGGCCCCCATGAAGCTACATTGGTCAGGCTTCATCTTAAACCCCAGGTGACGGGGCTCAGGGACCTGGGCTTCAGCCTCATGTAGTGGGACTTCAGCTTTCTGCCCTGGGTTCCAGCAAGTTTAATGCTGGCCCTGCTTACAGGCCCCCCTGAAACCTGCCTGAGGCCCTCTAAGGGGCCCAGGACCCCGGTTGAGAACTACTGCTTTAGACTATCTCTATAGTATGACCGAAGGATTTGAGTCCCCTGCTCGCTTACACATAACTGTGCTAGCTTAATGAGAGCTAGCACAAGTATAATTAGCAATGTCGCCATGATAGCACAGGTGGACGCAACAGAGGCACGGCTTATCTGTGCCAATTATATACCCACCTAAAACTGGTGCCTAACATTGGGGTATGTAAGTATTATGTTTACAAACCAAAATAACATTAAAGCATTGGGAAACAGACCATTATAAAAGAATGGACCACATCATTAACAGAAAAATCTTTGTGTGAGAGAGCAATGTATACTGTAGTACACATGTATAACATGCATAAACTATATGTGAGGACTTCTCATATTGTAAGTTAAATTATTGTTACTCAAGCCAGTGCTCCCATATTTTTGTTCTTCTGGGACCCAGATCTTTTTTCTTTTGTTCTACCTTCTTTTCTTTTTTTTCCTTCTTATTTGTTGTGTAATTTTTTATTAAACTTTTTGTTGAATATTATAACTATTTGGGACAGTACATAATTGTTGTTGAATTTCTTGGGAATTTATGTACATTTTACCACTAAGTGCAAGAAAAATACGTCAGAGTGTCTCTGAATTTCCTTTGGTGTCATTTTTTTGTTTTGTTTTATAAATTATTTAAATAATTATAAGCTTAGCATTCAGGTCATGAGGTTTTGTTTTGGTGATTAAAAAAAATGTTGCTTTTGTTTCTACTGAACAGAGTGCTGAAGTCAGAAAATTTGGATATAAAAATATGTGGAAATTGCAGCACTAAATAATTCAGGTGCCAGTAGCTGGAGCATCATTCCTAATGCAAGTATAGCATACAGAGAACACAATAAAATAGAGTGAATGAAATGTCATTTTGTTTTATTCTCTGTGTAGGATACTTATGTAAGGAAATGACATTTGAGTTCCTGGCATGTGAATGACCTGGCACCTGAATTATATGCAGGCTTCCCTAAATGCCCCTCTGATTTCAACACTCACATCACAGTAAACAGTTATTTTTTATGCTGCAGATTAAAATTGAGTCTGAGAACACTGAGGCGTCATTTCACAATGGAAATGCAGCTGGTCGTGCTCCAGATCTCTGTGATGAGTCACATATTAATATTCAATGTGAATGAAATTTAGATTTAGAATTAAAGTATGATGTACTGCAATGCTGAAGTTGTGTCACTGTACAGAAAGAGGTGCCCATTTATGTATCCTGCTGGTATCTTAATAGAGACTGAACTAAGGCCGCTGTCCAGATTTTAGTGAACTATGTTCCCACATCTCCATTATCATAGCTGACATTAATGGACACACATTGTTTGTCGTCTCAGCAAAGTGGCTAAAGAATGACAGGGCTTGGTGTGATCTGACCGTCTACACTGATCCCTAGAAGTAATCCTTTCAGAGCAGGGCTGTGGCCTGTTCATAGTTGAGCTTGCATGGCTGTTGCCTTCTTTCTGGCTAAGCAGAGAATTTCATTCTCCAGAGTATAGATCTGGCAACTTTCACAAAATTAAACTGAGAGCTTTTTGTGTGATTGGTTTTTATTTTTAGGGAAAGAACAAATGGTCTAAACCACATGTAGGATTATTTTCTATTATGAAAGCCATTAACTGAATGTTTAACTTGTGTATTATTAACCACTTATGGCTGTTTTGGAGTCTTCATGTCTGAGAAGTGCTTAGGTATCATGATAGTGGGCTGAGTTAAAAATATATAGATAGAATCCAAAGAAATATAGTCCTAGACCCTTAACATTTCACCACTTCTAAAATAATTTTCTGTCCTGCAGAATGAACTCCATTGAATAACATTGATTTCCTGTTTTGTTTTGTTTATCTGAAGAATGAGGAACCGTCTTCCTGATGTATAGATGAAATAGTATGACTTCAGAATGATAGACAGACAGATACTCTGTGACTACAATGAAAATATGTGTTAAGCAGTCTAAACATGTTAATTGTATTATATGTATTTACTTTTGGAAATAGTTTATTCCGGAAATTAAATAAACGTGGTTTTACATTGGTTTGCTGAAAATAAAACTCTAATTAGGCTTCAATAACCAGGAAAATTTTCTTTATACGACATTAATGTACTTAATATTGGAATTATAAAAGCATGTGAAAAACATGTAATCCATTTTATACTCTAGTAATTCTGAAACACCTGAACTCTACCTTCTCCCCACTGCACGCAAACACACATGCCAACCAAAATTTGACAAGGAAAAACATTCCTCTAGGGCTGTGAATTTATATCCCAAATTGTAACCTAGAGATTATTTTAACTGTCACAATAAACCCCTGGTGATAGTTTTATAACGGAGAGCCCGGAAGGGCCTTGAGTACAACCTCACTAATGTGATGCTATAATACATAATCACTCTAATTTGGAACTAAGAACCAGTTGTCAAATAATACAATTGTGGACCTAGTAGTAGTAGTGTTAACTTATTTTTTCTTTAAAATGAAATCCACTTATGAGATGCTTAATAGTTTTCTATTTTTATTTTGCTGCTGTGATTCTTTCTCTTTAACCCCTCTATAAACACTTGCGATAAAATCATTATGCAAATCACAGACTTGACCTCATGTGCAAATTGCACCAACTCTGTTATCCCTGTCATAAATTAATTAGGAAAAGCATTGCACAAGAAATGCTTATCAACATGGTTTACCTTAGGAATGGAGCTACTCCAAACAGATTGCTTATCATCTCTCTGAATGTGCATAAAGACTTGCATCACTGTCAGCTGACTATAAGTAGCCTGAATCTCACTAGACACTGACAGTGTTGCCATGGAGTTGCACTCAGATTTCAAGGCAAAGATAAAACCAATTTCTAGATAAAAAATGAGTTAAAAATAGAAAGAAAACTAACATGGGTAAACAAAGTTCCAAATTGCCTATTATAAGTTTTGTGTCTTTCTTTCTGTTCAGCTGAGTGATGTTATGTATATTTAGTTGTGGATTTTTAGTTTAAAAAACCCATACAATAAATGTTTCATGGTGAGGAACTGTTGTTTTAAGGGAAACTGATCATGTGGTATATTTTGTTATTCTGCTTTGTAGGAAACAACTCTGGCTTTTAGTATGTGAATCTCTTTAATGGGTCTGTCTCCAGATATTTTTGTGCCCATGCAGGGGATAGAGGAACTGTTATTTCTTCATTAGCCTGATTCTAGCAGTTATATCTCCCAAAGCAATTTGCGGCATCCTCTTCCTTGTACTATCACATTTAATAATTTCAGGATTTGCTCTGAAGACACAGCTCAGATATGTGCTTACATGTGAATTTCAGGGTATGAGCCAGTGCATTCAATAATCCTTGTTAAGAGAGTTAACATAAACCTGGCTGACAAGTGATAGAATCAATGCCATAACATTAATCCACAGTAGAACTATCTAATAAATTGAAAATAAAGTGTGTGGTCCCAGTTAATATCCTTATAAATTTTCATTTTATTTGAAATACATTATTGTACATTTTTGTTACTACTTTACTGTTATGACCTCTTAATAATGCTTTGAAGTGTAAAACATTTTATTTGATTTTATGATTTCTCTTAATAGTGGCTAGCATTCAGAAGCTTCCTGCAGCATCTGTTCTAACAGACATCAATTTCCCAATGAAAGGAAGGAAAGGAATGGTTGATTGGGCACGAAACTCAGAAGACAGGGTTGTCATTCCAAAAAATATCTTCACTCCTATGTCCTCAGGTAAAGAAGTATTCAAGTATTATATTTTATTAGAGAATAAGTATTTAACAGTTAGACTGAAGAAACTGGGAAGCATGGACTCATCAGGCTAGTACTTAAAGTACCAGTGCTTTTGCTACCTTCTCTAAAATGAGTATTGTAATAATAATAATAAAAATACTGTGACAAAGCTCTCTCCTTGCCACCGTGGGTCCCACATTTCCTGGCAGATTTCACTAGCCTCAGAGGCTCACTGTGACCCTCCACAAAACCCTTCTTTCTCTAGAGACAAGGGTCACAATCTATTGAGCCATTTTCATCATAAGCCAGCGAGGAAGGTGAGGAGAAGTTATCCTTCCTTGCACAGTCTCTGTTGTCTCCCAGTCTCAGTGATTAAACAGGGGGCAAAGGTGGGGGGGGGAGCCCGGGCCCACCCTCTACTCCGGGCTCCAGCCCAGGGACCCTAATAGTATCAGCTATGGTAGCTGACCTTTTAGAAACATGACATGTACAATTCCCTGGGCTACTTCCCTCACAGCAGCCCTCACTTCCTCAAGCTCCACTTCACTCTTACCTCAGGGCCTCCTTCCTTGTGTCTGATATGGTGTGTACTACTCAGCCTCTCCAACAGCGCAACTTCTTCCCACAGACTGATGGATCTTATCAAAGAGCAATTTTAAGTGGATGACAGGGGATAGATCACCTGATCTGTTCATTTCCTCTGAAGCACCTGACATTGGCCACTTTCAGAAGACAGGATACTGGGCTACATGGACCATGGGTCTGACCCAGTATGGCCATTCTTATGTCTGATATGTTCTAATATTATAAACAGAGTTCTGCAGAATATATTTCACAATGATAATGATTAGGGCCTTACCAAATTCACGGTCCTTTTTCGTAAATTTCACAGTCATAACATTTTTAAAACCTTGAATTTCATGATTTCAGATATTTAAACCTTAAATTTCACGGAGTTGTAACAAAGCACGAATATGTATTGCAAAATGGCAAAATATAAACACGTAAAGTCCTTAAGTCAGCATTTCTCAAACTGGGGGTCCCGACCCAAAACGGGGTTGCAAAGCTACTGTGAGGGGGTCACAGTATTGCCACCATTACTTCTGTGCTGCCTTCAGAACTGGGTAGCTGGAGAGTGGCGGCTGCTGGACGGGTGCTGAGTTCTAAAGGCAGTACCACCACCAGGAGCAGCGCAGCCTTCAGAGCTGGGTTCCCAGCTAGCAGCTGCTGCTCTCTGGCCACCCAGCTCTGAAGGCTGTGTCCCCACAGCAGCAGCGCAGAAGTAAGGGTGGCAATACCATACTATGCCACCCTTACTTCTGTGATGCTGCGGGTAGCAGCACTGCATTCAGACCTGGGAGCCTGGCCCTGCCCTCCAGCTACCCAGATCTGAAGGCAGCAAAGAAGTAGAAGTGGCAATACTGTGATCCCTCTACAATAGGCTTGAGACCCCCTTTTGGGTCGGGACTCCCAGTTTTAGAAACACTGTGTACTTGTATATATTTTTACTTGAAAGTATAAAAGAGTATAGTACACGGTAAAAGTACACAAAAGACCAGATTTCATGGTCCATGACTCATTTTTCATGGTTGTGAATTTAGTAGAGCCCTAATGATGATTTCTTTAAAAATAAAACATATATTGAAATGATAAACATTATCCATAGAGGCATGTGCTGACTAAGGCATTTTTAACTTTTATTTTTTGTTTTTTATTTTAGAACTAGATGAATCCACTGTATTTGTGCTTGGAGCGGTGCTATACAAAAATTTAGAACTCATTTTGCCCACTTTGAGGTAAGAAATTATTAAGCTATACAACATAAATTACATTACTTCAGGAACATGTCTGTAGGACATCTCAAGATGAAATCAGTCAACTAGGATCATATTCGTTTATATAGTTCTTTATAGTATAGTATAAACTTTTTACAACTATTATTTTAAAAAATAAAATTCTTTCTTTAATGCATCATCATGTATATTATGTTAATGACCTGTTAATCAAATTGCTATATTGTAACTGTTGTTTAATCTGAACTTTAGCTGTGGGGTGGGGAGGGGGCGGGAGGAAGGAAGTTTCCTTTGTAAGTATGTAAGCTGATGGATAATTGTAAAAAATACTCAGGCTTCATGTACTTGTACTTAAAACTGATGCTCATCAGTGTAGTGTAAGTGCTCTAGCAAGGATATACTGATTGTGCCTGGCCTCACTTTCACAAAAGCCACCACCATTAGCTTCCAGATATGTTTTCAATTAAATTGCATTAGCAGAGGACAGTAGGGTTATATGAAGGGATTTTTTTGGAAGGAAGAAATGCATACATTTGTACAGCTCAAATACTTCAGTTCTGAGAGCTGCACAAGTACCTAGAGAGAAAGGGAGAGCTCATTTTACTCCCAGACAACCTAAAATACTAGAAACCAATATTCTTCCTTTTCTTCACGCACCATTGAATCAAATACCTCCATGCTTCATGGGTATTAGCCCACCTGTTTCACACAGTTTTATGTGAAGTAGCTACTACTGATATCTTTTTTGTTTCACAATTAATCACTGAACATTGTTTCATAATAGTTAATAGTGAAATAGAAGACCCAGACATTTTTCTCTCCCATGCCCAGAGTTGGAGTTAAATCATGACCAAAAGGAGATAGGACAGGAATATACAGATTTTTTTTTTGCCAATGATAATCTGGAAAAAAAAGAAGAAAAAAGAGGTTAGTCCTGAAGAAAATAGCTTCCCAATCAAGTTCTAATGTGTTCTGCACCTGCTGGGGCTAGCCACTATTTTTTAAGGTAGAAATAGCTATGCACGATTTTCCTGGCCCCTCCATGCCTTAATTAACTAAATGCCTGCCTCAAATGACAGGACATTGCCATCTAGAGAAGTACACTTAAGGAACATTTCACTTAAGGAACAGTACTTATGGTACTGCATAAAGAATAAATCATACTGTTCTCAAATTTTGGTGAACATTTTTCTGTTTGGCATGCTAACTCCTGAAACCAGGAAAGAAGCCAGGAATAGTTGTTTATGGCAGCAGTTTCTCTCTATTATTCCACACTCTGAAATATAGAGCCAAATGACTGTTCAGCTGTCTCTTGAATACCTTAGGGAAAGTCTGCCAGCCATGGAAGAGCATCAAGGTGGCCATGAATCATTCAAACCTTTATTTTATAAAGAGCTATCAATGGTCATGCCCTGTCAGCACTCCTAGCTTCCTAATTTTAATTTATAGAAAACAAGTCTGTACTACTGAAGTCCATCCATCTGCACATTCAAAGCTATTCAGGGCACTCCTATCTATACTCTGGATGGATAGGAATTAATGACTCATTGCTGCCCCCGATTGAGGTTGATGGCAAAAATCCTAAACTACTAGACTTCTTCAGTGAGTGATTGGGTCCTAAATGTATAGCGAAGAGGGCATTGTGAGTCTTGAAAGGAGTACAGCTATTTTGCATGAGATTTTTGCCATTGACTGCTACTTTCAGCTGGTTCTTGGCTTCCACAGCAAGCTGACCTCTCCTCTGAACATCTGATCAGCATTCCATAAAAAGTGGTTATGTGAGCTTCCAGGTCTGTGTGGCTTGGTGTTCTAAGTGTCTTTATTTATAAATAAAGCCTTTAGAACTGCAGATGAGAAGATACAGTTATCTCCCAAGCCCCTCAGTGTGTTCTGTGTAAATAGAATCAACTTTTGAGCTGCCCGTATTGTGATACAAATTCTGCAAACATGGTATTGGTGGTTATGTTTGCATTTGTGGATCAGGAATAAAAACCTAGTATGTGTATAAAGACCTTCTGAATCAGGGCATAAGTATCGTAGGTACATCATTACACTTCATCGGTATTTATCATGAGCAGCGAACAGAGGACAGGCAAACAGAGGGACTTTGCCTGGGAATCATCCAAGAGGAGCTAAGGTGAGTGCTGCATTTGCGGGGCTGTGTTATGAGCTGGTGGGGGAAATATCCGAGTGTCTGTCTCCTGTAGCCATTTGTTTGACTGGAGCTAGTTGCAGGGACTGTTGACCATTTGTTTGGTTGTTTGGTTGAAAAGTGTGAATTGGGAGTGCTTTGTTCCAGGTGGGCCTTGAGTTGTTGATTAGAGTGAAGGCTTTGAGCCTGGCCAACTACTTTGAGCCAGCAGCCTTATAAAAAGGCAGCCAGTTGCGAACTCAGTGAGCGGCAAACAGAGGACAGGCAAACAGAGGGAGTTTGCCTTGGGGGAGTATTTTTGCCTTTCAGGCTTCTGTGAGAAGTAAATACAACATCTGAGGATGCTTTTAGAAGGAAGACATGATAGTGAGTGATCAACTGTTGTGACCTGCACAGGATGTGCCATGTTTGCCTTTCTCCTACAGGACAAAAGCGACTTCATCTGTTCAAAGTGCAAATTGGTCTCCATATTGGAAAAGAAGGTTAAAGGACTAGAGACGCAAGTATCAACTTTATGTCGTATCAGAGAAAATGAAGAGCAACAAGGGTGATGTCATGGTGGGCATGTGCTATAGATCACCGGACCAGGAGGATGAGGTAGACGAGGCTTTCTTTGGACAATTAACTGAAGTTTCCAGAACACAGGCCCTGGTTCTAATGGGAGACTTCAATCACCCTGACATCTGCTGGGAGAGCAATACAGCAGTGCACAGACAATCCAGGAAGTTTTTGGAGAGTGTTGGGGACAACTTCCTGGTGCAACTACTGGAGAAACCAACCAAGGGTTGTTCTCCTTTTGACCTGCTGCTTACAAACAGGGAAGAATTGGTAGGGGAAGTAGAAGTGGGTGGCAACCTGGGCAGCAGTGACCATGAGATGGTTGAATTCAGGATCCTGACAAAAGGAAGAAAGAAGAGTAGCAAAATATGGACCCTGGACTTCAGAAAAGCAGACTTTGACTTCCTTAGGGAACTGATGGGCAGGTTCCCATGGGAGGCTAATATGAGGGGAAAGGAATCCAGGAGAGCTGGCTGTATTTTAAAGAAGCCTTACTGAGGGCACAGGAACAACCCATCCCGATGTGCAGAAAGAATAGCAAATATGGCAGGCGACCAGCTTGGTTTAACAGTGAAATCTTCAGTGAGCTTAAATATAAAAAAGAAGCTGACTAGAAGTGGAAACTTGGACAGATGACTAGGGAGGAGTATAAAAATATTGCTCGAGCATGCAGGGGTGTAATCAGGAAGGCCAAAACACAACTGGAGTTGCAGCTAGCAAGAGATGTGAAGGGTAACAAGAAGAGTTTCTACAGGTATGTTAGCAACAAAAAAAGGGTCAGGGAAAGTGTGGGACCCTTACTGAATGGGGGAGGCAACCTAGTGACAGACAATGTGGAAAAAGCTGAAATACTCACTTCGGTCTTCACAGACAATTTCAGCTCCCACACTGCTGTCCTGGGCTACACAGTATGGGGAGGTGGTGAGCAGCCCTCAGTAGTGAAAGAACAGGTTAAGGACTATTTAAAAAACCTGGACATGCACAAATCCATGGGTCCAGATCTAATACATCCAAGGGTGCTGATGGAATTGGCTGATGTGATTGCAGAGACATTGGCCATTATCTTTGAAAACTCATGGCAACTGGGAGAGGTCCCACATGATAGGAAAAGGCAAATATAGTGCCCATCTTTAAAAAATGGAAGGAGAACCTGGGGAACTACAGACCGGTCAGCCTCACTTCAGTTCTTGGCAAAATCATGGAGCAGGTCCTCAAGGAAACCATTTTGAAACACTCGGAGGAGAGGAAGGTGATCAGGAACAGTCAACATCGATTCATCAAGGGCAAGTCATGCCTGACCAACCTGATTGCCTTCTATGACGAGATAACTGGCTCTGTGGTTATGGGGAAAGTGGTAGACGTGATAAAGCTTGACTTTAGCAAAGTTTTTGATACGGTCTCCCACAGTATTCTTGCCAGCAAGTTAAAAAAATGTGGATTGGATGAATGGACTATAAGGTGGAAATAAAGATGGCTAGATTGTCGGGCTCAACAGGTAGTGATCAACAGCTCAATGTCTAGTTGGCAGCCAGTATCAAACAGAGTACCCCAGGGGTCAGTCGTGCAACCAGTTTTGTTTAACATCTTTATTAATGATCTGGATGATGGGATGGATTGCACCCTCAGCAAGTTTGCAGATGACACTAAGCTGTGGGGAGAGGTAGATACACTGGAGGGTAGGGATAGGGTCCAGAGTGATCTAGACAAATTGGAGGAGTGGGCCAAAAGAAATCTGATGAGATTCAACAAGGACAAGGGCAGAGTCCTGCACTTAAGAAGAAAGAATCCCTTGCACCTTACAGGCTGGGGACTGACTGGCTAAGCAGCAGTTCTGCAGAAAAGGACCTGGGGATTACAATGGATGAGAAGCTGGATATGAGTCAGCAGTATGCCCTCATTGCCAAGAAGGCTAACGGCATATTGGGCTGCGTTAATAGGAGCATTGCCAGCAGATCGAGGGAAGTGATTATTCCCCTCTATTTGGCACTGCTGAGACCACATCTGGAGTATTGCATTCAGTTTTGGGGTCCCCACTACAGAAGGGATGTGGGCAAATTGGAGAGAGTCCAGCAGAAGGAAACAAAAATGATCAGGGGGCTGGGGCACATGACTTATGAGGAGAGGCTGAGGGAACTGGGCTTGTTTAGTCTGCAGAAGAGAAGAGTGAGGGGGAGAATTTGGTAGCAGCCTTCAAGTACCTGAAGGGGGGTTCCAAAGAGGATGGAGCTCGGCTGTTCTCAGTGGTGGCAGATGACAGAACACGAAGTTGCCATGGGGGAGGTCTAGGTTGGATATTAGGAAACACTATTTCATTAGGAAGGTGGTGAAACACTGGAATGGGTTACATTGGGAGGTGGTGGAATCTCCATCCTTATAGGTTTTTAAGGCCTGGCTTGTCAAAGCCCTGGCTGGGATGATTTAGCTGGGATTGGTCCTGCTTTGAGCATGGGATTGGACTAGATGACCTCATGAGGTCTCTTCCATCCCTAATCATCTTCTGATTTTTCACATACTGAAATTAGATTGCTGATACATATACTATTTACATCCATCAGCTAATCAGGTAATGGAGTGTGTTGGATTTCATTGCCTGCAGCAACTACATTCATAATTTGATCTCAAGACCTCAAGATATGACAACAAAGGCACTAGAGTGCTAAATCATCCTAATGGAATGTTCATTCAGATACAACTCTGAAAAATTCCAACACTGTTTTATGCTAAATAACTGTATCCACTTGACTCTTTCCTAGAAAATTGAACTGAAACATACATTAAATTAGAATTTAAAACTAGAATGATTTGTATTGATTTGAGTGGCACTACACCAATTTATTAGGACCTGGTTATTACCTCCAGGGAGAGGTGGAGGTTTCCATTCCCCTACTCATATATACATCCTCCAGACAAGCTGTACTCTTTGAATTTCATCTACACTTAGTAAAGCAGAAATTACTGTCTTCTGAGTTTTGGAGGTTAGGGTGGGTTTTTTTATTTGAAAGTTTTTCATTTAACAAAAAAATAATCTAGTTACATGATTTCATTCTAGTTGTTCTAATTGACTACACTGGCACTATTTCTGGAGTAAGATGAATAACTTGTATAAATTTGGTGACTAGACACAATGTACAAAATAAAATTAGAAATGGCATTTGATAAACATCCTACAATATGTTGCACTATATTCATGACAATGCTGCTGCCAGAAATATATTAACAACTAAACAGTGGGAATAAAGTAAAACAAAGTAATGAACCACTAGCTAATCAAGATTCCTTGTGTTGTGCGCTGACTGCCACGGAATTTGGGCCCTGGCAGCATGAAAAACTAAGTGACTTTGACTGGTGAAAGCTATGAACTTAAAGCTTTGCTACTGGCCCTAGACAGTTCATTCCCAGCTATGGCAGGGGATGGGACGAGAGGAAAATAAATGCTTAATTATATGAAATCTATTTTACTGCACTTGTAAAAGTGACACTCCTTAAAACATGCTCTAAAATGTCTGCAAATCTTTGGATTACCACAAGTAAATTACTTTGTGCTTTTAAAAAAAGAAATAGAATGTTTATCATTATATTGCGTGGGGAGGGATTTTCAAAGCCTTATGCAGTGACAGATAGATGCAACATTTGTTATTCTATATTAACAGGTTTAGTGTTAACAGCTTTCACACAACAATTTACAATATAACTTTTTTTTGTCACATGCAATGCAGCTGGATGTGAGAAGGACGCTGGATAGTTTGGTAGATTGGTAAAGGGGAACAGAACTTTCACTTATAGATTCCTGGGGTGAGAACCACAAAGGGGACTTTGACTCAGCATTGCAACACCTAATTTTTAGGCATTCTGCCACCTAGTGGAATCCTCAGCCTTGAGTTAGGCATCTATGTGCCTGGTACAAGGCATGGGGAGAGTTAGGTGCCTAAAAATGGGAATTACAACGCCAGCCTGCTGAATGGAGAGCCACCTAAACTAGCCTATAAGAGAAGCAGAGCACACTAAGCCCTACCCCTCAAAGGGGAGTTAGGTGCCTAACAGGATTCACAGCCATCAGCCTTCTCCAAGAGTCAGATGCCTAAGTGAGGTCAGTCGTTTCTTGTAAGAACAACAAAAAAGAATTGAGGAGGAGGTTCTCCCCTTATAGCCAGTGGATAAAGCACTCACCCAGGATATTAGAGTCCCAGGTTCCAATTCCTACTCTGGCTGATGTGCTGTAGGGACTTGAATCAAGGTCTCCCATGTGAGTGCCCCAATCACTGAGCTATAGAGCTATTCCTCTTTGTACAAATAATTAAATATTCATTGGGCCAGAGAGAGTTATAATGACTGTATAGTCTCATGATTAGGGCACTCACCTAGGTCTGGGGATTTGAATCAAGGTCTCCCACATCCTGCATGAGTGCTTTAAGTGGTCGGCTCTTGGGCATAAGGGGGGGCACTACGACCACCGCCTCTTTCTGCTGTATTTTGCCAGAATAACTGTGCTCAGAGCATTCCTACTAGATTGGACCCCACAGATGAGACAGGCAGGGGATACCTAGATGGAGAATGAAATCAGGGTTTGGGCATGAGCTCGATGCCAGTGTCCAGATTGAGACAGTTTTGCACATGCCCACTAGCAGGGATTTAGGTGCCTACAGGGTTAGGCAGCTGAGTGGGGGTTCTGAGGATCCACATTTTGGATTTAGGCACCTGAAGGAGAAGGTAGGTTCCCATATTCCTCTGTGAATCTGACACCTTATGTGAATAAGGCCTAGACTTGTAGTGACTGAATTCTATCAACGTGTGCCAATAGTATACGTGAAATTAATTGTGGTTGTTCCAGTTCCCGGTAGAAAACTGTTTCCCACTACTACATTTGGTCATAAATTAAGGATTTCATTATCCAAGGCTGTCAGTATACAGTATGTCACAAACTACTGTATTAGGAAATTAAGGCATATAATGAGTGTTAAGGCCTGATTTTACTCTGATTTACTCTGAGGATAACTTCATTAACAATAAATCCTGTAAACTCGCTGCTGAGCGAAGAGAATTGGGCCTATTAATTGTTCTTTAAAATACCTTTCTGAACCAGACAGATAAGTATGTTATTGCATTTGTTATTCTATCCACTTTACGATCACTTAGAATTGTTACATTTTTTTCCAAAAAAAACAGGCACAATGGATACTTTTCACCAAATGAGTTATTCCCTTCCCATGCAGAAGTAGAAAGACAAAAAGATCTCATTTTCATTCCGTAAACAAATATTTTGCAATATTGTAGGCAATATTTTTGTACTTTAATGTGCAAGACTTTGTTTTCCTAATAATTTATTGAAATTTTTAGGGCCTCACTGAATACTGTATACCCTGAATAATGTTTCCAGAGCTGTAGTATAGGCCCTGGGGTCTCTCAAAATGCATATTGTTGTTACGTTCTCAGAAAATTGATTTTCAGCACAATAATTTTCAAAACAACATTATGTACAATTCCCCTCTTGGGTACTATGAAGGAACATATGGCATAAAGCTATACATAAAAATAGTTTTTAAAGTTTTGCCCACATAAAATAATAACAGATCTACTGGAGATGATTATGCAGTTAGCAAAGCTTTTTTTTCTCCACTCATTTTACATGCACATCCTCATATTGTTGTTACCAGATTGAAATGTGCTCTCCCACATATCACCCATTCTTCTCAGCTCTCCTCCTCAGGAGCTGACAACTCTGGCCCCAATCCAGAAAAGTCTGATCAACTTCAACAGGTCTGCTCACGTGCTTTGTTGACCTGGGGACAGAACACTCACTATGTTGCAAGATGGAGCCCTATGACTTTTCTAATTATTTTTTCCTGTAACATATGACATTTACACAATACCTGATGGTTTGATATGATACAATGACTTTATTTGCATTTACCTGAGATCGCCACATATCTTACTCAAAGCTCCATCTCTCCTGGTTAATCTAATTAGATTAATCTGGCTAATCTAAACTCATTCTAACCCCCATCCGCTGCATTTGACCTCACATAACCATGAAATCTCTATATCTACTTTAACGGAAGAGATACTTATGTTTGGATATAAATGTTTTATTTATCAAACCCAATTTACCTATAAAATAAAAAGAAATGGTGTACTTGTGGCACCCTAGAGAATAACAAATTTATTTGAGCATAAGCTTTCATGAGCTACAGCTCACTTCATTGGATGCATTCAGTGGAAAATACAGTAGAGAGATTTATATACAAAGAGAACATGAAACAATGGGTGTTACCACACACTGTAACCAGAGTGATCACTTAAGGTGAGCTATTACCATCAGGAGAGTGGGGCGGGAACCTTTTGTAGTGATAATCAAGGTAGGCCATTTCCAGAAGTTGACAAGAACATCTGAGGAACAGTGGGGGGCATGGGGGAACAACGGGAAATAGTTTTACTTTGGGTAATGACCCATCCACTCCCAGTCTCTACTCAAGCCTAAGTTAATTGTATCCAGTTTGCAAATTAATTCCAATTCAGCAGTCTCTCGTTGGAGTCTGTTTTTGAAGCTTTTTTGTTGAAGGATAGCCACTCTTAGGTCTGTAATCGAGTGACCAGAGAGATTGAAGTGTTCTCCAACTGGTTTTTGAATGTTATAATTCTTGACGTCTGATTTGTGTCCATTCATTCTTTTACGTAGAGACTGTCCAGTTTGACCAATGTACATGGCAGACGGGCATTGCTGACACATGATGGCATAAATCACATTGGTAGATGTGCAGGTGAACGAGCCTCTGATAGTGTGGCTGATGTGATTAGGCCCTATGATGGTGTCCCCTGAATAGATATGTGGACAGAGTTGGCAACAGGCTTTGTTACAAGGATAGGTTCCTGGGTTAGTGGTTCTGTTGTGTGGTTGCTCGTGAGTATTTGCTTCAGGTTGGGGGGCTGTCTGTAAGCAAGAACTGGCCTGTCTCCCAAGATCTGTGAGAATGATGGGTCACCCTTCAGGATAGGTTGTAGATCCTTGATGATGTGTTGGAGGGGTTTTAGTTGGGGGCTGAAGGTGATGGCTAGTGGCGTTCTGTTATTTTCTTTGTTGGGCCTGTCCTGTAGTAGGAGACTTCTGGGTACTCTTCTGGCTCTGTCAATCTGTTTCCTCACTTCAGCAGGTGGGTATTATAGTTGTAAGAATGCTTGATAGAGATCTTGTAGGTGTTTGTCTCTGTCTGAGGGGTTGGAGCAAATGCGGTTACATCGTAGAGCTTGGCTGTAAACAATGGATCATGTGGTGTGGTCTGGATGAAAGCTGGAGGCATGTAGGTAGGAATAGCGGTCAGTAGGTTTCCGGTATAGGGTGGTGTTTATGTGACCATCGCTTATTAGCACCATAATGTCCAGGAAATGGATCTCTTGTGTGGACTGGTCCAGGTTGATGGTGGTATGGAAATTGTTGAAATCATGGTGGAATTACTCAAGGGCTTCTTTTCCATGGGTCCAGATGATGATGATGCCATCAATGTAGTGCAAGTAGAGTAGGGGCATTCGGGGACAAGAGCTGAGGAAGCGTTGTTCTAAGTAGGCCATAAAAATGTTGACATACTGTGGGGCCATGTGGGTACCCATAGCAGTGCCGCTGATTTGACGGTATACATTGTCCTGAAATGTGAAATAGTTATGGTGAGGACAAAGTCACAAAGTTCAGCCACCAGGTTTGCCATGACATTATTGGGGATACTGTTCCTGACGGCTTGTAGTCCATCTTTATGTGGAATGTTGGTGTAGAGCCACATCCATAGTGGCTAGGATGGTGTTTTCAGGAAGATCACTGATGGATTGTAGTTTCCTCAGGAAGTCAGTGGTGTCTCAAAGATAGCTGGGAGTGCTGGTAGCATAGGTCCTGAGGAGGGAGTCTATATAGCCAGACAATCCTGCTGTCAGGGTGCCAATGCCTGAGATGATGGGGCGTCCAGGATTTCCAGGTTTATGGATCTTGGGTAGCAGATAGAATACCCCAGGTCGGGGTTCCAGGGGTGTGTCTGTGCGAATTTGTTCTTGTGCTTTTTCAGGGAGTTTCTTGAGCAAATGGTATAGTTTCTTTTGGTAACCCTCAGTGGGATCAGAGGGTAATGGCTTGTAGAAAGTGGTGTTGGAGAGTTGCCTAGCAGCTTCTTGTTCATATTCTGACCTATTCATGATGACGACGGCACCTCCTTTGTCAGCCTTTTTTGATGATGATGTCAGAGTTGTTTCTGAGGCTGTGGATGGCATCATCAAGGATCTACAACCTATCCTGAAGGACGACCCATCACTCTCACAGATCTTGGGAGACAGGCTAGTTCTTGCTTACAGACAGCCCCCCAACCTGAAGCAAATACTCACCAGCAAGCACACACCACACAGCAGAACCACTAACCCAGGAACCTATCCTTGCAACAAAGCCCGTTGCCAACTCTGTCCACCTATCTATTCGGGGATACCATCATAGGGCCTAATCACATCAGCCACACTATCAGAGGCTCGTTCATCTGCACATCTACCAATGTGATATATGCCATCATGTGCCAGCAATGCCCCTCTGCCATGTACATTGGTCAAACTGGACTGTCTCTCCGTAAAAGAATAAATGGACACAAATCAGACGTCAAGAATTATAACATTCAAAAGCCAGTTGGAGAACACTTCAATCTCTTTGGTCACTCGATTACAGACCTAAAAGTTGCAATTCTTCAACAAAAATACTTCAAAAACAGACTCCAACGAGAGACTGCTAAATTGGAATTAATTTGCAAACTGGGTACAATTAACTTAGGCTTGAATAGAGACTGGGAATGGATGGGTCATTACACAAAGTAAAACTATTTCCCCTTGTTTCTTCCCCCTCCCGCACGCCCCACTGTTCCTCAGATGTTCTTGTCAACTTCTGGAAATGGCCTACCTTGATTATCACTACAAAAGGTTTCCCCTCCCCCCCATTCTCCTGCTGGTAATAGCTTACCTTAAGTGATCACTCTGGTTACAGTGTGTATGGTAACACCCATTGTTTCATGTTCTCTGTGTATATAAATCTCCCCACTGTATTTTGCACTGAATGCATCCAATGAAGTGAGCTGTAGCTCACGAAAGCTTATGCTCAAATAAATTTGTTAGTCTCTAAGATGCCACAAGTACTCCTTTTCTTTTTGCGAATACAGACTAACACGGCTGCTACTCTGAAACCTATAAAATAAAGAATTTGATTACCTAACTGTTATTTTAGAAATAACCACTATTCTAAACTGTTACCTCTCAGATCTGAAACTAATTGCATAGAGCAAAATCCTGAAGCCCTTACTTAGTCCTCACTCAGCCAAAACACTCATTGGTCTGAATTTTGAAGCCTTTACTCAGCCAAAGTTCTCATTGGAATTAATAAAAATTTGTCTGAGTAAACAATATCAGAATTTGATCCCTGTCATGTGGACCTTTATCACTTGTCAATATATTTCCCTACAACAAGACAGCTTTGGATTTTCTTGAAAATAGCAATACATAGCATGCTTTGTACTTTTCAATGCATCATTAACTCTGTCTTTACATTCGGAGTGGACTTGATTCCTATTTAACATACCTTTCATGCCAGAAGTGTCTGAGGCACTTCACAAAATCATAAACAATAAGTACGGGTTCATTAAACAAAAACTTTTAGAGAACAACTCTAATGTTAGTCTCTATTTAGAAACAGAGACTCAGCAGGGATAGGTTTCATACTTTAAGTACATTGATGTAAAATCTAAATCCCTCAGATTAAGAACCCCAAATTGGGTACAGACAAAAAATGTTGGTCAATCACAAAGTCTGACATGATTCACAGTGTCAATCATTCACTTATGTAAACTGAATGAAAGACTTATCTTAAAGACTAATAAGCCAACTTTGTATCCTGTGTGATCTGTAAGAGAAAGTCAACATGTATTAGAGTAGCAGCCGTGTTAGTCTGTATCCAGTTTTGAGAGCTCATTCTTAATCTTTCCCTGTTTGCTATAGAGGATGTTGATCAGGTGGTTCCGCAGTTTCTTTGAGAGTGTGTGGCACAAGCTGTCAGCATAGTCTGTATGGTATGTAGATTGTAATGGATTTTTTACCTTCAGTCCTTTCGGTATGATGTCCATCTGTTTGCATTTGGAGAGGAAGATGATGTCTGTCTGTATCTGTGCGAGTTTTTTCATGAAGTTGACAGATTTCCACTCTATACGGCTAAATTCAGTGCCTTGCATAATGACAGGAAACTGCGGAACCACCTGATCAACATCCTCTACAGCAAACAGGGAAAGATTAAGAATGAGCTTTCAAAACTGGATACTCTCATAAAGAACCAACCTTCCACACAAACTTCCTCGTGGCTGGACTTTACAAAAACTAGACAAGCCATTTACAAAACACACTTTGCTTCTCTACAAAAGAAAAAGGACACTAAGCTATCTAAACTACTATATGCCACAAGGGGCCACAACAATGGTTCTCGTAACCCACCCAGCAATATTGTTAATCTATCCAACTATACTCTTAGCCCAGCAGAAGAATCTGTCCTATCTCGGGGTCTCTCCTTTTGCCCCTCCACCCCCACGAACATGATACAGTTCTGTGGTGACCTAGAATCCTATTTTCGACGTCTCTGACTCAAGGAATATTTCCAACACACCTCTGACCAACATATTAACCCACAGAGACCTTCCTGCCAACACTACAAAAAGAAGGATTCTGGGTGGACTCCTCCTGAAGGTCGAAACAGCAGCCTGGATTTCTACATAGACTGCTTCCGCCGACGTGCACGAGCTGAAATTGTGGAAAAGCAGCATCGCTTACCCCATAACCTCAGCCATGCAGAACACAGTGCCATCAACAGCCTCAGAAACAACTCTGACATCATAATCAAAAAGGCTGACAAAGGAGGTGCTGTCGTCATCATGAATAGGTCGGAGTATGAACAAGAGGCTACTAGGCTCTCCAACACCACTTTCTACAAGCCATTATCCTCTGATCCCACTGAGAGTTACCAAAAGAAACTACAGCATTTGCTCAAGAAACTCCCTGAAAAAGCACAAGAACAAATCTGCACAGACACACCCCTGGAGCCCCGACCTGGGGTATTCTATCTGCTACCCAAGATCCATAAACCTGAAAATCCTGGACGCCCCATCATCTCAGGCATTGGCACCCTGACAGCAGGATTGTCTGGCTATGTAGACTCCCTCCTCAGGCCCTTCGTTACCAGCACTCCCAGCTATCTTCGAGACACCACTGACTTCCTGAGGAAACTACAGTCCATTGGTGATCTTCCTAAAAACACCATCCTAGCCACTATGGATGTAGAAGCCCTCTACACCAACATTCCACACAAAGATGGACTACAAGCCATCAGGAACAGTATCCCCGATACTGTCACGGCTAACCTGGTGGCTGAACTTTGTGACTTTGTCCTGACCCATAACTATTTCACATTTGGTGACAATGTATACCTTCAAATCAGCGGCACTGCGATGGGTACCCGCATGGCCCCACAGTATGCCAACATTTTTATGGCTGACTTAGAACAACGCTTCCTCAGCTCTCGTCCCCTAATGCCCCTACTCTATTTGCGCTACATTGATGACATCTTCATCATCTGGACCCATGGAAAAGAAGCTCTTGAGGAATTCCACCATGATTTCAACAATTTCCATCCCACCATCAATCTCAGCCTGGACCAGTCCACACAAGAGATCCACTTCCTGGATACTACGGTGCTAATAAGCGATGGTCACATAAACACCACCCTATATCGGAAACCTACTGACCGCTATTCCTACCTACATGCCTCTAGCTTTCATCCAGATCATACCACTCGATCCATTGTCTACAGCCAAGCGCTACGATATAACCGCATTTGCTCCAACCCCTCAGACAGAGACAAACACCTACAAGATCTCTATCATGCATTCCTACAACTACAATACCCACCTGCTGAAGTGAAGAAACAGATTGACAGAGCCAGAAGAGTACCCAGAAGTCACCTACTACAGGACAGGCCCAACAAAGAAAACAACAGAACGCCACTAGCCATCACCTTCAGCCCCCAACTAAAACCTCTCCAACGCATCATCAAGGATCTACAACCTATCCTGAAGGACGACCCATCACTCTCACAGATCTTGGGAGACAGACCAGTCCTTGCTTACAGACAGCCCCCCAATCTGAAGCAAATACTCACCAGCAACCACACACCACACAACAGAACCACTAACCCAGGAACCTATCCTTGCAACAAAGCCCGTTGCCAACTCTGTCCACATATCTATTCAGGGGATACCATCATAGAGCCTAATCACATCAGCCGCACTATCAGAGGCTCGTTCACCTGCGCATCTACCAATGTGATATATGCCATCGTGTGCCAGCAATGCCCCTCTGCCATGTACATTGGCCAAACTGGACAGTCTCTACGTAAAAGAATGAATGGACACAAATCAGACGTCAAGAATTATAACATTCAAAAACCAGTTGGAGAATACTTCAATCTCTCTGGTCACTCGATCACAGACCTAAGAGTGGCTACACTTCAACAAAAAAGCTTCCAATACAGACTCCAAGCTGAATTGGAATTAATTTGCAAACTGGATACAATTAACTTAGGCTTGAATAGAGACTTGGAATGGATGAGTCATTACACAAAGTAAAACTATTTCCCCATGGTATTTCTCCCTCCCCCCCCCCGCCCACTGTTCCTCTGATATTCTTGTTAACTGCTGGAATTAGCCTACCTTGCTTGTCACCATGAAAGGTTTTCCTCCTTTCCCCCCCCTGCTGCTGGTGATGGCTTATCTTAAGTGATCACTCTCCTTACAGTGTGTATGATAAACCCATTGTTTCATTTTCTCTGTGTGTGTGTATATAAATCTCTCCTCTGCTTTTTCCACCAAATGCATCCGATGAAGTGAGCTGTAGCTCACGAAAGCTTATGCTCTAATAAATTTGTTAGTCTCAAGGTGCCACGGGTACTCCTTTTCTTTCAACATGTATTGTAATTTTGTTTGGTTTTACTTCCTTTCAAATTATGCCATACTATTAAAGCATTTATGGGTCAATTTTCTGTGCAATGCATGGGGAACTAGGCATAGTATTAACGTTAACGTTAATAGTTGTTTCACAACTATAGCTCTGCATATTACATTGAAAATTTGTTTATTACTGTTATGTATTAGTCTGCTGCAGTAGTATGTTACTCTCAAAAGGAATATGGAAGAGCTTTAGTTTAGAGTGTTACCAGAATTGAAAATAGGAGGTTAACTAAAAAACAAAGTGTTTCATTCTTTTATATGAGCACTATAACTTATTTAAGTATTTGAATTCTTGTTGTATGACATGGCCAAGTAAACTAGACTGTAGAATTCATGCCCTGCTTCAGAAAGAATGGTTTGATTCCTTGTGCTGTCAGTTAAGCTATGTTTCTAATATTGTGGCAATGGCATTTCATATCTCATTGCTCTAGCAAAATGGAATCCTCTCTCAAGCACTCCTCCCTTAGGGAAAATAAAAAACATTGAAGATTTGTGATATCATGTTATTGTAACAAAATCTAGATGGACTAAACTTTTCTGTAATAAATGGTAAAGTCTGCCCTATTAATATGTGCTCCTGTGAACAGTTGTGCTTATTTTTATAGTGAGTAGGGGTGGGAAAAAAGATCATTGAAGGCATGCAAGCAAGGGTGATAGTCACAAACAACATTTCTGTCTGGTAGCTGAAGGCTCGCTCTGAGCCTGAGGGATCATAAGTAGCTTGGATTATATACATCATGTAAACATCTGTTTATCCTAGCATGCAGAGGTAGATTAGATGTTTGTGGGACCGTGGGCTAGCGCCAGTGGGGACCCCTCCCCACCCATTCCACCTGAAGTCCCCACTGACCCTTCCCCCAGTGCTTCTACCAGGGAAATGGGTTGGGGCGCAGGGGCTTGCCCCGCCCTGCTCCCCTCACCCCCAACACTCCTGATGGGCAGCAGACTCGGGACAAAGAGGCACCCATTTTTCTTGGTGTCCCCAATTGGCCGGAGCCCCTGGGGACAGTCCCATTGGCCCAGTGGCTAATCTGCCACTGCTAGCGCAGGCATCACCTAATAAGTACTGGGTTTCGTCATAGAGATGTGACAATAAAATACACATATAGATACTCTACATAAAGGTAGATGAGGATATGGAAGGAGCTATAGAAAGCTAACGGCTAAATATTTTCTAAAGTGAACACATGTTAACAAAGTTCTATTTTAAAAGGAGATCTGTAAGGGCCTGATCCAAAGTCAATGAAAAGACTCCCATTAACTTCAGCAAACTTTGGATCCAGCCCTGAAAGCACCAATATGGATATTTAAATGTGTTTGGATAATGCAGTTGCTTATACGTATCTTCAAATGATTTTCAATCATTAGAGACAGCCTTTCTCTGCTTAGATATAGAACAGTCAGCCCAGTAGACTCTCCCAAAGCACTCATCTATCTTCACAGTGTCTGGCTTCGCCAGAAGAAAAACAGGAGGCACTGGAGGTGGTTTAATTAGGCCTCAACTTTATTCTTAACTCTCTGGGAGTATCCAGTAGATAAAAGTGTACCTGCAGGAAATGCCATAATCATTTTCATATAACACCAGGGGGCTTCCGTAAGCCCTCCCCCTTACCAATTTTGGACACCAACCAAACTACTGGTGGGACCTCACCACCACCACCCCCCCGCCTTGAATGAGGGCTGGAGGGGGAGGAGGGCCTCCTGCTATTACCAGTTATAGGAGCCTCAAACCACCTCCCCTTAGCCCCCCCATTTTCTCTCTCTCAATGAATACCTCCTTTAAATCCTTTACCAATCCATTTTATCTGACCACTGTATCTTTTCGCAATAGAGTACGCACTGGACATCCACCCCATGTTTACATAATGAGTTGCAACATTGTAGCGAGGGTGCTACTCCACCTGGTCCAGGAAAAAAAAAAGAGGACTTTGTCTGCCTGGCATGGACCTATATAGTACTCTCTCTCTTCTGGTCACCCGGAGGAGGGATGGATGCTGACCTGCTCTGCAGCTGCTATAAAAGTCACTCTAACCCCTTAAAGTGGGACACATTTTCTTGTGTGCTGTGCTCATTTTTAAAGTTTGCAGTTGGGGGGGAAAGGCGAAGGCAGCACACTGAAAGAAAGATGTTCTGTCTCCTGTAAAAGAGGACCAGTAGATCCACGTTGAGATAAATGAATGATATGCATTTAAAGATTATCTGAAGGTTTGTTTGTCAGTCCGTCTTTCTCCTGCTGGTAATAGCTCACCTTAAGTGATCACTCTCATTACAGTGTGTATGGTAACACCCATTGTTTCATGTTCTCTGTGTATATAAATCTCTCCACTGTATTTTCCACTGAATGGATCCGATGAAGTGAGCTGTAGCTCACGAAAGCTTATGCTCAGATAAATTTGCTAGTCTCTAAGGTGTCACAAGTACTCCTTTTCTTCTTTCTAATCAGTGAATCAGACTTAAGGAATGATGCTTCTGTTCGTGTTGTTGCTCTCTAATCTTTACAGTGTCCGGGAATGGCTGGTAACACAAGTGATTATACTTACCGGTCAAAAACAAACTTATTTTCTAGGGTAATTCTTAAGTATAGAAACCACCTGAAAATATCCAGAGGATCTTTCTTTTAATTTGTTAATGTTAGAGGTGACTGTTAATATTAACTGACTTTTTTGTTTCTAATCATTATTTTTCAGAAATTTTACTGTTGTTAATTCCAAAATCATCGTCGTCACTATAAGGCCTGAACCTAAAACAGCGGATTCATTTCTAGAGATAGAGTTAGCACATCTGGCTAATGTAAGTATTGCTGCAGAGAATCTTTATTTCTAGTTGTATTCTTCTTTAAAAAAAAGAAAAGGACTTTGCCTGATAAAAGCAAAGCACAGAGATACACAGCATATTCTGAATAGACTGTTTTCATGTTGCGAGTACAGAACTGTGTGACCCTTTGTTTCTGTCATTCTTATGGTTTTCATTTATACAGCAATTTTCATAGGGAACTCTACATTAACTGCTTTGATAGATACAATGGCAAATGTAGTATTTGTCCATTGATTTCCCTTTTGTTACCAGATGAGGTTCATAGTGCAACACAAGCTTCAGGCCTTTTCTTACTTTTTTCTTTGCCATTATGTGATACATGAAAGGCCGATTCATATTTGACTACACTATCAGAATATGAAAATGCAGCCTTACTCCAGTTTGCAAGTTCTACAAATTCACAAGATCTTGTTTTTTCTGCTATTTTCATGTCCTGTAATCTTAATTTAAAGAGTTTAAAACCAAAAAACCCCTCTAAATTTAATTCCATATTAAGGGTGGCTAAAGTTGCACAGAAATTTCAAACAATTTCTTCCTGCTGCTTTCAGCTACCTCTTGATATCAAAGAAAAATTTTACAGGAAAGTTGTGTGAAGTAAGACATCCAGGTAAGAATAAGGCCTATCGATATTGCTAGTGATGTCTGAGACATCATAATATGCAGAATTTCTGCCTGACTTTTTTACATTGGTAATGAAGAGTTAGAAGTTATATTGAGTCAAGGAGGAAAGAGACATTTAAGAAAGGCATATAAAATAAAGTTATTGTATTAACATAAAATACTCCAAAGTTAATGGCATTTTGTTAAATTTAATGGGACAAGTTCTCTTGGCCTATTCAAATGCAATTTCACTGACATTAAAGGAGTTGCCCTCAGCCTCTTGTGGATTTGATCTAAAGACTGTAGGAAACTGGATGGCTCTTGGCAATCTGGCCCATTCAACTCTAAGTTTTTGGTTTACATCCAGCCCAGGCTGAAAGTGACAGAATATTATTATCATCTGCTGATTATTCAGTAGTTGGTATGAAATGAGTTTTATGGTCTCATCCAGTTCCTGGTGATCAGGTATTACAAAGAACATCACAACTGATCCTCATGGTCAAGTTTAGCAGACAGGAAAAGATGGAACAAGCAAGGAATCTGAGCTACCCTCTGAATCCTTGAGGTAGTATTTTAAAGTAAGGGTTGACACACATTAATGTAGCAGTGTGGTACCTTTTCTATGGATTAACAGAAACTTCAATCTCCAGCACTGTCAGGAACAGAAATTTCACTAAAAAACATAATGGGCTGTATTCAGTCAGACTACTTTGAGACCACAAATGAACATGGAAGCATGATCTTAGTACTTCATGTCTATTTATCAGAAAAGCCAGACAGCTTGTGGAAAATATTTCCCTTGCTGTTTTTAGGTAAGTCAGATCACAGAGATCTTCAGACGAGCTCAAGATACTTCTAGATCTTTGATTTTTGTTTATATTATTTTACTATTTATTAGTTGTGGAGTTATTTTTACAGCTCATAACAAAGGAATGTGAAAGGATCATTCCATATGTGGAAACATAAATGGTTAGTCACAAGGGCTATAGCCCAGGTAGACGAGGGAAAGAAAAGAGAAGATTGTAATGAATTTGTTCATAGCTGTAAGATAAGAGGTAAGAAACAATCAAGGTAATATCAGTAAGCTCTGTATCAGTGTTGAAATCAACTAATAAATCCAAAATAAGCAAGTAAAACTTGTGAAGACATTCATTTAACCTTCCTTTTGCCTTGTTTATGTTATAAACAAGGCAAAAGGAAGGTTAAATGAATGTCTTCACAAGTTGATTTCTAGAAAAGACACTAAAGAGGGACCTGTTTTTTCAGCTTGTTTGTTTTATTCTTTTTTAAAATGTACACACCCAGCACTTGCCCATTTTCCAGTTCTTTAGAAAGGTTTATTCTGGCAATGGAAGACGCAGGACATCGATTGTGATCTGGCATTGTCTACCTTTCTGTAACAGGACATTAATGAGTACTGTATTAGCGCAGGACTAGGAAGTGCTGACAAAGGCAAGAGGATAGTAACCTTGTCAATAACATTATGGACCTGGCACTGTTTTCTTCTGGCTCAGTTTTAGCTCAATAATATTTTACTCCGAATATCTGAAAGTTTTCTCCAAATTATACAGCCAGACCACTGCCCCCACGTGGAATCTCACTGAGGTCACTGTACAAACACATGGACACGGGAGTTATCCTGTGTCGATCCAATTGCAGAATCCTGGCCTAAAAACTGGGAACAGAAACTGATTTTACAGTTTTGAATGGCTTTAACGTTTAGTGGTTCTGTTCATGATAGTTTCCCAGATGAGATTTTATATAAAGAAGAGCAGTTGGAGATGCTGTGGCACATTCTCTGATTTGTGTCTTTTGCCTTTTTAGACTGAGTGATCTTCATTTCTTTATTAGAATTTACCTCAGTTGAAAATTAGAATCTAATTTTCTCTAATTATGTCTTAATATACCGTAATCTGTCTTTGAATTTTGTACATCATACACAGTAATTAAGGTGAAAATTACTTCATCTCTAGACTTTATATATAGACTTTGTTATACATTAATGGCTCAGAGTTTAATCATGATGTCAATTAAGTGGGCTAATTATTAAATTAATTAAATTAAATATTAAATAGGAATTAAAATACAGACATTTTATTCTAATTAATCTTTTCTAGAAGTTTTCTTTGTGTTGTTGCTCTTTTCAAACTTTGCCTCTTTTAATATTACCTATACTATATCAATCAAAAAAGTCTGTTGTTGAATGGATTAATGATTATCTTATGACTTCTAAAATGTGCTCATGTATCTGTGGGAGTACAGTTACATTTTTTAGTTTTTATTTTTGTTAATTATTTGTCCACTGATTGATTAAACTAAATTCTATTATGTGTACATCTGAGATGTAGAGGGGCTCCTTGCACAAACATGCATAATAATTGTGAAAAAGACATATGCACATGTGAAAACTCCTATTCACAGCTGGAATACTTCAGGGCTTTATCTTCAAACAATGAAATATGAATTAACAAATTCCATTCTAACTATCCATAATAGGTGTTCATGTGCTCAAAATGAATACGTTACTATAATTGCATTTTACACTCAAATTTGGTATTTATTCATAAAATTGAATTATTTTACATATATATATCCTACCCATCAGTGGTATACCCAAATATCCTACCCATTAGTGGGGTATGTGTGTGTGTGTATATATATATATATATATACACACACATCCCCCATTGATGGGTAGTCTATTTGGAGTACAGCACTGTATTTGAACTTGTAGATGATTTTAAATATAGCGCTGACCATGGTACTCTGTAACATGCTAATGTAGCTTGCAGTGTGTTGCTCACATGGTATTTAATGCCATCCAGTGTGATCACAGGTGGATTACATGAGCAGTATGATCATGATTGTAACATTTTTCTACTAGTTATGCTGGAAAAGGCACCAACATCATGGACTTCCAGAAAGAATGTGAAATATCATCTCCTAATTTTGCAAAACCGCTGTTCTTATATCAATGGACAATGCAGTGGCAATCTAGTAATATTACGGGAGTTAAAGCTTCTGGTTATGATTACTTCCACTGAAACTCTGACTTCCAATTATTGTGGGCCTACATAGCATGCACAATTGTGCACCATGTCTTGAATACTGAAAGTTTTATGTGCCACACCTACGTATTTCTATTGCCAATGTGTCAAGAATTTTTGGAGGAATGTGGGTGACATTTATGCTGCTTTCAATGTTACAGCTTCATCTCCTATTCATTTTTATGGTGACTCAGCATACTTCCCTCTCCATGTGAATGAGCTCCAAAAGGGCCACAGATTTGTGAAAACTACATGGATTTATCACTTCCTTAAACCTTCCCACAGAGTCCTCTATTTGCCTTGGTGACTGGCCATTGCTTGACATTTTCTTCTTTAGAATCATTCTTTTAGCTAAGTCTGAACAGTCACCTTTTTCTCAAAGCATTTTCAAGTCCTTTCTCCTTGCAGTGTGGAAAGAGATGGTGTAGGCTGTCCATCACCAAAAAAAAAATCACAACTACGTGAATGTATACTGGCATCGGTGTGAGGCATAGCTTTTACGTATGATTATAACTGCATAAGAATGAATATAGGCATATTACTTCAAGTCTCAAGACACTTTCAAGCTGAAGAATCCTCTGTTTTTTCTAACTTTCCTGTTATTGCCAATTGTGATTCTTCCACAACCTCTTCTATTGATTCTTCAGAATGCTTTGGGCCAGTGGTGCAAGATGCACACACTGGATCTGTATGTGCCTGTTATCTGGCGTCTTGTCATGTGTTTTTAGTCTTTTATTTTAGATTATGAAGTCACTTACCTATGTTTGTAAGGTGTGATGTGAATTTAAAGTTCTACATGTATTTTAAAATAATTATACCAAACTCAGAACATTTAATAAAGTCACCAAACTAGTGAACTACAATATCAGAACTTCATTAAATATTTTTGTTACTGGAGTTTGGAAAAGAAAGCTTTGCCTCTCTTGAAAAAGGGTGGTAGAAGAATTCTAACAAATGGGTGATTATTTTCTTTCATTAATATTAATAAATAGTTTCTACAGTTTGAAACAGCTGTGGAATAAAATGATGTTTGTGTAAATGTGTTTCTGAAAAAATATTGTCCACTGGCAACCTGTACAATTGACTTTTTCAATACTATCCTAAGATTAGTATATAAAAATGAAAATAACTTGATCATTTTAAACTATTCCTCACACTTGCCATTGTTTTTGCTTTCCATCAATCTTTTGTTGGAGGAGTTGTGCTCTTGTGCCCAATGTCTATTTTTATTGATGCCTAACTTTAACATATCTGTGTCAAAAGTGCTATATATGACTTCTAGGAGAACATTATATGAACATCATGCCAAAATATGTCTTGTGCAAGTAAACAGAACCTTGACATCTGTTCCTTTAGATATCTGCAGTTTTGTTTGTTATTCTGTATTATACATCTACTGTAGCTGTGGCTTCATGCATACCCAATCTTTACAACAGTCTTGCAGTCTTTACTCAATCAAAATGTTCATTAAAGTTAATGTACACTTAGCCTGAAAAAAGATTTGTTGGATTGGGCCCAAACTTTGAATTTTAGTCACTTCACTTCATAATGGACAGAAGAAAATAAGAGCAATAATAAAGAGCCTTCAATTTTCTGAAATATTACCCCATTTTAATATGTGTAAGAAACTGAGCTTTAGGGCCCAGGCTCCCACTGATGTCAGTGTCAATGTTGATGGGCTCATACTGAGCATGAAAAAGTAGAATATTTGCTATGATTTAGCCTTTTTACCATTAATGGCACAAAAGATCCAGAAGGCCATTAATTTTCTCCCTTCATTAAATAATCTACCAGTTTAGCCAGTTTCTAAAGTGAACTTCTCCCCCTGCAGCCTTGGCATTGGGCCCTTGTAAGGGCCAGGATGGGAATGTGGTCAAAGTGTTACTGTGCCCCAGCTATTCTCCACCAGTGGATGACCTGTTGGGATCAATAGTCAACTGGCCTACTTTAAAGTGTGTGGGTCCAAGAACTGGCATCAGAAATAGGGAGTATCAATATAGGCTCAGTTAAGGCCTTGTCTATACACAACAATGGTTCTGATTTAATGAAATCAGTTTAGAAACTGATGTAGCTAAATCAGCTCAACCCCCTAGTGTGGATATTCTGAAATAGAATTAGGAGTGTCTACAAAAAGGGGATGCACCAACTTAACTACATAGAATCATAGAAGATTAGAGTTGGAAGAGACCTCAGGAGGTCATCTAGTTCAACCTCCTGCTCAAAGCAGGACCAACCCCAACTAAATTATCCCAGGCTTTGTCAAACCAGGCCTTAAAAACCTCTAAGGATGGAGATTCCACCACCTCCCTACGTAACCCATTCCAATGCTTCACCATCCTCCTAGTGAAATAGTGTGTTCTAATATCCAATCTAGACCTCCCCCCACTGCAACTTGAAACCATTGCTCCTTGTTCTGTCATCTGCCACCACTGAGAACAGCAAAGCTCCATCCTCTTTGGAACCCATCTTCAGGTAGCTGAAGGCTGCTTTCAAATTCCCCCCTCACTCTTCTGCAGTTCCCTCAGCCTCTCCTTACAAGTCATGTGCCCCAGCCCCCTAATCATTTTTGTTGCCTCTCTTACATACAGTGCAACTCTTCCGCCTTTTCTCCCCTGCCTGTCCTTCCTGAACAGTTTATACCCATCCATGACAGTGCTCCAGTCATGTGAGTTAGCCACCAAGTCTCTGTTATTCCAATCACATCATAGTTCCTTGACTGTGTCAGAACTTCCAATTATTCCTGCTTGTTTCCCAGGCTTCTTGTGTTTGTGTTCAGGCACCTACTAGCCAATTGCCCTACTTTCTCAGTATGCATCAGGAGGCCTCCCCTGTTGCACCCTCCTCCTTGTGTTTCCTCCCGGTATCCCAGTTCCCCTATCTCTGGGCTTAAGTCACTATCCCCTAGCAAACCTAGTTTAAAGCCCTCCTTGCTAGGTGAGCAAGCTTACATAAGTTACTCCGCTGATATTGGTAAATTAGTACCTTCTTTGGGTGCAGACAAGACCTAAAATTCTGCCTATAGAGAATAATTAATTCATTGGTTAACCTGGTTGGGCAGCATTTTGAGAGTCTTTTATTTATTCTTTTCAGAGTGGAATACAGGGGAAAAAATTGAAATTACTTAAAGAATAAGAAGTGGGCAGGCTCCAGGTTTAGGTAACTGGCACATTTGGACCCAATACCACAGTCAAATTTCCTAGTCAAAATTCCAACTGGCTTCATGGTGACATCTACAGGACTATTTCCTGAGTAGGGATGATAGGTTCAATACTGCAAGGTGCTGAGTGCACTTTGCTAAGTGCCCTCAACTCCTACTGATCGATTTCTTTTTGACTCATATTGATTTCAAACCCCTTCAAACTGAGAGTGATCTTTTAGGATCAGGCCCTGAACCTGGACTGCGGGATTGAGCACTTTATTGGTTATGTACACCAGTAACTAATGGTATTGTTTGTTTGTCTTTAGGGCACATTGAATCCCTATTGTGTGCTGTGGGATGATTCAAGAATGTAAGTGACAGATGTTTGCTTCTATTACTATGGATTAAATATTCCAAAACACGTAAAAATATTTAACTTGACTGACAGTCAACAGTGGTCATTATGAGGGCATAGAAAATGTGCAATCCACAGAATGAAAATGTTTCCTTTCCATGCTCTGCAGTCACATTGTAATGCAGATTTGAAAGACAGTTTGGTTTTTTCTGTTACTAATCCTGAATTAGCAGACTATCTCACCAACAACTATCATAGAGTTTAAGGCCTGAAGGGATCACCAGATCATTTAATCTGACCTCCTGTATATCACAATACCACCAAATGCCCACACACTAAACCCAACAACCCAAATTAGACCAAAGTATTACAGACTACATGAGACTAATCTGTTATGTGCCACATAAAGAGAATAAAAGGGACTGAGGTGCACCAGTCCCTGAGCCCCTGCAATGAAAGGGAATTGATTAACTGAGAGATACCCATGCGGCTGAGGAAGCTGAAGTTGCTGAAAGGTTTGAACTATTAAGAATACTGTGGGAGATATATTAGTCGTCAGTGAGTAGGTGGGACCATCAAAGAGTCATGATAAGTATAATTTATTATGGCTCTGCAATTTATCACATGGATTTCAGCACCATCTGGTATGCATGTATACGCACACTCTTTTATGAGACTGGTGCTTTTTGTCTTGCTTCTGCATGTAAACTGATCACTTACCAGGGGTCCAGAAAGCATTCATTTGCTCTATAGTTCCCCAAAACATTTTCCCACTGTCATTTTTAGAAAAGGTGGGGATGTAGGGATTTAGTATTAACTGTGAGGCCATTTTATGATTCATGATGATTTTCTGTTGGCCTGGTAATTAGTTGTGTTTGGGGCATTTTATTTGAGTCTATTTGATTATATTATGGAATTTGTACTTTAATATTGTGAGTTTTAAATTAATGCAAAAGCTCCCAGCACACTGGACAGATTCTTATCATTTATAAATCTAAATAAATAAATATGTACAACATTATACAATTAGCTGGATGATTTGGGTTGCTGGCTTGTTTTGTGTTTCATTTTGTTTTGTGTTCACTTTCCTCTAAAGCATCAGGAATTTGCTATTGCCAGAAGCAGGAGACCAGATATAATGAATTAATGATCTGATCTACTGTTGCAAATCCTGTGGAGCTCTGTTGTGCTCACATCCTTCAAAAATGGCTAAGTTCTTTACTACCCAAATTTCACAAGAACTTTGGAGATCAATCCAACAAGAAAGTAGTCAGCATTTAATAAAAGATGCTTAGCTAATCACTATTCCACAGCAACAAAAAAAGGTGCTTTAAACTAAGTGTTTTTCAGATACTGTAAATGTTTGTCTTTAGCATCTGCCTCAGGTAGCTATAACTGCTGAAATTTTTAGCCACCTTCATGGCAAATCTCCCAGATCTTAATCTCAATGCACTACAATTCCATGTGTAGTAAATTATATGTTTCTTTGGTGATGCTCTCAGTTTAATACATGCTCCAGAAGTGGGTGAAAACTTTCTCGTCCTGGATTTTAAACATTCTGCACAGGCTATTGTTCAATGATTGATAGTTCTTTCTTCATACATTCATGGAGAAGCCCCGGAATCAATACTGTGAGCTGTTTGATCACGTCTGGCTCTGCATTCTTGTTGCATTTTTATGGTGCATCTTCCTTCTCCTGTTCTTATTCTGTGGGTGTGTATATGTGCTATGTCTAATTGTTTGGAGAAATTATGTTTTATTTCATTCCTATCTATGGAGTAGAATTATGTAACTTTTTTAATCTAGATAACTTTTT
This sequence comes from Dermochelys coriacea, assembly GCF_009764565.3. NCBI lineage: Eukaryota > Metazoa > Chordata > Testudines > Dermochelyidae > Dermochelys > Dermochelys coriacea. The sequence goes on from NC_050070.1 coordinate 55,039,040, forward strand.
AGAAGGCTTTCATTTATCTGTCGGTCAGGCTGACAGGCTTGCTGTCTGTCTATCTGCATCTAGAAAAGAAGTACTTGTGGCACCTTAGAGACTAACAAATTTATTAGAGCATAAGCTTTCTTGAGCTACAGCTCACTTCATCGATGAAGTGAGCTGTAGCTCACGAAAGCTTATGCTCTAATAAATTTGTTAGTCTCTAAGGTGCCACAAGTACTCCTTTTCTTTTTGCGAATACAGACTAACACGGCTGCTACTCTGAAACCTATCTGCATCTAGTTATTGTTTTTGTACAACATTAAGACAGGTACAACTAACTATATAAAAGATCATAGCATGAATTATATGTGTTAAAATACAATTTCTCAGACTGGTGCAGCATTCATTTTGGTTGACACTTCCAAAAATGCAGTACCTCTGTTATGCTGGTTTAGAATGGGGTTCTTTAGAGGTTTGGCTATTCCTTCAGTGCTTCCCCTTTCCCAGATGATTAACTGAGTAGCATCAACAGTAGAATGTATGACAGTGGAAGTTTATTTTTTTCCTCAGGAATTTGTGTGACCATTTTAACCTCTGCATTTCATTCCAGTTTTGACCTTCCACTAAATTTTGGGATGCTGAATGTTTTTCACATCAAAGCTTGTGAAAACATAAAAGGATTTTTTATTGAAATTCTGAGCTAAATTGGTCCACTATCTGAAAGCTTTTGAAAAAGAAATCCTCTCCTCACCACCAAATTCTTTGACATGAGCAAAAAAGAATCAGGGCACCCTTCTCACTGTTCTGTGCCAGTGCCATTCACAGATACAAAAAGAAAAGGAGTACTTGTGGCACCTTAGAGACTAACAAATTTATTTGAGCATAAGCTTTCGTGAGCTACAGCTCACTTCATCGGATGCATTTGGTGGAAAATACAGAGCGGAGATTTAAATACACACACAGAGAACATGAAACAATGGGTTTTATCATACACACTGTAAGGAGAGTGATCACTTAAGATGAGCCATCACCAGCAGCGGGGAGGGGGGAGGGAGGAAAACCTTTTCATGCCTCCAGCTTTCATCCAGCTCATACCACAGGATCCATTGTCTACAGCCAAGCTCTAAGATACAGCCGCATTTGCTCCAATCCCTCAGGCAGAGACAAACACCTACAAGATCTCTATCATGCATTCCTACAACTACAATACCCACCTGTTGAAGTGAAGAAACAGATTGACAGAGCCAGAAGAAAGAAAAGCAGTACTTGTGGCACCTTAGAGACTAACAAATTTATTAGAGCATAAGCTTTCGTGAGCTACAGCTCACTTCAGAAGTCACCTACTACAGGACAGGCCCAACAAAGAAAATAACAGAACGCCACTAGCCATCACCTTCAGCCCCCAACTAAAACCTCTCCAATGCATCATCAAGGATTTACAACCCATCCTGAAGGACGACCCATCATTCTCACAGATCTTGGGAGACAGGCCAGTCCTTGCTTACAGACAGCCCTCCAACCTGAAGCAAATACTCACCAGCAACCACACACCACACAACAGAACCACTAACCCAGGAACTTATCCTTGCAACAAAGCCTGTTCCCAACTCTGTCCACATATCTCTTCAGGGGACACCATCATAGGACCTAATCACATCAGCCACACTATCAGAGGCTCGTTCACCTGCGCATCTACCAATGTGATATATGCCATCATGTGCCAGCAATGCCCCTCTGCCATGTACATTGGCCAAACTGGACAGTCTCTACGTAAAAGAATGAATGGACACAAATCAGACGTCAAGAATTATAACATTCAAAAACCAGTTGGAGAACACTTCAATCTCTCTGGTCACTCGATTACAGACCTAAGAGTGGCTATCCTTCAACAAAAAAACTTCAAAAACAGACTCCAACGAGAGACTGCTGAATTGGAATTAATTTGCAAACTGGATACTATTAATTTAGGCTTGAATAGAGACTGGGAATGGATGAGTCATTACACAAAGTAAAACTATCTCCCCATGTTATTTCTCCCCCTCACCCCCCCATCCCCACTGTTCCTCAGATGTTCTTGTTAACTGCTGGAAATAGCCTACCTTGCTTGTCACCATGAAAGGTTTTCCTCCCTCCCCCCCCTGCTGCTGGTGATGGCTCATCTTAAGTGATCACTCTCCTTACAGTGTGTATGATAACACCCATTGTTTCATGTTCTCTGTGTGTGTATATAAATCTCCGGTCCGTATTTTCCACCGAATGCATCTGATGAAGTGAGCTGTAGCTCACGAAAGCTTATGCTCAAATAAATTTGTTAGTCTCTTAGGTGCCACAAGTACTCCTTTTCTTTTTGCGAATACAGACTAACACGGCTGCTACTCTGAAACCTGTCACAGATACAGTATCAGTGGCCTGAAAATTGGTCCACATAGGGATTGCCATACTGGATTAGACCAGTGGTCTACCTAATCTAGTGTTCTGACTGGCACTGGCCTTCAGAGGAAAGTGCAAGAAAGCCAACAGTGATATAAATAGAATAAACAGTCATAAGTAGGGCCCTACCAAATTGTAGTGTGGGTTGTGGTATTGCTACCCTTACTTCTGCACTGCTGCTGGTGGTGGCTCTGCCTTCAGAGCTGGAGAAAGGGGGCTGCTAGCCAGAAGCCCAGCTCAGAAGGCAGAGCAGCTGCCAACAGCAGTGCAGAAGTAAGGATGGCCTGGTATGGAATTGCCACCTTTACTTCTGCACTGTTGCCTGCAGAGCTTGGCCCTCAGTCAGCAGCTGTCAATCTCCAGACACATGGTAGTATTGTCGCCCTTACTTCTGTGCTGCTGTTGGTGGGACACTGCTTTCAGAGCTGGGCGCCTGGCCAACATCCATCATTTTCCAGCGACCCAGCTCTGAAGGCAGTGCAGAAATAAGGGTGGCATACTGCAACCCCCCTAAAATAACCTTGTGACCTCCCTGCAACTCCCGTTCAGAACCCCCAATTTGAGAAACACTGGTCTCCCCTGTAAAATCTGTACGGTATAGAGTAAAGGCACATAAAAGACCAGATTTCACGGGGGGAGACGAGATTTCACGGTCCATGACATTTTTCATGGCCATGAATTTGGTAGGTCCCTATATATAAGGGATATTTCATAATCTTTTACTCATCTGATCAAAGGCAATGTATCTGAATTTCAATTAGTGGTTTAATTATGCTCAGTGGGCCTGGACGGGAGCTCAATATGTCATCAGTCAAGTCCCCTGCACTCAGTTCAGGACTAAGTAATAACTAGACCATTCCTGGCAGGTGTTTGTCTATGCAGTTCTTAAAAGCCTCCAATGATAGACATTCCACAACCTTCCTAGGCAATTTGTTCCAGTGCCAGTGTTCCTGGCAGCTAGGAAGGTTTTCCTAATGTCCAACCTAAACCTCCCTTGCTGCAATTTAAACCCATTGCTTCTTGTCCTATCCTCAGATGTTAACAAGAACAATTTTTCTCCCTCCTCCTTGTAACAACTTTTTATGTACTTGAAAACTGTTATCATGTCCCCTCTTGGTCTTCTCTGCTCCAGACTAAACAAACCAAATTTTTTCAGTCTTTCCTCATAGGTTTTGTTTTCCTGATCTTTAATTATTGTTGTTGCTCTTCTCTGGATTTTTTCCAATTTGTCCACATCTTTCCTGAAATGTGGCACCCAGAACTGCACACAATACTCCAGTTGAGGCCTAATCAGCGTGGAGTAGAGTGGAAGAATTACTTCTCGTGTCTTGCTTACAACATTCCTGCTAATACAACCCAGAATGATGTTCACATTTTTTTTGCAACAGTGTTACACTGTTGACTCATATTTACTTTGTGACCTAGTATGACTCCCAGATCCATTTCCCACTTTGTATGTGTGCAATTGATTGTTCCTTCTTAAGTGGAGTACTTTGCATTTGTCCTTATTGAATGTCATCCTATTTATTTCAAACCGTTTCTCCAGTTTGTACAGATCATTTTGAATTTTAATCCTATTCTCCAAAGTACTTGTAGCCCCTCCTAGATTGGTGTTGCAACCTCAGTAATGATAAGGATGGGGGATAGCAAGAAATAACAGCTGCAGAAGCAATCTGGTACATATGATGCTGATGCTGCGGTTGTTTCCCTGTCTTCTGAATGGCCAGGGCACCTGATACTGTTTCTCCATCCATTGTCAGCTACCTTGGCCACTGACACTGAGTCAAGACACTTCATTACCTTCCTGTTCTTTTCCACTATTAATGGAGGCTTAGTCATATGTTCACAGATTAAATGACATCAGAATTTCCCTCTTCAAATTAGGACAACCATCAGCCGAGCCTCTAATTCAGATATCGGCTTCCCAGGTTGATCAACCTTCCCAAATACATTTGTTAAACTAGAGCTAAAGTTGCACATCTGTTCTCTGGAGTCTACAAATAGAATTGCCTCGCTAGGAGATGACCAGTGCTGCAGGAACTCTGCTATGACACCTGCCCCAGGCTCCCAGCATCCATTTGTTACCCCTTAATAATGGCAGCTCTTTCGGAGAAATGCCTATTCTTTGTTTTGTATGTAGAATCAACACTGATACTGCTGCCAACTCTCCATTTTGTGTGGAAATCCTCTGATGCTGCAACAGAACAGAGGAAATCTCTGATCTTTCTGGAAGAGACTATGTTCTGTTCTGAACTGGAAATAATAGATGTGGAATCTCATATACTAGAAAAGTATCAGGTACTAAGGCTGAATCCTGATGAGTCTAGATGAGGATAGCTTAGCGAAAGGTCACTATACTCCAGCTTTGCACTCCTCCAGTGCTGGGGCCATTCTGTTTAGGTCTGGTTCCCATTATGGCATCTGGGGATCTCTGAAGGATGTCCCAGCTATATCCCTGTGCTTGCTTCCGAGAGGGATAATGTCATGGGAGCCTTTGTGCTATCTTTCAGAGTAGCAGCCGTGTTAGTCTGTATTCGCAAAAAGAAAAGGAGTACTTGTGGCACCTTAGAGACTAACAAATTTATTTGAGCATAAGCTTTCGTGAACTACAGCTCACTTCATCAGATGCACCCGATGAAGTTCACGAAAGCTTATGCTCAAATAAATTTGTTAGTCTCTAAGGTGCCACAAGTACTCCTTTTCTTTTTATGCTACCTGTGTGCTATCCGAGGATTCCCCTGTGCTGAGAAGCTCCTTCTCTGGCCAGTGAGGCTGGCCTTAGGGAAGTTTTGCATAAGTGGGGCAGGACAAAGCTATTGTAACTCACAAAGGGATCTGAAGTTGGGTTTTATTGGCTAGCTCAGCAAAACTACTCCAAATGTCTTCTGCTGATACTCCTGAGAAGCCAATCAAGCCAATCAAGAAACCAGGAGAAATGTGACAAAACTCAACCAGCCCAGCTCAAAACTAATAAATAGTCCACAAAACCTGCATTTAAATGTGTATAATAACAAAAAAATGACAACAATTGAATTTAAAATTTTAATATAAAGCATTTGGAAAGACATTCTTTTTCACGAAAATTTGAGTGTTTTGAATTTCAAGTCTGATATTTTGCACAGCACTCAGAAATACCACTTTGTCTAATTTTATTTTTCTTGCAAGATAGTACTCATATAAGATTCATTCTCCATGTGCACCTTTATTCATTTCATGTCTTTAAACTGGCGCTTCTTCCCTGGCCTAAAAAAATCTTCCTTTGCCAAAAACTGTAGTGTTCATGCTGGCTTGTATGTAAGTTCTCAGCCCAATACGCAACTGAGTCATGCAGATTCTTCTGCAGATACTGGGAGGGTTAAGTAATCACTCATTTAACTAGATGCCCCTCAAAGAGATGTCCCAGCATGAAATCGAGCAGTATGAATGAATGTTATGTGATGCATTGCTAATGTGAGAGTGGCCACCTCAAGTTTGTCAATGACCTCAGATATAATTGGAATGAAATAATATGGTTCCATGCAAAAGAATCTGGCCCATTTTTCAGTCACTGGCTTTAGCTGTTTGACTACATACATATGCCTATGGCAACCACATAGGAGCTAGAGGAAAAGAGGAACTAAAGTGAACAAAGTCACAGCTTCATTCACATGCAATAGTTTTAGTAGTGGAAGTCTCCAACTACTGGGAGTAAAAAGAGATTTGGGCATTATTTTCAATGCTGTAAGCAGATCCCATTTTAATATCTAAGATGTCCTACAAAAAAGATACATTTTTTGTTTATGCCTCAACCAGTGTTTCAGTGAAAGTGAGCTAACCAAGAGCTATGTGTACTTACCATTCCATGGGGTATCTTATAAAAATGAGGAAGTTATCTAGTGGGCAGGGCAAGTGACTTGGACTTGGATTCAGCACACCTACGTTCAATTCCTGACCCAAGCAAAGACTCCCTGTATGACCTGTATGCCAGCAAGTTAAAAAAGTATGGACTGGATGAATGAAATAAAGGTGATAGAAAGCTGGCTAGATTGTCAGGCTCAACGGGTAGTGATCAACGGCTCAATATCTAGTTGCAGCCGGTATCTAGCAGAGTGCCCCAGGGGTCTGTCCTGGAGCTGGTTTTGTTCAACATCTTCATTAATGATCTAGATGATGGGATGGATTGCACCCTCAGCAAGTTTGAGGATAACACTAAATTGGGGGGAGAGATACATATGCTGGAGTGTAGGGATATGGTCCAGAGTGACCTAGACAAATTGGAGGAGTGGGCCAAAAGAAATCTGGTGAGGTTCAACAAGGACTAGTGCAGAGTCCTGCACTTAGGATGAAAGAATCCCATGCACTGCTACAGGCTGGGAACTGACTGGCTAAGCAGCAGTTCTGCAGAAAAGGACCTGGGGATTACAGTGGGCAAGAAGCTGAATGAGAGTCAACAGTGTGCCCTTGATGCCAAGAAGGCTAATGGCATATTGGGCTGCATTAGTAGGAGCACTGCCAGCAGATCAACGAAAGTGATTATTCCCCTCTATTCAACATTGGTGAGGCCACATCTGGAGTATTGCATTCAGTTTTGGGTCCCCCACTCCAGAAAGGATGAGGACAAATTGGAGAGAGTCCAGCAAAGGGCAACAAAAATGATTAGGGGGCTAGGGCACAGGACCTATAAGGAGAGGCTAAGGGAACTGGGCTTATTTAGTCTGCAGAAGAGAGAGGGCGATTTGATTGCAGCCTTCAACTACTTGAACAGGGGTTCTAAAGAGGATGGAGCTAGGCTGTACTCAGTGGTGGCAGATGACCAAACAAGGAGCAGATAATTGTTCCCTCATAAAATTATCTTTATAAATAGCTTTATAGATCTTTTTATGGTGAATATGTAAATACCACATTACATATTCAGAAATTTCTTATTGTCCTGCAGAAAAGTGCTCAACCAAGGCCCCAGTTCTAAGGAGTAACATATCCTGCATATAGCTCCTCTGATTTCAGTGTACAGCTACCTGTGGAGTAAAAGGGATGATCCAAAGTCCACCAAAGTTAATAAAAAGACTCCCATTCACTTGAGTAGGCTTGGATCAGGCAATAAGTTACTGCTTACCATGCAGGGATGAGGGTAGGAATCAGGACTTACTGAGGATATTTCTAAAAACGTGATTGTGATGACTAATAACGTTATACTGTGATGCAGAAGAACTTATTCCACTAACATTCTGCACATCTTTTATTAGAGAAAATTGAGGGGCTTTTTATTTTTTTTTTTTAAAAGAGAGAGAGAAGATCTTTTTGATTTAAATAATTATAAAATGAATCAGTGTATATGAGAGGAATTCATAATTCAGGCACTTATTGTCACACTGCCTTTCAGTAACACCTACACTTCTCTTAATAGGGAGATGCATTGCCTGTTAAGAATTACAGCTAAAAGAGGAAATTAATTTCATCATTGTTGATAATTTTTAATTACTGCTACTAAGTGATGAATCAACCTCATTTTGTGAAGAACACAATTGCTATTTATTGCCTGTGTATAAATGTATATTTTGGGAAACTAAAAATAATGGTTTTTTTGAGATGTTAGGCTGGTATAATTTTGAAATGTAGATAAAAAAGGGATAGTTGGTGCAGGTTTGCTCTCGAGTTTTAAAGATTAGAATATAATCTTCAATTTTGAAACACAACATCCTTACTTGACTTTAATCTCTTGGTGGGTTTGTAGTGCAATATGAGACAGAAGATAATAGTCTAATCTCTTGAAGTAAGGATGAGAACAGGAGAGAAATGTATCACAATTTAATTGTACCATCTGTGTTTCCAATAAAAATGGAAAGGGTGAATTCATGAGCTTAAGAGAGATAGGAGATAAGTTTCAATTAGAGTCCTTATTTTACATATTAATGGTCACTGTGGCATGCTGCCAGGGGACAGCATCTGTGCCTACTATCTTGTCTTGGAATTTGATTGAAACTAGCCTGAAAACACAGTATATGCATATATCTCTGATAACACTCTACTGAGAACTCTTCTGACACTGTGATGAATAAAACACTACCTAGATGCGGGAGTGGGGGTTTAGTTCTCATGCTGTCACTTGGACAGTGAGGCCACCAAATACATTATGTGCCTCTCTTTGATGTTCTATCCTGAATCAAATCTGGCACATTACAGGTTAGGGAGCTTGTGAAGGACCAGTGTCTGTTGACACTGTCCAGCCATCTCATTTTAAGTCTCCTATGGGGTCTTTTCCATCCTACTTTCATTGGGTCATAGTCGAAGAAGATTCTCACAGGGAAGTTGGTAGGCATTCAGAGCAAAAGTCTGTACCACTTAAAGAACTTTGGGGTGTTGTTCGAGAGAGTGGGATCAGTTTAGTTAGAACACTGATCTCTTCATTCAACTTGAATTCCTACCATTTGATGTTTTTGGTCATTCAGAAATGGTATCCAACTTCTTTTCAATATTGACAATGAGAGGCCATGTTTCAATCCCACAGGTCAAAACACTGACCACCAAAACATTAAATATCCTCGGCTTCATCTCTCTGTTTATTGGGGTGTTTGGTTTGCAAAAGATGTTGTTCATGAGGCACCCCATTACTGAAGATGCTTTTGCAGCGAGGGCTTTACGTTCTTTCTGAAAGCCACCCATGTCATCACCAACAGACCCAATGATATCCCCAGTAATCTCTGCTGGGTTCTGTCCCATTAAGATGCTGGAGCCCTCAATGTGTTTGAAATTGCTGATTTGAAGAGTTTTGGTTTTACCCCAATTAATATTCAGGCCAATTCTTGCCACTGAGCTTTCCAGGGTTTTAAGTGCTGCAACTAGCTCATTCATTGATTCATCAACTACCTCTATGTCATCAGCAAAATTGTTGTTAATGATGTTCCTTTAATCAAGGCATATGCCTAAGATGCAGTTACTAAGGGTATGTCTACACTAGAAATGTAAGGCGACCTATATTAGGTTGCCTTACAGCCACCACAGTAATTACTGCCGAGGTGCATGTCCACACCACCCTCCTTGGGTCAGTGATGTGTGTCCTCACCAGGAGCACTTCCACCAACCTAAGAAGGGGCAGTGGGTGGAGCTCAACTGGAAGCTCCCTACCGGACCCCAGCTACACCACAGGCTCCTGGGATCCCTGCACGCTGGCCCCACTCCGCTTTCCTGTTACACTGCTGTTTTTAGCAGTGTAGTCCCCTTACCTCCCAGCTGCTGGAGCCTTTCCTCTCTGCAGGAAAAGACTACCCCAGCAGGGAAAAGGTAAGGGGGAGGCAGTAGGGTTCCAGCAGTGGGGAAAGGCTCTGTCAGTTCTCAAACCTGGAGCCCTCACCACTGGAAGCAGAGGCTCTGGCAGGGGGCAGAGGCTCTGGCAGTGGGGAAAGGCTATCAGGTCCCCGCTGCTGGAGCCCTTCCCCACCCAAAAAAAGACTCTGGCAATGCGGGAAGCCTCTGCCAGCTCCCTTCTGCTGGCGCTTTCCCCCTTTGTAGGGAAAGTCTCTGGCAGAGGGGAGGCAGCTGGGAAAGGTTCCAGCAGCTCCCTGATGCCGGAGCCCTTCCTCATCACAGGGAAAGACTCTGGCAATGGAAAGGCATTGGCAGAGCCTCTCACTGATACACCACAGTGTGACTTGTAATTACACATATACTATACACTACCACCAGTGGAGTGTAGATGTAGCCTAGGAATCACATGCATGTATCCAAAGATGGAATTTTGCCCATAGAACTTTGCTCTCATTTATAGAGCTATAAAATTAGGAGGTTTCAGAGTAGCAGCCGTGTTAGTCTGTATTCACAAAAAGAAAAGGAGTACTTGTGGCACCTTAGAGACTAACAAATTTATTAGAGCATAAGCTTTCGTGAGCTACAGCTCACTTCATCGGACGCATTTGGTGGAAAAAACAGAGGAGAGATTTAAATACACACACAGAGAACATGAAACAATGGGTTTATCATACACACTGTAAGGAGAGTGATCACTTAAGATAAACCATCACCAGCAGCAGGGGGGGAAAGGAGGAAAACCTTTCATGGTGACAAGCAAGGTAGGCTAATTCCAGCAGTTAAAAAGAATATCAGAGGAACAGTGGGGGGTGGGGTGGGGGGAGAAATACCATGGGGAAATAGTTTTACTTTGTATAATGACTCATCCATTCCCAGTCTCTATTCAAGCCTAAGTTAATTGTATCCAGTTTGCAAATTAATTCCAATTCAGCAGTCTCTCGTTGGAGTCTGTTTTTGAAGCTTTTTTGTTGAAGTATAGCCACTCTTAGGTCTGTAATCGAGTGACCAGAGAGATTGAAGTGTTCTCCAACTGATTTTTGAATGTTATAATTCTTGACGTCTGATTTGTGTCCATTCATTCTTTTACGTAGAGACTGTCCAGTTTGGCCAATGTACATGGCAGAGGGGCATTGCTGGCACATGATGGCATATATCACATTGGTAGATGCGCAGGTGAACGAGCCTCTGATAGTGTGGCTGATGTGATTAGGCCCTATGATGGTATCCCCTGAATAGATATGTGGACAGAGTTGGCAACGGGCTTTGTTGCAAGGATAGGTTCCTGGGTTAGTGGTTCTGTTGTGTGGTGTGTGGTTGCTGGTGAGTATTTGCTTCAGATTGGGGGGCTGTCTGTAAGCAAGGACTGGTCTGTCTCCCAAGATCTGTGAGAGTGATGGGTCATCCTTCAGGATAGGTTGTAGATCCTTGATGATGCGTTGGAGAGGTTTTAGTTGGGGGCTGAAGGTGATGGCTAGTGGTGTTCTATTATTTTCTTTGTTGGGCCTGTCCTGTAGTACGTGACTTCTGGGTACTCTTCTGGCTCTGTCAATCTGTTTCTTCACTTCAGCAGGTGGGTATTGTAGTTGTAGGAATGCATGATAGAGATCTTGTAGGTGTTTGTCTCTGTCTGAGGGGTTGGAGCAAATGCGGTTATATCGTAGAGCTTGGCTGTAGACAATGGATCAAGTGGTATGATCTGGATGAAAGCTAGAGGCATGTAGGTAGGAATAGCGGTCAGTAGGTTTCCAGTATAGGATGGTGTTTATGTGACCATCGCTTATTAGCACCGTAGTGTCCAGGAAGTGGATCTCTTGTGTGGAGTGGTCCAGGCTGAGGTTGATGGTGGGATGGAAATTGTTGAAATCCTGGTGGAATTCCTCAAGAGCTTCTTTTCCATGGGTACAGATGATGAAGATGTCATCAATGTAGCGCAAGTAGAGTAGGGGCATTAGGGGACGAGAGCTGAGGAAGCGTTGTTCTAAGTATCTCCACTGAAATCAGTGGAATAGGTCAGCATTACACTTGTATATGTGAGTTCAGAATTGGACCCAGATGTCCCAGTCTAGTAAAGTATGTAAGCAAATGCATTAATTTTAAGGACATGAATGGCCCTGTTGAAGGCAATGAGAATATTCACATGCTTAAAATTATGCATTTACTGAATTCCTGGGCTAGGTCAGGGTGTTAGTCTCTGCTACCTGTTTTTGGAGCCGTGAACTAGAACTGAAAGGACTATTACCTGCCCTGTCCTGTGTCCTACAAAATTTACTAGGGAAGTAAGTAACAGAGTTCTATGGAAATGTAATAAAGATCTAATCAAATTTTTCTGAAATCTTATGGAATATAATACAATTTGAACTGTCAATAGATTTTTTAACCATCCTCTAGAATTCTGTAGCTGACATATAAATTTGTTTTCTACAGGATAGTTTAAAGAACATATGGAAAGGTTACCATTTCCTCTTGTATTCTCTAGAAGATTTTTTTGGGGAATTTGATGAGCTTTCTAATCAGCTCAAGTTTCAAGACTTTTCTACATGAACAAAACATTTATGACCGTGAACAAAAATTAGAAAACATCCTTTATAGTATCTATCAATGTCTAAACCTTATGGTTTTAACAGAAAACTAAAGTATAGTTTTGGTGGTTATATAATAAACAACCTGTTAAGGAATAGTATGACACCAATACCGTATGTTTGATAATAGCAATCTGTCCGTTTAGTGATATTACTAGCTATTTTTACTAACATCTGAAAAGTAAATCTCGGTTTCACAAAATTATTATTATTTCACAGAAAATATATTGTATTTTAATGTTGTATTTACTACAATTATTAGGTTAGGATGCATATTTGCTTTGCAATTTCAGTTTCCTCATCAGCATCATAACTAAAGTTTATGGTAGTCATTCATAGAAAAAAGTAATGGATTGCAGACAACTTGGTTTGGTTTCAAAGTTGAAATGAGATGTAAGGGACTGGATTAGAAAACATGCATAAATTGTTTATAGGTAAGTGAAATTATTCTCAATTTTGCACTGCATTGTATTTCTTAATATTACACTGTATTGCACGCCATCAGAAGATAGACGGGATTTCAGCTAGCATATATATATATTCATTGTAAGTATGGAGAAGAAGACTGTATAGAGCTCCATGGGTTCTACCAGAGCTATGGGTCCAAATGTGGTTGAGAGCCTGGCGAAGCAAGATGGTCATTATTCTACATTACAAAACCATCACACAGTTCTGCAAAAAGTCTAGTATTAGCACAACAAAAATGATAATCGTGGCTAAAGTTTATTGACAGAGCTTTGAAGTGCGCATTATACAGTGCTTCCATGTATAATTGACTCTGCTTGTGATGACAGGAGGGTTTGTACCTAGGACCTTCTGTGCTAAAACTGTGCCTCTATTTCAGTGAAAGAACTAAGGGCTTGTCTACACTGCATACTAAATTGGCGCAACTGTGATCAATGCAATGGTGTCGATTTAGCAGGTCTGGTGAAGAAGCGGTGAATCAATGGGAGAGCACTCTGCCGTCAACTTCAGAACTCCACCTCCCCAAGAGGTGGAAGTTAAGTCGGCAGAAGAGCACCTCCCGCTGACACAGCATCGCGTAGATACCATGTTAGGCCAATGTAAGCTACGTCGCTCGGGGGGTGATTTTTTCACCCCCCGAGCGACGTAACTTACATCAACTTAAGTGGCAGTGTAGATCAGGCCTAAGGCCCCAGCAAAGCACTTAAGCACATGCTTAACTTTAAGTCCAACCATATTTAGCAAAGTATTTAAACATGTATTTACCTTTAAACATATGATTAAATCCCACTGGGATTTCCCACTGACTTTCACTGGGACCTAAGCAGATACTTAAATTCTTTGGTGAATCAAGGCCTATATTCTTCATGGCTTGTCTCTCTGGTGCCTTAGTCTGCTCCAGCAGGGGTGTAAATTCTAAGGCACATGAGCAGGGCTGGATTAACTCTCCTGTGGACCCAGGGCTATTAGATTTTGTGGGGCCCCACGGGGTTTGGAATGGGCCAGTGGGCTCAGAGCTGCGGTGCAAGAGGGAGTGCAGCTCCAGCTGGGGGGTGGGCTCTGGGGTAGGAACAGGGATGGGACAGGGCGAAGGGGTGCAGCATGAGGTTCAGAGTACAGATTCTGGGTAGTTTGGGTGCAGGAGGGGGCTCAGGATTGGGGTAAGTGGTTGAGGTGCAGAAGGGGATGCAGGGTGCAGGCTCCAGCCAGGAGGCACTTGCCTTGGGCATCTCCTGGTTGGTGGTGCAGCAGAGCTAATGCAGGATCCCTATCTGCCCTGGCTCCATGCTGCTTTGCTCCCTGAGGTGGCTGGCATGTCTGGCTCCTAGGCAGAGGGGCCAGGCTGCTCTGCACAGTGCCCGGTGCCCGGTCCCACAGGTGCCGCTACTGCAGCTCCCATTGGCCATGGTACCAGGCCAATGGGAGCTGCAGAGCCGGCACTGGGGATAGAGGCAGTACGCAGAGATTCCCTGAACACCTCTTGCCTATGGGCTGCAGGGGCACATCGGCGAGCTGGAGCTCGCAGCTCCAACCCCGGGGGGCTGCTGTGGATCGGGGACTGAAGTCCAGCCCATGGCACAGAGACTTGCCTCAGGCTGGATGAAAAGAAGCAGTGGGCCACATCCGGCCTGCAAGCCCTCTCCCCCTTAGCCCAAGGCCCTGGGCTGCAACCCCAAAAGCCCCTGCATTAATCCAGCCCTGCACACCAGCATGTTGCCTACTAACTGGCCCAAATGTGTGCTACAGGCATGCATTAAAACAGTGGTTCTCAAACTATTGTACTGGTGACCCCTTTCACGTAGCAAGCCTCTGTGTGTGACCCCCCCCTTATAAATTAAAAACACTTTTTTACATATTTAACACCATTATAAATGCTGGAGGCAAAGCGGGATTTGGGGTGGAGGCTGACAGCTTGCGACCCCCCATGTAAGAACCTTGCAACCCCCTGAGGGGTCCCAACCCCCAGTTTGAGAACCCCTGCACTAAAAGTTCCCTAGTGCGCATTAATATATGTCCATTTCATACAGTGTACATTAATGTGCACTAGAGAACTTTTAGTGTGCACCAGCCAGGTCCATATGTTAGTTCACGGTACAGTGGTGCGCATAAGCATTTACATCCTGCAGGTGTGCACTATGGTGCTATGTAGACAAGCCCTTGTTGGCAGCCAGAGCAGACTCATTAAACCGTTTATGTGAATCAGCCACTGGAAAATAGGTAAAGACCTAGATACTCCTATTCAGGGTTATACATGAGCTTACTCTGCTGTCTTTACATCCTCACTTCTATAAGCACCAAATATTTACAAACTTCAGCAAACAAAAATTTTGAAAAGGGCCCAGTCTGGCAAACCATTATTCACATGAGAAATCATGTGTGCATGTGGGAAGACCCACTGTCTTCAAAAGGTATGCTTGAGTGAGTAAGCGCTATTTGCATGATTATGTGTTTTCAGATTTGATGCCTCGCGTTGTAAGTATTGAATACATGGTTCCAGTTAGACTGGATAAAGAATCTGTTTCAAAAAGTACTTGCTGTTCTGATGTACCTGACCATTCAGAATAATAGTGTGAAATCCATAAAAATAACTGTACTGCAGTGACAACACTTGGATGTATACACATATATATAAAGACTGTTGGCCAGCTTCTGCTGTCCTTACTTGAATTTTATAGCATCTTACCCAGTGATTAGCCTTTGACCATCCTCCATAGTATCTACCCAGCAATCAATAAGGCAGTATTCAGAGTGAGAGTGGCAGAATCTGTCCCCTATATCAGCAGTACTTCTGTGCATTCCAGTTTGTTGTCATGGGTGTGAAGCATTCTGTGGATTTTGGTCAGCATAATATTAAGTCACTTACTAAAAGAGGGCTAATTCACATGGACTCCTTTCATTGCACAAAAAACCATTCACTATATGTGAGAGATTGGTTAAAGAGCTTACTCTTGAATCTTTAACAAAAGATGTTCAAAAATATTTTAATTCATCATATTGCCTACAGTGTTATGCTTCTAATTCCCAATCATGAGGGTATCTAAAATCCACTGAGGTCCCAAAGTTATACGCTCTTGTTTCATTATAAGATTAGTTTATTCTGGCCAAATAAAGAAGCAGAATTTATTCCACTTCTCTTTTATCTTATCACAACATTTATCTTCCAGTTATTAGGGCTTATATTGTGTCTTAGCTTTACCTTGTGCCATGCTGCAGTTGAATCTAGTCTGGCACTGCCTCCCTGGAGTTACTGATACAATTTGCAGTGAATTCTTTTTTTAAAATCACTTCACATTCTCTGTATGAGTTTGTCTGATTAAATTCCATTGAAAGATAAATGCTAGAGGCCAGTGTTATGTTCTCTATCATTTGACTGAAGGAATATACTTACTATGAATGCAGTTTCACAGCAACAATAAACAAGAATGAAATATTTAAAATAACTGATTTATTTTTATTTTCTTAAGTTCTGAATATTTTTAAAAGATAGTAAGGACAACGTTTATACTACTCACCACTTAATATGATTAGAAGATCTTTTTCTTAAACTTAAGCTCTGCAGGATGATCCGGCTTAATAAGAATAATACAAATAAAACAGGAGTACTTGTGGCACCTTAGAGACTACCAAATTTATTAGAGTACTTCTGTTCTTTTTGCGGTTACAGACTAACACGTCTGCTACTCTAAACCTAATAATACAAATGTATCTCAGGATTTAAACATGTTTAAATGGAAGGTAATATACTAGATGAACAGCTTCAAGAAAAGCAATTTCACTAAAAATGTACTCAGCTGAATAGCTGCCATATTATGGCTCAATAGATTTTTAGCTAAAGCATTGTGTATTTGTGATGATTTTTTAATGTTATCATCATCTTCTCTGATAACATTGAGTAAGAGAGATTTTCAGTATAGCTAGTTAGCTTAATATACATATGTATTGAAGTGCATGAGCTGGGGATAACATCCTACAATCCATTCTATTACTCTGAGTAATGGATAAAATGATATTATAATTCTAAATTCCACATGCTATGCTTATTACTCCCATTACATCTGTTATCCTAATGGTACAATTTGAAGCAGTCGGCTTTCCTCTCTGCCCCCCACTATTCTGTGAGAGAAAGGCAAAATGTTTATCTTTTAAGTTACTGACTGTTCTTGCATATCTCAAAAGTAAGCATGTGCCTAACTTTAGGCATGTGACTTCAATGGGACTACTCATATGCATAAAATTAGGCACATGCTTAAGTATACTGGACTGGGACCATAGGGCCAGATTGTATCCATCCTTAGTGACATGGATTACTACCTTCCTCCAAAAGTAGGCCCATTGATTTTAATGGCACTACTTAATAGATCACACATAGGCACACACAGAGCCAAGCATTACTCTAGTTGTGAATAAACAAAGCAGAATTGGGGTGATAATGACCTTCCGACATATGACAAAATTCGAGCTAATTAGATATGAAAATGTCTGGAAAGCAGGGGAATCATTTGTTCGATCTTATATTTCTCTAGATTTATTCAGAGTAATAAAAATGCCTATCCTTTCACTCTAGGCACCCTTGATATAACATAAAATACAAATTTGTCAAATACAGAACCCCCGGTATAATATCACAACAGCACAAAGATACAAAAATCTGATCTGAGCAACTTTTGACCTCATTAAATCAACCCACTGTCATGCAGCAAGTAGTATAAGGAATCCAATCTGAAAAGTAAAATGGGTTGTATTCATGAAATACTTTTAATCTCTTTCTAGGTGAATGATACTTTGCAGCATGTACTCTATGTAGAAAAAAGTAAATGTTCCCTTTTAATGTAAATCTGTCTTCCTAAACCCCTTTTTTCTTCTTTCCTTCCTGTGCATGGCCACCTGTCAGTTAGGCACCTGAAGTTCTGTGATTCCGGAAAGCAGCAAGGTAGCAGTAAGCCTAATTCTAGAATATAAAATGCTCCCACATACACATTAATCATAAATCAAAAAAGAAAGATGTAAAAATTATTTAGATCTTACAACAGCAGCAGAAAGTGCCATTATAATATGGATGTTATGCACATGTTTACTCTGCTACTCCATATCAAGATGTACTCAGCTTAGTGCACTATATATCAGATGCTACATATTCTTTAACAGGAAGTTAGATAACATTAAAGAACCAATAGACATCTTGAAATACGACGTACTAATGTGAATTCTATTACATCCACTTCATTGTGAGAGCAGGAGGAGAAACATGCCATACTAAACAAATACAAGTTCCTATCATTTATTTCTCTCTTGACTTAAATTGTTGGGGATATATTTGTTTTTTACTGTTTGTTTGGAACAAACAATTTC
Organism: Dermochelys coriacea; assembly: GCF_009764565.3. Lineage (NCBI taxonomy): Eukaryota > Metazoa > Chordata > Testudines > Dermochelyidae > Dermochelys > Dermochelys coriacea. The sequence continues at coordinate 55,057,120 of NC_050070.1, forward strand.
TTTCTCCTATTTTGTAACTGATTTACCCAAGAAAACTAAGATCAGATGCAGCCTTTAGTTTCCCATGAGGTCTGTTTGTATAAGAATTTTTTCATCCAGCTCAATAAAGTATATGGAGGCCACCAAATATCATAGTGAGCCAGTGTGTTCATCCAAGATTAAAAACACAGGGTTCAAGAGCTGGTTGGGAAATGGATTTTTGGTGCCATCCAACATTTTAAAATTTGCTTTTGTTCCAATTCAGAATGTGAAGTCAAAATTTACAGTGAAACAACATTTTTGAAATATTTTATTTTGGACTCATAGTAATGACCTTATTGGAATGAAACCATTTGTGTTTCAAAGAGGTTGGAACATTTCATTTTGACTTTAACATTTTGACTTTTATGTGACATTGAATGTTTCCACCTTATTATAATTAAGTGAAAAATTCTGACTTTATAGAAACAATGTTTTGACCTTATCAATACTAAACATTTCAATATTTACCTGTCCAAAATTCTGATGAAATTGATATGTTTCAGCAAAATGCTTTGAATCAGCATTTTCCAGTGGAAAACTGTTCTGTCAGAAAAATTTTGACCAGTTCTACAGGGTTCTCCTGGGTCTCAGCCTTTTTCTATAACCACAAGAATTATAGGCCTCCTAACAGTCTGGAAATAGAGGGCTGTCCTATTTACTTCAACTGATATTTAGCAGAGATAAGGCTCACTTTTTCTAGTCTTGCTTTTACCTTTTGACAAAAAGAAAATAGAGTAATGTCACAGTTCTTCCTTGTGCTTCTATTTTGTTTTAGTGACCAACAAAGCTTACCGGCTCTTAATACAGATACTCAGGGAGGTGATGGGGAACGTGCAAGGAGACTTCACCTTTGTGCAGCCTGCATGAAAGCCTGTTATTGTTGCAGCCCTTGAGGTCTTGAGAGCAAAGAGGCAGCTTCTCCAGTTAGCCTCTAGGGTGCCTGGAACCTGAAGGAGGCAGTAAGGATTTGGGAGGAGTTGTCCTCTAATGCATGGTGCATCCTATTGTTGGTGTTCCACTGAGACCTCTTCTACTCGTTTCAAGAAAGGCCTACACTACACAGCTCCCTTACACACTGTCCTGTCTAGAGACACTATTCTTCCACAAACTCTGCATGGGCTTCTGCATTGCCTCCAACTCAAGCCATTGTCTAAATGCCACATTTTGGCCTTGTGTAGTCTGTTTTACCCCTGCGATTTATCAAGGATTTTCAGTTGGCTATGATTAGTTCTATGGTTTCTGAAACAGTGTATATCGTAGGAAGTAGTAGATTATGGATATATATTCTGTGGACAGGAATAAGTGTTTTCCATAAATTATGTTTGGTTCAGTAGCTTAAATGTCACCTATATTTTAATATTCACCCATGTTGAAAATGTCTTTTAACAATATGTATTTTATAAAGACAAACTGCTGCAGCATGATAGCATGGAACCAAACTGACCCCACTCCATTCAGAAAGACTCAGCTTCCAGGATAGACCCTGTAACGGGGTGAGACTCACCCCTGCAACGCTGCCTGTTGGTCACCCTGGGAATTAGCTCTTTTGACCCGGAGCACCCTCTACAGGCTGGTGAATCACTGCCACTGGCCCCCCATGCCCTTCCTGGACCCGGTGCCCCTTGTCCTCAGGCACTGCCCTCTGGCAGTACACCCACTTTCTGGATCTCGCCACCCAGGGGAACTCTCACCCACTATTCCCACCTCACCTCAGTGGCTACTGCCAGTCACCATCTAGCCCCCTTTCACTGGGGCCGACTGCAGTCTGTATAAGCCAATCATCACAGGCAAGGGCGGTTTGGACTGGCTGCCTCTGCCTACCCTGGGCTGCACCCTTGCACCTTTCTGACCTTTGGCCTTCTGTACTCACTATTTAAGGTATCTTGGACACCATTGGCACCATTTACTATTAGGAAGTAAAAATAATAAAATATTTTAAAATAGCAGAAAGATAAGCTAAAGTGACACAGGTGAATAGGTTCACAAGCAACCTCAAATTTCTTCTTGCATGGCAGGACTTTCCAACTTGGTTGTTCCTGTTGTAGTGAATATTAGGCACTCCATTGCAGAATTATCCTCAGAGTAAAAAAAATAAAATCTTAGTACATAGAAAGCAACAGACAATCTATTGAACTGGACTAAGAAAGATCAAATATAGTACAGAATAACTATAATTTATTGTGGTTACCTGGTAGCAATATATCTCATTTGGAGCTACCTTGGAACATGTATTGGGGATGCAGTGATGGCCACCATCTGAATATTTATGGTTTCACTCAGAAACAGAGTATAACAATGACAAAATGTCTACCATTTGTATCCATTTCCTCATTCTTGGAATAACACGTTACAGAGCTGGACAAATGTGTTACATTTTCTGATCACTTTAAAATCTTCAGATTGCCATCAGAATAATTTTATGTGCAATTTCTGTTCTCATTATAAGCTTTGTCATGAGGCAGAATAATTACAGAGATTAATATATATTGCCCATATATCGTGTCATTCTTGTTACAGAGCAGAGATTGTAAGGAAAGTAGAAAATAGTACACTATCAATCCATTCTCATGACAACAATTGTAATGAGAACATAAAGTGGTCTGATATTATTTCATGACATTCTGAGGACTGTAATTTTGTGGGCTTCCACAAATGCCACACTTGAGATTGAACTTAGATCACAAGTTATGTTTAAAAGCAAATGTAGACTCTATATTCTTTACTACTAACATGCACACAGATTCAGTCTCCCGCATGAAGAATATATATTTGAGAACTCCTAAATTTTTAGAGAAGCATTTTGTGTGTTCTTTTAAACAGTGCTGTTTTTTATTGAGTTCAATACCTGTCAAAACAAGTGTGGGCCATTTATCAGTTTATATGGGCGAAGAATCAATCAGACTAAATATTCTGGCTTTATGGCTCCCATGTCATATTTTCTTAATAATGAGGTGGTCTGAAATTTGTGAAGCAGAAAATCCAGTCTCATTCTGCTTTGTGACAAAAACAAAGACCAATCTTCAGAGATTTATTAATAACAATTGAATCTCAATATTTCTCATTGCCTCTTAAATCATCTCCATAATGCCTAAAAGCTCAAAAGTAACCTTTCTGCTGTCTATTTTTCTTAATTTGATTGTATAATGTATTCTGAAACTCATGAAGAACTAGAACTGAATGGCTCACATTGCATCTCTTTTCTCCACCTCCAGAACTGGCACGTTTATTTGCCTATGTATTAAAATTAATTTAACAAGACAGATAACACTCACACATACAAAGTCAAACCCATTAAGGTGCTAACATCCTGTTTTCAAGGATTACCTGTGTCAGCAGACACGACTACATAGCAAGAAAATTAATTAACAATAAAACATCAGAAACATTATAACAAGACTTTCATGAATTGTGTATAAATATTCAAATTCTATTTTTCTGTGCCATGCACTGAATAATTCCATACTCTATGAAGTTTGTTTTGTGGTTGGTCCCCTTAAATCTCATATTTTAGCCTCTTTTTTTGGTGTGCTGCATAGGGCATAAATTCTGATCGTCTTAAATCATTTTTTTCTTTTTTTATTACATTTTATTCAGTCTTTCCAGAAGGATGTATAAAAATAATGAAATTTTCATTTGAGTGATATTTTGCCCTTTACAATAATGTAATCAGTGAAACATGTGGAAACTCCCAAGCAGCTACTTGAGTGGTAAAAAGGCAATGAGTAACATTTAAGGATAGTATTTATTTTTCAGAAACCTGTTCTGGTAACCAAACAATTCAATATTTAATTATTTTTCCCTTGGGTATTAAGTCAGTTAACGTAGAAATATTTAGCTAAGTTTAACTTTTGAACTAAGTGTATGTGCTATTTTCTAAGCATTCTAAGATATCAGCATACGGTTTGGTTTGCAGTTTGGTTTTTTTTTTACATACTCAAGTTAAAGTACTTTGTGTTTTCCTCTTGCTTTTCAAAAGGAAGAAAAGACTGTTATTTACAAATTGTGATATCAGCAATGGTTGTCAAATTTTTCCATTGCTTCATAGTTCTTTTAACTTCATAGTTAAATTATGGTGGATGAATGAGAAACAAAGTCCTAGTTTAGCAAAGCGCATAAGCACATGCTTAACTTTAATCATGTTAAAAATCCCATTAACTTCAAACTAGATAAGTTTAACTTAACATCTCCATGTTAAATTAATGATTTTTTTACATCATTGAGTCTATTTAAGCACCTACTTTGCTGGGTTGGGACTTTGTTTCTCATTTATCCACCAAAAGAAAGCTTAGCTCCAGGAGACAGTTAACACAGGCCCCAACATTGGAGAAAATGTTTGAAATAAACAATGTACATAATGTCAGAGAATACCCATTTTTGACTGGGGCAGTGAAATATGTGAGTAAATAAGTAAGGACAGAGTAACTTTATCTTGTATAAAAGATCTGCTTCTCTTCATTGTAATCATCCCCAAGTGAAGGTATCTAACCTAATGCGAATGCAAGCAGATGCATGACAGTTAAAATATAGTATATATTTTCATAAGTTTATATGTTGATTCTAAAATTGAGATTTGCTTTTTTGGGAAAATAAATAATATTCCAGCTATAAGTTCACTGTACAACTTATTTTCTGTTTCATCAGTGGGGAAAAACAATGCAAAAATAAAAAGACTTGAAGTGCAGTTCTACTGTGGAAAGTGACTGTACAAGTGGCATCCTGGGGTTCCATATTTATTGTCTTTCATGCCTTCCATTTCACATTGGCTTACTTTATAAGTAAAAGATTATTGTTTCTAACTGCCATCTGTAAAAATCAGCCTGCAATCTCAAAGTCAAGCTGTGTTTCTTCTGGGTCATCAATAATTCTGTCCTGATTGAGATGTGCCATAAAAGTGGCAAAGATGCAGCTGTACATCTTGAGGTATAGAGTCTTCTTTTGGAACAGTTACACAATTCTGCAGGTGCTGCTCTCCAATTTACTCTCCTTTAGCTGTATGTACTCTTCAGCATTAACAAGAGTAAAAATGATATGTACCTCTGGTTTTACATCTGTGGATCTCAGAATATATTATAAAGGAAAGTAAGTGGCATCATTACCTCCATATTACAAATGAGAAAACCAAGACTCAGACTCACTCATGTGACTTGCCCAGTGTAGTAAATTAGATCAGTGGCAGAGCAGAGAATGGAACACAGGTTTCCTAACTCCCAGTTCTAGTGCCTGTCTCTTGGAACGCGTTGCTTTATCTTTGATATTAGTCACAGTAGAAATATAGGGAAACAGATCTGGTGAGTAAAGAAATATTGAGTAATATTTTTTCCAGTCAGCTTTCTATCTTTAACTGTACTCCAAACCCTTTCAGAGGTTTGGGGATGAGCTATATGAGATAATAGACCTTTTCCATCTCTAAATTCTGCGATTCAGAAGTAAAGAGGTTCTAATGTAAAGCTGATCCAGAGTCCATACCTCTGAGATCCTGCTGCTAAGTGCTACTAGCTCATCATTCTAAGTTAGTCTCCCTCTTAACTCCCTCCACTTCTTCTACCACAAACTTCCTATCCTAATTTTCAGAACTCTTCATAACGTAGTCCCTCACTGCCTATCAGATATTTTAGCTTCTGACAAGATAATGAGTGATGCCTGACTCTCCGTTTCTCCAACAATCATTTTTGGCCTTCCCTTATCAGTGAGTAAATTTCCCAAAGAAAATCTATAAAGCTGCCTCCTTGTCCTCCTTCAAAATCTTTCAAATCCCACTTTAAAATGCATCTCTACTAAACCCTAAATTGCATTCTGGTATCAGAAGACAAGTGGCAAATTGTGATTATTTCTCCTGATTGGAGAAATTTAAATATTTAAATATTAAAATAATCCTCTCTTTCTCTCCCACTCACCCTGATCCCTTGTTTGGGCTCATCTATGTGGTGCTTTAGTCCACACCAAAAGGGTGTAAATTTTAGTCCTCACTAGCATGTCACTCATGAACTGACTGACCCATGTAAACCCTGACAGTGTGCATTCTAAAAGTTCCCTAATGCATTAATATAGTCCTGTTTGACTATGGTCCACATGAGCCAGTTAATGCATGTCATGCTGATACAGATTGAGTTGAGTTGAGTAATGCAAGTGTGTAGTAGCACAGTGTGAGGTTTGCACCCCTACCATAATAATAGTTACTTTCTAGAACTGGTTGAAATTTTGAATTCAAAATTGCAATGGAATTCAAAAATGTCATATTCAGAAAAAGGAAGGGGGAATTTGAGGAAAACCTGTCACATTTTCCCCCTTTTTCTGCAATCAGCTCTATTACTTTATTTTCAGCTGCATCTCTATTTTGTAGATGTAAATATCCCAGGCAGAAATCTTCATTAAACTGAAACTAAGGCTAAAAGTACATATGAATAAAGTTAGCATTAAAAGAAAAGGGAGGAATGAGATCTGGGGAATGTATTTATTTGCTTTCCCATTGGAACAAAATTGTTTTCTCATAACTATAACACAGTAGACTGCTTGAGATTGTTCATGGACACTCCCATTGCATGGGGAATGGGTTTTCCTCCGTGTCTTGCATGGCTTGTGGTTCCCCTCATCTGATCTCTCCGACCTTAACTATGGAGGAGGGGAGTGGGTTGAGTCTCTGGCTTCTAATCAGGGTTCTTCACACCTAACCTCATGATTATAGTGCACTGGGGCCATTAGTACGCCTTGAGAGCTTTACTGGAACAATCCTACCAGGTAGTTTGGGGTGAGAAACTGAGAAATAGTTTTAAATAATGTTGCTGCCTCTTGTGTTTAACCGCATTATTGTATCTGTCTCTAATATTTTCTTTGTTCACATCAGTTGTTTTCCCATAATATGATCAAAAGTCAATACCATTGTGGAAATGACATTATATTGAGGCATACATTTTTGAATAAATATATATGTGCTGGAATACTTAGCTCCTGAAAATTAGTATATTGATAGTCAAACATAATTTTTACTGTGGATCCATTTGAAATGGTAGAAGGAAGTGGAGCTCTCATAGGAGGAACTTGTGGGTGCTGGGATCCCCAGTACATTTCGTAATTATTTGATGCTTGTTGCAAATTGGTGCTTTATAAAGGAAAAAATGCTTTTTGGAAATATAATCCATAGGAGACAAGTAATCACTGGTCAGATGAATTTAGCCATATCCAATGAGAGGGAGAATAAATGTCAAGGAAATCAGTCCAGCCTTCCAATCAGTTAGATGGAATAATTTGAAAAGATGATCTCCTGAGAATATTGTCCAGTATATCACTCTAGTGACTTTTTCAAAGGGCTTTACAGTATGGAAAAATCTCTGTACTGATACAGGGAAAGTACGCTCACGTTCTCTCATCTTCCCTTCATCATTGTTTTTCACAAGGGCTTTACAGAAATTTGCAGACTGTGGATAAGCATATCTCAGATTTAGAGAAGTTGTATTTATACAGCTTGCAGATGGAGTATTGAAAAAGTTCATATGGAGCATTGATTTTACAATTAGTTTAATAGCTACAGGTACTAATAATGATGTTTCATCACCATAATCTTAGCAGTTTTCATGTAAATGTTGGAATTTCATGATGCAGGCTTAGGTTTGTACATATTGACACTCAAGCTCTTTGTTAAATGACATTTGTAGAATTGGTGGCATACAAAATTTTAGACCCCAGTTCAGAAAGCACCCTTATTCAGAAAAGTAGCTAAGCATATGCTTAAGTACTTCCCTGAATAAGGATTAACTTGAGCGCTTTCCTGAATGAGGCCTTAATGAAGAGTTGTCTTCACGATTTTATTAGTCTAATCGGGAATTTTTAAAGTATGTCTTTTTCTGAGGTCTGACTATAGGCATAAAGCATGGTAGAGGAGGCACAACCACTGAACATTTAAGAGCCAGACATCTCAGTCTTTGGGGTCATTGGTTAGATTAATCTATTTGTAGTGGGTAAATAAGGATTTCTTAGAAGGCCAGATCTTTAGTGGGTGTAAACCAGCATAGTTCCATTGAAGTCAAAGAAGAGATGCCAATTTATACTGGCTAAGGATTTGGCAGAATTTCTATTTTTTTCTCATGGCATTAAGTGGGCTGCATTATGGTTGTTTGTGTGACCCAAGAAGCACATTTTCAGCGGGGCTAAGGCCCAGCCCCCATTTTGTGAGAGCAAATTGCATGACTAAGTTCCTCTGTTTTTGCCCTGCACTGATTTGCAGCAGCAGGTAAGGGGTTAATACTCCAAATGGCATGCACATTTCATTTTGTGGATGCAACTTGCAACCATGAAATGGAGGCCATTCTTCTGAAAATAAGTTTCTAATTTCGGGGGGAATTTTAATGTTGACAATATTTAAATTAGTCTTAACTTTATTTCCAATTTATGCAAGGTTTTGGTCAGGGCTATTTAAAAAGAAAATTGAAACATTTATGACCTCAGGCATTGATGGCCAAAGGAGACAGTGAACTGGTTTTCCCAGCTGAGCTCCACAAGACATTAAAACAAGTGCAGGGGCATTCATAGTCCATCTGCCTATGCTGAGGCCCTACTGATGGTGGCTGTATCTCCATACTATTCACTTGTACATGTTGTAGCACAAACAGCAAAGAATTCTTCTAGCCGTACATGGCCAGCAGGATAGTGCTCACAGAAAGCACAGATTCCATTATTCACCATTTGTTTCTTGAAGTTCATTGACTTTCCCTTTCCCCCCCGCTCTGGAACTTAAGAAGTGCCATTGCTATGGCAGAAGATGCTGCCACATGGAGCTCCTGTGAGCGTGTCATCTTCATATGAATTCATTATTGGTTATTGTGAACATGCAGAAAAGTGAAGAAATTCTCTAGTCTACCTCTACACATGTAAAGATTCTGTTCCTACCAGCCGCCCCAGGGGTTCAAAATTATATCTCCATACAAACCTTGAAGGAGACTTTAAAGAATCCTATAGAAATACACCACTATCTGTGCCCACTTGTCTTTGCTAAGACTTGTTGTAAAAAGGTTTCTGCAGGGGACAGGATAATGCCTGGTGCTGCGGAACCAAAGCTGGAGAAGAAAAATGTTTTGGGAGAGAAGGGGACATCACATCTGAAGTCCTCAGTGGGACTTCATTTCTCCAAAGAAAAATGGGAGGAAGCAATATTGGCCCAGATTGTTGGACAAAGATTCAAACAATTTCTACTGATGCCAATGCTGCCACTGCCACTGAAGTTAAGAGCAAATGTCTAAGTAGAATGCCAAGGAAACAGCCATTCCACTGATTTCTGTCCCGTTGGCAAGGTGAGAAAGAAGGAAAAGATTCCATGAGCAAGTGTTTAAATTAAGGAGCTCCAGCTATATGAACAGTGCTAGAGATTTAGTACCTGATTCTACTCTCAGCTACCCTAGTGTAAATTAGGAATAACTCCACTGAAGTCAATTCAATTCAATTCAGTCGTGTGAAATCAGTTTGAGTCACATCCTTTACATTTCCAGCGGTCAAAGCTTAGGTCTCCACTAGTCATTTGGTGCCCTTTAAAAGTCCAGTGGAGCCTGTAAAAGCATTATGCCATTTCTAATTCACCAATGAGGAAATTCTCAAGTGTGTCTTTCCCTCTGTCAAAATAGCTCCTGAGCAGCAGACCGCACCCAGTTTTTAGAGTAAGCATGGTTAAATTTAGTTAGTTGTCCCACTTAAGTCAATGGAGCAACTCACAATGTGTATATAGTTAAGCATGTGTGTAAACTAGGGCTGTCAATTAAACACAGTTAACACAAGCAATTAACTCAAAACAAATTAACTTTATTAAAAATTAATTGTGATTAATCGCAGTTTTAATTGCACTGTTAAACAATAATAGAATACCAATTTAAATTTATTATAAATATGTTTGGATGTTTTTCTATTATTATTTTTGATTACAAATATTTTGGGAGAGCAAAAATAAAGCCCTCATATTTAACTTCCAATATTTCTGCCATGTTTATTTTTTCATTTTAATGTCTTTCTTGAATGTATAAAAATGGCAATATGTACCTGTGGCTAATGGCAACATTTCAGTGTTGTACTTGTGATGGATTGCAAATAACACTTACCAAGATGCATCCCACATTATGCTATTTCTGGATCCCTGATTTCCATTTCCAGTGTATTATGACATTGATCACAATATTTCAAGTATCACTGCAGATGTATGTCCTCTCTGAAGGAATATGAGTTTAAAAAGAAAAATAGCTTTCAAATTCTGCAGAAACTAGTGTTACTTGGCCTCTTTCATGAACTGGGGCTAACTGCTACTTCATTTGAAGACAAGGCCAATCTTTCAGTTGCTAAAATAAAAGTACTCCTTTATACCAATATTTAATTTTCATTCAAAGCTTCTTATTATTTACCTATTTAAGCCCACATTCATATAAATCTGGACTTTTCCCACTGAATCAGGAGTACAATAGACTTTCTGATTTATATTCATAAAAAATCAAAAAGAAACATTCTCAGTGTGATTGTGGTTGTATATAAATGTAAAAATGCACAGACAATATACAGCCATATAAATATACAAAATATATCCATACAGCCCAAAGAGCTGATAGCAGGAGCAATATGAAAAAAATGTAGAAACCGTGTCATAGTGCTAGGCATTGTACAAAAGACGGAGTCGGTAGGAAACCCCTTTGCACCTCCATTTTTTTTTTCTTCCAAAAAAAATTCAGAACAGAAAATTTTCATTCAGAATTTTCAGGAAAAATTTTTAAACAAAATGATTTTTTTCAGTTTAATTCAAAGAGTTTAATTCTGTTTAAAAAACAAAATCAAACATCTCAAAAAGATTCTGTTTTGGAATTTTATGGGTAACACCCTTGCACTTTTTTTTTCTTTTTTCCCTTTTTTTTTTTTTTTTAAAGGTCCATTTTTTCCACAAGGGAAGGAAAAAGCTAAAAAAAAAAGGGAGAGAGATTTTACCCCCCTTTTTACTGGAAAAAAGTTTGAAAGCAATAAAAAGAAGCATGAAAAATAAATTCCTTTTTCACACTTTTCTATCTTTATCAATTGGAAAACTGTAAAAAAATGTTTAAAAAAATTAGGAAGGTCTTACTCCCCCTCCTCCTTCCCACACACAATAGAAAAATAGAAATGTGTGAGGTAGGTCCGGCAGGGCAGTGTTATCCCAGGTTTAGCACATTTTTTTTTATTTGTTTCCAGTTGGGGGGGGAAAGCAAAAGAGAGAGCAAGAGAAGGTTTTTCCAACTTCCCCTCAGTTTTTTACCCTGGCCCTCTTTTTCCTCTGGAAAAAAGTAGGGGAGGGAAAAGTGGAGACATAGGGGAAAAATGTAAAAATCCATCAATCAAAAAGTTGAAAGCAAAATTTCAGTTTTCAGAACCAAAAGTGTAATTAAAAAATTGAAAGTTTTCATTTAATTTTGTATTGAAATTTCCCATCAAAAATTACATTTTGTGAAAAATTACATTTTATAGAAAAAATATTTCATTCTCAGCAAAACCCATCATTTCTTAGTGGGGAAATATTTTGATCAAGCATTTTTTTAATCACATCTAACTACAAACTTCAATAAACAGATAAGAAGAAATTAAATTCATCATCCACCTTTAACAGCCTAACCTACACTCTGCCCATCTCTCCTGGGATAAGTACTGTACTAACTTTCCAAATTTCAGAGCAACTTCAAACAACCATGATTTAAAATAAATAAATAATCTGCCATGGAAGATTTTATATCCCCAAATGTGGAATTCTTGCTCTCTCAAACACACACACACACACACACACACACACACATGCATATACACCTCCTGTCTCTCTCAAAACAAGAGTACAACAGTTTTAAGTCAGATTTTTCATAGCTGGAAAGAGTGAGAAATGGCAGCTGTATACCACTGAAAAGGGGAAATTTTCATTAATATATCCAGCACTTACTTATTTACTTGGAAGATCGCAAAATATTTAAAATCATGGTAGTTTTCAGGTATGGAAAGGCTACTTTAGGTAATTTTTAATATTTAAATAACTTACTCTGAACCCTGTACAGTCATAAACATGGAGCCCAAACTTAGATCCTTTGAATTCAATGGATGTGGGATTTGGCCCATAGTAACAGTGGCCCCAAATTCATGGAATCATAGAACTGGAAGGGACCTCAAGAGGTCATTTAGTCCAGCGCCCTGCACCCAAGGCAGGACTAAGTATTATCTAGAGAAGGTCCTTAAGTACGCGAATTGTCCTTGAGTCAAAATTTTGCACGCAATAAGCTTTTTCACCAAAACACCCTTTTTAAATGAAAAAAGGAGAAATTGTTTAGTTTTTCACAAATTTTTGTGACATTTTTAATCAGCATTTGTATTGAAATAATTTTCAAACTGGTGATTGAAATTTTTCCATTTCCTGAAATAAACAAACAAAACAAAAATAAACAAACAATAAAATAAACAAAAAATTCTGAACATTTTTATTAAAATAAGATTTTTTTTCAAAAAAGTACTTTTTGAAACATGCACAATAGAAGCAACTTCCAAATGTAGATATTTTAATGTTTTTTTTTTCATTTTTCACCAGCTCTAGTTCAGTAAGACTATTTGTGTGCTTCACCTGTTTTTTTTAAATGCTCTGAAACATCCCTAAAGTGTATGGGGTGTCTGTATGGCATATATGGAGTACATGACAGTGTGGTATAATGGTCTAACTGGCACTTGTTTGGTATAACCTGCATAACTCATTCATGGCTTCACCGCTTTTGTGTAATGTTGTCACCCCCAAACTCATGCTTACAAATACGTCCTTTGAAAGTGAATGCCTAGAATTCATATCTCCAGAGTCCAAGACTGCATTATTTTGATTCACATAATTAGCCATTTATTCTGATTTATCACTTTCAATTGATACCAGGTCCTTTGGATTTAATGTAATGTGTTTATGATATGTGCAGAAATTGTATAAATGTTTGTTCTATGCATTAAATTCATTGTAATGGAATCTTGCAATCAAAATCTTGTCATCTTTAGCCCTTATTGTAGGAAAACTCCATTTCATTCAGTGGGAGTTTTTCCCTGGCTAAAGATTGTAGGATTTGCTCTTGATATAACAAATGCCTGTGTTAAGACTACACCGTTCTTAATGGACTATACGCTGTCATGTTTCCATGGGGAAAAATACATTTTGACTAATATACACACTAACCTGAGCAATTATGAGCTTTTCATGGACCTAACTACCCATTACTCCTGGGAGAAGAGCCTAAATAACTCAGATGTCTTTATAGCTTTAACACAGTCCCAGAATGAAACCAAAAGGGGACTTTGCAGGAAGATATTACAGGCCACTCCGAGATTTCTTTGTACTATAATATTCTGGAATAACACACTTTTTATTTTACAGATTACATTGATCAAAGTGTTCGTTGTTTGCATACATATGCACACACTCTACCTTCATAATAAGGGCCTTAGATATAGAGCTACTTGTTCCCAGTCATGGTACTTTATAATCACTATTTTTATAACACCTCTTTACACTTCTGTTTCATATTTTAGAATGACTTTAATGTCTTTTTTTAATGAAATAAAAGGTTTAGTCTAGATGAACAGGTAGCACATAGCAAACTGGGATGTGAATCTACAGTGAACTAGTGTGCTGCACACTAGGGATGTCTACACTGCAAACTAAGCCTGGGCTCTGACTCAGGTTTGAGTCCAAGCCCCCAGTATGTCCACACACATATCAGTCTGACTCAGATTAGGAAGCACTCAAGACCCAGATCTTAGGAGCAGTCAGAGCCTGAGTCCCAGTGTGTCCCAAGCCCTGTTGTTTTGCAGTGTGGTTGTAGCTCATGCTCCAGACCCAAGTCAGAAGGTCTGAGTCATGCAGTAAGTATGCATTAGCATGGTTTTAAGTCCCAGGTGCCCAGGTTTACAATACAGTGTGGATACTCAAGCATGGGCTTGAAAATACCAGTCCAGAAGTCCAGATCCCACAGACCTGGGTTTACAATGTAGTGTAGACATACCCCGACATGCTGTCAAGAGTAAGTCAAGGCACACAAGGGAACTTTTAGTGCATGGTAGCAGGGTCCACACATACCATTAATGTGCAGCCCACTAGTGAGCTGCTACCATGCACTAAGTGTTTGACTAGATAAGTGCTAAATAAATGTGGATATACACATCTGGAAAGAGAGGACTGGTCACAATATTTGTATGGACACAGATTTTATGGATTCATGGAATAGTTTGAACAAAATATTCAGTTGGCTTTTTTGTGTAATTTTCTGCCCTCAGGTCAAAAAGCCAAGTTTCAGGACCATGTTACAAGGGAAGAAAGGGATTACTATAAAGACATTAGGAACAATTGCTTTAGTTCTGATTTCATCTGTTGCACATGGTCCTTGAGAATGAGAATCCCAATCTCTCCTTTGTTCTTCATTAAAATAGTACACAATCTAAAATTCAAAACCCGCCAAATTTAACAATCCATTAATCTTTAGGGCCTGCTTCTGAACCTACTGAGGTTAGTGGGAGTTTACCTTTTGATTTCTATGAAAGCAGGATCAGCCCACAGTAAATAATTTTCAGGCTACCACTAGTGACTGCAGTAGGAGAACAGGAAAAATTAATATCTTTCTTAATACAGGAGGGCATAGTAGATGATCAAAGTGGTCTCTTCTGGCCTTGGAATCTATGAATACTGCAGGTTATTTTCCATTTTTTCATATTACAGACAACTTTTTAAATATTTCAATGCAGCCCTTTTGTAGAATGTCAGGCTTGTAGAATGTTAGACTTGCATATACATGGACTTTCAGGCAGACAAAAATAGAAAACATTTTGAGTCATCAATTCTTTAAAAAGCCATTTGTTTCAGTCTGCTGCAAGTACTGAATAAGCATTTGCTTCTTTTTGGTCAGCAAAAGCTGCTATAAGCAATATTTTCCTGATATTTCAGTTCATGTTGCTTTCCTTAAACTTTCTGTATATAATTTCAGTACAATGACATTCTCTCCCTCTCTGCTATAAAACACAAGAGCAATCTTTCACTTAGACAGTCTGTCTTTTTTTCTCTCTCTCTCTCATGTAGTGTACTTCACACAGAAAAAAGCACTTCTTCAATTTGCATAACTCAATTTCACACTTCCACTGAAATTCAAGGCTTATGAAGAGCAATTTATAATTTGAGAAAACCCATAATAGAGAACACTGTAGCAAGCCATTTCTGTCCCTCATATGGTGTATTAATTAGTTAGCATAACTTTTATTCCACATGGAAAGAAAATATTTACATTATACTGCTAAATTTACTAATGGATTATTAAATTGTAGAGTTTTCCAAATTTCTTTAGTTGCATTTCAGAAGTGACCATGTGAGGGGGTGGGACATGGTTATGACTGAGTCTATGGCAAATTATTTTCTTCCTATTAGTAAATCTTTTATTAGAAAACTTCCATGATAACTTTTTTTTAAAGCTGCTTCTTCCTAACATTCTTCCAGAGTGGCTTGGGATACATTTTCTTGTATCTGTCTTTTTGTATTAATAATTTGAGAATTCAAATATTTGAACTAAAGTTGTTTCTGATCTAGTTTAGGCATCCATTAGTGTCAATTAAGCAATGCTAAACTTTAGTTCCATGGTGCTCAGAGAATAAAATATATTCTGTATTTCTTGGTATAAATAAGAGTTAAAGAGCTATTGGACTTTTTTTTTCTTTGTATTCCTGAAGACACTATGAACATCATCCATTATGGTATCTCAATCAGGAATAATATTTATCTATCAAGTTTCCATTATGGCGAACAACAAACTTATTCGCTACATCAAAACACGTCAATTAACTGAAACAGTGATACAATTCCTTAGCACAATAAAAGTGTATAGAATTCAGGGTGAGCTCATGTCTGGCCCTGGTGCAGGGATGTAAAGTGGAGACAGCAAAAGGAGTTCCATCGCTGAAAGGACCAGGAGTAATTGTAGTTCTGCTGTCTCCCAAGCACGGTGAATTCCCCCTGCCACTTGCTGGGACACTAGTAACCCCAGAAGCTGTTTTTCACATCTTTCTAAGCACACAAAAAAGGAAAAATTGAAGTGCTTGATACACTCATTTTGCCAGAGTTGTCCTGGTGTTTGTGTTGAGGCCAGATCATACCCTGCATTTTTAAGCATGAAGGGCTAGAAAAGCCACTGCAAGTCAACAGGTTTTAAGCATAGGTTAAGTGTATTCTTAAATACTGTCCTGAAGAGGGATAGACTGAAACATGTACATAAGCGCTTTAATGAATCAGCGATTATATACAATAAATGCTCTATACTGCTGGGAAAATTGTGAGAATTATCATAATTTATAAATGCAACAAATTAGCTTTGATTTGACAAATATGGTGCCATGGAGGGTGGTTCTTTCTAGACCCTCCAATTCCCCATCCAGCGCAAATACATACATGTCAAACAACACAATTAAGGAATTCTGTGGCATGGAAGGGGTATTTACATTGGCTGAACGCCCTTTCCTCTGACAAATTTGGGCTGTTCCAGTATATTTTCTTCATTTTCCTGCTGGTGGTGCTTAAAAACACAGGGCATGATTTGGCCTTTAATTATCTAAACCAAGACAGCAGGATGAGTCTAGCAAAATGAGTGCATCACATTCTTTAATTTTTCATTCTAGGTATGCCTTAAGAGATAACTTAAAAACATGGGTAAAATAAACTACCTAGGAGCAAAAGCAGGTTTTCCATGTCTATCTTCCTTTATCAGAAAAATTTTATTTAACTAGATTCAATTTAGCTGAGCTTTCAAGTGTGCATGAATCTCTATGGAGACCATTCCTTCTCCATTACAATCTCAGTATACTTGCAAATCTCCACATATGCAAACCCACATTATACATTTCTAACATAGCAGTTACTAAGTAAATGAAGGCAATATCAATATTGGTTGTCTGGATCATGCTGTTATCTCTTGCTGAAACTCCTTATGCCGCTCCTTTTCATTTTTTTCAACTTCTCCCCTATCTTTTCCAAGAGCGTAGTCTGTACACAAGCTCATACTCAGGACATGATTGACATTTCAAGGCCGAAAGGCAAGACTTCAGAATATATTTTTCTAGTATTTGGCTCTGTGGCTGGCTCCTTAATGGATATGTTGATAATTCTGAAGCTACCTCTGGGACGGTTTTAGGGTCAGTCTGTTCCATGATTGCCAAGGCTGTATTGTGCTCCTGGATACCATCTTCTTTTAACTCCTCCTTGAATTTTAGAGGTGTGTGCACTATTTGGCAATAAGGGCTACACATATTCCAATTAGGAGCCAAAAACAATTTTTTTATTGAGGTGAACATGTAACTTCAATTGTCTATTTATACTATATGCTTTCTTTAGAACACAGCTGTATGATTGCCTACTGTTCACCACTATAGACAGCATAAAAAATCCCTAGACAGGTGATTGTACCCATATCTCAGTTTTTGTGGACTTACTATATGAACTTTCAAAATATGGAACTATTCCCCAAGGTCTCATTATATGGATTTGCCTTCGGATGATTTCTTTAGGACCAGGCCAACATTGTCTCAAAATTGGATTTTTGTTTAAATATAAACTCAGATGATCAAGGTTCATTTAAAACGTTATCACAACTAAAAGATTATTTGAAAATTTTCTAAATGCTAGTTTCTACCAGCAAATTAAAATAAGGCATTAGCATTAAGAGTAGCAGTTATCATATTGAACCACAGAGATTTCTTCACAAACTTCCTTTGATTTCAGGTCCGGATGCTACTGCATCAATATACTCAGCTGTCAGATCGTTGTTGCCTTAGAAATTGTCTTTTAAAAGGTTTCAGAGTAGCAGCCGTGTTAGTCTGTATTCGCAAAAAGAAAAGGAGTACTTGTGGCACCTTAGAGACTAACAAATTTATTAGAGCATAAGCTTTCGTGAGCTACAGTTCACTTCATCGGATGCATTTGGTGGAAAAAACAGAGGAGAGATTTATATACACACACACAGAGAACATGAAACAATGGGTTTATCATACACACTGTAAGGAGAGTGATCACTTAAGATAAGCCATCACCCACAGCAGGGGGGGGGAAAGGAGGAAAACCTTCCATGGTGACAAGCAGGTAGGCTAATTCCAGCAGTTAACAAGAATATCAGAGGAACAGTGGGGGGTGGGGTGGGGGGGAGAAATACCATGGGGAAATAGTTTTACTTTGTGTAATGACTCATCCATTCCCAGTCTCTATTCAAGCCTAAGTTAATTGTATCCAGTTGCAAATTAATTCCAATTCAGCAGTCTCTCGTTGGAGTCTGTTTTTGAAGCTTTTTTGTTGAAGTATAGCCACTCTTAGGTCTGTGATCGAGTGACCAGAGAGATTGAAGTGTTCTCCAACTGGTTTTTGAATGTTATAATTCTTGACGTCTGATTTGTGTCCATTCATTCTTTTACGTAGAGACTGTCCAGTTTGGCCAATGTACATGGCAGAGGGGCATTGCTGGCACATGATGGCATATATCACATTGGTAGATGCGCAGGTGAACGAGCCTCTGATAGTGTGGCTGATGTGATTAGGCCCTATGATGGTATCCCCTGAATAGATATGTGGACAGAGTTGGCAACGGGCTTTGTTGCAAGGATAGGTTCCTGGGTTAGTGGTTCTGTTGTGTGGTGTGTGGTTGCTGGTGAGTATTTGCTTCAGATTGGGGGGCTGTCTGTAAGCAAGGACTGGTCTATCTCCCAAGATCTGAGAGAGCGATGGCTCGTCCTTCAGGATAGGTTGTAGATCCTTGATGATGCGTTGGAGAGGTTTTAGTTGGGGGCTGAAGGTGATGGCTAGTGGCGTTCTGTTGTTATCTTTGTTGGGCCTGTCCTGTAGTAGGTGACTTCTGGGTACTCTTCTGGCTCTGTCAATCTGTTTCTTCACTTCAGCAGGTGGGTATTGTAGTTGTAGGAATGCATGATAGAGATCTTGTAGGTGTTTGTCTCTGTCTGAGGGGTTGGAGCAAATGCGGTTATATCGTAGCGCTTGGCTGTAGACAATGGATCGAGTGGTATGATCTGGATAAAAGCTAGAGGCATGTAGGTAGGAATAGCGGTCAGTAGGTTTCCGATATAGGGTGGTGTTTATGTGACCATCGCTTATTAGCACCGTAGTGTCCAGGAAGTGGATCTCTTGTGTGGACTGGTCCAGGCTGAGGTTGATGGTGGGATGGAAATTGTTGAAATCATGGTGGAATTCCTCAAGGGAATGGGTGATGGACAAAGTCACAAAGTTCAGCCACCAGGTTAGCCGTGACAGTATCGGGGATACTGTTCCTGACGGCTTGTAGTCCATCTTTGTGTGGAATGTTGGTGTAGAGGGCTTCTACATCCATAGTGGCTAGGATGGTGTTTTTAGGAAGATCACCAATGGACTGTAGTTTCCTCAGGAAATCGGTGGTGTCTCGAAGATAGCTGGGAGTGCTGGTAACGAAGGGCCTGAGGAGGGAGTCTACATAGCCAGACAATCCTGCTGTCATTTTTATGGCTGACTTAGAACAACGCTTCCTCAGCTCTCGTCCCCTAATGCCCCTACTCTACTTGCGCTACATTGATGACATCTTCATCATCTGGACCCATGGAAAAGAAGCTCTTGAGGAATTCCACCATGATTTCAACAATTTCCATCCCACCATCAACCTCAGCCTGGACCAGTCCACACAAGAGATCCACTTCCTGGACACTACGGTGCTAATAAGCGATGGTCACATAAACACCACCCTATATCGGAAACCTACTGACCGCTATTCCTACCTACATGCCTCTAGCTTTTATCCAGATCATACCACTCGATCCATTGTCTACAGCCAAGCGCTACGATATAACCGCATTTGCTCCAACCCCTCAGACAGAGACAAACACCTACAAGATCTCTATCATGCATTCCTACAACTACAATACCCACCTGCTGAAGTGAAGAAACAGATTGACAGAGCCAGAAGAGTACCCAGAAGTCACCTACTACAGGACAGGCCCAACAAAGATAACAACAGAACGCCACTAGCCATCACCTTCAGCCCCCAACTAAAATCTCTCCAACGCATCATCAAGGATCTACAACCTATCCTGAAGGACGAGCCATCGCTCTCTCAGATCTTGGGAGATAGACCAGTCCTTGCTTACAGACAGCCCCCCAATCTGAAGCAAATACTCACCAGCAACCACACACCACACAACAGAACCACTAACCCAGGAACCTATCCTTGCAACAAAGCCCGTTGCCAACTCTGTCCACATATCTATTCAGGGGATACCATCATAGGGCCTAATCACATCAGCCACACTATCAGAGGCTCGTTCACCTGCGCATCTACCAATGTGATATATGCCATCATGTGCCAGCAATGCCCCTCTGCCATGTACATTGGCCAAACTGGACAGTCTCTACGTAAAAGAATGAATGGACACAAATCAGACGTCAAGAATTATAACATTCAAAAACCAGTTGGAGAACACTTCAATCTCTCTGGTCACTCGATCACAGATCTAAGAGTGGCTATACTTCAACAAAAAAGCTTCAAAAACAGACTCCAACGAGAGACTGCTGAATTGGAATTAATTTGCAAACTGGATACAATTAACTTAGGCTTGAATAGAGACTGGGAATGGATGAGTCATTACACAAAGTAAAACTATTTCCCCATGGTATTTCTCCCCCCCACCCCACCCCCCACTGTTCCTCTGATATTCTTGTTAACTGCTGGAATTAGCCTACCTGCTTGTCACCATGGAAGGTTTTCCTCCTTTCCCCCCCCTGCTGTGGGTGATGGCTTATCTTAAGTGATCACTCTCCTTACAGTGTGTATGATAAACCCATTGTTTCATGTTCTCTGTGTGTGTGTATATAAATCTCTCCTCTGTTTTTTCCACCAAATGCATCCGATGAAGTGAGCTGTAGCTCACGAAAGCTTATGCTCTAATAAATTTGTTAGTCTCTAAGGTGCCACAAGTACTCCTTTTCTTTTTGTCTTTTAAAAGACCTCTTTGAGCCAACTATCCATTCTGCTGCTGCAAACTACTAACAAGTTTCCTGCATATATGACTGGTTAATGACGGACGTTTAATTGCTGAGGAAATCAAAATCTGCAAGAGTAAAGTGGATAGTTACACCAAAGACTTGTCTTTCCAACATAATGCAAAAGAGAGAAAGTGCTACTGAAAACTCACAGTATCAAAGAGAAGGAAATGGTTTAAAACACACACCAAAATGTGGTCACAGCACTTTTTCAATGAGACTTGTATTTCAATTTACCTTAAGTACTGTAATCAGATTGTTTTTATTAAGTTTTGCTCTTGCATGTAGGAATTCCTTACCATTCAATTTAGAGAAAATTGTATGTCTTTAATTCATACATGTTTCTTCAGAAAACCCGAATGAAAGTAACATCACAGGAATCACAGCTAGACACCTTAGAGAGATGAGGTGTGTGAGGTAATATATTTTACTGGACCAACTTCTGTAGATGAGAGAGAGAAGTGTTCGAGCCACACAGAGCTCTTCTTCAGGTCTTGGAAAGGTACTACCAGCATCAGAGTAAAATGCAAGGTGGAACACATTGTTTGGTATAAGTAGTTAGCACATATTGTAAGGCAGAGTGGCCTTTTAGCACCTCTAAAGTCATAGGACAAAAAGAGGGAATTAGTGGGTTACAGATTGTTGTCATAAACCACGAATCGAGTGTCTATGTTCAGTCCATAATTTTTAGTATCTAGCAGAGTTATGAATTTAAGCTCCCAGGCTCTTAATTTGACCTTGGAATTTCCAGTTTTTGATTCGTGGGTGGGGAAATCCTTTGATAGTAGCTTTCTTCTCACCACCTAATCACAAAGATACAGTGGTGCTGATGGGAAATTTGAGTGGGCAGTTCATAAAGATGACAATACACAATCAGGATCTTCCTACAAATTTTTAGATAGAATTTATTAACAAAATAGTGCAACTAATTAGTGCTTGCTTTATAAAGAATTCTGTGTGAATGGGGATAATTGATAATTATTGTATAATTGAAACAATGCTGTCAATGCAATGAATATCAAAGAGCAGCTATGTCAGCCCAAGTATTCCATCTGGATACCTAGTACTTTAAAGATCCAGAGGCAAAAATAAAACCACTTACCTACTGTGGCTACCTTCGGAGTCCATGTTGTTGTGGCCACATGTCACTAATACTGCAAAAAAGCCGTTCCTTGCCCTTTTGGTGCCTCCTTTCCCCTCTGGCATTGTTTGTTTTGAACTGCTCAGTTTTAAAAGGATTTTTTAATAGTCCTCAAAGCAATGAAGCTTCCCATCCAAAACTGTATCAAGCCATGAAAATTAAATGGTAAGATTTAGAAGTTCAGTTTTGGTCCAATAAAGAGAGCTGGTAAGAAAATGAAATTTCCATCTTGTGGGGGATTCTGAAATTTTGGATTTTGTGTTTGCTCCATATTGGGACAAAAAGTTGAAATCTAGAAATATTTTGTTTCAGAAACAACAAAACAACCTTATGAAGAGGAAATATTTTTATAATGTTGAAATGATAGAGTAGTCAAAACAAAATGAAACAAAAAAGGCTAAACAAACAAAAAATGGAGTTGGAATGTAAAGAAATGAGAAAGTCACAATGAAATATGCCATTTTGACTTCAAATTGTTTTGAAACTTTTCTGTTGAAAATTTAATCAAAATAGACATGGTCCATGATATGTTTCGAGTTTGACTTACTAGCATTTTGCAACAGAAAACTGTCCCATCAATTTTTTTTCAACCAGCTCTAGCAATAAGGAAAGAGGTTTGTGCATTTTGGCCCAATTCCTGCAAGGTGTTGAGTGCTCCATTTCATGTGACTTTCAGCCTCCCACAGGAAGTATTCAGCTCCACAAAAGACAGAGTTCTAATAAAAGACTAGGTAAGTTATTGCAGATATTGGCAGTTCCTGAATTTTCATGCATGAATGTCTCCTCTCATGTTTGTGTGCTAGAGTGCTTAAGCAGTATTGAGGGTGCCTAAGTCATGAGAATTTTAGTCCCTCAGTTGGTATAAATCACTGTAGCCCTAAATCAGTTGTGCTATACTGTTTTACACTACCTGAGAATATGCCTCATACTATTTGTGTTGCACATGACTGAGGTATAATCATATATAAAATATGTTTGGATTATTCATTTCCAAATGCCACTGGCATATCTCAATGACCCTCCAGAGGTTCCACGTATGACTGAGACAGACCTCCAGAAGTGCAACTTACTGGTGATGGTATGACTAGATATGAAATAAAGATAGCTGGAAATCCAAAGGACAGAACAAAGACTTTCAGATATTTTTAAAAAATATTTAGCACCCAGATGTCATTTCTTCTGAAATCTATTCAGGTTCTTCCCTCCTGCTGAGTTAATTTCAGAATTGAGAGATGTCACTAGAAATAAATACAAATTAAAAGACAAAAAAAAATCTGTTCATCCATCCCCATATCACACTTATTTCTCTCCAATATTACAAAATAAAATCTGAAGGTCTATTCTAGTGGATCCTTTCAAATCCTGATCTTTGACTCTGGCTAAAAATTGACCATTTGAAGGTCTGTTTTTCAGATGAAATGTGCAAAACCTTTTATGAGTTTCTTTTGAAAGTTTAATTGTTATTGTATCTAAGGTACAAAATAAAATTTATTTCTGTGACCCAGATGGATAGCAACTGCATTTTTTACTTTATTTCCTTATGCACATCTTAAATGTGCTGTTGCTGTAATGCATGCTTCTTAGTAGTATTTATTATTTATTTATTTAATTATTTTTATAACAGTAGCACCAGCTGACACTGGGAGCCCCTTAGGATAGGCCCTAAGAACACATAGTGATAGACCATCCCAACCCAAAAGTGCTTACAATCTAAGTAGGCAAGAAAGACAAAGAGTTGGAAGGGATACAAAGCCACAAAGAAGTGAATTGAGCTTGCCACAGTAACACAGTAGATGAGTGGCAAAACAGAAATAAAATCCATCTCCTGATTCCCACCCCAGTGTTCAGCAGACCATACTGCCTCCCAACTGCTGTAGATTGCTTGATGGCATTTCTTGCTATTAAAGAAAAAATCGTGTAATCTGTTAAAATATGCTAAGGTTTTGATCAGCTTAATTATATAGATTTGAGTTCTGTGTTGTTTCTGTGCCTTAAAAGAAATGTGGCACCTTAGAGACTAACAAATTTATTTGAGCATAAGCTTTCGTGAGCTACAGCTCACTTCATTGGATGCATCACCGATGAAGTGAGCTGTAGCTCACGAAAGCTTATGCTCAAATAAATTTGTTAGTCTCTAAGATGCTACAAGTACTCCTTTTCTTTTTTGCAAATACAGACTAACATGGCTGCTACTCTGAAACCTGTTAAAAGAAATGGTTGTTCTTTAAAAAATAATTACATGAAATATGGCATTGTTTGAAAGCATATTAATTAACCAAGAGGTTTTGAATAACAAGTTTATCTGCATCACAAAGTGGATTATAAATTGGTTTAGTTACAGTAGTAATAGAATTCTAAAATATGCTATATACAAATTTATACACAGTAATTTAAATATTTGAGGTAATCATTCCTGTTTTTCTTCACTTCCCTCACTTTATTTAGGGCCCAACCCTATCTCAACCAGATTTAATAAATTAATTCCCATATATTTAGTTGTATACTGAAAGGGCAAAGACTTAGCTATTTTCCCCATGGTCAGCAGAAGGAATCTAGTGAATTATTTAGCATCACTCCATAGTTGTCTACAGGAAAGATCTTTATGATCTCTTTTTATTGCATAGCTCTGTATGTTAGAGAGGGAGAGAAAATGGATGGCTTAACTTTGTCTCCTCTATTTGATATGTTTATTTCTTTTTAGCAAATGCAACATTGACAATATTGATATGGCTAAGGCTCAGTGCTGTGTGTACCACTGTTCATAGGCAAACCTCATTTCTAGAGCTGGTCAGAAATTTTCTGATGGAATGTCAAATTCAAGTAAACATTCGATAGGTGCATAGCAATTTTGACTAAGGTTTTGAAGGAAAAAAAGCAGGTTTTCTTTCCTGCCAGATAACCCACCCAGCTTCCTGCTTCCCAAGCTCTTCAGCAGCCCACCTGGTTTTTGGGCTCCAAGGTTTCTGGCTCCTTGGTAGCTTTTCTGGGGAGCTGCTGAGGAGCCTGGGCTTCCAGGATCCTGGATCTTTGGCAGTTGCCGTGGAGCTGGGACTCCCAAACAACCGGACTGCCTGACCTCTTGCTAGTTTGCCTCTTGCTTGGACTTCCAGACTCCGGGGGAGCCTGGGAACTTGGGGAGCATATTTTGTTTCAGAATAATCAAAGTGTTCCTGCTGTGGGAATATTTTGGTGTTTCTAAAATGAAATATTGTGGACTTTAACTTCCATTAAAAAATTGTTGACATTTTGGCTTTTTGTCATGATTCAGGATGAATGTTTTTTCCTAAAACCTTATAAATTTTTCACAGAAGTGAAATTCACTTTCCTGGCCTGCTCTACTCAGCTCTTCTTTATGGTTTTCATCACAAAAATCCAAGAAAAAAGACTGTTTGGTGTAGGTTTTTGTATAGCATGTGCAAGTGTGGGCAGTATGTTTTATAAGGGAATTACTTGAATTAATTTATTAAACGTCTTATGAATATGTTAATGACACCAGGCGTGATTGAGCTCTCACTCATCCCAGCTTTACACTAGTAGAGCTCCATCATCCTCCCATAGACCTAGTCTTAGAAACAAGTACCTGCTCTATCATGTCTCTGGGAAATTAATTTTCTTTAAAATGTGTGTGGGGAGTCCCAAGGGAAGGTGAGATCGGGCAGAGGGGAGGAAGAAAAGAAAGAGAAGGGGCTCACTTGAGGCATGATCCTACGCCTATTGAAATCAATGGGAGTCTTTCAATTGACTTTAATGGGTATTGGATCAGGCCCTTACAGAGAACCTGTTCAACCATTACTGTAGAGTCTATTTGTGTCTGTTGCCTTGACAACATCTAACTGTCAAGTAATGCAGACTCAAATGTCTGTAAATTTACTTCCTTCTTACTCAATAATATCTCAGAAAAGTCAATATCAATGACATAGAAATCTCTTGATTAGGTAAGAAATGTACCTTTTGTGTTCCTAACTTCTCCAACAGGAAGGTGGTATTTCCAGTCTTCTTTACCAAATCTCCCTTCACTAGTTGCCAAAGCTTCTGTGGAAAGTACAGTTTAAGCAGGACTTCTAGCTTAATCTTCCCTATGTAAGATAAACTGAACTGTTACTTGAACGTCTGCTATTCCACTTCCCTGCTTCATCCGATCTCTTAAAGTTAATCAGCCCTGACATAACAAACCTTGACCAGGGAACTCAATACATGAAATTTTCTTCCATTGAATTAAGAGCTTCTGTCCATCCCCCGTTAATCTAATTTCCATTGTAGTTTTATGAATCACAACAGGTGACGGGAGAATATGAAGTCCTGTCCTGCTTTCCCAAAGATGAACATGAAGAACCACATTCTTCACAATGGTTCTTAGTAGATGATTAGTTTTTCCCATGTCACGCTAACATGAAGTTTTCCAGAATTAAGATATGTTCTCCAGCTATCATTTCTGGGGTATTTTCAGTTCATCAGTCCATTAATGCCTTACAAATAGTATCTCAGTAGCCCTGTGACAAGGTGTACCAGTCTCAGAAGCCTCAAGATCCTACCATGACCCGTCCCAGAAAGGAGCAGTAGAGAAGTCCTCCAGACTGCGTAGAGCGGCTGCGGGAGAAGTAGCCAATGAGAGAGGCTGCAGGGAGCAGCCAGTCAGGTCCCAAAAGGTTCACATCAAAGGAGCTGCAAGGCTAGAGTAACTCAATTGCTGTCTGTAGCTGGAGGAGTGAGGATTGTGTTCCTGGCTGGCTGAAGGAGCAGCAGGACTGTGGCAGATCCATTACTGGCAGGGAGCAGGAGAGCAAGAAGGAGTTTCTGGCTGGCTGCTGGGACTTAATATAGACAAATGTCTGGGGAAAGAAAGCTCCAGAAAGGGTGAAGAGTCTCCAGGGAGGAAGCCCTGAGGGCATGGCCCCATACAAGGTCAAGGAACTATTTGAAGGCTAGCCAAGAAGGGACTAGCAGGCTGATTAAGGACTGAGCCCAGGAAGAGCTGCAGGAAGGAGTTGTCTCCAGATAGGAAGACCTGGGTATATGGCTCCATACCAGGACAATTTAAAGACTGAATCTGAGGACGGCTACAGAGATACCAACAGAGCAGTACTGGGATAGGCCCCTGATGGACTGTATAACCCAGAAGAGGTCTGTTTGTTTCACATACAGACTGTATGTGTGACTCAGGCAATGGGTTGAGTCATTGAAAATCCACCTGATAAATCACCAAGAGAGGTCACTGCAGAATAAATACACAGTCACATGCACTTGGCCAGAGGGTGTTCACGAGAGGTACCTCCACCCCATTATAAGCCCCTAATACCAATACACTCTACCAAGTTTACTCAAATTCATGTGGCTGTGATCTGTATAATATTTTTCTTAGAAGATAGTGTCTGACCAAAAATGAAGTCTTAATACAAATCTTTTTAAGGTCATTCAAACTATCCCAGTGAGTATTTATGACAGTCAGGAAAATTATCAAAATTAGCTGTGAAGTTAGAAATTCAAACAATTTGAACAATTACTTTGCTATTTAAGCATCAGTTCAAACCAAAAATACTTTCCCAGATATTAGTGAAAACAAGCCATAATCAAGTTTTTTCCACACATTCAGATGTGATCAGTTGTAAACTACAAAATACATACTCTGGTTTTAAAACTGCTTTCTAATTTCCTCTGAAAATCACCAGTTAAGTACAACTACAGTTAGTTAATTAACCTTTTTTCTTCTTCTTTGCCATGCTCTTATGTTTCAACTAAAATCAGAAACAAAAAAGACAAGCTCTTTAGGATTCTAAGGGTATCATGTCAGTCAGCAAAGAGAAGCCCAAGTCTTTCCAATGCTTCTTGCTCTCTAAGACTTTTAGATATTTTTTTTTCTCATGTAAGCCCAGTAGGGCTCATTTCCAGGCACATGGTTCATATCATTCCTCTTCAACCTGAAGTTCAGATCAGGCTAATCCATATCTTTCCCTTTTGATTGCCCCACCTTTCAGAAAATTCCTAGGAATAGATTCCTTGTCTTTCAGAATTGGTGGAGAAACATTTCTTCCAAACACTGGGCTCTTGCAAAGAAAATTAAAGAAACAGGAGCTTGACTAGTTTGGATCTAGTTAGCAAGCATTACATAAATGTAACCCAATGGCTTTGGCATACAAGGGTTGACAGTGAACCAATTCCTGCAGCTTCATTCAGGATTCCTTATGTCCTTATGGGTGTACCCATCTTTCTTGATCTGTTTGCATCACTGGTAAAGTCAACCATCCCCGTTATTGTAACTGCTACCATGATTTTCAAACAACAAACGTTGAGGTTTTTGTGAGTGTATGGAGCCATGATATCCTGTATACATTTTCTCTGTCCTCCATCCACAAAATTATGGTGGAAAAAGTCAGTGCCATTGTTGTTAACATGCTGTAGTTCAGATATGCCTAGTTCACAGGTCTGTTTCACTTATCCACAGACAAATGGATAATCCTCTTCTCTCTCAAGATACTAGAAGTGATGGCATGATATGTGAAAAGCTAATCCTTCAGGGGATTTGCATCTCAAGTAATTGGCACTTTCTTGCATTCTAGAAAGGGTTTGGGTGCAAACAAAAGTGTAATTATTATTACCCTATAAGTTCAGCCATTTTGGGGGTCTCAAGTATTATTGTAATGGTGGTCAAACAGTTATAAAGATAATTTCAGTAGTTACATAATGGAGGCAGAGACAGAGTAGACAGTGTGTGTGTAAATACATAGATGTATAATATAGAATAGAATACCCCAGGTCGGGGTTCCAGGGGTGTGTCTGTGCAGATTTGTTCTTGTGCTTTTTCAGGGAGTTTCTTGAGCAAATGCTGTAGTTTCTTTTGGTAACCCTCAGTGGGATGACAGGGTAATGGCTTGTAGAAAGTGGTGTTGGAGAGCTGCCTAGTAGCCTCTTGTTCATAGTCCGACCTATTCATGATGATGACAGCACCTCCTTTGTCAGCCTTTTTGATTATGATGTCAGAGTTGTTTCTGAGGCTGTGGATGGCATTGTGTTCTGCACGGCTGAAGTTATGGGGCAAGTGATGCTGCTTTTCCACAACTTCAGCCTGTGCACGTCAGTGGAAGCACTCTATGTAGAAGTCCAGTCTGCTGTTTCGACCTTCAGGAGGAGTCCACCCAGAATCCTTCTTTTTGTAGTGTTGGTAGGAAGGTCTCTGTGGGTTAATATGTTGTTCAGAGGTGTGTTGGAAATATTCCTTGAGTCGGAGACGTCGAAAATAGGATTCTAGGTCACCACAGAACTGTATCATATTCGTGGGGGTGGAGGGGCAAAAGGAGAGGCCCCGAGATAGGACAGATTCTTCTGCTGGGCTAAGAGGATAGTTAGATAGATTAATAATATTGCTGGATGGGTTACGGGAACCACTGTTGTGGCCCCTTGTGGCATGTAGTAATTTAGATAGTTTAGTGTCCTTTTTCTTTTGTAGAGAAACAAAGTGTGTGTTGTAAATGGCTTGTCTAGTTTTTGTAAAGTCCAGCCACGAGAAAGTTTGTGTGGAAGATTGGTTCTTTATGAGAGTATGCAGTTTTGAGAGCTCATTCTTAATCTTTCCCTGTTTCCTGTAGAGGATGGTGATCAGGTGGTTCCGCAGTTTCTTTGAGAGTGTGTGGCACAAGCTGTCAGCATAGTCTGTGTGGTATGTAGATTGTAATGGATTTTTTACATTCAGTCCTTTTGGTATGATGTCCATCTGTTTGCATTTGGAGTGGAAGATGATGTCTGTCTGTATCTGTACGAGTTTTTTCATCAAGTTGATAGATTTCCACTCTATATGGCTAAATTCAGTGCCTTGCATAATGACAGGTTTCAGAGTAGCAGCCGTGTTAGTCTGTATTCGCAAAAAGAAAAGGAGTACTTGTGGCACCTTAGAGACTAACAAATTTATTTGAGCATAAGCTTTCATGAGCTACAGCTCACTTCATCGGATGCATTCGGTGGAAAATACAGTGGGGAGATTTATATACACACACACAGAGAACATGAAACAATGGGTATTATCATACACACTGTAAGGAGAGTGATCACTTAAGATGAGCCATCACCAGCGGGGCGGGGGGGGGAGGAGGAAAACTTTTCATGGTGACAATCAAGTGGGCCATTTCCAGTAGTTAACAAGAACATCTGAGGAACAGTGGGGGTGGGATGGGGGGGAGAAATAACATGGGGAAATAGTTTTACTTTGGGTAATGACTCATCCACTCCCAGTCTCTATTCAAGCCTAAGTTAATTGTATCCAGTTTGCAAATTAATTCCAATCAGCAGTCTCTCGCTGGAGTCTGGTTTTGAAGTTTTTTTTGTTGAAGGATAGCCACTCTCAGGTCTGTAATCGGGGGAGAAATAACATGGGGAAATAGTTTTACTTTGGAAAACCTTTCATGGTGACAAGCAAGGTGGGCCATTTCCAGCAGCTAACCAAGAACGTCTGAGGAAAGTGAGGGTGGAGTGGGGGGAAATAACCTGGGGATATAACACATAGCCACTCTCGGTCTGACTGGAGTGTAATCGAGTGACCGGAGAGATGAAGTGTTCTCCGATGGTTTTTTCTACGTAAATAATAAATGGACACAATCAGACATCAGAATATCATTCAAAACCAGTCGAGAGACACTCATGGTCTCTCCGTCCTCAACAGAGCTGAGGGTGGCTATCCTCTGCAACAAAAAACTTCAAAAACAGACTCTCAGCGAGAGACTGCTGATTGGAATTAATTTTGAAAACTGGATACAATTAACTTAGCTTGAATAGAGTACGGGATGATGAGTCATATACACAAAGTAAAACTATTTCCCCATGTTATTTCTCCCCCCTCCCCACCACCCCACTGTTCCTCAGACGTTCTTGTTAACTGCGGAAATGGCCCACCTTGCTTGTCACCATGAAAGGTTTTCCTCCTTCCCCCCCCTCCTGCTGGTAATAGCTCATTTTAAGTGATCACTCTCCTTACAGTGTGTAGGATAAACCCATTGTTTCATGTTCTCTGTGCATTTATATAAATCTCCCCTGTATTTCCCACTGAAAGCATCCAATGAAGTGAGCTGTAGCTCACGAAAGCCTATGCTCAAATAAATCTGTTAGTCTCTAAGGTGTCACAAGTCCTCCTTTTCTTTCTGCTTCAAATGGTTTGCAATCTAGATACACAAGACAGGCAAAGGAAACAAAGAGGAGAAGTGACTTACTGGAGATCACACAGCAGGCTAATGGCAGAGCTGCGATTAGATTCTACCAGGATCACAGAGGTTCTGCTGCTAGCAGTCATTTGTTTAAAAATATTGCCATGCATTTAAGTAAAACAGGCTGTTATGGAAGCCTGTCATCTGTGACTTGAGGGAAATAATGTATTATGTAGACAACATTCAGATAATTTACAATAGCCCTTCTGTGCCTTTAATGTATAGTAAATGTGACCATGGAATTGCTCCTGAAATCTCTTTTATGCAACTTGGCAGTACATGTGGTAGTTGGAGCTGCAGAAAAAAAAAATCCTCTAGGAATCATTGAGCCAGGCTCTAAGCCAGGCAATCTACTCTAACACTTCTAGAACAAGTCATACTATAAAAATGTAAATGTGGTAGCAATACTTCCTCCGCACTCCATTTTTCAAACAGTAAACGTACATGTTGTTCACATCACAGTGTAGCTTGAGAGCTTTTTAAAGGACATGAGGATCCTAGTTACTTTGCGTGGATGCTTTACACCCTGTAGCTGTCGGAGGTGGTTTGATCTCGACATGCTCAGCCATCCCTCATTAATAGAAGACTTACAATAATTGTAGCTGTGCATATTTAAAACAACAACAAAAAGCCTTACCACAGCCTTTATTTTAAATGTCTGTATGGCGCGGCATAGGTCCATCCTCCCTTCCAACACGAACTAGAAAGAACAATTTAGTACTGATGCTGTTGAAAGGTGATCCTCCTGTGTGTCCAGTGAGTTCAAATGGAGCATGCTGTACTTAACAAGAAGTAATGGATAAAAAAGGGGATATGGAAATGGAGTGGGATAGGGAAACGGGAGGGAGAGAGAGGGGTAGGAAAAAGAATGAGTGAGGAGTAATGAAGAAAAAAGGTATCAAGTAGCAGAATGAGGGGAGGAAAGCAGGAAGAGAGTAACAGACATAAAGTAAAGTATGGGGAAGTGAGGTTGAGCTCAGGAATATGCCAAAATTTCCCAATGCCCACTGGGCCCTTGAGGCAGTCAGGTGACTGCTGGCTGCTTCAGTTCCTCCTGCATCTTTAAAATGTGTGGTTTCAATACATATTTAGCTATCTTCAGTGTTATGAGGGTTAGCTAATGATTGCAAATGTTTTGGAAAGAATTAAATGTAAATCTGTATATTAGGAAGAGGAAGGAGATAGAAGCAGAAAGGGGAAGAAAAACCAAAGACAGAACAGGGAAGAGAGCAAGGCAGAAATGCATGAGATGAAGAGAGAGAAAAATAAAGTGGGGAAGATAGACAGCTGAGCAAAAATAGTGATGAGCGAGAGGAGGAGTAATAAGCAAACGGATAAGCAGTGTAAAGGAATTGGCCACCAGTGCTTCCCTGAAGACACTGGCAAAACGGGTAAAGTGGGGTTGCGGGGAGAGCTATTCACAAACTCTCCCAGAAGGCATGGTCATTCATCATCTTAGCATATGCGTAACGGGGGCCCTAGACAAAGAAAGTTGTAATCAGAGGAGTCTAATTTTTCCTCTTTCCAATCTGCAAACCCAGAACTTAGAATTTTGTGGGCTAGAGATCTGGGTAGATTCAGAGCTGTTGTCCTGGGTCCATACACACCCAATGTTCTGAGGAATTTCTCTCTGGATTCCAGTTCACACCCATCTTTATCTAAAAGCAATAAGGGGAACATTTCTTGAGCATTGGTACAATTGATTTTGTGGATCTAGGGCTAAAATTCTGTTCTTTGCTAATTATTTTTCTGCTTGGATGCACCCCAGTTAGCAGCATGTTCAACTAATCTGCGGTGCTATGCAGAAGCTATTTACAAGTGCTGGAGTTTACATGACAGAAGTGCTCCCTCCTCCTTCTTCTCTGATGTTAGCCTCCCTGGTTCTACCAATCCCCTCTTGTTCACAACCCTAATGCTATTAGTACACTGCTCATCTCACAATGCTTTCAACAAACCTAGACATTGGAATG
Source organism: Dermochelys coriacea (assembly GCF_009764565.3). Lineage (NCBI taxonomy): Eukaryota > Metazoa > Chordata > Testudines > Dermochelyidae > Dermochelys > Dermochelys coriacea. Next base: position 55,090,474 of record NC_050070.1, read on the forward strand.
TGGCATTTTCTTTCTAAGTCAGTCTTCAAGTAGTTAATAGATTCTAAATTTCTGTTAAGAGGATTTGATGTCTTTGTGAGTATCTTAAAGAGGAACTGAAATGCCTTTAAAATAAATGAATATAAGAACAGTCCAGTACTTTAAATCACTGTCAGGATACATGGGCTGATTATAAATAATCTCTTGCTTTTGCTCTAGGCTAGAAATCCAACCTGCCCCTGTTTTCCAGGTACACACATTCTCCCTCCTCGTACCCTAGCTCTCATCCTGAACCAAGGGGCTTCAGACAACCCTAGGGAGATTTAGGAAAGGCAAATCTTTTACTATGTCACATTCTAGAATTGTCCAATGTATGGAGGGTTAAAACAAAATAGGTCAGAATCCCTGGAAGAGTGGGTGTACGCGGTAGCTGCCTGGTCCCCCAGTACTCTAGAAGAGACACCCTGAGGGAGCACAGACTGAGGTACTGGAACCATGCTACCTTAGAACTCTGCAACTGGTGAGGGCAACTTGCTAAGTTGCAAAGGCAACTCGTAGCTGGTAAGGGCAGTTTCTTACCCTACCACTTTTTGGGGATTGCACATCCTTTGCAGGGTCCACATTATAGGGGATATTGCAGCCACTTTCAACTGTCACAATATCTTCCCCGCTTTCCTCCACTTGGGTTCTCTACCTTGGTTTCTGATAACAGAGCTGGCATACATCTGGCCCAATACTTTTTAAAGCATTTCCTTTTTCATTTACCTGCTAGGACATTAACATTAAGGTTCTGTTTTTTTTTTTCCCTGCAAAAGTTTGAGGACATCCAAATGCCTAAGGCACTGTTAGGAATGCATGTCCCTGAACACTTTAGATCAGTGATAATCAGACCTCAGTGGTTCAGGAGCCAAATTAGTGATCAGCATTACTCAAAAGAGCCACAGTAGTGTAAATTCATTGCTTTATATACTATAGTACAAAAACGGACTATAATTTGAGAATGAGGAATTGTTGAGTAATTTCAAATCTATATGGAAATATCAAATCAGATTTGACATTTATTAAATAGACTCATGCACCTTTATGTTAAAGATTCTGTTGCTTTACTGTAATTTCTTAATGCTACAAAAGAAGCTTATTTGTTCAGGACTGTGTTCTGAAAATTCATATACAGAACAAAGCTATGTTATCTGGCACTTTACTCAACCAGAAAGTTCTATAAACTGGCTTTCTGCTCTTCATTGAAAGTCTGGTTTATAGTGCAGTTGGTGCGGGACGGGCAGCAGGTTCCCCACCTGGCTCCATATGGGGCTCCCCAGAAGTGGCGATACATCTCTGCTCTCCTAGGTGGCGGCACGCTAGGCTCTGTGTGGCTGCCGGCCCACCCGCCTCCAAGTATTGGTGCTCCGCAGCTCGCAGCTCCCATGGCTGGGAACGGTGGCCAATGGGACCTGGCAGGGGCAGGCGCCTGCAGGCAGAGACAGCATTCAGACCTGCCTTGCTGCACTTCTGCCTAGGAGCAGCAGGGACAGGTTTCCGCTTGTGGGGAGCTGCCCAAGGTGAAGCCGCCCGGATCTGGTACCCTGCACCCCTTCATACACCCCAATCCCCTGCCCCAAGCTCCACCCCGCACCCAAATTCACTCCATTTTAGTTAACTGGAATTTTTCACTTACCAGCACCTCCCAATTCCACCAATATGCCAGATAAAAAAACTTTTACTGTACTGAGAATTACCTCTTGCTGTGATCAAAACTGTTAGTCATATTTACAGTTAGAGTGCAGTGCTTTCTGAAATTTAACTCTATAACATAATATTATAGGATTCTAAGTTTGTTGTTGCTCACTGACTCCATCAACTCGCCCAGTTCATAAATATAGACTTTTTTATCATCTCTCTGCCTTCTGAAAACTCAACCTGGGTTCTTAGAGTGAAACTGGGTTATTTACTTCTCATATCTTTGGTAATAAAGATGTTGGAGGTCATATGCCATCAGTGATATCTGTGCAATCTTTTCAGTCTGTAAATTGAGAATATTTGATATGATATCATTGAGACACCCTAAATATGGAAAGACACAATGCCATTTTACAGCCACTTTTGAAAGCAGATCCATGCTGAAGTTTTTGTTTAAAGAAGGGATTTGGGGATTTCTTTTTAGAAGTGAGGACATATTGAGCCACGATTTCACTTGTAGGATCCCTGTTGTCATGGCTTCTAAACTAGCATTTCCATCTTTTAAGACCTAATTCAGATGTGCCTGTGGGATGACATTTGACATAAAGGGAATTCCAAACTATGTTTATGAGGACCGAATTTGGCTTTTAATAGTATTTGGCATCTGCCACTTTTATGGTAGATAAAATAAGTTTTATTCTTCAAACATTACAGGCCACATTTTTAAGAGGCCTTAACATCAACCTTTTATTTTACACTCACAGTCAAAGGAAGTTTGATTTCCATGCATACATTCTAAGTGAGCAGTCAGTTTTTCAGGTGGTGTTAATCAAGATCACTCCATTGAGTTCCCTTCCCTGATTCTGGCCATGATTACACTAGCTGAGTTTTACACCAGGTGGGAATCTCTTCCTAGTCATCTAACTAACTGATTTGCATGGGCAGACATTTACCCCCATATATCAGGTAGTTAGACATCTGAACTCATGATTTGTGTTCACAGGTGATAGCATGTGCAACAGTGTTGATTGAAGGCACAAATTAGAAGCCAGTTGTGAAAATTTGGCCATAACTATTTTGCTAAGATATTAAGTTATAGAGGTATTTCTCCAAATTTAAAAGCAGACTTATATGCACTATTACTTTCTCTATAAAAGGGAAGAATGGTAGATACATTTGGGAGTGCTGTAAATAAAACTAGATAGAATTGTCTTTCTTTGTTAACATCATTGGTTTGACAAAAGCACTCCCACAAAACACTTCAATAAAACGATTTTTAAAAAGGGCTCCCTAAAATTTGGCTCCAAGAAGTGTCATGAAGTAACATTCATTTTGACTCCCACTCAGACAAATCAACAATCTGTCTAAATTATTGATTTATTTCTAGAGGCTACATGGGTGGGAGGATATGAGATCTATAACTACAAACAGGAACAGTTTAAGAGGCTAATTAGAGAAGGGAAAAGAGATGCTTAATGATGAATTGCGGAGAATATTTCTAATGAAGAGTTTTTCAAATATTTTTTCAATATACAAGGTAAGAAGAAAAGTTTTCCTCTATAAACAGCAGTAGGGTATTTAAGATGGAGTTAAATTAATGGGGCTAGATCCTCAGCTGGTATAATCTGGTGTAGCTCCATCAATTGAGTGAGTCAGTGAAGTTATATGGACTTGCATCAGCTAAGGATCTGGCCCATGGATTTTTTAAGCAGTTTAATTTTATGCTTCCCAGAGGAAAAAAGAGAGAATGGAGAGCTGCCTTAACCCAATGATTATATTTTCTGATTGGGAGTTGGAAGGGGTTGCTTGCATGAAGGTAACAATGGAACTGGCTGTGCAATGATTGAATTTTCCAGATAGCATAAATCAGCTGATTAAAAAGAAATGAGGACAGAGATTACTGATGCCTGCTATTTGAGAAGTTCTCTGATTATAACAGACTAGATTTGTGAGGACTGTAAAGAAACAGAATAATAGTTATTCAAAAGAGGGTCAAGAGATGAGGCAGGCAGTTGGTCCAAATTCAATTATGGGGAAAACATTCAGAACAATTTTGCAGTCTTCAGTGGCAGAGAAGGACAGCCTACTTAGAAACAGCCAACAAGGATTTAAGAAAGGGAAATATAACTTTTTGTTTGGGGGGGGGGGGTGTTACATTGTGATAGATGCAGGGGCCCTACTTTGTCCCCAGTGAATAAGGATTTAGATTCCCCCTCCCCTTCCATAGGTACTGCGGGCAAGGTACTGTACATTGGCTGCTTGGGAGACAAAGAAGATAGGAGACTGTAGAAGGACAGGGCTCTGAACCCTGGCAGCTTTCTGTTACTCTCGTTTCTTTTAGTTTATTTTCATTTCTGGGTCTAAACATGATCATTGGAAGAAAATGTATGATTATCAGTGGGCTGTGCAGCAACATGCTGCCAATAAGATCCTGGTCTAACTAGAAAGAGGACACCATAAAGGTGTGTGCCAATGACTGATTTGAAGAAGTCAGTTGATGTCAGTTGTTTGTGAAATATCTGATATACAGGCCCAGCTCTGGGAAATAGTTGGCTTCTTCAAAACAATCATGCTATAAAATGCACAACTTGAGTTGGGAATATCAAAAATAAAATGTCGTCAAATTTATATTTAACAAATTTGGAGACATGTAATGGATAATGTGCACACTCAAGTTTGGATTTGATTCTTTTAGGCCCATTTCCTTAGTTGCCAATGGCTTGCTGCTAGTAGAAGAATAAAAAGGGTTCTTTCAAATACATCAAGTTGTAAAAATGTACAAGGAAAAAAGCAGGACTATTAGTAGAGTAAGGGATAAAATTAATAATCCCTCAAAATAGCTGAGATATTGAACTCCTTTTTTAATATCTAACTTCAACAAGGGAAAATTTCAGAAAAGAAGGTAGACCCTGTAGAAGATCTGTTCATAGAGTAGGTAAAGGTGTACATATGCAAATAAGCATGTCAGCATGACATGTTTTCTAAGATATTAAAAGAATTGCTAAATATACTGAACCTACTGACAGTGGATAAGTGGAAAGGTACTGGATGAATGGAGATAAATGAATGTGGTACTGATTTTCAAAAAAGAAAAGATTGATCCTGACCACTAGGATCCCATAAATCTAACTTCAATATCTAGAAATCAGTGAATAAATACTACATCATTAATAACTAGAATAAGAGAGCCATGAACAGTAGACATCATGAGCTTATGAAGAATAAATCTCATCAGTCAAACTTGGTTGCTTTTTGGATACAATTATAAAATTAATGGGTGAGGGACTGAAATAGATATATTTGGATTTTAGTGAAGCATTTGGAAGGGTGTCTCATGAAATCTCAATTTAAAATTTTTATTTAGTTTGGCCTGGATGAGAACATGATTGTGCAGGCTGTGAACTGGCTAAACAGCTAAAAATAAATAAATAAACAGCAATGTATCAAGTTGAGAGGAGGAATCTAGAGGGTACCTCAGGGAATGGTGTGAGGATTGGTTGTATTTCAATATATTAATTAATTAATTAATTAATTAATTAATTTAATTAAGAGGAAGTAAACAATATACTAAAGGAATTGCTAATTGCTAGGAGTTGTGACCATCACTGAAGACAGAAATATGCAAAGGAACCTACAAAGATTTGAAACATGATCTGAAATAAATATTATTCAGCTTAGAAAAGTAAATGCTAAAGTGATGCTAAAGAGCAGTGACCATAGAATCCTTTTAACAGTGGCCCCATGTCACCTCTAGAGAGCTCTTAATCTACATTAACCCTGGAGCAGGAGTCCCCGAGTAGATTCCAGAGCTGTGTCTTCCATATTACAGCCTAATACACTGCAGTCTCGGCCATGAGGCAGGCTTAAATTTGTTTGCTCTGCCTGACAAAAAATAAATATTAGTACTTATTGAAGAGGCTTTATTGGTTTTGTACAAGATGCAGCAACTGATGTTTTGCTGTCATTAAGTTTCATAAATATATCTGCTCAGTCAAAGTTCTTTATAAACTCTTCATCATAAAAACATTAAACTGCCAGTTTATAAAAGAAAGGTTATTAGATGCCAAGAGAAAACAGTGCCTTCACTGAACTGGTATCTGAGAGCGGCCTATATCAGTTTTAATCAGACAGTCTAATACTGGTATCTAAAAGAGGAATCATTTCTTTGAGCAGTAGCTGAATAAAGAAAATACAGAGTCTCACAGTTGAAAGACACTTCAAGAAATGGCTGTTAAACTCTTTGTTTCAGCAACATATGAAACGTCTAAAGGACTGTTAACATCCAAATTGTGAGGTTCAAAAATTGGTCGACCAGTTTTCATTCCAGTCCATCCCAACAGCACATATATACAGCACTGGGTTATATTATCTACAGTTAAATTTCATCTGCTTCTCCAGCTCAAATAGGTTATTTCAAATCTGTGCTTATTTCCATTTTGTTTAAGAGAGTTAGAATCTTATGTTACATAAGCACATAAGAATGGCCATACTGGGTCAGACCAAAGGTCCATCCAGCCCAGTATCCTGTCTACCAACAGTGGCCAATGCCAGGTGTCCCAAAGGGAGTGAACCTAACAGGTAATGATCAAGTGATCTCTCTCCTACCATCCATCTCCACCCTCTGACAAACAGAGGCTAGGGACACCATCCCTTACCCATCCTGGCTAATAGCCATTAATGGACTTAACCTCCATGAATTTATCCAGTTCTCTTTTAAACCCTGTTATAGTCCTAGCCTTCACAACCTCCTCAGGCCAGGAGTTCCACAGGTTAACTGTGCACTGTGTGTAGAAGAACTTCCTTTTATTTATTTTAAACCTGCTGCCCATTAATTTCATTTGGTGGCCCCTAGTTCTTATATTATGGGAACAAGTAAATAACTTTTCCATATTTACTTTTTCCACACCACTCATGATTTTATATACCTGTATCATATCCCCCCTTAGTCTCCTCTTTTCCAAGCTGAAAAGTCCTAGCTTCTTTAATCTCTCCTCATATTGGGACCCATTCCAAACCCTTAATCATTTTAGTTGCCCTTCTCTGAACCTTTTCTAATGCTAGTATACCTTTTTTGAGATGAGGAGACCACATCCATACGCAGTATTCAAGATGTGGGCGTACCATGGATTTATATAAGGACAATAAGATATTCTCATTCTTATTCTCTATCCCTTTTTTAATGATTCCTAACATCCTGTTTGCTTTTTTGATTGCCGCTGCACACTGCGTGGACATCTTCAGAGAATTATCCACGATGACTCCAAGTTCTCTTTCCTGATTAGTTGTAACTAAATTAGACTCCATCATATTGTATATATAGTTGGAGTTATTTTTTCCAATGTGCATTGCTTTACATTTATCCACATTAAATTTCATTTGCTGTTCTGTTGCCCAATCACTTAGTTTGTGAGATCTTTTGAAGTTCTTCACAGTCTGCTTTGGTCTTAACTATCTTGATCAGTTTAGTATCATCTGCAAACTTTGCCATCTCTCTGTTTACCCTTTTCCCCAGATCATTTATGAATAAGTTGAATAGGATTGGACCTAGACTGACCCTGGGGGAACACCACTAGTTATCCCTCTCCATTCTGAAAATTTAATATTTATTCCTACCCTTTGTTCCCTATCTTCTAACCAATTCTCAATCCATGAAAGAATCTTCCCTCTTATCCCATGACAACTTAATTTACGTAAGAGCCTTTGGTAAGGGCGCTTGTCAAAGGCTTTCTGGAAATCTAAGTATACTAGATCCCCGTTTGTTGACCCCTTCAAAGAACTCTAATAGATTAGTAAAACATGATTTCCTTTTACAGAAACCATGTTGACTTTTGCCCAACAACTTATGTTCTTCTATGTGTCTGACAATTTTATTCTTTACTATTGTTTCAACTAATTTGCCCAGTACTGATATTAGACTTACCGGTCTGTAATTGCCAGGATCACCTCTAGAGCCCTTTTTAAATATTGGCATTACATTAGCTATCTTCCAGTCATTGGGTACAGAAGCTGATTTAAAGGACAGGTTACAAACTGTAGTTAAAAGTTCCACAATTTCACATTTGAGTTCTTTCAGAACTCTTGGGTGAATGCCATCTGGTTCCGGTGACTTGTTACTGTTAAGTTTCTCTGTTAATTCCAAAACCTCTAGTGACACTTCAATCTGTGACAATTCCTCCGATGTGTCACCTACAAAGATGGCTCAGGTTTGGGAATCTCCCAAACATCCTCAGCCATGAAGACTGAAGCAAAGAATTCATGTAGTTTCTCCTCAATGACTTAATCATCTTTAAGTGCTCGTTTTGTATCTTGATCATCCAGGAGCCCCACTGGTTGTTTAGCAGTCTTCCTGCTTCTGATGTACTTAAAAAACATTTTATTATTACCCTTTGAGTTTTTGACTGTTCTTCAAACTCCTTTTTGGCTTTTCTTATTACATTTTTACACTTAATTTGGCAGTGTTTATGCTCCTTTCTATTTACCTCACTATGATTTGACTTCCACTTTTGAAAAGATGCCTTTTTATCTCTCGCTGCTTTTTTTACATGGTTGTTAAGCCACGGTGGCTCTTTTTTAGTTCTACTGTTTTTTTTAAAATTTGGGGTATACAGTTAAGTTGGTTATGGTGTTCTTGAAAAGTGTCCATGCAGCTTGCAGGGATTTCACTCTAGTCACTGTACCTTTTAATTTCTGTTTAACTAGCCTCCTCATTTTTGCATAGTTCCCTTTTCTGAAATTAAATGCCACAGTGTTGGGCTGTTGAGGTGTTCTTCCCACCACAGAAATATTAAATGTTGTACTTTATCTTTTATCTTTCCTGTTAACCTGACAGTTGTGAGTAGGGAAATTACAAGTGATGGCATGTAGAAAGAAGCAGAATTTAACATATGAAGCATATTAATGAATTTTCTCTTCCTTTCACAAGGCCAGAGTACCTAATAATAAAAAATTCAAATTCTGCAAAAGGATAAATTCCCAGGTAGATTGTTTTAGGAGAGCAAAACATTGCACTTTGATTTTAAAATGCAAAAATTCTTTTCAAAGGTAGACTACTTTTCACTGGCAGCTTTAAATGACTGAGAAAACTATTTGGATGACAATGATTCAGCTATGTAGCTCCTTACTAACAACAACAACGAAGAGGCAGGCACCATATTTTTCTTCTTATGTCCAGGTTTCTCACAAGTAATGATTCACTTTCCAGACATCTGTGTGTGGTTTTCTTAGCTCCCAAGTACCAGGGCCTAAGATATACCACTCCACTATGATCATCAATATTTTTTACCCCTGAACCAGCTTCCTTTAAATATCCACTCATCTTCTGACTGTGAGGGGTGTAGTTTCCAAGGCCAACAATACTTCTACTCTATTTGGTCCCTAACTGACAGGACTTATTCAGGCAAAATTCTAATTGAAGTAAAGTACAGAGAGCTGAATCAGTCCCTTGACTGATAGGCTGCAGATAAATCATAAGTCATATTTTCTGCAACACTGCTGCACATTCAAAACATCTGAGCTCCTTTGATCCAAGTGGCAAAATATCTAAAACTGCTTTCAGTTGTGGTTCTTCCTGCTTAATGCCCCCACCCAGAAATCATATCATAGGGTCTAAGCGTGAAGTTTCCCCAAAAGCACCAGCTATTTATTCCAATTCTCCCACCTCTTTTTCCACTCAGAGTAATTCCACTTAAACAAAGTGCTTAAATCTTGAAGTTATAAACCATGTAAACTCAAGTTTCAGAGTAGCAGCCGTGTTAGTCTGTATTCGCAAAAAGAAAAGGAGTACTGGTGGCACCTTAGAGTCTCTAAGGTGCCACCAGTACTCCTTTTCTTTTCATGTAAACTCAAGCAATTTTAAATTCCAGGTACCATGCTGCAACCAAAATAACCTGGGTGAAATAAAGGCTTGAAAAATATAAATAACAAATATAAACACAGATTAATCCAATAATTTACAACAGCTCAATTTGACTGAAGGTTATATTCTGTTACAGAATTATAGTTCACAAATAAAGGGTTTTAATGCTGTACAAAAGATGAGCAGAAAGGCAGCCAGTTTGTTGGCAATCCATATTAATAAAAGAAAATTTACGATCATGTATCTTTCCATTTCAAGAGCTAGCCTTCCAAAATTGTGAAACCACTAAGAGGGTGAGAAAAAATATTATTTTCTCTCTTTGTCATAAACCATTCTCTGCACTGCTGGATAGAATGACATAAATTGAATGTCTTTCTCCTAAAGCTTCTGAAAGCACTATTGTATTCCTTTTGATTCTGAACTGCTGTTCTGAATCTACTTTGAAGGAAATTGAGAACACGTAACCGCCTTCATAGTGAAGTGGGTGCTCTCCTCAGATGCTGGAAAGAGAGGCTGATAATCTGGAATATGTTGTAACTAAATCACAGCTGGTTAGAAGTGCACATTATTTTAAACTGTATTGTTTCAGAAAATGAGTGAAATATTACTAAACAATAGTAATTCCTGCTCTCTCTGCATTACACACTGTTTGGTAAGCTGTAATTTATTTTACTGATTCTTCTTCATGATTATTCCTGGCATTATTAACTGGGGCCCAGATTCACCATTGTGCTGAACCTTGTGTATTCATTAATACTAATAGGTGTAAAATGCTACCAAATCAGAATAGCAGCATTTTACAACAACTTTGCAATGGTGTAAATTACTAAACAAGATGCAGAGTAATGGTAAATGAGGTCCAGAGTGACTACAATGTGTTTAGTCCTGGACAAAACATAGACTAATAAATATAGAGAGATAGAAACAATAGTAAGAGGCCAGTATGGCTCTGTCAGGAGCTTTTCAATGACCTGAAAATCAAAAAAGAAGCTACCAAAAGTGAAAACATGGATGAATTGCTAAAAATGAGTACAAAAGAATAGCACAAGACTATAGGAACAAAATCAGAAAGGCAAAGGCACAAAATGGATTACATGTGGCAAGGGACATAAAAGGCAGAAGAGGTTCTATAAACACATTAGGAGAAAGCGAAAGATGAAGGAAAGGTCTAGTACTTAGCAGGGAAGAAGAGCTTATAACAGATGACATTAAGAAGGCTGAAGTGTTTAAAGCCTATATTGCTTTAATATTCACAAAAAAGATTAACAGTGACCTGATACTTATCACAATATTAACAACAAGGGGGAGGGAACACTAGACAAAATAGGGAAAGAAAATGTTAAAGAATATTTAGATACTTGAATACAGCTAATTTTAGCAGGGCCTGATGAAATTCTTCCTAGGGCACTTAAGGAATGAGCTGATACAATTTCAGAACCATTAGCAATTATTATCAAGAACTCTTGGAGCCTGTTCAGGTCCCAGATGACTGAAGAGCAAATATAGTACCTGCCTGTAAAAAGGGAAACAAAGAGGGCCCAAAATTTAGAGACCAGTCAGAATAACTTTGATACTGGAAAGATACTGGAAAAATTATTAAACACTCAATTTGTAAGCAACTAGAAGATTATATTAAAGGTAATAAATAAAAGCCAACACTGATTTGTCAAGAGCCAACCAAATCATGCCAAAACAACCTAATTTCCATCTTTGACAGGTTTATGGGCCTAGTGGAAAGGAGAGAAGCAGTAGATATGATATATCTTGATTTTAGTGAGGTATTTGACACAGTCTCACATGACATTCTCATTGGCAAAGTAGGGAAATGCAGTCTAACTGAAAGTGGATGCATAACTGGTTGAAAGACCATAATCAAAGAGTAGTTATAGATGGTTCACTGTCAAACTGGGAGGACATATCTAATGAGGTCTGCAAGGGTCTGTTCCAGTCTAATACTATGCAATATGTTCATTAATTACTTGAAGAATGGAGTGGAGGACATGCTTATAAAATGTGTGGATGACACCAATCTGGAAGGGGATGCAAGCACTTTGGAGGACAGGATTAGAATTAGGATTGGAGAATTGGTCTGAAGTCAACAAGATGAGATTCAATAAGGACAAGTGAAAGTACTACACTTAGGAAGAAAAAATCAAACGCATAGACACAAAATGATAACTGTCTAGGCAGTAGTACTGCAGAAAAGGATCTGGGGGTTATAGTGGATCACAGCTATAGTGTGAACCAAGAGTGTGATGTAGTTTCAAACAAAGCTAGTAGCCTTCTGGGGTGGTGTCAAGAGAAGTGTCATGTGTAAGCCATGGCAGGTAATTGTCCTGATCTATCCAGCACCAGTGAGGCCTCTGCTAGAGTACTGCGTCCATTTCTGGACACCATACTTCAAGAAAGATGTGGACAAACTGGGGAGAATGCAGAGGAGTGCAATACAAATGATAAAAGGTTTAGAAAAGATGACTTATGAGTAAGGTTAAGATTTTTGTCATGGTTATTTTTAGTAAAAGTCACGGACCAGTCGTGGGCAATAAAAAAAAAATTTCACGGAAGCCCATGACCTGTCTGAGTTTTACTAAACATAAGGAGAGGGCTGCTAGCTGAGGGGAAGCTAACAGCTCTGGGGTCCCCACCACCCCTGGTAGCTGAAAGCTTTGGCTCTGTTGCCTCAGGGCATGGGGAGAAGCTGAAGCATAAAATATATCTGAAAGTCATGGAATCCATGACTTCTGTGACCTCCATGACAAAATCTTCTCCTTACTTCTGAGGAAAGGTTAAAAAAACTGGGCACATGTAATCTTGAGAAAAGAATACTGAGAGAGGACCTGATAACAGTCTTCATATATGTGAAGGGATGTTATAAAGAGGACAGTGATCAATCATTCTCTATGTCCACTAAAGGTAGGACAAGAAGTAATGGGCTTCATATGCAGCAGTGGAGCTATAGGTTAGATATTAGGAAGAGTTTTGTAACTATAAGCATAGTTGATCATTAGAATAGGTTTCCAAAGTAGGTTTGGAATCCCATCATTGAAAGTTTTTAAGAATTTGTTAGACAAACACCTGTCCTGGGTGGTTTAGGTTTTCTTGGTTCTCTCTCAGTCCAGAGGGCTGAACTAGATGACCTCTTGAGGTCTCTTCCAGCCCTACATTATTATGGTTCCTATGATATTCCCTGCCTCAAGAAATTTAAAAGATTGAGGTATTCACGATTTGAGTGTTTTACCAGGTTTATTACAAAGTGCTCTCTCTCTCTCAGAAATATGCTGCCTTCAAGAACAGAGATCCTCAATTCATATTCCATTGAGAAATTACTTTGTCTTAAAAAGGACAGGAAACATTAGAAATGTTTTTCTATCACTATAACAATAGCAGCAGAGGATTTGCTCTGCACTCGCTCAATCACAATGACCCTCTGAACATGAAATGTAACTCTTTCATGTTTTAGTTGCTGTGGGGCTTGGATAGTTGGGTGGTTTGCCTTTTTTTTTTAACCATTTTAGCTTATCAGCAGGACCTCACTAGCCAATACTTTTGACAGTCATACTGCTGATTGGCCAGTAAATTAGGTCATTGTTGTCAAGGATCTTTGATAGTTTTTCCAGATCACTGGAGAGATAGAGTCAAAAGGTCTGACCAGTAATGGCATTAGCAAAGAGAACAACCAGCAAACACAAAAGACAACATATTTGAAATTGATGAAATATGCATGGTAAGTCTAGCTTTGTAGCCAAATCACTGGTACACTCTGGTTACTTTGAGATGTTCCAGCAACACAAAGCATCTGAAACTCCAACTGCTTTACCTGGCCATAATGGTACAAAGCAGATGAACACACTGGTGTCCAAAGTAGAGGGCATTCATATTTTTAAAATGCTAGAGAGAAGCTTCTATTAACACACATTTTGTGTGCTCGTCCCCACAAATGCAATACAGCCTTACTCCTGCTTGCACAGACCATTTAAAGGCCAAGTAGAATTGTAGTCCCTATGCTCAGGGAAATATAGACATTGGTCTGTCTCTTGCACAATGATACAAAGAAATGGACAAGGTGGCACCATGGTCCTCTTTGAACCGTATCTCATGAAAGGGTGTAGCCATGGACAGACTCACTGGAGTTCCAGAAAGTATTTTACTTCCATCAAACAGAAGGGCTACAGTGATTCCCACAAGACAGCACACCTCCATGCAGCCTCCAAAGCTAGACTATGTCTAAGTGGCATGATCTCACCCAACGGAGGTCTAACAGTCTTCTTCACGTCCACAAGTGTGATAATAATATACATAAAGCAGGTTAGTCTGTATTCGCAAAAAGAAAAGGAGTACTTGTGGCACCTTAGATCATAAAGCAGTGCACATGCACAATAAGTATATGCAAATACAGATTCTACTTTCTGTCAAATTTGTGTACATCTAGAGTAACTGCATTGACATCACTCAACTTTCTCCAGGTATAAACATGTTTAACTGAGAACAGAATTTGGTCACTTGAGATCAGGTTGTGGTTGGCTGAAAATCTGGCCCCAAAAGTACTTGATTTAAATTGCTCAAAAATCAGTAGCATCTCTTTCTGGAGATCAAAAGAGCCCAAGACTTACTGTCTTCAGACAACTGTGAAAAATCACCTTTTTTGCAAAAGCTTTTCCAAATTAAAAAGTAATTGAGGAACCAATAATATACTTAAACCTCCAGGCATAAGCAGCTGAACCCCAAAATACCAAAGACAGAATATCATATACACAAAACACTGCATGCTGCACCCCTTTTGGCTGCATAGTAATGGGAGCACTTCCCTTACACACCAGGGAGCAGCCAAACATCTCCTGCTGCTGCACTGTGTGGCTATGTACTCCCCTAACCTTCCAGTTCAGACCTCTAGCTCAAAGCTACATCAAGGTCCAACACTTGTAGCAGCTTTTAACTCTAGTACCAGAGCAGCTTCATTTCAGATAAGCACAACAGCAATGTGGTTTATAAACTGCTTCTCATTAATAAATTTGTCAGCTCATCCTCCTTTTGCACTGATTGGCTACTTCTGATAAATCACAGGTTGGATTTTACTCCGCTCTATTTTGCTATTTACAAAATATGAAAACTATAGTAAAATTATTTTAAGTGTGGAACAAAAACATCTTTAAATTCAAGAATATTCCATGAGATAACACTGCCAAAATACTCACAGCTAAAGGCAGCTCATTCATCTCCATTGTAGCACATGTAGCTTTCTATCACAGAATATGGGAGGATATTATCATATATGTGTTCATTAGTCTTTACAAGTTTGTTATAATTTAGTATTTATCCATGGCCATAATATGAAATATGAACACATACTGAATCTATTTCCCTATGTTAAGTATCCTCACTCCTTCTTGTCAACTGTCTAAATGGGCCATCTTGATTATCACTACAAAAGTTTTTTTTCTCCTGCTGATAATAGCTCATCTTAATTAATTAGCCTCTTACAGTTTGTTTGGCAACTTCTACCTTCTCTGTATGTATATATATATCTTCTTACTATATGTTCCATTCTGTACATCTGATGACGTGGGCTGTAGCCCATGAAAGTTTATGCTCTAATAAATTTGTTAGTCTCTAAGGTGCCACAAGCACTCCTGTTCTTTTCATAATATGAAATAATTACTCCTATTTGGAGTCATGTGAAGGAAATCTTTTCATCATGTTGTATAGAATATGCCGCCCTGTCAGAAAGTTGGAGATTGCTGCTTTGAGGCCAATGAGTCTTGCTGGAAAGCCACTTCTCTACTGAATGGAGACTGGAGATGCAGAAAGTCACAATGGAATGGCACTTTCTTATGGCTTTGTGATGCTCGTGTCACAATGTTGCATAGTCAGGAAGTAAAATTACCATGTATCAATTACAACTTTATTTTTTGTTTCACCATGTTACACCCATCTCTCTTCAGGATACTACGAGAGAATGAGTGGAGAATTTTCACCTCTCTCTCTTTAGAGGAAAAAGAGCTCAGGTCAAACCTGTGGCTCCAGCAAAGCCAGGTGTAGTGCCACAATTCTAATAGTAACATTTTGACGCTCCGTCCCATTGTGTATTTGTCCATTCTCTACAGAAAATCTCAGGAAACCCTGCTATCCTGAAGATATGTGGCTCTATGGAACTCAAAACCCTGCAGAGAGTTGGAGTACTTGTGGAACCTTAGAGACTAACCAATTTATTTGAGCATAAGCTTTCGTAAGCTACAGCTCACTTCATCGGATGCATTCAGTGGAAAATACAGTGAGGAGATGATTTATATACACAGAGAACATGAAACAATGGATGTTATCATACACACTGTAAGGAGAGTGATCACTTAAGATGAGCTATTACCAGCAGGAGGGGGAGGGAAGAGGAAGAAAACCTTTTGTAGTGATAATCAAGGTGGGCCATTTCCAGCAGTTCACAAGAACCTCTGAGGAACAGCTGGGGGTGGGAGTGGGGGGAAATAACATGGGGAAATAGTTTTACTTTGTGTAATGATCCATCCACTCCCAGTCTCTATTCAAGCCTAAGTTAATTGTATCCAGTTTGCAAATTAATTCCAATTCAGCAGTCTCTCGTTGGAGTCTGTTTTTGAAGTTTTTTTGTAGAAGAATAGCCACTCTTAGGTCTGTAATCGAGTGACCAAAGAGATTGAAGTGTTCTCCGACTGGGTTTTGAATGTTATAATTCTTGACATCTGATTTGTGTCCATTCATTCTTTTACGTAGAGACTGTCCAGTTTGACCAATGTACATGGCAGAGGGGCATTGCTGGCACATGATGGCATATATCACATTGGTAGATGCGCAGGTGAACAAGCCTCTGATAGTGTGGCTGATGTGATTAGGCCCTATGATGGTGTCCCCTGATAGATATGTGGACAGAGTTGGCAACGGGCTTTGTTGCAAGGATAGGTTCCTGGGTTAGTGGTTCTGTTGTGTGGTGGTGGTTGCTGGTGAGTTTTGCTTCAGGTTGGGGGGCTGTCTGTAAGCAAGGACTGGCCTGTGTCCCAAGATCTGTGAGAGTGATGGGTCGTCCTTCAGGATAGGTTGTAGATCCTTGATGATGCGTTGGAGAGGTTTTAGTTGGGGGCTGAAGGTGATGGCTAGTGGCGTTCTGTTATTTTCTTTGTTGGGCCTGTCCTGTAGTAGGTGACTTCTGGGTACTCTTCTGGCTCTGTCAATCTGTTTCCTCACTTCAGCAGGTGGGTATTGTAGTTGTAAGAATGCATAATAGAGATCTTGTAGATGTTGTCTCTGTCTGAGGGGTTGGAGCAAATGAGGTTGTATCGTACAGCTTAGCTGTAGACAAAGAATCGTGTGGTGTGATCTGGGTGAAAGCTGGAGGCATGTAGGTAGGAATAGTGGTCAGTAGGTTTCCGATATAGGGTGGTGTTTATGTGACCATCGCTTATTAGCACCGTAGTGCCCAGGAAGTGGATCTCTTGTGTGGACTGGTCCAGGCTGAGGTTGATGGTGGGATGGAAATTGTTGAAATCATGGTGGAATTCCTCAAGGGATTCTTTTCCATGGTGATGGAAAAGATGATGAAGATGTCATCAATGTAGCGCAAGTAGAGTAGGGCATCAGGGGACAAGAGCTGAGGAAGCGTTGTTCTAAGTCAGCCATGAAAATGTTGGCATACTGTGGGGCCATGCAGGTACCATTGCAGTGCCACTGATTTGAAGGTATACATTGTCCCCAAATGTGAAATAGTTATGGGTGAGGACAAGTCACAAAGTTCAGCCACCAGGTTAGCCGTGACATTATCGGGGATACGTTCCTGATGGCTTGTAGTCCATCTTTATGTGGAATGTTGGTGTAGAGGGCTTCTACATCCCTAGTGGCCAGGATGGTATTTTCAGGAAGATCACCGATGGATTGTAGTTTTCTCAGGAAGTCAGTGGTGTCTTGAAGATAGCTAGGAGTGCTGGTAGCGTAGGGCCTGATGACAGCACCTCCTTTTTCAGCCTTTTTGATTATGATGTCAGAGTTGTTTCTGTTATTCCTTGAGTCGGAGATGTCGAAAATAGGATTCTAGGTCACCACAGAACTGTATCATGTTGGTGGGGGTAGAAGGGCAGAAGGAGAGGCCCCACTCTCAAAGAAACTGCGGAACCACCTGATCAACATCCTCTACAGCAAACAGGGAAAGATTAAGAATGAGCTCTCAAAACTGGATACTCTCATAAAAAAAACAACCTCCACACAAACTTCCTCTTGGGCTGGACTTCACAAAAACTATACAAGCCATATTACAACACACATTTTGCTTCTCTACAAAAGAAAATAGGACACTAAACTATCTAAACTACAACATGCCACAGGGGGCCACAACAGTGGTTCCCTTAACCCACCCAATCAATATTGTTATCTATCCAACTATACTCTAATTTAGCCCAGCAGAGAATCTGTCCTAGTCTCGAGGCCCCATCCTCTTTTGCCCCATCCACCCCCGCATCTGGATAAAGCACAAGTCTGTGGGACCTAGAATCCTATTTCGACATCTCCGACTCAAAGAATATTTCCAACACACCTCTGAACAACATACTAACACAGAACCTTCCTACCAACACTACATAAAAAGAAGGATTCTGGTGGACTCCTCCTGAAGGTTGAAACAACAATCTGGACTTCAACATAGAGTGCTTCCACCGACGTGCACAGGGCTGAAATTGTGGAAAAGCAGCATGCTTGCCCCACAACCTCAGCCGTGCAGAACACAATGCCATCCACAGCCTCAGAGACAACTCTGACATTCATAATCAAAAAGGCTGACAAAGGAGTGCTGTTGTCATCATGAATAGCTCAGAATATGAACGAGAGGCTACTATTTAGCTCTCCAACACCACTTTCTACAAGCCATATCCTCTGATCCACTGAGAGTTACCAAAGAAACTACAGCATTTGCTCAATAAAAGTCCCTGAAAAAGCACAGAACAAATCCGCACAGACACACCCCTGGAACTCCGACCTGGGGTATTCTATCTGCTACCCAAGATCCATAAACCTGAAATCCTGGACGACACATCATCTCAGGGGCATTGGCACCCTGACAGCAGGGTTATCTGGCTATGTAGACTCCCCTCCTCAGGCCCTACGCTACCAGCACTCCCAGCTATCTTCAAGACACCTCTGACTTCCTGAGGAAACTACAATCCATCGGTGATCTTCCTGAAAACACCATCCTGGCCACTATGGATGTAGAAGCCCTCTACTCCCAACTTTCACACAAGATGGACTACAAGCTGTCAGAACAGTATCCCCGATAATGTCACGGCTACCTGGGGCTGAATTTTGTGACTTTGTCCTCACCCATACATTTCACATTTGGGGACAATGTACCTTCAAATCAGTGGCACTGCAATGGGTACCTGCATGGCCCACAGTATGCCAACATTTTCATGGCTGACTTAGAACAGCTTCCTCAGCTCTCGTCCCCTAATGCCCCTACTCTACTTGCGCTACTTGATGACATCTTCATCATCTTTTCCAACACTGCATGGAAACGAATCCCTTGAGGATTCCACCATGATTTCAACAATTCCATCCCACCATCAACCTCAGCCTGGACCATCACACAAGAGATCCACTTCCTGGGCACTATGGTGCTAATAAGCATGGTCATAAACCCATAACACCTATTCTGAAAACCTGTTGACTGCTATTCCTACTACATGTCTCCAGCTTTCACCCAGATCACACCACACGATCCATTGTCTACAGCTAAGCTCTATGATACAACCGCATTTGCTCCAACCCCTCAGACAGACAACACCTACAAGATCTCTATCATGCATTCTTACAACTACAATCCCACCTGCTGTAGTGAAGAAACAGATTGACAGAGCCAGAGAGTACCCAGAAGTCACGTACTAGGACAGGCCCACAAAGAAAATAACAGAACGCCACTAGCCATCACCTTCAGCCCCCAACTAAACCTCTCCAACGCATCATCAAGGATCTACAACCTATCCTGAAGGACACCCATCCTCACAGATCTTGGGAGACAGGCCAGTCCTTGCTTACAGACAGCCCCCCAACCTGAAGCAAATACTCCACCAGTACCACACACCACACAACGAACCACTAACCCAGGAACCTATCCTTGCACAAACCCGTTGCCAACTTGTCCACATATCTACGGGACAACCATCATAGGTCTAATCACATCAGCCACACTATCAGAGGGCTTGTTCACTCGCATCTACCAATGTGATATATGCCATCATGTGCAGACAATGCCCACTCTTGCCCCATGTACATTGGCAACTGGACAGTCTCTACATTAAAGAATAAATGGACACAAATCAGATGTCAAGATTTATAACATTCAAACCCAGTCAGAGAACCCCTTCAATCTCTCTGGTCACTCGATTACAGACCTAGAGTGCTATTCTTCTACAAAAAAACTTCCAAAACAGACTCCAACGAGAGACGCTGATTTGGAATTAATTTGCAAACTGGATACAATTAATTTAGGCTTGAATAGAAACTGGAGTGGATTCATTACACAAGTAAAACTATTTTCCCCAAGTTATTCCCCCCACCCCCACCCCCCATTGCACTTCCTCAAGGTTCTTGTCACTGCTGGAATGACCCACCTTGATTATCACTACAAAATGTTTTTTCCTCCTCCCCCTTGCTGGTAATAGCTCATCTTAAGTGATCATCTCCTTACAGTGTGTATGATAACACCCATTGTTTCATGTTTCATGTTTTCTGTGTATATAAATCATCTCCCCACTGTATTTTCCACTGAATGCATCCGATGAATGCTCACGAAAGCTTATGCTCAAATAAATTGTTAGTCTCTAAGGTGCCACAATCCCTCCTTTTCTTTTTGTGAATACAGACTAATACGGCTGCTACTCTGAACTTGCAGAGAATTGTGAACCAAAGAATTTAATTATTACCTCCAGTCATATAAACTTATCTGCCCTGCAATAAAAAAGGCTATGTAGATAGCACAGTAAGGGAACATGAGAAATGTGTTGCCAGCATAATTGAATGATCACAAGGTGTTTGTTTTCTAAGATTTTTACTTTACTATATGTAATTTTGTCAGCTCACAAAGGAAAATATATTAATCTGGAGGTGACCCAGAAAGTACAATAAAGATTATATAAGCATTGAGGGATTATATGAGGAAAGTTTAAAAGAACTAAACATATTTGATGTCAATCTTCTGCTCAACACATATTCAATGTTATGTCTCTATGAGGTGCTATTTGCATTCTCATATTTGCATGAACTGCAATGTTCTTTTGGTAGGAACCCAACTTGAATTGATAGGAGACTGACTATACTGATTTATTTATTTTTCTGTTCCTAATGTGTGTAATAATCTACAGAATCCATCCTTAACCCTCAAGTTGTATTTTCTCTTCCTGAAGTGCCAGAGGATGACTTAGTTTTCCTGCAGTAACTCTGTCTCCTGTGGCCACTTTTTTCCTTCCACTCAGGTTAATTTACTCTATTTGCACACTCACCTCTAGGTTATTGATTCTGGCTAACATTTAATTCAACCTGTTAGCAATTCTCTGAATCATTTCAAAGACAGGGCAGAAAGAAGTAACCTCTTTGTTACTTCGTCTCCACACGATGACTACAGGTCATTTTTTCCCCAGTCAGTAGACAAAGGTTTTAAAAAGGCTTGTTCAAAAGTGGTCCACTGATTAAAACTCTGATAAGAAATTATTGCCTGCAATAGCCAAATGCTCCAAAAATGTCTTATAGGCCAGAACTCCATGTTAACAAATCTGTTTGGATCAGCATTTCCCCTAACATGCCGCTTTTCTGGCTTTTTCACTTTGTTTGAAAGTTATTAGAATGGTCTTTGCACTAAAACAAAGCAAACTATTAATTCATGCAATAAAATACCTATATTTTACATCTAGCAAGGGCTGCATTTATAAAAGTAGTCTTTATTTAGTGACTGCAAATTCCTTGTGCATCTATTTGTGAATACTTTACTGCATTGATGTGTGTAATAGGTATTTGCATGCATGCATGGAAAGACTCACTGATTTCAGTGGGTTTCAGATCAGGCCCCATGTGCCCTACTACTGTACTAGACTTGTAGAATGCAAATACAGGCTTTGGTGTACGTAAAACTTGTGTTCCCATTTTCACAGAATAGGTAAATGCCCTTGAAAATTTGGCCTAATTCATATATTAAATTAATAAAGACAGAACATTTTTGGTTTCCCCTGTACAACTGATATTTAGATCAGCAATGAGTAACACATAGGTTTCAAGTGAGCTAAAGTCTAGAGAATTAGGCATATTTCTGGATGAATTTAAACAGTCAAGTGAAACATAAAGTTCAGTTAATTCAAAAATAAACAGATCTGGAATCTCTGAAATCCTAAAAATGGAAAGGCCTAACCTGCTGGTAAAATGATAAAAAGATAGTAGGCATTATTCTGGTGTTAAGCCGTTGTATCTGCCATTGATTCAGAGCAGTTACTTCTATTTCACTTCAGGTACAGACCCACTGCGTGCTTTTTAAAATTAATTCAGATTTTATTTTAAAGCTTGATAAAACTGCACCTAAAACTGTTTGGCTGCTCAATCATCAGGTATATCATGACATGATAATAAACTATAATTATATAGCATCCTTCATTCAGAGAGCATCATTAATCATTGTAGAGAGAGAATCATAAATAAGCTACAGTACTATAAGAAGAAAAGTCTTAAAGGTGGGAATTGATGGGAAGACACTGCATAGAGGGAATAGATAGAGTTATAGATATTGGGATCAGTATGAAAGAGCCTTCTGACTTGAGACTTATGAAGAACAGAAAGACAGGAGAAAAGAGGGAAGGAACAGAATGAGTGGATGAGGCAATGGGTAGACTGAGATCAAGGAGGCAGAGTGTACTGTGTCCACATACAGCATGTAAACCACCAGCTGACAAGGTGATAATGTGTGCATGCACACTTAAGGACTGAGAACTTGTCTCTGTGAGAGAGATGGCCTATTCTGCCTATTGATCAAGGGGTGCCCATCAAAGAAAATCTCACTCACATAGCACTGGAAATTTCAGTGTAAACTGGATTTGATGTACATCAAAAAACATATTTTGAACATTCAGAATTGCATTAGTGAAATGACTAAAATATTAGACAAGAATGATTTGTGTCTGTCTTTTACATTGTAAGCTTTTTGAAGCAAGGACTGTCTTCATCAAGTGTCTTGTACAAGCTTCAAGCACATATTAATTGTTCTTTATGTAATTATTCAAGGGACATCAAAATATATGACATATAGACTCCATCTTATCATAAAGTAAATAGAAAGGTGAAAGGGGGAGGAGTTTAAAAGAACAGAAGTGGTTTAGAGGAAAGAAAGAGGTTTCCAGACAGATGAGGCTGAATGAATCACCATATGCTGTGAAGAATTATAATGGAAGGGACAGAACCAGGAAAGACTAGAAGAGCCAACTGAATGAGTAGCCAGGCAGTCACACATTATGTCAGATATAGGGTAGAGCCAGTCCATGGAGGATTCTTGTAGTCAAGAGGAGAAATCGCATTTAGAAACTGGGAGGAAACACAGGACATAGAACATGGTCAAAATCCTAATCTGAATTTGGTGGCTGAATCAAAAATCAAAACACTCTGGTTCAAGTCAACCTAAAACAAAACCTTTTGGGGTTTTCTGGTGAAATGAAAAAATTAAAAATTGACAGTCAACAAACATTTTGTGTGACCCAAAACAAAGCCTTTTGTTTCATTTTTGTGGCTTTTTTAACCCTTTTAAACAAAATTAATAAAATTGAGTGAAATTCCAAAACAAAATGTATTTCTGGAAAGGTGAAATATATCATTTTGGAAATGAGGAAGACATTGTCAGTACAAGGTAAGGTTCAAATGCAGATTAAAAGCAGTCCGGCAAGAGTGAGATGTGAGAAAGTTACCCTCATTGAATAAGGGAGGTTGGTGGCTCTCTTGTCTTTCATGCATACGGAAGTGTCAAATGGGGATGTTTTCACAAGGTGAGTTAATAGCTTCAATTTTGAATGAATGTGTGAAAGATCAGGTAGACATGAAGTGGTTAATTATGTGGTGATATAAGAGAAGAATAGGGAGGCAGGGTATTGAAAAGGAAGTCAAAATGAGAACTGCTTTTATTCAGGGGAAACAAAGTCAGAAATGTTTTCACAGGAAGTAGGAAGTGGGCAGAGAGATGGCAAGGAGGTGTTTTTGATGGTGTTTCAGATGAAGCAAAATAGGAGACTCGTATGTTAAATTAACTGTTGTTACCTTATAAGCTTTCGTGAGCTACAGCACGAAAGCTTATGCTCTAATAAATTTGTTAGTCTCTAAGGTGCCACAAGTACTCCTTTTCTTTTTGCGGATACAGACTACACGGCTGCTACTCTGAAACCTGTTGTTACCTTAGTCACCCTTCTCTCTGCACCATGTGGATCTATTTAATTTGTGATCACCACCTTAATGATACATTAATATGTAGAGACTGGTTTCTTTAGATCCCTTTTATCCCCAGTAAGAACCAAGGTCCACAAGCAAAGTATGCTTGTGTTTACACACAGGCACACTTTCTCAGTAATGAAGAAAAAAATCACAAAGTGGACCTGTTTATTGAACTGATTTATAATATAACAAAAATATGGTAAAAAGAGTGGGCATATGAAATTCAGAAGAAACAACACATACATATATCTTCAGTGTAGTTTCAGCTGAAATTTATATGCACTCTTTTGTAATACATACTTAGTTACATTTCAAATCAGTTCAATATAGCTTGAATCTCTGCAGAGTTTAAGCTCCTTGACTTGCTGATTGAAGGTCTTCTACAAGAAAGAAAGAAAGAAAGAAAGAAAGAAGCTGTAGCGTTTCAGTGCCTTCAAATTGCCCTACATTACACACAATGATTTGAAATTATCGTAGCACTTTAGTGTGTTATAAGTGGCTCTCTTTGTAAATGGTTAGGGTTCTGGGCTTGCAAAGTATAAATAATTTAAAATTATTGGTGTGCTTCACATTTTTAGGAGACCTTCATTCTTTGAAATTGGAATTCCAATTTGTGAAGCGCTCCACTAACTTTAAATTGCTGTATACTGTAGACCCAAAACCCCAATCTTTCCAAAGTGAAGTGCTTATACAACAGTTAAAGCTCTCTAATAAATTCTAAATTAGACTATAGATGCTTGGCCAGAATTTCAATTCCAATGTGTTTATTAATATTTAATTAAAAATCTATAAGCTAAACAATACCTGTGAACATGAAGTCAAACCATGCCTTTTGTGTGAGACATTGACTCTTGAATTTTTAACTCTGTCTTATTCAAAATTCTTTATTCAATTATGTGAATATCAAAACACTGAAAAATGGGCTTTAGGCTGAAATGCTAAGTCATTCTCTTTATGAAAGGGAAATGACTACCATCATTTTGTGCCCTGCTTCAAATGCCCCCTCCAGATAAGTACCGTGTGTATTGTCCAGTGGCTTGGATATAACAAATATGGGATGGGGGAAAGGTTTGTAACATCAAGGATGACATTAGGCAAGGGGTCGGCAGCCTTCGGCACACAGTCCATCAGGGTAATGCACGGGTGGGCTGCGAGACATTTTGTTGACGTTGACTGTCTACGGGCACAGCTGCCTGCAGCTCCCAGTGGCCGCAGTTCACCATTCCTGGCCAAGAATAGTGGGGTTTTCCTCTAGTTACTTACTCTTGATGTTGATTTTTAAAGAGAGAGGGACAAAATCACCAGTACATTCCACTGGCACAAAGTATCCATAAACTCAGTTTAACCAGCCAATTAAATTGAGTTTATGGCTTCTTTGCATCATTGGATCAGTGCAAACTAGCCACAGCATATCAGAAAAATGGCTCAATATGTGTGTTTATACAGAAACATAACAATACTTAGGTTTAACAGTGAAACAATAGCACTAAAGGAAAGGAAAATGTAACCATCCTGATATGGATTCCTATTTGAGCCAGCCTAAAAGTAGATGTACTCCTAACTTTTTTCTGTTTATTTTTTGACAGAGATGAGGTTGGGCTAAGAGGTTCCAATGAAAATCTTATTTATTTTCTATATTCAAATAAAATGAAAGCTCTGTTAAACATACTGTTATATTTGAAAATTAATTAGGTCAATTACTTTTTAATTAATTTTGTCAACAAAAAGAATAAAAATGCTGCTGAACTTTTAGTCAAGTTGGTGAAAGCAATTAAAACTCTTTAACACACACACAAACTTTTCTCTGTGACCTTTGCAGTCATTATTAGTTATCTTGCTATTATCTGATAATCCACCTGTTTGTTGCTGTATTCACATATTGTCTCTGATTGTATACTTCAATTGTAAATTCCCTGGGGAAGGGACCATCTTTTTGTTATATGTGCATTCATCCCTTAGCTCAAAGTGTCCCAATCCTTGGGTGGGATCTCTAGGCACTACCACAATAAAAAAGTATCATTTTTTTCATTTTATATTGTTATAATAAATTATTAAAGGTACACTGGCAAAAAACATATTTTTTCATGTCTAGCTTCCAACAGGTTAAAAGAACAAGTCTTCACTTCACCCAGCCAAGATTTTGAGAAGACACTAGCAATATTACAGAAATATAAAGCGCATCAAAATGACTAAAATGTCCTGCAGGAAAAACATATAATGGCTGATTGTTAATTATCTTTTGTTTCAGAGTAGCAGCCGTGTTAGTCTGTATTCGCAAAAAGAAAAGGAGTACTTGTGGCACCTTAGAGACTAACAGATTTATTAGAGCATAAGCTTTCGTGAGCTACAGCTCACTTCATCGGATGCATTTGGTGGAACACTCGATCACAGACCTAAGAGTGGCTATACTTCAACAAAAAGCTTCAAAAACAGACTCCAACGAGAGACTGCTGAATTGGAATTAATTTGCAAACTGGATACAATTAACTTAGGCTTGAATAGAGACTGGGAATGGATGAGTCATTACACAAAGTAAAACTATTTCCCCATGGTATTTCTCCCCCCCACCCCACCCACCACTGTTCCTCTGATATTCTTGTTAACTGCTGGAATTAGCCTACCTGCTTGTCACCATGAAAGGTTTTCCTCCTTTCCCCCCCCTGCTGTTGGTGATGGCTTATCTTAAGTGATCACTCTCCTTACAGTGTGTATGATAAACCCATTGTTTCATGTTCTCTGTGTGTGTGTATATAAATCTCTCCTCTGTTTTTTCCACCAAATGCATCCGATGAAGTGAGCTGTAGCTCACGAAAGCTTATGCTCTAATAAATCTGTTAGTCTCTAAGGTGCCACAAGTACTCCTTTTCTTTTTTTAATTATCTTTGTAATTGTGTGGGGGGATGTTTCTTCAGATTTGCAGTTAATGAGGACACCCACGGGAAAAAATGTTTGACTCCAAAATTTTTGGTGGAAAAGCTTCTTTAGTTATGCACAAGATCCTTCAACCCTCAACTCTGAGGCCGCTCTAAAATGTGTATGGCTGAACTCAGAATAGAGACAGCACAAAGGTGATATAAAGTCACCTTTTCCCTCCCTCTCCACCTGGATTCCTATGATGAACTGTAATCATGGAACCGCATCATTTTCACATGACTTCAGATTTAACTGCAGCCATTTGAAAGGTCTCTATCAGAAATGAGTGTAACTGAGCCACACCAGATTTATGTCCCCATTGGGTTTTATGTCTGGATCTAGGTCTGGTTTTAATGTGTATAAAAGACCAGCATGAGTTCTGAATTGTCTTTAAAAAAGCATGATCCAAAGACCTTTCTTCTACATAAGAAAGATTAGGAGGTACTCCAGTCATTATTACAAATCGGCAGAGGGCAGGTTTTGCCACAGCAAAGACACTTGATTTAAGTGTTAGAGAATATGGAGTCTTAAGGATTGGAAAACATGCTTTATAGTGATAGACTCAAGGAGCTCTCTCTGTCTTTAGTATAATAAAGTGAAGGTTAAGGGCTGACTTGATCGCAGTCCATCTGCCTACCTAGAACTCAGAAATTTCATGTTACAGGGCTCTTCAGGCTAGCAGACAAACGCAAAACAAGATTCAAGGGCTGGAAGTTGAAGCTAGACAAACTCAGACTAGAAATAAGGTGTAATCTTTAACAGTGAAGGTATTAACCACTGGAACATGTTACCAAGGCTTATGATATTTTTCCATCACTGGAGATTTTAAAATCAAGATTGGATGGTTTATCTAAAAGATATGCTTCAGGTGAAATAGGCATTATTTCAGGGAAATCCTGTGGCCTGTATTATACAGGAGGTCAGACTAGATCAGTGGTCCCCAACCTTTCTTGTGGGAATAGCATATTGCTTTCCCAGAAGACTGTGGCGGGCGCCGGACACCCCGCTGCCGAAATCCCACCGAGAAGCGGCAGTGGCAAGAAGCATCACTGCCGAAATGCTGCCGAGAAATGGCAATGCTCTCGGTGGCATTTTGGCAGGCGGTTCTTCGGCAGAGGCATTTTGGTGGCAGGGTCCTGCGGGCGCACAAAAATGCCCCGGCGGACGCCATGGCACCTGTGGGCATCATGTTGGGGACCACTGGACGAGATGATCTGGCTTTCTAATCTATGAAGTTTCTGTCCATTTGAATATATCACTGAGAGAGCAAACGAAAGAGAGTGTATGAGAAAGGGGTGATTTAAAGTGGTGTGTATTTCCTTCAAGTGATATCTATTTTGGTAGCATTAAATTGTAGGAAATTTCTATACATCCCAACTTTGACATTAGTTTGGCAAGCAGACAGCACAGATGTGGCAGAAGAAATATTAAGGGCTAATTTTATAACATCAATCTCCTTTGTCATCAGCATATAAATGAAATATAAGCCCATGTTGACAGATCAGGTTATCTAGGAGAAACATGTACAAATTAAAAATCAAGGGCCTGAGAAAAGAAACCTGTGTGACACCTGCAGAAATATTTTTATGCAGGAGATCAAATCACATGCAACAGGTTGCTCTCAAGTGAACAGAATGAAGCAGAAACAAGAAACAACATCAGCTCAAAACAACTTTTGCAAGTCATTTGAGGTAAATCAGGTGGCCACTTATGTCAAAAGCAGCTATAATAGCTAGAAGGTTAAATGCAGAAAACTCTTCTTTCTGGCATTGTAAAAGAGATTACTAAAAAAATGAACTAACAGTATTGTGGTCTGAAAAAAGAGTAGGATTGGACAAAGAGGTCGGTATCAGGGAGCCAGCTACAATCAACTCAGGAACTTCAACTGGAAACATGGAATTAAAAATTAAATGACAGTGAATTTCAGGGTCCAGTGTAAATTTGTATCAGCATAAAAGATAACCAGTTCTGGTGAAGCAAAGACTACACTTGCCTCTAAAAAAGGTATGGCACACAATGAATGGGACTAAATCATGCTCCCAATGATAAAGGTGTGATGAGGGACATATGTAATACTGACTTCACTTCACTTCATGTGGGGAAGAGACTCTTAGATATACTTGAATTTAAGTTTGGGAAGCACTTTGGGATCTTTTGAATATTCAAGGTACTAAATAGAAGTGAGTATTAGCTATTAGCTATCATTGACTGTCAGTGTTTTGAAGACCTTGGACTGTACTTGAAATTTTGGAAAATTATGTAAATCTGGATGCAAGAATAGAAAAGTGTGTGGGAAAGTCTGTAACATTAACTGTAGTAGCAGAAAATAAGGAGGGCCTAATCACCTTAAATTTGCAACAGAAAAATTGACAGATTCCACACAGATAAGAGGAAATTGCAGAGGGACACAGTTTAGCACTACTAGAGTTAAAGACTCCTGAGTTACCTTGATCTTCAGCAATGGGCTGAGACTTAATGAAGAGACTTAAATTAGCCCAGGCTGAAACAAGTGTATGTCCATAAGTGCGAACATTATTCTATGTGCAAATTAGTAGCATGATGGCCAATAAGTATCCAGTGGTAACATATTGATCACAAACAGTAAAGGACTGATTACTGAGCCCTGGGGATGCTTCAACTATGACTCTACCTGGATGATAAAAAGTCATCTACAGTACGTTAAATCAAAGTAGAACTATTCAAGTGTCGTGCTAGTAATTCCAATTCATGTCTCAGTTCTAGAAAGTAAAATTTCATGGTTTGTAGAGTCAAATGTTGCAGTACGTGCTCAAAGCATGAGAAGGAAAATAAAATCCTAGTCTCACTTTGCCAGCAGACCATTTTTTATTCTCGAAAGAGCAGTCTTTCTGCTTCGTCAGGCCTGAAAACCAGATTGAAAATGTTCTTAGCATCAGTTTTGTTCCAGATGGGCAAAAATTTGAGTTGCAACCGCATGCTTGAGAACCTTGAGTGAAAATAGGAGTCTAAAATTTGCTTGTATGAACAACCATCCAAAAACCAAAAAAAAAACCTATTCATACAAACCAACAATTACATATTAAAGAAAAGCCTTTTCAAAACTCAGCTAATTGCTGCAACTGCAAAAGTACAATTTCAATACAAACAATATTTTTTAACTAGCAAACTTATAAATGTTGGAGGAAAAGTTTGTATTTGCTTCCAGATTTCATTTTACAAGTAATTAGTCTTTAAACGAATACCCATCGCTTTGTGTATACTGGTGTAAACATTTTCAGAGCAAATTTTCCTTGGAGGTGGTGGTTGGATATTTTTTGTTTTGGCACAATATAAGCAAACACAATATTAGTCACATTTTCAGGCCCAGAATCTCTGCAGCTTTGCACTGCCACTGGTGGATGTTGGTCCTGAACTCAGCATAGCCAACCGTGAGAAATCAGTTTGGTGTAAGAGGATCATCTTGTGTTATAGAGTAAGCATAGAAGCTTCTGTACCACCTCCTTCCCTATTGCCTGGAGTAAACAGGACAAGGACAAGTCTTCTCAGGATCTCACTAATCCACAGCTGCTTGGCAGGCAGCATGATTTAAAGCAGTTTAAGGATTGACTAAATTACACCAGATGGACAAACCACCATGGCCCTGGATTGAGGGAGTACAAAGGGCTTCTTTTCCTAAACTATGCAGTGCCCCCTTCAACCATCTAGGCCTCAGTGTTCATATAATGATCACAGTTAGGATTTGATTCTGAGATCCTTATTTATGTGAGCTCAAGAGTAAAGGTTTTCAGGATCATGCCTTAAATTCTCAAACAAAATTGTAATTAGCATTTAAAAATTGCTGCTACTTGGGATCCTAAATTCCATGTCAGTCATTTGTTAACAGAGATTGTAATCTACAATATAGTTAATAGGCAGTAGTGTAAGAAAGAACAGGAAAACATGAAACCTTAAACTTTTAATGGATGAAGTTGTGCAATATGTTACTGAAGGAATAATTTTCCCTTTCTTAGATTTAATATCTGGCTTCCATGTTATGAAGTATTGTACAATACATAGTACATGGTTTTCAGCTAAGTGTATGAATGGTCAGATCTGAATACCTCCTAGATGCTTAAGAGATGAAGGTCTTGCCATATAATATTGGAAGGGTAATTTCCTCCAGATTTCCTATAAGGTCTCAGTAATGACTGATGTCTTCAATGCCAGGATAACACCACCACCACTTACATTTCAGCAGGGATATACAAATATTAATGCTTTAATTTTCACAGAATCTCTGTAAGGAAGGTAAGTTGGTGGTGTCATCCCCATTTTATAGAGGCATGTAATAACTAGAGCATTCTTAACATACTTACTCATAGCTGATGTACAAAGAAGCAGTTTGGTCTGGAGAAATGAGCATAGAATTAGGCATGAGGAGGTGCTCATTCTCATCCTGGCCATGACACTGAGTATCCTTGGGCAAGTCACTTAATCTCTCTGCCTTAACTCATTAATTGGAGAAGAATCCCTTATCCACTTTTCCCACAGGGGTGTGATGAAGATTAGTTAATATCTGTATGCTGCTTTGTAAAACATTATTTTATTCTATTATGGCTATATTTTTGGAATTGGTTAAAGGACAGGCAACAGAGCATTTGGTAAGTGTGCATTTTTCTGATTATTTTGCTTTATTGACTGTGCTTCAATCTAACAAGTCTGGCTAGATAAATAAGAATCTCCATATATAGGCAGGGGCTAATTAAGACATGCTCAGTGTAGGTTCATATCTAAGATCCCTGCTCCTGGAGTCTCTTGATGTCAATAGAATCTGAGCTGTCATTTTAAAAAAATTAAGTTTCTCATCCTCCTAAGTGAAAAGTAAAGTTAGAAAATATGAACGAAATGTAACTAATCCACTGATATCTGTTTGCAGAGAGCCTGAAGCACTCATTCTGAGAGGTGTGCACTACACCATACACCAGTGTTACCTTCAAAACTCACTGCTTTGGGGGGCCCCCACCATCATCATCCCAACATATGAGTCTGTGTGGCACGAAGGGAAGAATGTAAACTGCCAAGCCCAGTCACCTAGTCAGAGGCACCCCTAACTGATGTAGTAAAAACGGGTGACTTTTCTTCTGCCACCTGCATTTATTTGGGGGAAGGGGACCCGTTCTACCCTTCTCTGGGAGGAAAGAAGCCCTATTCTGCTCCCTCTCCCTGCCACAGTAACTCCAAGTGAGAGTTGGGACTATGGCCTGGGGCAGGATCATAGAGGCCCAGCTTACCTTACTCCAAACCTGCAAAAGAGCAATTTAAAAGTAAAGTTGACGGTGAAAATTATTACAGATTCCAAGGCCTGAAGAGACCATTCTGATCATCTAGTCTGATCCTCTTCCATAACACAGGCCATAGGACTTCCTCCAAAAGAATTCCTAGACCATAGCCTTGAGAAAAATATCCAGTCTGAATTTAAAAATCCTCAGTGATGGAGAATCCACCGCAAACTTTGATAAATTGTTCCAATGGATAATTACTCTCACTGTTAAAAATGTACCTATATATCCAGTCTGAATTTGTCTAGCTTTAACTTCAAATCATTGGATTAGGCTATACCTTTCTCTGCTAGATCAAAGAGCCCATTATCAATATTTGTTCCTCCCATAAGTACTTTCAGACTGTAATCAAGTCACCCATTAACCTTCTGTTTGTAGCCACTATGGATGTAGAAGCCCTCTACACCAACATTCAGCACAAAGATGGACTACAAGCCGTCAGGAACAGTATCCCCGATAATGTCACGGCTAACCTGGTGGCTGAACTTTGTGACTTTGTCCTCACCCATAACTATTTCACATTTGGGGACAATGCATACCTTCAAATTAGCGGCACTGCGATGGGTACCCGCATGGCCCCACAGTATGCCAACATTTTTATGGCTGACTTAGAACAACGCTTCCTCAGCTCTCGTCCCCTAATGCCCCTACTCTACTTGCGCTACATTGATGACATCTTCATCATCTGGACCCATGGAAACGAATCCCTTGAGGAATTCCACCATGATTTCAACAATTTCCATCCCACCATCAACCTCAGCCTGGACCAGTCCACACAAGAGATCCACTTCCTGGACACGGTGCTAATAAGCGATGGTCACATAATCACCACCCTATATCGGAAACCTACTGACCGCTATTCCTACCTACATGCCTCTAGCTTTCATCCAGATCACCACTCGATCCATTGTCTACAGCCAAGCTCTACGATATAACCGCATTTGCTCCAACCCCTCAGACAGAGACAACACCTACAAGATCTCTATCATGCATTCCTACAACTACAATACCCACCTGCTGAAGTGAAGAAACAGATTGACAGAGCCAGAAGAGTACCCAGAAGTCACCTACTACAGGACAGGCCCAACAAAGAAAATAACAGAACGCCACTAGCCATCACCTTCAGCCCCCAACTAAAACCTCTCCAACGCATCATCAAGGATCTACAACCTATCCTGAAGGATGACCCATCACTCTCACAGATCTTGGGACACAGGCCAGTCCTTGCTTACAGACAGCCCCCCAATCTGAAGCAAATACTCACCAGCAACCACACACCACACAACAGAACCACTAACCCAGGAACCTATCCTTGCAACAAAGCCCGTTGCCAACTCTGTCCACATATCTATCAGGGGACACCATCATAGGGCCTAATCACATCAGCCACACTATCAGAGGCTCGTTCACCTGCGCATCTACCAATGTGATATATGCCATCATGTGCCAGCAATGCCCCTCTGCCATGTACATTGGCCAAACTGTAACAGTCTCTACGTAAAAGAATGATGGACACAAATCAGACGTCAAGAATATTAACATCAAAAAACCAGTTGGAGAACACTTCACATCTCTCTGGTCCACTCGATTACAGACATAAGAGGGCTATCCTCAACAAAAAGCTTCAAAAAAACAGACTCCAACGAGAGACTGCTGAATTGGAATTAATTTCCAAACTGGATACAATTAACTGAGGCTTGAATAAGAGACTGGGAATGGATGAGTCACTACGCAAAAAAACTATTTCCCCATGTTATTTCTCCCTCCCACCCCATCCCCCACTGTTCCTCAGCTATCTTGTTAACTGCTGGCAGTAGCCTACCTTGCTTGTCACATGAAAGGTTTTCCTCCTTTCCCCCCGCTGCTGGTGATGGCTGTTAAGTGATCACTCTCCTTATAGTGTGTATGATAAAACCCATTGTTTCATGTTCTCTGTGTGGTATAAATCTCCCTCGTTTTTCCACCAAATGCATCGATGAAGTGAGCTGTAGCTCACGAAAGCTTCTGCTCTAATAAATTTTTGTTCGTCTCTAAGGTTGCCACAAGTACTCCTTTTCTTTTGCGAATACAGACTAACACGCTGCTACTATGAAACTACATAAAGTGAGTTCTTGGAGTCTATGCTATAAGGCATGTTTTCTAATCCTTTAATCATTCTTGTGGCTTTCTCTGAACCCTCTCCAATTGATCAACATCCTTCTTGAATGGTGGATATAGAACTGAAACATTATCCAGGAGCGATTGCACCGGTGCCCAACTACAGTAAAGTAATAATCTCGTATAACCTACTCAAGATTCCTGTTTATGCCGCAAGGATCACATTAGCTTTTTAGCCTCAGCATCAACATGGGAGCTCATGTTAAGCTGATTATCCACCATGTCCCCAAAAGCTTTTCAGGTCACTGCTTCCCAAGATAGCATTCTCATCCTGTAAGTAAGGCCTACATTCCTGGTTCGCGATATGACATTTTGCCATATTAAATGGCATATTGTTTGTTTGCAGCCAGTTTACCAGCGATCCACTTTGTATCAGTGACCTGCCCTCTTATTATCTACTACTCCCCCAATTTTTGGGCCACCTGCAAACTTTATCAGTGATAATTTTATATTTCTTCCAGGTCATGAATCAATAGTTAAATAGCACAGGGCCAAGAAAGATCATTGCAGGATCCTAGGAGAAATATGGGAAATATTCTTGATGATGATTCCTGTTACAGTTACATGTTGAGACCTATCACTTAGACAGCTCTTAATCCATTTAATGTGCGCTGGGATAATTTGATACTGTTCTAGTTTTTTTAATCAAAAATCATTCTTAGGGGGAAAAGAATCCTTGACAGCATACAAATATGAACCTCTAAAATGACTCCAGAGTCAAGCAAAGTCTCCAGCTGGACCATATGTGAGATAATCACCACCAATTCATCACCACTCAATCATGCAGTATCCACTGAAATGACAAAAATAAAATGTGCTGAAGAAAATTGGAGCTCATCAATTTACAAGTGCATGATTTAAAGTTTGCTATCATTAAATGGCACTAAAAAGCACTGCTGTCAAGAAAGAAAAATGTTAAGTTCTGTATTATGCACATAACAGCCAAAACTAAAACCTTCTGGATGAACGACTACCAGAAGAAGTAATGCACACAATAAAAAGCATTGAGACGCGAATAAAAAAGCATAGGGACACAAAGAAAAACCGTGGGAGGTGGATAGGTTTACAAATCTCCTTTGGAGACACGTTGATTGAAAATAAAGTATTACATCCTATGGTATTTGAGGTTGGTGGGCACAACTGCCAAAGCACAGCAAACGGTGCACATTGTGAATATGTGGAAAAGTGACACAGTGTCATGATAAGAGGTACAACATGATCAGTATGCAGATGATACCCAAATCTATCTGTCTATCTCATCCAGTGACAGCATCTTGTTCTGTTGTCTCAAGGGAATCCAGAGCAGCAACAAATTAATGTAGACAATGCTGGGGTAGGTATTGCTTATGGGCTAGGAGAGACGTATTGATTCATTCATGAGTATCTGTAGGCCACTCATCATTACAGTAATCGTAGTAATGAACATCTCAAGGATCTTGCCTGTTCAATGGTTACCCTGTTGATTAAGGGAGTTTGCTCCAAGCAGATTGATAAGGTTCACAATAATTGCAGTGCTAAAACTGAAGGGACTGGAACCACTGAATATCCCTAAGGTCGATCTACACATACAAATCAATACCTTCATTAAGGTCCCCCAACACTGGAATGTTTTTGCCTCTCACTGTTTCCCAGAGTATGATGCGATACCTGGATAGGAAAAAAAAACTTTTTAAAATTTCCTTTTAATGTGTTTGTTTGTTGTTATAGGTATAAAAATATTAATGTATACTGCCCTCAGTGCCCAAACACAGCTCCCTCTGAAGTTAGTAGGAATTGCATACACAGATCAAGGATGAGAGATAGCTGTAATGCTTTCCAGAATTATAGCACATATAATGTATATAAACTGACCAGTGAGGTTCTGAGATCTCCTGGGAGGTGCAATGGCTGTCAGCTCTGCACCTTGCATGATCAAGTAGGTCCTTTATACAGAGACACCTGTGTAAACAATTCAGGCATTAGTTTATTGACCAACTTTATTCTTCATTTTATCAACCTGAGTTTAACTCTGTAGGGGAAAGATCTTGTTACTCTTGCCTGAACCATTTATTAATTCTGTTCTAAAATACCATTGGTTTCCAGCCTGGTGAATGCAACACTGGGGAACTTTTCTCAGAAAGTCAGTTTTCTGCACGATTGCTGTGTCCTCATATGGAACAATAAAACATTAAAAAAGTCATCAAAACTATTTCTTACCACTGATTTGACTAGAGCATGTTTTGCAACTTGGATTTCTCAGGATGTTAACTAATTAGCTTCACTGAATTGCTAAAAAAATTTAGTTTTTTCCGATGGACTGTTATGAACATCAAAAATGAAACATGACCTTTTAAAAGCCTTAACTCTACACCTCTTTTTGGATAATTCCATCACCCTGGTGGTGTTCTATTTTATGCTCTAATTGAAGCACTACTCAAATGCTTATAGTTAGGGAGGTGCTTAAGTGCCTTACTCAATGAGAGCCTACATGCACAGTATGCAAAAGGGCCATTTTCAAAGACAGGGAAATAACTGTACACAGATAGGCATTGTGAACCTGATCTAAAAGCCCTTGAAGTCAACTGAAAGATTGCCACTGACTTCAGCTGGCTTTGGATCTGACTCTAGGTATCTGTGTTCACATTTGCACTTCTATGGAGCTTTTGCCCAGCTTTTCAAGTTTAGCTCATAGTATCCAAAAGGTAAATGTACCATAATAGAGAAAACAAAGCAGAGCACTAATCCATCTGAATAAGGTATCTTTTCAAGTTTCCTAATTTGTGCTCATTTCTGCAAGATTCTGATGACCTGCAGCTCCCATCATAGATACTGGGATTTGAAGGAACTTTGTCATTTTTCAGGAATGTTTAGCACTTGAAGGCATTGAGCACTTTAACTATAGCTATAACTAACAGTAAAATAAGAGGTAAAAGTACTTTCTGGACAGAAATATGTTCCCTTCATCAGAGGTCAAATTGCAGAGAAAAGGGAGCCATTGGTGTGTGTTTCCTGTATTTATCCCTCACATTTATAGCAGGAATATTCTGAGTGATGTATTTTATTTTTTAAATCCTCTATAGGACTATTTTAACTTTTTTTATTCCAGAGTTTGATTTTGTGTTTCTAAGAAAATACAATTGGTTGGAAGGAGAGAACTCAGTGGCCTTACACTGAAGGCATTTGCTTTTGACATGTGTCTGTCAGTAAAAATGGCTTTGAAATCTTGACAGCATTTGCCACTGTTCAGATAAGGCTTTAATTAAGAGGTCTATGCCTTACAGTGCAAGAAAGAAGGTGGGAGTGAACAGATCTTTTAGAGTTAAATATTTAAAATTTGTTAGAGAAGGTGAGGGCAAAAAAATAATCTTTCTCTCCGTTCATAGGTTGATAAAGGTGTTGAACTATATGATCAAACAATGTTTTAGTGACCGTTAATCTAATGAGATTCCTGAGTAGGCACTATAGAGATAAAAGATTAGCTGAGAAGAGGAGCAATTGGTTTGCTGGTGGAATATGGAATGAAATACAGTCTGTGGCTACAACTGATAGCTTGAGTCATAAAAATATACATACTCTGTTTGCATGAGCTTTTCATAGAATTCACCTGGGAAATAGTGAGGAATTTGCTTTTCCAAAAGAAAGCTTTTGTAATTCTTTATACTATTTTCTCTACATGCAAACAGCCATCCATCTCCTTTCATCACCCAAAAGGAGAAAGGCCAATAAGAAAAGGATTCCAGTACTCCAGCATATAAAATTGGTGGGCATTCATGAAAAGATGAAAAATGGTAAAAGGAAGAGTGCAGAAGTCACAAGATTACTGAAGGCCCTTTGCCTCCTTAATGACTATTTACTCATCTTTAAAAACAAGTAGTACAGTACATCTATTGTAACAGTTGATATGTTGCCTTGTTGCTTCCAAGGACCTTCTCAAGAAGCACACTTTACTAACATGCAATCAACTTTTGTAGATTTCTTTCATTGCAGAGTTTTGTAAATAAATCACACTCATATAGTGTTTGCATTTCAGTAGGCAACTGTATTTTCTGTATGCAGCCGTGTTAGTCTGTATTCGCAAAAAGAAAAGGAGTAACTTGTGCTCCAAATGCATCCGATGAAGTGAGCTGTAGCTCACGAAAGCTTATGCTCTAATAAATTTGTTAGTCTCTAAGGTGCCAAGTACTTCTTTTCTTTTTGTATTTTCTGTAGTTCATGTTAGTCCCTGATCTCTCAAATCTTCCATGTGTGAATGAGGGATGACTAACGTGTACTGTTACTTACTTGCAGAGACTTTTAGTGTCATTTGACAATCATTTGTCTCTAATACCTAGATTTACTAGTTCCTTTATCAGCTTATGGAAAGCTGTCATTAGGCAAAGGAAGTACTAGATGCAGTTGATAGCTGGCATCTGATCAGGTTACCTTATGTTGCCAACTTGTTTTGAGTCTTTGCAATGCAGTAAAAAGCCACTTTGCCTTGCATTATTGAGTCCAAAATCAATTAAATATTAAACTAGAAATCAGATATTGTATGAGGGAAAATGTAGGCTTCCCTGTAAACACTCTGGATTTTCACCAGTAATTACATTCTGGGCAAATTCTACCACAGGCTTATAACAGCTTCATAGTCAACCCCTTTTTAAAAAATCAGTTTGCCTGTTGAAAGAGTTCTGTCAAGAAAAAATATTGACCTCACAATTTTTTAAATTGTTATTATTAAACTAGACTTTGATTGAAAAAGGCAGAACTGTCTTGAATATTCATTTCAGAACAGATGTTATCTTATTAGGAAGGGTCTATCAGTGGATTTTTTTCTCTCGCTTTCTTCCCTCCCTCTACCCCCTCATTCGTGTTGATTCAGTGATTTTGGTTTATTGCTTTAAGAAATGAGTTAGTCAAGACATTTCTAGGAGTTTGAATTCAGTAAGGAAAAAACATTAAAAGCTAAGACTTAAGGAAAAGCATGGTGTGGCTCAAAAGCTTGTCTCTCATCAACAGAAGTTGGTTCAATAAAAGATATTACCTCATCCACATTGTCTTTCAACTACTTAGCCCTGGTCTACACTTGCAGGGGGGATCAATCTAAGTTATGCAACTTCAGCTACGTGAATAACGTAGCTGAAGTCGACGTACTTAGATCGACTTACCGTGGTGTCTCACAGATCTTGGGAGACAGACAGTCCTTGCTTACAGACAGCCCCCAAACTGAAGCAAATTACTCACCAGCAACCACACACCACACAACAGAACCACTAACCCAGGAACCTATCCTTGCAACAAAGCCCGTTGCCAACTCTGTCCACATATCTATTCAGGGGATACCATCATAAGGCTAATCACATCAGCCACACTATCAGAGGCTCGTTCACCTGCGCATCTACCAATGTGATCTATGCCATCATGTGCCAGCAATGCCCCTCTGCCATGTACATTGGCCAAACTCGACAGTCTCTACGTAAAAGAATAAATGGACACAATCAGACGTCAAGAATTATAACATTCAAAAACCAGTTGGAGAACACTTCAATCTCTCTGGTCACTCGATTACAGACCTAAGAGTGGCTATACTTTCAACAAAAAACTTCAAAAACAGACTCCAAGGAGAGACTGCTGAATTGGAATTAATTTTGCAAACTGGATACAATTAACTAGGGCTTGAATAGAGACTGGGAATGGATGAGTCATTACACAAAGTAAATCTATTTCCCATGGTATTTCTCCCTCCCACCCCACCCTCCACTGTTCCTCTGATATTCTTGTTAACTGCTGGAATTAGCCTACCTTGCTTGTCACCATGAAAGGTTTTCCTCCTTTCCCCCCCCCCCCCCCGCTGCTAGTGATGGCTTATCTTAAGTGATCACTCTCCTTACAGTGTGTATGATAAAACCCATTGTTTCATGTTCTCTGTGTGTGTGTATATAAATCTCTCCTCTGTTTTTTCCACCAAATGCATCCGATGAAGTGAGCTGTAGCTCACGAAAGCTTATGCTCTAATAAATTTGTTAGTCTCTAAGGTGCCACAAGTACTCCTTTTCTTCTATCACTTAGGTTCTTTTTGAAAATGTTGCCCAAACTTGCAAAATGTGAAGCTCTATCTGCATTATGCAGACATAAAAGAACCCAGGATGCTTTTGTAAGAGAGGGGGTATTATCATTGCACAAAATCTCCCTTCTTCCTTCTCCCTTGCTGACCCACCCCATTATTCATTAGCATTGAACCCCTACTGATTGCTACCCTCCACCTTACCCTCGCCTACACTAGAAGAGTTAGTATAAATATTACAGCAGCTGCTACCAAAGTTGCAAGGCATGTGCTGGTTTATACAGATCCATCACGTTGGTTTTCATGACACAGTAATAAAAATGCCTGAGCTGTGGCTATACATTAGTGCTTATCCATTGCACCAGTGGAGCTGCACCACCGCTGAATGCAGATGTAGGTGCTAATTTTATTGGTGTAGCTACATCCATAGTGGCTGCTCCAGGTGTCTGGTATGACATGGAATCTGTATGGGGATTAATTATGATATGCATATAGAAATATTAGAGTATATCTTTACTGGGACATACTGACTCAGGCCAGGGGCTTTGCTGAGATGTCTCCCAAGATATTGATTTCGCCCAATAACAGTGTATGGTAATGACTATTATTAAGTGGGACACTATTAGCATGAAATCTGCTTATAGGGGATAAATTTACCATGGCTAGTACCAACTGGGTTGGCTAGGTGGTAACCAGATATGAATATTCTAATATCTGATCTATTGATATATGGTTGCCAAATAAAAATTAAAGGGGTATATTTTTCTTGGCCAGTCAGAAAACAATAAAAAGATGGCCTTGATCAAGAGTGGTGGGCATCAAGTGACTTCTGTTAAGGATGGCAACATTATTATTTTTTGCATTGCAGTAGAACCTTAACTGCCCCAATTAGAATTGGTGCCCTGTTGTGCTAGGTTGCTGTGCAAAAACGTACAAGTAATAAGAAACTGTACCAGTCCAAAATATCTCACAACTGAAAACTAATCTCTTTATATAATTATAACTGTTTGTCAGCTAATATAATATATGTTACAAAATGGAATGTCTTATGCACCCTTCTTTCAGTAAGTTTCAATACAGTATATGCAGTTTTGGATTTTGTCTGGGGTTTTTAAATATTAGTGAGATCTACAAAACTGGTCATTTGAATGAACAATAACCAAAATTGCATATGGTAGTTTGCATTCATTTGGACGTACACAGTTTTGTAAATATAGCTATTAACTTCTCTGTGCCTCAGCTTCAGTCACATAGACTTAAGGCCAGAAGGGACCATTGTGACCATCTAGTCTAGTATTACCCAGGCCATGGAAATCTATCACCTGTCAAATCTGGCTAATGATCCTTACTTACTTCAAAGGAGTATTTTGAGAGTTAATTCATTAATATTTTCAGACCGTGATATGATAAACTTATGGTTCTGATGCTGCAAGGTACTTAAGCATGTGGCTAAGTTTCAGCATGTGAGTAAACCTATTGAAATCAATGGGACTACTCACAGCCTTAAAATTATGTGTATATTTACATACTTTTCTGAACTGGAGCCTATAAAAGGCAAAAGGAATGGTATGGTCATTTTGAATTCATTACGAAGTTAAAAATGTTAGTTCTGGAATGAAACCGTCTCATAGACAAAGTTGTCTCCGAGTTAAGATTACCCTGTTAGAAAAAAATCAATGCAATAGATACTATTTTTGTTGAAATCAGTGAGTTTTAAATGTTCCATTCAGTTTGTTTAGATCAATGCAAATCTTGTGTGATTTAAAAATATGGGGCTATCTCAAACCAGGAAACACCTCAAACTCGGTATCATTTCAATGTGCAATTCATGTCAAATTTGGGAATGTTTCAAATTCTCATCCATGCAGCTTTAAATATTCATACTTTTAAAATTCCTAAACTGATTTTTTTTTCAAACTTGTCTTGTTTGGTAGATTTCCTGGAGATTTAAAATCCTTGTCTGAATATTGTATGTACTTCCTATGTATAAGCTTTCATAAGAAATTCCAATTTGTGCTGTATCACATTTATTGTATTAATTAATAAATAACTTACAGTGAAAGGTGACATAATTCAACTCCGACTGAAATCAACTGAAAGTCACCCATTGATTTTAATGGGAGATGGATTGGGCTCAAAGAAACCCTATATTTTAAGGTTCCATATTTCCTGACTCTGAGTTCTTGATTACTCAGTTTTAACTTTATACAGATGAATGTATTTGCATGAATGTATTCTAGAGAGAGAGAGAGAACTTTAGGGTCTTTTAAGCATTTTGCTGGGACACTTTTTGTTTCCCTGAACCTGTAAACTAGGTATCCTAGTTATCAACAGGACAAGACAGAGCAATAAAAAATCCTAAAATGACCTAAAAAATATTCCAGTAAATAGCTTCTTTATACAGTTTATTTAAAATGTCATGACTTTAAAGTTTGATCGTACAGCCCTGCAGGGTTAGAAGCAACTGCTGTGTCTCCAACTGGAAATCTGAGAATCTTCCCTTTACAAAGCTACGGCCTACAGCCCCGCAGGACTGCAAGGTATTGGACTTTAAAGCAGTGACATTTTTAGGTACAGAAAAGATGTTTCAGAGCCAGGATTAAAACTTGCCCATTCTGGAGCTCAAGGAGGTGTAATTTGTGGGTAAAGAGGAAGGAAACATTTTTGTAAACAATTAATGTTTTTTAAAGGTGTCTGACTGGAGCTGCTGTAAGGCTAAGTCCCAGAGAGATAGTTTAGTGGGTCATGAGCAGGCAAAGCACTGGTGCATTCATCACATGGCCCAGCAATTTAACACATAGATAATGCCGCCGTGTATGGGGTATATAGCATACAGAGCACGTGTGTTTATACATCCTGCATCCCAGAAAACGCTCTGTGGCACTATCCTTCCCTGAGCTCCCATTGTAATGGTAGAGCTCTGTACCAGTCCCTGTGCATAGCGGTGATGTAATGTCACAGTGTGGTGCTGGATTAATGACTTTGCCTACCAGTGAAATGCAGCCACTCTTAGGGAAAATACTACAAGTGTGTTACAAAGCACCCAACACAACAGATCAGCAAAGGAAGAGAAGATGCATCTAACTGAGAGCATCAGGTTGAATTTTCAAAATGCTGAGTGTTGGCGTCAATCTGCTCCCACTAAACTCAGTGATAAAGTTCCTATGGATTTCAATGAGAGTTGGGCTGTCACTGAGCGTTTTTTGAAAATTCCATCCCTGATTTATAAAATCAAAGAATCAGGAAACGCTTTACTTACAACA
Source organism: Dermochelys coriacea (assembly GCF_009764565.3). Lineage (NCBI taxonomy): Eukaryota > Metazoa > Chordata > Testudines > Dermochelyidae > Dermochelys > Dermochelys coriacea. The sequence goes on from NC_050070.1 coordinate 55,134,094, forward strand.
GTAAAACTTTTAGGCCCAGGTCCACAAAGAAACTGAGACTTTGCAATGCCTAGGGCCACTTACTTTGTTATAACTATGTCTCTCTGGGATGTGAAAAATCCATACCACTGACCTTAACCCCCCTCCCATATAGACAATGGTATGTCGGCGGGAAAGCTTCTCCCACCGACATAGCTACTGCCTCTCGCAGAGGTGGAATTATTAAGGCAATGGGAGAGCTCTCTGGCCTGCCCTAACTTTTAGATGCATAGCCACCAATGAAATTCACAAACCCTGGGTTATGTACCTATGCTCCCTATACAATGCTTCTGGGAGAGAGAAGCACCTGAAAATGGGATCCACAAAAGCCAGCACGCTAGGCATGGAGTCAATAAGCTAGCCAATAGCAGAGGCCAAGGAGAGAGGTGTTCCCAAAAAAGTGTTAACTGTTAAATGTTGACAAAAATGTTTCCCCTTCTCGCTGCCATAGTGGAATTTCTCTCCCAAAATTATACCACCCCTCTTGTGGTGGTATGGCATCTAGGTCCAATCTGGTAGAAGGTGCCTTTCTGTGTGTGGGTTCCATAGCTGGAAGGCCCTCTCCTGGAGTCAGACATATTAGGCACATAAATCAACACAAAACATTGTGGGAGGAGTAAGGGAGGCTGTCTTTCAACCTTTAGCCCAGTGCCTTAGGATGTAAGAGATCCTGGTTCACTTTGCCCCTCTGCCTGATGAGGTTCAAATTCCTTTGAAAGGATGACCCACCTCTCAGTTGAGTTCCCTACTCACTGGACTATAGATATATTTGTACAAGTTCTACAGTCTAATGCCTATTTAATTATATAAAGAAGGTGGAACAGCTTCAACAAGAAAGAATGAAAGCAACCCACATCAGAGACACTCACCCGAGAAATGGCACAGACCTGTTTAAATCCCTTCTCCTCATCAGGCAGAGGCGAGAAATGAACTGGGCTCTCCCCCATCCTGGCTGAGTTCCCTTATCTTGGGGTTAAAAGTTATGAGGAAAGCTGCCTTCCCCTTAGCTATTTTGTGTGGAGCTGAGCATGTTTAAAGCTAATGGATCAGGCCTTGGAGACAAGGTACATGTTGCCCTGCCTAACTTCACCTGGTTTGAGGATCACACTGGGGCTCGGGCATGAGGTCACTATCAGTGTGGGCTCAAAGGCAGAAACACAGCTGCCTAGGGGACTTTTACAATGCAAATTTAGATACCAAGTGGTTTTAGGTGCCTACAGGGCTAGGTGACAGCTGACCTGGCATTTTGTGGATCACAGTGGTGCCTAAATCGAGGATTTAAGTGCCTTAGTCCCTTTCTGGTTCTGGGCCTTACTGCTGTGTGTTAAAGGCTTCATTCTGATCCTGTATCTCCAAACATGGGTGCTAGGAAGCTAATCTGTGTCTTCAGGGACTAAGAGCAGTATTGTTGTCCTTCAGGAAGCATGTTCTGGTCAGATATAGATGTCCAATGTGCATAGGATAAAAGAGCACTGCGATGGTCTTCGCTCATGGAGAGCATTGCCTCATGGTCAGGGCTTAGTCCCTTCAAATTGCAGTGGGGGCAATTGGTAGGAGATCCTGGGCTCTCCCACACCACCATGAATCATAGAATATCAGGGTTGGAAGGGACCTCAGGAGGTCATCTAGTCCAATCCCCCTGCTCAAAGCAGGACCAATCCACAACTAAATCATCCCAGCCAGGGCTTTGTCAAGCCTAACCTTGAAAACCTCTAAGAAAGGAGATTCCACCACCTCCCTAAGGATCCCATTCCAGTGCTTCACCACCTTCCTAGTGAAAACGTTTTTCCTAACATCCAGCCTAAACCTTTCCCACTACAACTTGAGACCTTTACTCCTTGTTCTGTCATCTGCTACCACTGAGAACAGTCTAGATCCATGCTCTTTGGAACCCCCCTTCAGGTAGTTGAAAGCAGCTATCAAATCCCCCCTCATTCTGTTCTTCCGCAGACTAAACAATCCCAGTTCCCTCAGCCTCTCCTCATAAGTCATGTGCTCCAAACCTTTAATCATTTTTGTTGCCCTCCGCTGGACTCTGTCCAGTTTTTCCACATCCTTCTTGTAGTGTGGGGCCCAAAACTGGACACAGTACCCCAGATGAGGCCTCACCAATGTCAAATAGAGGGGAACAATCATGTCCCTTGATCTGCTGGCAATGCCCCTATTTATACAGCCCCAAATGTTGTTAGCCTTCTTGGGCACACTGTTGACTCATATCCAGCTTCTCATCCACTGTAGCCCCTAGGTCCTTTTCGGCAGAACTGCTGCCTAGCCATTGGGTCTCTAGTCTGTAGCAGTGCATGGATTCTTCCATCCTAAGAGCAGGACTCTGCATTTGTCTTTGTTGAAACTCATCAGATATCTTTTGGCCCAGTCTTCTAATTTGTCTGGGTCCCTCTGTATTCTCTCCCTACCCTCCAGCATATCTACTACTCCTCCCAGTTTAGTGTCATCTGCAAACTTGCTAAGGGTGCAATCCTCGCCATCCTCTAGATCATTAATGAAGAAATTGAACAAAACCGACCTCAGGACCGACTCCGCTTGATACTGGCTGCCAACTAGACATCGAGCCATTGATCACTATCCATTGAGCCCGACACTCTAGCCAGATTTCTATCCACCTTATAGTCCATTCATCCAGCCCATACTTCTTTAACTTGCTGGCAAGAATACTGTGGGAGACCGTATCAAAAGCTTTGCTAAAGTCAAGGAATAACACATCCACTGCTTTTCCCTCATCCACAGAGCTAGTTATGTCGTCATAGAAGGCAAATAGGTTAGTCAGGCATGACTTTCCCTTGGTGAATCCATGTTGACTGTTCCTGGTCACTTTCCTCTCCTCTAAGTGCTTCAGAACTGATTACTTGAGGACGTGCTCCATGATTTTTCCAGGGACTGAGGTGAGGCTGACTGGCCTGTAGTTCCCTGGATTCTCCTTCCCTTTTTTAAAGATGAGCACTACATTAGCCTTTTTCCAGTTGTCCGGGACCTCCCCCGACTACCATGAGTTTTCAAAGATAATGGCCAATGGTTCTGCAATCACATTCGCCAACTCCTTTAGCAACCTCTGATGCAGTGCAGCTGGTCCCAGGGACTTGTGCTCGTTCAGCTTTTCTAAATAGTCCCAAACCACTTCTTTCTCCTCAGAAGGCTGGTCACCTCCTCCCCATGCTGTGCTGCCCAGTGCAGCAGTCTGGGAGCTGACCTTGTTCGTGAAGACAGAAGCAAATAAAGCATTGAGTACATTAGCTTTTTCCACATCCACTGTCACTAGGTTGCCTCCCTCATTCAGTAAGGGGCCCACACTTTCCTTGGCTTTCTTCTTGTTGCTAACATACCTGAAGAAACCCTTCTTGTTACTCTTAACATCTCTTGCTAGCTGCAACTCCAGGTGTGATATGGCCTTCCTGATTTCACTGCTGCATGCCTGAGCAATAATTTTATACTCCTCCCTGATCATTTGTCCAATCTTCCACTTATTGTAAGCTTCTTTTTTGTGTGTAAGATCAGCAAGGATTTCACTGTTAAGCCAAGCTGGTCATCTGCCAGGGCCCTCCTTAGGATTTATTATGCCCTAGGTGGGATTATTAAACTGGTGCCCCTATGCCTGACTTGCTCTTAGCAACACAAACATAAGCTTACAGTATTGGAAAACTTGCCACATGCACTTTATTAAAAACAGTTTAACTTAATTAAGCACACTGTAATGCTGATGGACTAGCACTGAAGAAGTAGCGCTATAGAAAAAATTCTGATTTATTGACAGAATGATGCAAATAATATAATTTTTTTAATTTTCAACATTTTATTGGAAATTTCTATTAAGAGGTATTGAAACAATAATTTGTTTTTAATTAAAAGCAATCTTTTTGGCTTTTTTGGCTGCAAAATCAGTAATAATGTTATCATATGACAAAGACAAAGTGATGTATTGTTCGATTGCAAGAATAGCAAGACCAGTCAAGCATTCCTGACTCATTGTAGAACGGAGATAGTTTTTAATGAGCTTTAGTTTTGAGAAACCTTGTTCTCCTGATGCTACTGTTACAGGAATTGTCAGTAGAATACGAGTGGCAATGTACACATTAGGATATATGGCAACAAGTTTGCTGGTATGAATAAACTACAGTGTCCATCACCAATTTTGCATGTGGCAACATTGATGACAGTGTACTCAATTGTTTGTACAGTTCAAGTCCATTTATCTCAAAACTATCACCAGGCTTCAGTAGGCTCTGTAGATTCTTGCACTTTGTCATTTGCTGCTCTTGTTTTCCTATTTTGTTGAATTTAGTTATGTCATACAAAAATCCAAACCATTCATGGAGTGCTCGTAAGGTACTTCACTTTCAGCTTTTGGATCTGTGGCTTCTTCTGAAATAGCAACCAGTGCTTCGTAAAGTTCCTCAGATTGATAGCTCAATGTTTTTGCACTTTCTACTCTGCTTTCCAAGTGTGTCTCAGATAGAGGCTTAACGGTAATACCACTGACATGTGCTTTGAATATTTGCCATCGTTGAGTGGAAGCTGAAAAGAGCACGTAAATGCGTTGCAGCAAACCAAAAAAAGAAATAGCTTCTACAGAAGACATATCACACAAAATCAAATTAAGGCTGTGGCATGCACACAGAACAAAAAAGGCTTGTGGATTTTCTGCCGGCAATCTAGCTTTCACGCCAGAAATGCATCCTCTCATAATGGCACCATTATCATAGCCTTGTCCTCTAATGTTCATTACAGACAATCCCATTCATTTTAGTTCATCAAGGAGAGCTTGAAGAAGTCCAAAACCTCTACTTCTAAAAATGTGATAAATGATTCCTTACCTGTTATCTGTGCTGAATCATTAATGTCAACAAATCTCACTACTAACAACATCTGATCTTGATGACTTATGTCCGGAATGCAATCTAGAATTATGGCAAAATATTTTGCCAAAGTAACCAATGAAACAATATTGTCTCTCACTTTACACTCATTAGCATGATCAGTTCATTTTGAATTCTTGGTCCCAAATAGTGGTCATGTATTTCATTGTCAGTTACTCTTCAGAGATGTTCACTCATCACTGTGTTAAATTTTCCCAGCAGTTGTACAAGGGCCAGAAAATTGCAATTTTTGGCCTGGAATAATTTCTCAACATGTCCTCTAAAAGCAAGATTGTTTGTTGATAGATATTCAACAATAGCTAATAGAATTCAAGAACACGACGCCAGTGCTGCTTCTCTGACTCCAGAAATCTTTGATTTTGGGCATCAAGAGTAGTCTGATTTTTTTAACCTTACACTAAGCTCACACCATTTGTTCATACTTTCAATGTGGTGTTGTGCCTTTTCATGTTGCGGTAATGTGTGACTAAGATTTTTCCGATCATTAATATTCATGGTTGCTATCTTAAAATTGCAACTATTGAAAAACTTGCATAGGAAACAAAATACAGCATCCTTGCATTTAGAGTACACAAGCCACTGTCTGTTGACAATTTCACCATTAGAAAGTCTTCTGTAGTAATTATTTTCTGTTCTCTAATGTATTTAGTATATTCAAGACCTTTTATTCTCACAGAGCCTTTCTCAAGTATAATGGTATGGAATTCGTTGTTTAAAGATTGCGGCCATGCGCCAATGTCATCTATATCCCATGCTAGTACAGTTTTAACTGTTGTAATTTCTTGTTTTGTGTCTGCATCTGTTTCAAATGATTGTTCTCTGTGTTGTTGCGTTTCTTGAGCTTCGTCTGCATAAAAATTTTCTTCAGCAGTTACTTGATGGTCTTGATCAACTTCATTGTTTTCATGACGTACAAACTTAAGTATAGAACCCTTCTGTGCTTGTACAGCTAATCTTATTTCATCTTTCCATTTTCTTTTTTGTGACCTGGAAAGTTGTTTTCAATATGACATAACTTATAAGGATGTTTTTTAAAGAAATAATTGATTAAATTATTGTCAGATTATCAGAACTATTATTTAAAATAACTAATATAGGATAGCCGTGAGTCTGTGACCTTGAGCGAGTCACAAGGTGCTCCACCCTGACTGAGACACAGTGGAGTTGGAAACCCATGTCATTTTTACAAAGCCACTTTTTAGTTTTAAATGTATAGTGGGCATCAGTCTTAATGTTAGGTTTCAGAGTAGCAGCCATGTTAGTCTGTATTCGCAAAAAGAAAAGGAGTACTTGTGGCACCTTAGAGACTAACAAATTTATTTGAGCATAAGCTTTCGTGAGCGACAGCTCACTTCATCGGATGCATTCCACTGAATGCATCTGATGAAGTGAGCTGTAGCTCATGAAGGCTTATGCTCAAATAAATTTGTTAGTCTCTAAGGTGCCACAAGTAGTCTTAATGTTAGTTACAACTCTCTATCAACCTTATACTGTAAATAGATCAATGGCATTATCCAGTTTAATAAGCTGGGTTTCCAAGCAGTGGGAAAATATAACCCTAGTTTTATTCCTAGGTAAAGCACAAAGTTACCAAAATGAAATCAGCTCAGAATCATCTCATCTAGATTAAGGTAGCAATGAAATGTTACAGAAGTTCTATTGTGCCTTATTTTTGTTTGGAAAGACGTTAGCAATAGCAGCATGTTTTGGGCACTGCCAGAAATACATGATAAATCACTGCCTCTAAAGTTCCATCAAAAACTGACATTTTCACAGCTCTAGACAATCTGCTGCACAGATTCTTCACAAGGAAGTGTCCTTGGCCTTTTTAACTCATATTAACCATGTATTTACTTTGTGAAAGTTGGACAAAACATTGTGAAAACGTAAGATATTGGCTGCCCATCCTCTGGGCTGGCAAAAGCTATACTGACTCACTGGGAAAAAAAGCAAGAGAATCTTAGTACAACATATGGTGACTCTATACACTAGTAAGGAAATGAGTATATTACAGTTGTTGGAGGGCTCTATTTAGCAGTAACAGGTCTATAGGAAAGCCAGTCAACATTTTTGTTTCTCTGATGAAAACTGGCCCACTCCCTGCCCCAAACCAAACTTGTCACAAATAATTGTCAACAACTTAATTTTCTATTTTTGGCTAAGATATTGATTAAAAAAAAGATTGAAATTGGATTCAGGATTGTTAGCAAGCATTTTTTGGCAAACAAAGTTGTTAAATGACAACACAGTACTGCTTTCATGCTTGGCTCACCCCCCCAGCGTGCTGGTCCAACAGCTGCAGTAGAGGAGGAGATAGGTGGAAAACTGCAGGACCCCAAAATCCACCTCTTAGGGTGCAGAGTTGCAACCCCTCAGCAGCAAACCCTCAGGTCCGATCACACGCCAATGGGCATCACCACCAACCCAACAGACCATGGTGAAGTTAGCACAGCATCTGATATCAGGGATGGGGCACCCACGGAGCCACAGCAGCTCATCCTGCCCTGTGCATGAGATGGATTGCTGCCAGCCCCGGGGAGAGATGCGCTCCCCAGCTAGGGTGACCAGATGTCCTGATTTTATAGGGCCAGTCCCGATATTTGTGGCTTTGTCTTATATAGGCACCAATTACGCCCACCTAGGGTCACCAGACAGCAAGTATGAAAAATCAGGACAGGGGGTGGAGGGGTAATAGGAGAATATATATAAGAAAAAGACCCAAAATTGGGACTGTCCCTATAAAAGTGGGACATCTGGTCACGCTACCCCAACCCCTATCCTGGTTTTTCACACATGCTATCTGATCACCCTATCCCCAGCCCAGCCAGCTATGTGTGACCATTCCAATCCAGCCAGCCCCTCTGCGTGGGCTGGCTGCCGAGAAAGTGAGTTACTTTCATTTTCACCTCCTCAGCATGCAGCCAGCCCCCGTCCCCCACCCCCAGCACCTCACCCAACCCAGCCCTGCCGGAGGGGATGGGAGAGAGGGGGTGCTCCGCGGGGGGGAGGGGAAAAGGGGAGGTGCTCCGTGGGGGCAGAGAAGAATGGACGTTATGGGGGGGCAACAAAGGATACTACCAGAACCGCCCAGCCTGCCTCACCTCACACCAGGGGAGAATGTCACACTCACAGGTGTGTTCCTTCCCCCACCCCTTCCCAGAGACCCCAGCAGCCAATCCCCTCCCTCAGACTGTGCTGCAGGCAGCACATTTGGCTCTCTCTAGGACCCAGCTCTGCTCTTACATGCTCCACTGCTTCCCGTCTGTCCCAGCTCCCAGCAGAGTGGTGCCTCAGACATACTGGTGCCCTATGCAGCTGCCTATGGCTAAGGATGGCCCTGCACGGCCTGCCATATTGACTATTCTTTCTACACATTGGGATGGTTGTTCCTGCAGCCTCAATAAGGATTCTTTAAAATACAGCCAGCTCTGGCCTAGAGCCCTGTGAGGGCTATCAAAGGTCTGACAGCCAGGGACTCCTTAAGGCTGCCTTCCCTGGGCCACTTCTTACCATCCCACAATTGTCCAAAGTTCACCATTTATGGCAGGGGGTCAGATCACCACTTGGCACCTCCTTGTGACCATGTATGGCATTGTAGCTTCCTCTCTCTGGGGACAGCAGTGGCTGCCTTCTCCTGTGGCTTGATCCTCGGCCTGTCTCTCCCCTGCCAGTGTAGTCCTAAAAAAAACAAGGGGAATTAACGCAAAAAATTTAGTCTATGTCTGGAAGGGAGGGAATGCCTCGCTCTCATGGTGTAGCTGAAGCACGTCCTCGCTTCCCTCAGTTCTTGTAGGGAGAGATCCTGCCTTTCCTCAGCTCTTTTCTCAGGAGCTGCAAGTTGCAGGTCTGCTCTCTTCCCTGGTCTGCTGCCAAGTGAGCTCTTCTGCTTCCTTTTCCCTCCTCTTCCAGTCTTTGAAATCTTGCAGGTGTGCCAGGATCACAAGCACCAAAATGAGGTAAGATTGGACTTAAAGTGAAGGTTTTGTGACCTGCACAACAGTTATTTGCAAACTCCCATCTGAAAATAAGGTACCAACAGAACATTTCATGTACTTCATACAATACTAGCCTCCTTGAAAAAAAATACACATAAGCTTCCTGTGATGCATAGTCAATAGAAAGATGTCTGTTTATGTGAGTTTTTTAGACATCATTGAGCTGTCTCAGAGATCAAAATATAGTGCCAGATTCTGATGTGAGTTACATTGATGCAACTCTTTCAAAGTCAATAGGCCCACACAATGCACAATGATATGAAATGGATTTATGACAGTCCCTGGGATACTCTGTGTACACAGACAATGAATGCCTTATGCTCCTCATTATGTAGGTTCTGGGAACTATATCCTGGATAATAAACTTCCTGTATTAAGAAATCTATATATAATTTAAGTAACCTAACATAAATTAATTGTATTCTTCATGTTATTGCACTTCTCAAAACATCATATATCATGAAGATGTAAATTACTTTCACGGGATGTAAGAAGAGGTTGCAGCAGTTTCTATTTGTAGCATTATGTCTCACTGAAGTGAAAGGTATATCAGGCTTTGAATTTTCAGCTGAAGCAGGCCACATCTAAGTGGCCTATCACAGACAAAAAGCGAACTTGTGATATGCCTTTCACTCCAGTGAGAAAAGCTGACTCCATGCCACAAACTGCATAATGTTACTATATATATTTGTCCGGTGCATAATATTTTCAGGTGCTGTATAATTTGGAGTTGCAGAAATCACATATAGGATATGAAAATTGGGTATAAATAGTTATGCTATTGTTATAAACAAGAAGAAACCTAGCTACCCATCTTTGCCCCTCACTCACAATGTGACCATGCGGAAGATGCTTAACTGCCCTGAAACTCATCTTCAAAGTGAAGCTAATACTACTTACCCATCTTTATACTATGCTTTGAGATCTTCTGATGAAAGATGCTATATAATGTAAGTGAAATTATTATTATTAATTATTTAGAGCTAAATGTTTGCCAGTCCTCATGGCTGCATACTTGCGAGGCAAGAGGAGTAAAGCCCTCCTCTTTATAAGCCCACAGAAGGGATGCCCAGAATCAAATACCTGCACCCCAGGAGGTAATGGACTGCTACTGAGTTGCTTCCCTCAGAAAAACCTCTCTAAAAAGGAGGCAGGAGAAGAAAAAAAGCAGGTGGGGCGTTAGCATCACCCTCTTCATACTGGCCAGAGAATGCTTGCCGGCTATAGAGCTGCAGGGATAAGCTGCACCTTTTACACTCTGTCTAAATTAGGAAAATGAAGTGTATTTAGCCAACATGTTAACTAATATATGTTAATTGAGACATTTTCTGATATCACCAATTGTCTAGTATAGACAAAAACAGTGGTGTTTAACCATACTTGTGGTCAACCAAGAGGTTCTCCTCTAGGATTTATCATGATCAGCTAACACATTTTTAAACAGCCACCATTCTCTAAAATATATGCTATGTGGGGTTGAACAATGTCTCAGCATGTTAGCTAGTATGTTTCCTAATCATATTTCATTTTCTCATCTAGATAGAGCCTTAAAGGGGTGTGGGAGATTATTACTGTGCTACACTACACCTGTCCTCTGCTAACATAGTTCCATTAAGGACCTTATGACAGTGGCAGCAACTCTGAAGGTGTGCCTACACTACAGGTACAACAACAGCAGTGCTGAACCATAGTGTAGACACTTACTACATCAATGGAAGGGTTTTCCCATCGATTGTAGTTTATCCAGCCTTCCAAGAATTTTTTTCATCCACTTAGCTGCATTGACAGTCAGAGTCAGGTCAACATAACTATGTCACATAGGGCATTACGTTTTTCACAGCCCTGAGCAATTTACGTAGATTGACCTAAGGGTTAGTATTGACCAGCTTAAGTGATATCAGCGCTGGGACTGTCCCTGTCCCTGAGAATCAGAGAGCCATAGTGGTATGCCTCATACATCCATCTCTCCCTGATGGTGAGCAGAACTCTGGCACATGAGAGAATCTGCTCTAAATATACATTTATTTGGCCATGTGATCAGTGAGATTTTTTGTCTCCTGTTTAAAAACTGTAAAGTGTTATATTCATAGATTCCAACGCCAGAAGTAATTATTGTGGTCACCTAGTCTGATCTCCTGTACAACACCAGTCATGGAAGTTCCCCAAAATAATTCCTAGAGCATACCTTTCTGAAAAACATCCAATCTTGATTTTAAAACATTGTCATTGATGGAGAATCTATCATGACCCTGGGTAAGTTGTTCCAGTGGTTAATTACCCTCAATGATAAAAATGTATGGAGTATGTTATATCTTACTCTACTAGACTGAAGAGCTCATTATTAACTATTTGTTCCCCATGTAGATCTTACAGACTATAATCAAGTCACCCCTTAACCTTCTCTTTCTTAAACTGAATAGATTGAGCTCCTAAAGCCTATCATTGTAATGCACGTATTCTAATCCTTTAATCAATCTCTTGGATCTTCTCTCAATCCTCTCCAATATATCAACATCCTTCTTGAACTGTAAACACTAGAACAGGACACAGTATTCTTGCAGCTGTCACATGAATGCCAAATACAGAGGTGAAATAACTTTGCTACCCCTACTCAAGATTCCCGTTTATGCATCCAAGCATTGCATTAGCCCTTTAGGCCACTAGAAGTTCATGTTCAGCTGATTATCCACTACTGGCCCCAAATATACAAAAGATATATCTCTGCAGTGTTTTACTTGATATTATAAACAGAAAAAATCAGGGCTGTGAAATGTTAGTTTTTCTTATCAACTGAGAGCATGAAACAGTGGGTATTATCATATACACTGTAAGGAGAGTGATCAGTTAAGATGAGCTGTTACCAGCAGGAGGGGGGGAGGAAGAAAACCTTTTGTAGTGATAATCAAGGTGGGCCATTTCCAGCAATTGACAAGAACATCTGAGGAACAGTGGGGGCTGGGGGGGAAATAACATGGGGAAATAGTTTTATTTTGTGTAAAGACCCATCCACTCCCAGTCTCTATTCAAGCTTAAGTTAATTGTATCCAGTTTGCAAATTAATTCCAATTCAGCATTTTTGTTGAAGAATAGCCACTCTTAGGTCTGTAATTGAGTAACCAGAGAGATTGAAGTGTTCTCCGACTGGTTTTTGAATGTTATAATGCTTGACGTCTGATTTGTGTCCATTTATTCTTTTACATAGAGACTGTCCAGTTTGACCAATGTACATGGCAGAGGGGTATTGCTGGCACATGATGGTATATATCACATTGGTAGATGCGCAGGTGAACAAGCCTCTGATAGTGTGGCTGATGTGATTAGGCCCTATGGTGGTGTCCCCTGAATAGATATGTGGACACAGTTAGCAACGGGCTTTGTTGCAAGGATAGGTTCCTGGGTTAGTGGTTCTGTTGTGTGGTGTGTGGTTGCTGGTGATATTTGCTTCAGGTTGGGGGGCTGACTATAAGCAAGGACTAGCCTGTCTCCCAAGATCTGTGAGAGTGATGGGTCGTCCTTCAGGATAGGTTGTAGATCCTTGATGATGCGTTAGAGAGCTTTTAAGTGGGGGCTGAAGGTGATGGCTAGTGGTGTTCTGTTATTTTCTTTGTTGGGCCTGTCCTGTAGTACGTGACTTCTGGCTTTGTCAATCTGTTTCTTCAATTCAGCAGGTGGGTATTGTAGTTGTAAGAATGCTTGATAGAGATCTTGAAGGTGTTTGTCTCTGTCTGAGGGGTTCGAGCAAATGTGGTTGTATCGTAGAGCTAGGCTGTAGACAATGGATCGTGTGGTGTGATCTAGTTGAAAGCTGGAGGCATGTAGGTAGGAATAGCAGTCAGTCGGTTTCCGATATATGGTGGTGTTTATGTGACCATCACTTATTAGCACCGTAGTGCCCAGGAAGTGGATCTCTTGTGTGGACTGGTCCAGGCTGAGGTTGATGGTGGGATGGAAATTGTTGAAATCATGGTGGAATTCCTCAAGGGATTCTTTTCCATGGGTCCAGACAATGAAGATGTCATCAATGTAGCGCAAGTAGAGTAGGGGCATTAGGGGACAAGAGCTGAGGAAGCGTTGTTCTAAGTCAGCCATGAAAATGTTGGCATACTGTGGGGCCATGCGGGTACCCATTGCAGTGCCGCTGATTTGAAGGTATACACTGTCCCCAAATGTGAAATAGTTATGGGTGAGGACAAAGTCACAAAGTTCAGCCACCAGGTTAGCCGTGACATTATCGGGGATACTGTTCCTGATGGCTTGTAGTCCATCTTTGTGTGGAATGTTGGTGTAGAGGGCTTCTACATCCATAGTGGCCAGGATGGTGTTTTCAGGAAGATCACCGATGGATTGTAGTTTCCTCAGGAAGTCAGTGGTGTCTCAAAGATAGTTAGGAATGCTGGTAGTGTAGGGCCTGAGGAGGGAGTCTACATAGCCAGACAATCCTGCTGTCAGGGTGCCAATGTCTGAGATGATGGGGCATCCAGGATTGTAGTTTCCTCAGGAAGTCAGTGGTGTCTTGAAGATAGCTGGGAGTGCTGGTAGCGTAGGGCCTGAGGAGGGAGTCTACATAGCCAGATAACCCTGCTGTCAGGGTGCCAATGCCTGAGATGATGTGTCATCCAGGATTTCCAGGTTTATGGATCTTGGGTAGCAGATAGAATACCCCAGGTCGGAGTTCCAGGGGTGTGTCTGTGCGGATTTGTTCTTGTGCTTTTTCAGGGAGTTTCTTGAGCAAATGCTGTAGTTTCTTTTGGTAACTCTCAGTGAGATCAGAGGGTAATGGCTTGTAGAAAGTGGAGAGCTGTCTAGTAGCCTCTTGTTCATATTCCGACCTATTCATGATGACGACAGCACCTCCTTTGTCAGCCTTTTTGATTATGATGTCAGAGTTGTTTCTGAGGCTGTGGATGGCATTGTGTTCTGCACGGCTGAGGTTATGGGGCAAGTGATGCTGTTTTTCCACAATTTCATCCCGTGCACGTCAACGGAAGCACTCAATGTAGAAGTCCAGATTGTTGTTTCGACATTCAGGAGGAGTCCACCCAGAATCCTTCTTTTTGTAATGTTGGTAGGAAGGTCTCTGTGGGTTAGTATGTTGTTCAGAGGTGTGTTGGAAATATTCCTTGAGTCGGAGATGTCAAAAATAGGATTCTAGGTCACCACAGAACTGTATCATGTTTGTGGGGGTGGAGGGGCAGAAGGAGAGGCCCCGAGACAGGACAGATTCTTCTGCTGGGCTAAGAGTATAATTGGATAGATTAATAATATTGCTGGGTGGGTTAAGGGAACCACTGTTGTGGCCCCTTGTGGCATGTTGTACTTTAGATAGTTTAGTGTCCTTTTTCTTTTGTAGAGAAGCAAAGTGTGTGTTGTAAATGGCTTGTCTAGTTTTTGTACATTACAATCTACATACCACACAGGCTATGCTGACAGCTTGTGCCACACACTCTCAAAGAAACTTTGGAATCACCTGATGAACATCCTCTACAGTCTTGATCTAACTCCCATTGAAATCAACGAAATTCTTCCCATTGACTTCAATAAGGGAGTTTGAGTCAAGCTATATAGGAACTACCATCACCTAACAATAATGGAAAACTATTCTGACCTTCACTCTGTACCCACTCCAATCCCTTTCACATTTATTCCCCTCCATGCTGTTCATATCTGGCCCCAAAATGTTTAATAATAATATAACAGTTACAGGATTTTGTGGCTCCTCTCCTTGTCATTTGGAAGAAAACATTAGAAAAAGCTACTACAGGGGTTCTCAAACTGGGGGTCAGGACCCCTCAGGGGGTCGTGAGGTTATTACATGGGGAGTCGTCCCCACCCCAGACCCCACTTTGCATCCAGCATTTATAATGGTGTTAAATATATTTAAAAGTATTTTTAATTTATAAGGGAGGTTGCACTCAGAGGCTTGCTATGTGAAAGGGGTCACCAGTACAAAAGTTTGAGTATCATTGAGCTACTGCTATTCTGCAGTCTTAGACAAACCCTCAATTTTTAATTTTCATGAAGAACTTCTGACCTCATCTTTTTAAGCTCCTGGCAATATGCTCTTTACCAAGGAGCCTTATTGCTAGGGATACTTGTAAATAATGGTAACATTTGACAGATTACAGGTTTCAGAGTAGCAGCCGTGTTAGTCTGTATTCGCAAAAAGAAAAGGAGTACTTGTGGCACCTTAGAGACTCACAAATTTATTAGAGCATAAGCTTTCATGAGCTACAGCTCACTTCATCGGATGCATTTGGTGGAAAAAACAGAGGAGAGATTTATATACACACACACAGAGAACATGAAACAATGGGTTTATCATACACACTGTAAGGAGAGTGATCACTTAAGATAAGCCATCACCAACAGCGGGGGGGGGGAAGGAGGAAAACCTTTCATGGTGACAAGCAGGTAGGCTAATTCCAGCAGTTAACAAGAATATCAGAGGAACAGTGGGGGGTGGGGTGGGAGGGAGAAATACCATGGGGAAATAGTTTTACTTTGTGTAATGACTCATCCATTCCCAGTCTCTATTCAAGCCTAAGTTAATTGTATCCAGTTTGCAAATTAATTCCAATTCAGCAGTCTCTCGTTGGAGTCTGTTTTTGAAGCTTTTTTGTTGAAGGATAGCCACTCTTAGGTCTGTGATCGAGTGACCAGAGAGATTGAAGTGTTCTCCAACTGGTTTTTGAATGTTATAATTCTTGACGTCTGATTTGTGTCCATTCATTCTTTTACATAGAGACTGTCCAGTTTGGCCAATGTACATGGCAGAGGGGCATTGCTGGCACATGATGGCATATATCACATTGGTAGATGCGCAGGTGAACGAGCCTCTGATAGTGTGGCTGATGTGATTAGGCCCTATGATGGTATCCCCTGAATAGATATGTGGACAGAGTTGGCAACGGGCTTTGTTGCAAGGATAGGTTCCTGGGTTAGTGGTTCTGTTGTGTGGTGTGTGGTTGCTGGTGAGTATTTGCTTCAGATTGGGGGGCTGTCTGTAAGCAAGGACTGGTCTGTCTCCCAAGATCTGAGAGAGCGATGGCTCGTCCTTCAGGATAGGTTGTAGATCCTTGATGATGCGTTGGGGAGGTTTTAGTTGGGGGCTGAAGGTGATGGCTAGTGGCGTTCTGTTGTTTTCTTTGTTGGGCCTGTCCTGTAGTAGGTGACTTCTGGGTACTCTTCTGGCTCTGATTGCTCAGGTTGGTCACAGGGAAAATATCAGTTTTCAAAGTTTCTCCTAGCTCATAATAAATCTGTACAAATTATTTATATAACCTGAATAAATGATTACCAACGCTTATGCCTATTTTGTGAAGAGTAAAGCTAATAAAATGATCATAAAACTCTGAACACAGGAATAAATGTATAAACTGGTCATGAATACATTCATGAGAACTAATCATGAATAAATATAGGCTAGAAATTAGAAGGTTTCTAAACATCAAAGGAATGAGGTTCTGGAACAGTCTTCCAAAAGGAATACTGGGGGCTAACAACTTAACTAGTTTTAAGATGAAACTTGATATGCTTATGAAAGGAATTATATGAAATGATAGCAGGGAACTGGACTCAGTGATTCAGGTGATTCCTTCCAGTCCTATGTCCTATTTTCCCATGAACACTGTATTATTAATGTTTTACCCCCATATTTTTGCCTTCTACTGAATATCTTGTAATGCTAACCTATAACATTGATTTAATTAATGTGTTATTTCTATCACAACTGAAATACTGCTAAATTCAACACTGAAAATATAAATAAGAACAAAAACCTTTTAACATAGCAAGATCCTTTACATGACTCTTTTACTGTTTTCCACATAGGTTAGAAATAACAGGCAAAATCTCTGTTATAAAGAGAGTCACAAAAGAGCCTCCTCTCCCAGCATCAACATAGTCAGGGAGTACTTGTTTACACAATAGTAATGTGATCTCTCTGTAACTTGATTCTTCAGCACAATGTTAAGTATTATCAGGTATTTTATATATTCTCCTTTTCACTCTCAAAAAACATAGCAAAACTGTTTTGTAACAGAACCAACAATCAGAGCAGAGAATAATGACCAATACTCTCAGGTCCAAATCATCTCTTCATGTGGAGAAAACAATAGGAAGCAGGAAAGAGGATAAGAAATTATTCTGTGGAATTGGCAATAAAGCTGGTGGAAAAAAACACTTAATTTCAAAAATTTTCCACAAAAACAAAGACAATTTTTTACAAATATTTTCCTCCTTTTTGACCAACGCTAATTTCTTTGCAATCATTCCCTCAGTGGGGACTGATTTGGGAAGGAATGGAGTCGAAAAGAAGTGCAGCCTTCCACCTCTGTTCATCCTGCGATACCAAAGGGAAAGGAAACCCTAGATCTCACAAGTAGGACGAGGCATCCCATGTTGCCCTCCTCCCCTTGGCAGCATGCATGTAGCAGAAAGGCATAGAATTAACTCCAGATCAACTTTCTACAGGGAAATCTACATGGTTAGTCAGAGATGAAGCCATAGAAAGTAGTTAGTCTTCTGCTCTGATGTTTCTGTTCCCCAAATTTGTGTCAGGTTTCAGAGTGGTAGCTGGGCTAGTCTGTTTCAGCAAAAAAAACAAGGACTCCTTATGGCACCTTAGAGACTAACACATTTATTTGGGCATATGCTTTTGTAGCCTAAACCCCACTTCATCAGATGCATGGAGTGGAAAATACAGTAGCAGGTATAAATACACAGCACATGAAAAGATGGGAGTTACCTTACCAAATGGGGGGAGGGGGGGGTCAGTGCTAACTAGCCAATTCAATTAAGGTGAAAGTGGCCTATTCACAACAGTTGACAAGAAGGAGTGAATTCCAAGAGAAGAAAAATCACTTTTGTAATGCTAATGAGGTCAATGTAATCAAGGAGGCCCATTTGAAACAGTTGACAAGAAGGTGTGAGTATCAGCAGAGGGAAATTAGTTTTTGTAGTGAATAAAGACTGAGAGTCAGTCTAGAACACTAGAAAAACTAACTTCCCCCTGCTGATACTTCCACCTGGGGGATAGATCATAAAATAGAAAAGTAGTCAGAATAAGATAATATTAAGGAGATCAGCAATACTTAATGTTTCCCAGACCCCAAGAAATATGAAGAAGTGATCATCCTTCCTCATCTAATTTCTTTCTCTTCTGCTGTGCTCCAGCTCTGTGCTATAGCTGCAGAAGTACATCTGTGGGATCATGCCATGGAGTCATTACTCCCCTCTTCCACAGTTCCATCCAAACTGACTGTCTTTGTGCATGGTAGTGGAAGGGATGATCAAGGATGCTGTGTTTTACTTAGAACCATATTTTGAGCAAAAGGGTGGTCATAAATTATTACACAGTGAATAGAACAACTAACACATGCTTATTACGGTAGTGTTTCTCCTATAAATCCTATTTTTCAGGGTTTAGTATCTCATCTGTTTGAAATTGCACTGGACTAAAACTTGATTTCCAGCCCAGATGCACATTTGTTTTGCAAAAAAAAAAATATTTAAATAGGATTCATTTTCAATTTAGATGTCAGCAAGGAAACAAAATTCTCAGGGGTTTCTACTTTTTTTGGCCTCCCACAAGGTCAGTGGGCATGTTGATGGCAGTATGTGGTATTAGTTGCTTTTATCCAATATGTGTACTTTCATTTTCATAAAAAGAAAAGGAGTACTTTTGGCCCCTTAGAGACTAACAAATTTATTTGAGCATAAGCTTTCATGAGCTACAGATAACTTTTCATGTTTCCATAACATAGTTTTTATAAATTACATGAGAATAAACTTCTGAATTTCCAGGGGTTTGAAAAAATATTTCTGTGCAATATTGTTCCATGTAGTGTTTGCCCTCTAATCTTTTTTCACAACTAGCAAAACCTATAGTGATGACCCAGTTGGTTGCAGTCCACTATTAATATTCAGAAGATTGATCACAGTAAAAATTACATACACGAAGTCATGCCCCATGCTGTGTGGACATGCAGAGGTTTAAGGGGAAGTATATACTTCCTTAAGTCTCTCTGTGGCTTCTCTGTACCTAAGTCAGTGTGGGAGTTGGGAGGATTGGGGAATGAGTGGAGCCCTGCTCGTGTAATTAAAAACGGTATCATAAAACATATGCACAAGGGAGCTGAATTAAGGTTAATTCAGCAACCTTAGTTTTGGCATTTCCTAACTTCTGAGCACTCAGCTTTGCACCATATTATTTAACTAACATAGACTTTTTGTATGTAACAATATAAAGGGCTGCTCATTCTACCTTAAAATACAACTATCCACCAGCAAACACATTGCTAAAGTATCACACACAGGGACAGGTTGTAAACCCCTTGTTCACAATGGTGATCAATTACCCAGAGAGGTAGTTCCATTGGTCTCTCCATTTACCAGTGTGGACCAACAGTAAATAAGCTGGCCCATAATAAACCCATCCTATTTTGTATTATTGGCTAGGACTCAGAGTAGAATAATACGGTAGTTGGTGTATGTTATGTGATAAGTCCATAGTTACGTGAGTAGTTTTGACAGTAGTGCCACTGCAGAATTTTACTAATCATTATTTTTATGTAAAGAAAATAGAACTGCAGTTAATAGGGCATTTGTACAAAACATATCAATGATAAGTGTGTATATTGTGTCATGATACCTAGAAAAGTACAGGTAAGCAAAATGTGGCTGCTAGCACAAGAAATGTGGCCCAATCATCAGCCTGTGATCAGTTTTGGCAGTTGTGCCTCTGAGAATTAATCTTACAATACAAAAATGCTCCTACATAACATTTTACTGTACAAAGTCCCATTTCAAAATCTAAGCCACTAGCCCCATTGTTTGCAGTAATTAGAATATTTTTAAGTATATTACATAATATTGCATGGGAAGTTACTGAATAGTAAAAATTACATTGTTTCTGGTGTATTATATTCTGTCTACTCTGAGGGACTTAGACTGGCATTCTAAACAGCTTCAAACAGCCATCATTTTCAAAATAATCAACCTGCCACAGAAATGTGTCTCGCTGTCATCAAAAAGTGGCATTTCTCCCCCAAAAATAAAGAGGTGAAAGAAGGACAACATTGAACATGCAATAGTTTTAAATTTCAATATCTCACAATCCTGCATCAAAAGGGAGACAAAAGGTATAGTATTTTTGAAAGTGCTCAGTATTGGCCTAACTTTGCTACCCTTTCTCTTGAGTTCAAGAGGAGCAGATAGGCCAGCACTGAGAACTTTTGAAAAATCCTAGCCTAAATCTTTAAAGTATTTCTAGTGTAGCTGTTTTGTGAAATATGTGGCATTTATAGAATGCATGATGGTGTGGTGTGACACAGTGGTTTTATTGGTAGCCATTTGCAATCACTGGTTCAACTCTTTTCCTGATTTATGTGAGTGTATCTAAAAGCAGAATCAGACCCACTGAATCAATGGGGTGTCCTGATTTACAGGATCAGGATCAGGACTGTTTTGTTTTAAATAGAATTGGTCTACATAGCTGTCTATGGTTGTTGTTTTTTTAATTATTATTATAACTTGCCTAGGGCTATTCATTGGACACAATCTTGAAAGATTTAGTGTTAAATGGATGCATTGTGCATGCAAAACACAGGTTAAATTCAGTGTACTAAATTCAGAGTGTACTAAATTCAGAATGAATAATACTGTCCTTATGTTTTAAAACATGCCAATTTCTCTTAAGCTATCATTTGTCTTAAATATTTAATCAGCTCAGATAAATATACTTCATTTGGCCTTAACTGTGTGTCACAATAAGATAAGAGAAAGGAAAGCTAATAAAATAAAATTGTAAGGTGAACCAGAAGATATGCTTCAGAATTTATTATAGTTTAAATAAAATGTATGAACATTTTTTAAAGTGGATGTTGATATAGTGTTATTTGGCTTTGTGCAAGGGACAGTGTATGAATAGAGAGTTCTAAAGGAAAGCTTAGGTAATTGGAGATTTGGTGATTTTCTGTCATCTAAAATTCCTCCATTGTGTCTGTGTTTGTTTTTTATGTGAACCTGATTTGATGGTAATATAATACAAGTGTTGCCTTTGGGCACTGAAAAAGCTAGTGACGTAAGTTACCAACGTGGGATAGTGTGAATTGTACTCTGAAAGGGAATTAGGGATCACAAATCTCCACTTCCTGAAGGCCCTGGCTTGGAGAAATCACACCGAGGTGGGTTACTAGAGGCAGAAGAGGTGAACAGAAGAATGATCCCGGTGAATGAAAATTAAACGTCGTTATTCCCCCCCCCCCCAAGTCTTCCTGTTTCTTTTTCTCATTTCAAGTCATTTAGTGACCTAGAGTGAAATTGACAAGAATTGACAACACGTGCTGTTACCAACAGCAGTGTCTCCATTTGATCCCTAGACATTGGTGGGCGGGGGGGGGAGAGAAATCCAATGGTTATACTCTAAATATGACCTATGTAAAGATAACAGGCTTGATTTAGTTGAAACCGAGCTCTTTCTCCTCTAGAACTGATCCCAGTGCTGCGTTTCACAGGCAGAGGAGATGGGTTTGTCCCCTCTCTCTCGCTTTCCGCACAAAGAAAACGTGGGTCGATACCATTTTTATTGTTCTGCTGGGGTGGATTTGAGCATTTTGAATGTCTAATTGAATCGGAGGCTGGTTTAGTCTTTTTTTTTTTAATGGCAGAGGGTGGAAAGTCCCATTAAAACGACCCCTTTGGCTTGGGGTGAGCTCGGTACAGTTGCCCCCCAAATAAAACAAACAACAGAGGAGGGGGGAGGGAGATGGGGAAAGGTGAGTTGGGCTGAGTGATGTCTGGAGGGCGAACTCGTGTCTCTTTGGCGATGTTGTGGGCTGCTGTGCTGAAATCCGTCCCTCTGCTGGCGCTGAGGCAAAGGCAATAGTCGGAGGCATCTGATGCTGCCGTTTCCAGGGAGAAATTTCCAAGGCTGATCGTTTAAAAAAAAAAAAAAAACCCTTAACAAAAATAGTCAGAGGAGCAGAAAATCCGTCATCTCCGAATGCAACCAGTGTAACCTAGACAGACATTCTAAAGCCATCTGCATTTAAACTAACCACGCACGCAAAAGAGACAACACTAACGACCACCCCAAAAAGCCAGGAGCAAGAGACAGACAGAGCTGGTATGAAAAAGAAAGAAGCCTGTCTCCCCCCCGCTCCCAACCCCCGCTCAGGTTTTGCAGTGATCTGGTGAGGCTAGGAAGTGGCCGGCCGGCCGCGCACAAGGCTGCTGCTGGTAGCAGAGGGCTCTACAGAGCTAGGCGAGGTTTCAGCAGGAAGAACGCTGGACAGCGCACTGCACGCCGCCAAGCCGTCTCCCTGCCTTTCCCCCCTCTCCCCGCGCATTACTGTACAGCTGGAGATGCATCTAAATTAAGTCCTATTGAACAACAAGTAGATCACTTCTGTCCGGGAACTACACTAGACTCTCCTCTCAATTAAACTGCATATTCGCTTCATGGAATTGACCATCAGGCATAATTATCCCGATTTCTCTCTCTCTCTCTCTCCTTTGCAGGAACGACTCTTTGGGAACCTGGTCCACCCAGGGATGTAAAACTGTGCTTACCGATGCATCCCATACGAAATGCTTATGTGATCGTCTCTCTACCTTCGCCATTTTGGCTCAGCAACCTAGAGAAATAGTAAGTAACAAAGACAAAAATCCGGGTTTAACGCAAAAGCAGGAAGATTTGTTGTCCAGCTTCTCGGTTAGGTAGATGTCAGACGTTGCATCGAGGAATTGTTTAAATACTGCAGGTTGGCAAAATGTTGTTAGTCTCCTGTTATCTACAGTAGCTCAGATAAATGAATTCCAGATTCTGTGATATAACTAAATCCTAGTCAATTTCGGACGGCTTCCATCTCCGTATTTTATAGGAAAGCCTTGTAATTGTAATGCAAATGTGTTGAAAACTTTCATATTGAACGGTTATCAACTTAACAGCTTTTTTCAAGGGTGTTAATCTTTTAAGAGGAATGTAGAAGGTTTTATTGCTGTTAGTAGAATGAAAACCCTAGATAAGGTAGTTAAACACATTGCAGATCTGCATTGGACCTGTTCAGTACAGGTTTTCTGTGTTGTCTGTTGGCATCTTAAAGAAAAATAACAAAGTTTGTATGGAAAGGAGTGACAAAATGTAGAAGCAACCACTCTAAGTATTATTGCATGTAAAAATAGTCTAAAAAGCAAATCGTTGTGAAATTGAACCCAAAAGGGCAATAATTTGGTTTTCCTCTTTTTGGAAGTGTATGATCAGAGACTGTTTTTATCAGTAAGCTTCAGCTGTTTGGAAACAAAGTGATTGAAATAAAGCATGACTTTCTGTGTAAAATCTGGCCTTAAAGTACATTAGTCTTAGCTCTTGTTTGGTTGACAAAAGATATCTTGATAAAATGTAATTTACAATGCATACTTGAGACTTTTAAACAGCATATTGGTAAACCATATAGAATATCTTGTCAAACTTTTAGGTCTAAATCCTTTAATTTGCATTAGCCAATATCATGTTAATTTTAGAATACACACAGAGATATCCCTAATGCATAATACTGATGTCTGAGACTAATTGTTTTACAGCAAGAAAGCAAGTTTATTTTTCAAGGTCATGTATTTATTTTTCTACTGTTATTAATTCAGAGTAACACAGATTAAATAATTCTAGATTTCCAAGTTCTTCAGAAGAAGCATACAATATTTTTGTGTTCCCTTATATTGCCATTTCTTCTATATGATCAGAGGCCCAAGAAAACTAAGTGTGTGAGAATACTGTACTTCAGACAAAGTTATTCAAAGTCCTAAAGTTTGGTAATTCTGCAGTGAACATGAATCAGATCTTGGATAAAGTCCTAGATGATGTTTAATAGCTGTCAATAAAACATGCTATTTGTTTAGCACATTATTTTCAAAATATTTCTACCTTTCAAGGAAAATAAGTATTTAAATTAATTTTAACTAGGGTGTCTTTTACACCTAAATTAGTACCATGGTGTCCTATTAAATTGTAATATCACCATTTGCTTTATTTTACAAAACATTATATAGTGGTATAATAAATCATTTTAAGGCACTAAGGCCTCTCTGGATGGCATCAGTAATTAAAGAGATCTCAGAGATGGGTATGGATCAAACTGGGAATTAAGTTAGAAGGAGTACATGTCTGCTTCATACCTAATATTACCAAGGCTGGCTATGATATAGTAGCTGTTTTAAGCATTTTCCTTTTTATTGCTCTTTTCTGGCATTTTAATTCCTTGAAGATGGTTTTCTCTCACAGTAGTTTGTTGTAACCTACAGATCATGGAATCATCTGGTGCCCCCTCAGTAACCCTAATAGTAGGCAGTGGTCTCTCATGCTTGGCCTTGATCACCCTAGCAGTTGTCTATGCAGCACTATGGAGGTATGTAATTGATGACATGGTTGAATGGAAATGCACAATTGTTTGGAATTAAATTAGTAGTTCAGGATGCCATTAGATATGTTCTTATTTTCTATATGTAGTAACAGTAGGCATTTTAAACAAAATAGCTATACAGTGCATGTTGCAATTGATCTGGAATAAATCTGATTAGTGTAATTGATTTGCTTGTCTGTCTTGGTCCACTGATGACTTTATAGTCCATACTTTCTCTCCCCTCTTCAGTATTAATGAGATTGCCCTTTCAATGCAGTAGTCAGACAGTTAATAAACACTTTACAGGATTCCTCCAGAGGTGAATTCTTATATTTGAATCAAGGCTTATGGCCAATTTCCTGACCTACTTCTCCTCCATTTACGTTTGAACATGAGGTATTTGTGTCATAAAATCTACATATGAAAGTCACACAAGTTTCAGGTTTTGCAGGTTCACAGATGTTCAGACTACTATGCTTGAGTATGCACACTTCAGCTGCATCATTCATTGATGAGCACAGAATGAAGCAGTCTGCCTTCAAAAACATGTTTGGTTGGAACTTTGTGACACTAATCACTAAGTCTAATACTGAACTTGCTTTGCACCTTAGGGACCCCTAGGATCATAAATGCAACTGAAAGGTATGGAGAAATTCAGTAGGAGGTGGGATTTAAAATAGCATGATAAGTTAGTGCGGAAGAAGAACAGTGAAAAGGATATAAAATAATGAGAGACAGAGTCAGCAAACTAGGGACAGTTATTTACCCTTTCCCATAATACAAAAACAAAATGGCACTTAATGAAATTAAAAGACAAGCTTAAAAGGATGGAAAATGTAACATTAACCAATAGAATATACTGCCACATGTTATTACTGAAATAAATAGCTTAAGTACCAAAATAAATAGCTAAATTTCTTTTTAAGAGAGAGAGAGAGAGGATTAGACATTTTTGTATAATTAATATAGAAAATCTGGGTATTCCAGCCAGGATAAAAAATTAAAGGATTATCAACCATCATCAACATCAACCACCAATCAGTTCCTAGTCACAGACACTACTGCTCCCCCTGCCTGACTTCAACCTGCCACGTTGTCAGTGGCCCATTCTTAACCGATTCCCGACTTGGCAAGGGCTCTCTGCAGTCAACCAGCTCCACTGGGGTCTTCAAGATAACTCAAACTGCAGCTGCAATGCAGCTCAAACAATGACACACATTGTCAAGGAGTGCCCATTAACCAAATGCAGCAGTGGACTCCAAGAGCTCCACTTGATCACTAAGAACACTATTGCTTGGCTTGGCTAATATTCAAATGCTATATAAATAAATAAGAAATAAACTGAGTATAAGATGACTTCAGGAAGTGATTCCCAACTCCCCAACTGCAGAATTGGCTGGGTGCATTATGGGGTTATTGCTGTGTCTTGTGATGTATCTAGCATTGTTGGAGACCCGGTATGAGGTTGAATGTATTAGTGGTGGTTCCCAGTAGAAGGGCTTCTAAGCTGGGAAAATAATTGTTTAATGTGACCTGAGAGACATAAAAACAGGGTTTGGATGACACTGAAGAAAGGACAATTTAGATTTATATCAGGAAGTATGTACTAAAAGTGAGGCCTTTTTAACTGTAGAATGACTTTTGAAAGTCCCAGCATTTGAGTTATTTAAAGCTGGAGTGAACAAAGCTTTCAGGAGTACACTTTAGCCAACAGCCTTGCATTGGAAGAAAGATGGACAGTGGATCTAATAAGGGTTTTCCTGCACTAACTTTTGTGATTCTTAGTTCTTGTGGGCTTGGTTATGTCACCCTTGAAAATATATTTAGTTAGCAGAAAACCCCAGCAATTTGTCTGGATTGGCAGTGTTTACTCAGAAGAGGCCTAGAACTTCGGAATGGTAACATTGCTGGTCAGAATGAATAAGGTGCATTAGCAAAGTGGCTGAAAGCTTGCACATCACCTGCCTGGATCAGGGCAATGCTGTGGGCCCCTAACTTTCCTGAGCACTAAATTTACCCACACACTGAGTAGCAAAAAGCTGTTCTCATACCATGTTCAAATTTGAGCTTCTTCATAGTTCCAGGGTGTTTGATGTTGGGGTCTGGTTCAGGACCATCACTAATAAGGAGTTAGAGAGTAGTAGTGTGTAGGCAAATGCACTAGCCTTTTTGTATTCATCTGCCAAATCACACACAGCCTTGGGGATTATACTTTTTTTATTTATAGGAGGAATGTTTTGGGGATATCTTGTACTCTTTTTATGAAAAGTGTAATGGAATCCTCAACTTATAACTAGACAACTGGGCAGAAAGGATAATCATTTATTTTCTGTCCAAAGCACCTTAAACTACCCATCTTTACTGTGCCCTAAAGTGTCAGCTGTGGTTATGCATGTAAGGCCTGGCATGGGGTTTAAACCCATGAATTTCTGGCTCACTGGAGACAGTGGCATCAACTGAGCTGTACTGACAAAGTAAAAGCTGTAAATAAATTGAATAATTTTCATAAAATCTGGGCACCCACAGCTCCCAGTGATTTAAGTCAATGGTGTTGCAGAATACCTCTGAAAAACAGACAAATAATACAGTTTCTTGAGATAGTCATTGTTTTGGTGTGCTTCAGCATATAAAACACAGTGTAGCAGAATGAGGATGTTTACATTTTTAAGAAACCAGATGATACACTTGTTTTTTGTTATCCTATCAACCATTTTCCCAATAGACTTGTAAAATGAATAATATAACAAAAGTTGGCAACAGAGAGTATGTGATTCTCACTACTATAATTTAGTATCAACCAGTACAAAGATCAGCTATCTTTGCTATTTGGTCATATGAAGATGAAGGACTTATTGTATTATCACTTCTGCACACACATTATTTTTTAAATGTAGTTTAAACTTCAAGATTAATGTGTGCTATAAGTATCCTAATAATGTAAGTGTTTAAGAATGCATTGCCATGTTATCATCTACTATACTGCATCTTAATTCATATTGTGGGCCGTATCCAATGGAGTTATTTCAAATTATGCCAGCTGTGGATCTGCCCCCTCTCTGAACATTCCCATACAGGAGTAGACAGCAGAAGAAATTATATTACTATTGATCTGAATTTATGCAGTCACATTATAATCAATATGATGTCATATCAGTAATACCAACAGTTTAAAATGGAAGCTAGATAGAATCTAGCTTTAATGTCTTGAGACATTCTGAGGGAATTATAAAAGACATAATGAAAACAAAAACTTTTCTAACTGGCATATTTTTTGTATTAGTAGGAGATACCACACAAGTAATAGTGTTTAATAGAAAATTCGCTCTTGAAATTCTGGTAACAGAACTCTAACATTTTAAAATGTCACCAGGATTTCTAAGAATTACATTCAAGTATTTATGGTTGCTTATCTGTTATGATATTTTCATTTTCAATGGCTTTAGAACATTTTTATTCTATATTTATTTGGACAGGTACATCAGATCGGAGAGGTCAATAATTCTAATTAATTTCTGCCTATCTATTATCTCATCAAATATTCTTATACTGGTTGGACAAACTCAGACACATAATAAGGTATGATTGATTATATTGACTTTCATTTTAATATCTATTTTTTGTGTTTAATTTGGAACCAAATCCATTCTCACTGGACTAGAGAGCTTTTGGTAAAATATTAACAGGCAAAGGAAATTATTGAACATGTTTCCTAATTTTTTCCTCCAAAATCCCTTTTGGTATCATTCCCTTTGGACATGCTGTGTTCTCTGTGGTAGACTTGTCTGTTTTATAACTAAATTTCAAAGATGAAATAGTTCAAACCCATAAAACATAAAAAGCACAAATTCTGGCTCATTATAATAATTGTAATAGGACTGTGCCACAATGTTGTTGTTGTTTTTTGTCTTTTTACTAATACACCGACACTCAAAAGGCAAGTGTAAATTGCTTGGAAGTTAGAGTACAACTCTTGAAAATGTGCACAAGCAGATATACTAAGATGCTGTAGCAAGACTGTATGGGTACCAGATAAATATAGAATTATTAGACCTTTGATTGCTAATGGATATAGAATAGTAATAACCTTGTGCATCTTATTTATGTATAGATTTCAGAACTGATAATAATCACAACAAAACCTGGTTTCAGGCTATCTTTATCACATGTAGTCACTTCTGTGTACTGGGTCATCACAAATCTCTGAGTGATACTGGGTAGCTTTTCCAAGCAACAAAAAGCAGTTGTTTTAAATTAAACAAAACTATTCAAATGGTTTAGAAAAACAGAATAGTATATTTTTCTACAACAAACCTTAATTTCAGACAGTTATCAGTTATCAGACAGGATAATTGCCTTCATCCATCTCCATTACTGTCATTCACTTTTCAAATCAGTGCTTAGGAATTTAGCTGAATACCTCCACTTAGTCTATGAGAGGCAGATGGCAACATGCTGAAAAATGTACCTCAAAATATATACTTGTACAATAATTCATAATATAATATTGTATAAGTGTATTTATTTGGGGGCTGCAGAAGGAGTCATGTGAATCTCATTGACTTTAAGAGGAGTTTATGCAGAAAGAGGCCTTGACTACAATTTATAAAAGTGCACAAGTGACTTAGGAGCCTGAGTCCAACTGGAAGTAAGTGGGACTTAGACTCCTGAGTCATTTCAGTACTTTTGAAAATTTTACCCCAGAACACTAATTGGAAAAGTTTTATATTCTACTTTAGTATACAGCAAGTTTCATTTATTTGAAAGGAGAGATATCCCCAATAGGTGGCATTCCCAAATGCATTGCCTCTCCAGAACTTTTTTCCTTTGAGTTCCACTGTTCTCAAAAAAGAATAGGAAGTGATATGGAAAAAAACCATGCTCCTTAACCATAGAGGTTGAACCAGAGGCTGTGAGCATTGTAAGGGCTGTGGATCATAGAATCATAGAATATCAGGGTTGGAAGGGACCTCAGGAGGTCATCTAGTCCAACCCCCTGCTCAAAGCAGGACCAATCCCCAACTAAAGCATCTCAGCCAGGGCTCTGTCAAGCCTGACCTTAAAAACCTCTAAGGAAGGAGATTCCACCACCTCCCTAGGTAACACATTCCAGTGCTTTACCACCCTCCTAGTGAAAAAGTTTTTTCTAATTTCCAACCTAAACCTCCGCCACTGCAACTTGAGACCATTACTCCTCGTTCTGTCATCTGCTACCACTGAGAACAGTCTAGATCCATCCTCTTTGGAACCCCCTTTCAGGTAGTTGAAAGCAGCTGTCAAATCCCCCCTCATTCTTCTTTTCCGCAGACTGAACAATTCCAGTTCCCTCAGCCTCTCCTCATAAGTCATGTGCTCCAGTCCCAAAATCATTTTTGTTGCCCTCCGCTGGACTCTTTCCAATTTTTCCACATCCTTCTTTTAGTGTGGGGCCCAAAACTGGACTTTTAGTGTGGGGCCCACAGTACTCCAGATGAAGCCTCACCAATGTCGAATAGAGGGGAATGATCACGTCCCTCGATCTACTGGCAATGCCCCTACTTATACAGCCCAAAATGCCATTGGCCTTCTTGGCAACAACGGCACACTGTTGACTCATATCCAGCTTCTCATCCACTGTAACTCCTACGTCCTTTTCTTCAGAACTGCTGCCTAGCCATTTGATCCACGCCATCCTCCAGATCATTGATGAAGATATTGAACAAAACCGGCCCGAGGACTGACCCTTGGGGCACTCCACTTGATACTGGCTGCCAACTAGACATGGAGCCATTGAGCCTGAAAATCTAGCCAGCTTTCTATCCACCTTATAGTCCATTCATCCAGCCCATACTTCTTTAACTTGCTGGCAAGAATACTGTGGGAGACCATATCAAAAGCTTTGCTAAAGTCAAGGAACAACACGTCCACTGCTTTCCCATCCACAGATCCAGTTATCTCATCATAGAAGGCAATTAGATTAGTCAGGCATGACTTGCCCTTGGTGAATCCATGTTGACTGTTCCTGATCACTTTCCTCTCCTCTAAGTGCTTCAGAATTGATTCCTTGAGGACCTGCTCCATGATTTTTTCAGGGACTGAGGCAAGGCTGACTGGCCTGTAGTTCCCAGGATCCTCCTTGTTCCCTTTTTTAAAGATGGGCACTACATTAGCCTTTTTCCAGTTGTCCAGGACCTCCCCCGATTACCATGAATTTTCAAAGATAATGGCCAATGGCTCTGCAATCACATTCGCCAACTCCTTTAGCAACCTCTGATGCAGTGCAGCTGGTCCCATGGACTTGTGCTCGTTCAGATTTTCTAAATAGTCCCGAACCACTTCTTTCTCCACAGAAGGCTGGTCACCTCCTCCCCATGCTGTGCTGCCCAGTGCAGTAGTCTGGGAGCGGACCTTGTTCTTGAAGACAGAGGCAAAAAAAAAAAAGCATTGAGTACATTAGCTTTTTCTACATCTTCTGTCACTGGGTTGCTTCCCTCATTCAGTAAGGGGCCCACACTTTCCTTGACTTTCTTCTTGTTGTTAACATACCTGAAGAAACCCTTCTTGTTACTCTTAACATCTCTTGCTAGCTGCAACTCCAGGTGTGATTTGGCCTTCCTGATTTCACTCCTGCATGCCCAAGCAATATTGTTATACTCTTCCCTGGTCATTGTCCAATCTTCTACTTCTTGTAAGCTTCTTTTTTGTGTTTAAGATCAGCAAGGATTTCACTGTTAATCCAAGCTGGTCGCCTGCTAATTTATTATTCTTTCTACACACCGGGATGGTTTGTTCCTGTAACCTCAATAACAATTCTTTAAAATACAGCCAGCTCTCCTGGACTCCTTTCCCCCTCATGTTATTCTCCCAGGGGATCGTGCCCATCAGTTCCCTGAGGTTGTCAAAGTCTGCTTTTCTGAAGTCCAGGGTCTGTATTCTGCTGGTCTCCTTTCTTCCTTGTGGATTCTGGTTTAGACAGGGATTATCACTCCCTAGCTAATTGGGTGATAATCCCACTCCAGCATGTGTGTTCTTGGATCTGGGGAGCCTGGAACCAAGGCAATCTCTAATTCAGTTCCTTTGAGGGGACCGGAAACTTAGTTTGCCCTGTTAACTGAGCACATTTGATCTGGAAGAGGCAGAAATAGAAAAATAATCCGTTTCTTAACCATTGTTTGAGAGGAAAATACTTTTTGACATTCACCTTTTATATGAATTATATTAATATTATTCCCTGGTAATACAAACAGGATCCAGTTGTGGAGTTTATTAAAGGTGTGGGGGCCAAATGCTGCAGTTTTTACTCAGGAGAAGGTTTGATTGAAGTCAGCAGAAATTTTCCCTGAATAAGGACTGCAGGGAATTGGCTCTTGGAGAATAGGTGTTGCTGCTCTGGTACTTTAGAAGGAAGGGAAGCATTTTAAACATTAAATATAACAGGACTTGTCTTCATTTTTGTGTGAAGAGAGAGAGACCTGGTTACCCAAGTTTGAATTCTATACTATTCTATTCTCATTTTTGTACCACCACCATCAGAGTGGTATCTGATCACACTAATCAATTTCTGTATACTAATCCCAACACCACAAAGTTCAAGGGTGTTCACATTTGATGTTCCATTATATAGGCCCACTTGTTAAATTTATTATTGGACTTAGAACTGGATCTGGGTTTAGGATAGGTTTAGATATGATGAGGGCCATACTAGTAAATCGGAGCAGTGTGTAAATTAAGCAAAATGAAGATATGGTGATTACAGACAGCATGTTGTTGTCCTGGTTTACAGATTGTAGATTTCTCTTTTTGCATTAATCAATTTACAGACCAGTTTTTATTTATTTAAAAACTGTTCCAACTTTAAAAAAGTGTACTTCTGTAGAGCTATTTCTGTTCACACTGGCAATTTGTGAATAAAGGAATCATGATCTTGCACTGAAGAAGTGCAGATTATTTCTTATTTTTTTATTTACTTTAAATATACCATAGGTATTCTGCATATTAAAACTAGCAATAGTCTTTTAAGGCTGAGTGTATTCTTCATGGTTTGACTTTCCTTTGTGTATGAAGAATTAATGAAGACTAGGTGAGTTTGAAATGCTGTACTTTCTCTGTAAAAGTATGTTCTGTCCTTTTTTTCCTCACTAAAAAAGGGTCACAATATTTCCCACAGGCAGAAATGGACAGTGTGTGTACTGATGGGGCCATATAAAAGTAGTCTAAGTTCTTCAAAGATGGAATAGCTTTTATATTTCAAATACCCAATGTTTAAAGGCAAAAATTCTCCTTCTCAAGTATTTCAACTTGAAGGTTCAGACTTTAGACCTGAAGTGTAGGCCATGGAGCTTTTTCACCTGTTTTGAAATAAAGGTTGTTGGAGGCAGAATTTTCAAAAAGGCTATAAAGTATGATTTAAAGTTTCTATGATTATGTATCCTGCTTAAATATAATCAGTGTTGCACTTGAAAGGAGATATGAAACATGTTAATTTATTGTACATTTTGATACTTCTTTCTGCTTCTTGGTTTCTTTTCTTAGATAAAACTTGTTCTGTATAAAATATTAGGCATATTACTTTATATAAACATGGGGATATTTCTAATATGATTAGTGTGCTGAAGATACTCCTTTCAATTCTGATTTAAAACTCATTAATATTGGTATTGAGAATCTGATTCAGAATCCATTGGAGTTAATAGTAAAGATGCCATGTTGCATGAATAAGCTAACAGGACAAATAGATGTGTGCTTTGTCAAATACTAGAAAGTGTCCTTAAACCTACACAAACACTGAGTTTTTGCTTGGTAGAGACTGCCATTTTTTGGGTGGGGAGAACTATATTCAGTGATTTGAAGGCTTGATTATGTCATGTAACTCTTTCCATATTATCTGCTTGCTGTTGTTTTCCTTGCCATCAAGAAAAACGGCTGCATTTCTTTCCTGTGTGGAGTTTGTTGCTTGAAGATATAAATCTTGATTATGCTCAGCTCTAACTTATCAAGTAGGCTTCCCTCCCCCCCATAAGGTACTGATAGGTATTGGCCTGATTTTTTTTTTCTAAATTCCCTTTTTATTTTAGTATGTGCACATTCAGAAACTATCTGGCTTCATTAAGAGTTGCATTGTAAATAAAAACACATTAGTCACCTGAGATAAACAAATACTGTTTTCCTTGGGAAGAAAACAATGCTAAACAAACTGCAAAAATGCATTTTACAGGTGGGGAAGTTAATTCTTTTCCATCTTATCTGTTTCTGTCATGTTTCAGAGCTAGCTGACTGCCCTGTATTGATGCCTCAAAGGGAGTCTGTGTGGCTTTTGAGAAATAGCTACATTTTCAGGAGTATATGCTCTTTCCTTCCTGCACATTTTCCATTCTATTAGTTGTAATAGTGTGCATGTATGCACATCAAGGGAAGATTATATCCTTTAGGGTGTGGTAGATGATCGATCACAGCATGTTTAATTTTCTGTATCCTCTCTATCTAATTGTAGCCTAGGATTTGTGATACTCACTATTGCAGCATTTTGGTGATAATCTCTTATTTACATGGGTTTACAACTCAGCCATAAAGTCTGCTTTGTGTTAAAACATGGAGCATATTTTGGGGCGGATGGGTAGGGGGCCGGATTTGAATATACTCTCTTTGACCACCTAAAGTACAAAAGAAACCCTCATCATCAGTTTGCATAAATGATTTAGGAATAAAAATGGCTTAGAAACCAAACCAAACCAAACATGGCTAAAGTATTACAGATCATTAGCTAATTTGGATTAGATCCCTTAACTGTTTTAGCAGGATGAAGCTATCAAGTTACTTCTTTTTACAAAATAGATGACTTTTTGCTCCCCTCCACCCTGACATGGCCTGGAGCCCATGAAATTACAAAGCAATGGAAAAAGCCACAGAAGCAGCAGAAGCCAGTATAACATGTCCCCTCCTCACTCCCTGAAGTAGCTGGCTGTATAATTAAAGCTCACCAGGGGCTGCAGGAGTCTTTGTGGAGGGGCGAAACCAAGGAGCAGCACATATATGGTATGCTTTCCTCAGATGCCCATGTGAACTGTTTCACCCTACCTGAAGCCACCTTCTAGAAAGGGTTATTGTGGAGGCAGAGGAACCAGTGGCTGCACAGCTAAGAAACAGCAGGCAAGAGCTCTAGGGCAGCTGGAACACAAACAATGTGAAAACAACACTGAGGTTTGTGTTAGAAACATTGTGTTAGAAAACAATGAATGAAGAAGATAATTTACAGTTGAGGAAGTAAACTCAGAGCCTAAACATTAACTCCAGCTGAGGATCTGGCTGCATAGGTCCTCCTACTCTTGTGAACACCAGGAAGCCATTTTAAACCCTTCCCTGGTGAGTCTGACCTCTGCCTGTGTGTGGAATTTGAGTGCAGTGGCTCTTTTTGAAGGGCTGGTTCAGCCATATCATTGCTCCATATAATATGTGCTCCAAAGACCAGCAAACCAAGTGTATGTTGCCCCTTATGCCTATGTGCTGTACAGAACACAGAACCAGTTAACTGCAGTGGAGCCCACTTAAATGAACACCTGTTAAAGTATTAGGCCTGTTTGAACAATGCTGTTTCCCTGTGCCAAACTCTGGCAAAACCTGTTAACTTCAGGTGGATTAGCTCACTATTCTGAGACTTTTACGAGTCTTTTTGTGGAGCAGACTCTACATTACTCTCGCCTAACTCAAGATCAATACACAAGTAGTCACTCCCACTATTGATACCTGCCTGGTAGGACAGGAGAAGGGTCTATTTGAAAGCACCAGGAGGTCTCTTTCTCAAAATATATCAACTGTAGCAGTCAATTTGGGATTCTGTAAACAAATTTGACTTTTAACATTACAAGAAAGAGATTGTATAGAAATTAGAAAGGTGTAAGTACTATCAGTTATACCCGACTCCTGTTATGAGCTCCCTCATCCCTTCACAAACACCTATTTGAGTAGTTTCTGGCAAGCTGTTGATAACTCAAGCTATCTATTTTTGGCTTCACACATTCTTTCTGTTGCTTTTGGGTTTGTTTATTGGATTCCAGTTCAAATTGCAAAGTAGTCAATGGGAGGTAGATGAGACCTGTAAAGCCTAGCACAGTTTATATGCCCATGTGTTTGATTCGTACAATCAGATTTCAAAGGGGAGGCATTTCGTTCCTAAATAGAAATGGTGAAACAGGATTTTTAAGTGCAGATACGATAGTAACAGACACCATAGACTCCATTATAATAATAATTATAAATCAACATTCAAGTATTTGGTGATGTTCATCCTTCTGTGGGAGGCAGCATTTTGCTTGTTAGTCTTCCACTGTGGATGGCACAAATTACCAGTCCTCATATTACAACAGACACAGACAAATCCATTTGTAACACAAACTAAAATGGATATAGAAACACAAGACAGCCTTTTGTAAAATAATGCATTGTAAAAGAATAAATTCTGGGCTAAATGCAATAGAAAACTGACATAATAATACATCTGTTATTCAATATTCTTCCTTTGTACAAACCAAAACATGTTAGGAAAATACAAAGTCCTTTTAGAAGAATATAATTTAAAAGCACAAGATGAAAATTTGGTGCACTAGGGTTATCCATTTATACAACTAGGTTTCCTCTGTCTTCCTTAGTGTTCCTCATTGTCTCTGTATGTATTCAAGAACATTGGTAAATTTCAACCTTAAAAAAACGCTGTCAGGTTCATTTTTACAATTTTAAATTTTTGGTTTTCACTCTAAGTAATAGCTTCTTAGGGCCCTGATCTTGCAGTTGTCAAGGCATTGGGAATACTCTTATGGACAATGACTACTCAAGTGGGCTGATTAAAGACTTAAAAATAATCATTATTTCCTTGACACATTTTTCCTTTCCTATTTAACAGATATAGGGCTGGATCCTGCCACCCTTATACACATGAGTAATCCTTACTCATGTAAGTAGTAGAGGTTATACATTTATAAGATTGACAGAATCAGGTCCAAAGATGGATCATAAGCCTATATGGCAAGAGATTGTTTACTGGTTTGCAAAAAGAAAAGGAGTACTTGTGGCACCTTAGAGACTAACAAATTTATTAGAGCATAAGCTTTCGTGAGCTACAGCTCACTTCATCGGATGTAGCTCACGAAAGCTTATGCTCTAATAAATTTGTTAGTCTCTAAGGTGCCACAAGTACTCCTTTTCTTTTTGCGAATACAGACTAACACGGCTGCTACTCTGAAACCTTTACTGGTTTGGTTAGTTATCATGACTTCTGGAAACAGATCTCGCTAGCTAATTAATGTTTCTTTTATGCCTGATTATTTTTTCTTTTGCTGCAGCAGATTAAAGATATGAGAGAATCATATACATAGGAATTTCTCACACTGGATCAAATTAAGTGATCAGTCCAGTCCAGTATCCTATCTGTGACAATAGCCAGTACCAACTACTTTAGAGGAAGGTACAAGAAACCTTGTAGAAGGCAGTTATGAGATAACCGGCCCTTGTGTTATAATAGTTGGTGTTTATTACATTGATTAATTTGTGGTCAAAGTGATTTTAGGATCTGAAGGAAATTTTCCACCCAATGATAACCATTTGCTGGAGGTGCAGTTTAGGGTCTAAATGACTTGACAGTGTCTGTGTTTTGGTTTATTCCTCTTTGGCTGCTTTTGTCAGAATTTAGATGAAGTAAATTTATGGGCAAATAATTATGTGCAGTTGTGCAACTGAAGAGAAAATTGTCCTAGGAATAATTGTGAAAGAAAAATTGTAAAGTTAAGAAGCACTGCATTTGAATATAATCATGGCCTTTCTTAATGAATGGAATGGTGAGACTTTTTAGAACTCTGCAGGGAAACTTACATTTTTGTAATAAAAAAGGCCTCCAGCTGTTAAAACTGATAATATTTCTCTAATGTCACAAAGTTCAGCCTGAACTAGCTTTGTGGTGAAAAAACATTTTAATATCTCTTTATTCTGAAGAAAATTGAAGTGTATCAGGAAGAAAGAATTCAGCAGTTGGAAGGAAGTGTGAATAAGATTGGCACAAAATGTTTTACCACCAGTCACTGATTACATAACTGGAAATCATTAGAAGAACTGCATGTAATTTATGGTGTGTCTTTGTATTTCATAACTATCACATCTCCAAAATATACTGTAGTTAAATAATTTCTTTAAGGAAGAAAATCTAAATGGATTTATTATTCCCTAAATCCCATTTTTAGTTAGGTAAGGGCTTAGAATGAAAATTGTATCCTTAATAAGCTTAGCTGAGACATACAAGACAATGATTCTCAATATGTCAGAACCTACTGCTGCTGAAACTTGGGTTTTAAAAAGATGGGATTAATTTTATAATCTGTTATTTGCACAGAAATTTTATACTTCTTGTATTTAAGAGGGCTCTCAAGTCTCTGTCTTTTACTGCATATCCTCTTATGTCATGTCAATCAGAAGTTAGGCTTGAGTGTTACCAATCTAATTACCACTATAAAACCTTCATTTTGATCATTCTTATCTTTTAAAGTAAATACAGAATAGTAATAATGTGCCACAAAACCGAGTAATGTCACAAGGCCTTGCAATTGTGCCACAATGGATAACAAAGTGATTTTGCTACAAATCATAGCCTTAGACCTCAATATTAGGGACAGATTTAAGCTGTACAAAAAACTGGACACAACACTCACTTGCTGTGTTGCATATTATTTTCACAATACCTGTACCCACAATGACCAATTTGCAAGAGCTCAGAAACTGAGCAAGTGTCTTTTTCCATTACTCCATAAGCATATTGAATTTTCCTTTATTTTGGCAACAAGGCTGCAATGTCCTGATATAGCCATAGTATTGTTGAAGAGCAGTGGAAATGTATTTTAACTGGATTTTTAAATCCTACAGAGAAAAATTAATGTGATTCCATAAATATGTTAATAATATGTATGCCTTAAACAAACAATAGTCACTGAACAATTTTCTATTATGTATTAATAAAACAGGCATTTTTAATGCTAGGAAATGTTCCCTAGCTAAAGACAGGAAGCTTTCCTGTGTATCTTCAGTAAGCAGAAGTTATTAACCCATTCATAGAATCATAGAATCATAGAATATCAGGGTTGGAAGGGACCCCAGAAGGTCATCTAGTCCAACCCCCTGCTCAAAGCAGGACCAAGTCCCAGTTAAATCATCCTAGCCAGGACTTTGTCAAGCCTGACCTTAAAAACCTCTAAGGAAGGAGATTCTACCACCTCCCTAGGTAACGCATTCCAGTGTTTCACCACCCTCTTAGTGAAAAAGTTTTTCCTAATATCCAATCTAAACCTCCCCCATTGCAACTTGAGACCATTACTCCTCGTTCTGTCATCTGCTACCATTGAGAACAGTCTAGAGCCATCCTCTTTGAAACCCCCTTTCAGGTAGTTGAAAGCAGCTATCAAATCCCCCCTCATTCTTCTCTTCTGCAGACTAAACAATCCCAGCTCCCTCAGCCTCTCCTCATAAGTCATGTGCTCTAGACCCCTAATCATTTTTGTTGCCCTTCGCTGTACTCTTTCCAATTTATCCACATCCTTCTTGTAGTGTGGGGCCCAAAACTGGACACAGTACTCCAGATGAGGCCTCACCAGTGTCGAATAGAGGGGAACGATCACGTCCCTCGATCTGCTCGCTATGCCCCTACTTATACATCCCAAAATGCCATTGGCCTTCTTGGCAACAAGGGCACACTGCTGACTCATATCCAGCTTCTCGTCCACTGTCACCCCTAGGTCCTTTTCCGCAGAACTGCTGCCGAGCCATTCGGTCCCTAGTCTGTAGCGGTGCATTGGATTCTTCCATCCTAAGTGCAGGACCCTGCACTTATCCTTATTGAACCTCATTAGATTTCTTTTGGCCCAATCTTCCAATTTGTCTAGGTCCTTCTGTATCCTATCCCTCCCCTCCAGCGTATCTACCACTCCTCCCAGTTTAGTATCATCCGCAAATTTGCTGAGAGTGCAATCCACACCATCCTCCAGATCATTTATGAAGATATTGAACAAAACGGGCCCCAGGACCGACCCCTGGGGCACTCCACTTGACACCGGCTGCCAACTAGACATGGAGCCATTGATCACTACCCGTTGAGCCCGACAATCTAGCCAGCTTTCTACCCACCTTATAGTGCATTCATCCAGCCCATACTTCCTTAACTTGCTGACAAGAATGCTGTGGGAGACCGTGTCAAAAGCTTTGCTAAAGTCAAGAAACAATACATCCACTGCTTTCCCTTCATCCACAGAACCAGTAATCTCATCATAAAAGGCGATTAGATTAGTCAGGCATGACCTTCCCTTGGTGAATCCATGCTGACTGTTCCTGATCACTTTCCTCTCCTCTAAGTGCTTCAGGATTGATTCTTTGAGGACCTGCTCCATGATTTTTCCAGGGACTGAGGTGAGGCTGACCGGCCTGTAGTTCCCAGGATCCTCCTTCTTCCCTTTTTTAAAGATGGGCACTACATTAGCCTTTTTCCAGTCATCCGGGACTTCCCCCGTTCGCCACGAGTTTTCAAAGATAATGGCCAAGGGCTCTGCAATCACAGCCGCCAATTCCCTCAGCACTCTCGGATGCAATTCGTCCGGCCCCATGGACTTGTGCACGTCCAGCTTTTCTAAATAGTCCCTAACCACCTCTATCTCTACAGAGGGCTGGCCATCTCTTCCCCATTTTGTGATGCCCATTCAATTCTAGGAGGACAGCTGTTAGAACATGCTCATTATTTTCAAAGTAATGGCATTAGCAGGATGTGAAACCCCCCCAAAACTGTATTGTTCTGCTGTCAAATGTTTGTTGTCTGGCAAAGTGACCTCCTGAATTTCCTACAATATGTGACCTGGACACATTGTGGCTGAATGGTCACAAAAGTCAGTACTTTGATGCATCATTTTGATGGTGACAAAAAGTCTTTTCAAGAATAACTAGAAGTCTGGGTGACTCTGCCGAAGTTTTTAGAAGTCAATGAGTGTATGTGATAAGTAAGGAAGAATCAAAGAAGCTCTTTGGGGACAGAGACTATCATTTCCTGTGTGTTTGTATGATGCCATTTCCTGTCTGTAACTTGGTTGACCTCTCAGTGCTACACAATATTAAAGTTAAAAATAATAATTCAAGAAACCCCAAAACCATGTTCTGCTAATTCTCAGCTAGTAGGATTTCTTTTCCCCATTAAATTATCAATTTTCCATTGTTTCTCAGATACTTTGGACTGTTTGATTCCCATGACTTTCCCTTAGAAGCTGGCAAGCAGAAACCTGCTAGTGCATTAGAAAAGCTTAGGTAATAGCTTAGCAGTTTCTGGAAGGAATGTTAAGTAATGATGAAAATAAAATCATTGAAAATGCACAATTATGAGTACACAAAACAACTGGCCTTTCAGTGCAGTCTCTAGTTAGTTTATTCTATGTCTTTTTGTTGATTTCATATTGGTAACGCTTTTCTGCAACAAGCAGTTTCTCTGTTTGTGGTTAAATATGGAATTTTGTTTTCAATCGCTTCTATTAAGATACATAAACAGAGCTATAATGGTACACAGTTTTAAGTAATACAGAAAAATTCCTTCCCAGGCTAACTTCTCACAATGGAGACTGACACCACATAAAGATCTGAATCTGTCATTGTGATCTGCACTGGAGGATTTCTGTGCCCCCGGGGGAACCCACTGACTTCAGTGGGGCTCTGTGTGGATGCAGCAATTTACTCACACAGGTCACAATGCAGGACTGACTTCTAAGGTGCCAGCATCATCCTCAGGGATGCCTGACTTGACATGGCCCCCAGTAGTCCATCCAGCAGCTGAGGAGTGCTGGCGCTCCTCCTTGTCCATGTCCTTGTCCCTTGTGTAAAAAATTCCCCTCTGTCCCCCAAAGATTCCCCGACACTAAGGGAATTCCCCTACCCTAAGGGATAGAGCAGACTATGACCAAGGTGCCCTGAGATATTTGGGATTTATCAGCTTGGGAAAGGTTGAATGGACATGGCACGGAAGATTGTGCAAGAGGAGGTGTCTATGACATATGCATAATTTAAAGCTGGGCATTTTAGGTTCACTAATTTTAGCTGCTAAAATACATCTGAGAGGTTTGTAGGATTAATTATTAATAATTATCATTGTTGACAAAAATGAATTCCATCCTCAAAGCTCTGGGAGTGTTTCCAATTGAACAAACTTTCAATGTAGTATATTAACACATATAAAAGCCTCAACTCCTTTCACACTCACCCTCCCTAGGGAAACACCTGAGTAAATACATTATCATTGCATTGTGCGCTCAAGGTCAGCACCTTTGAGCTTTATCAGCTCTCTTGTGGAAGCATGAGAGGATGGGAAGAAAGGAGGACACCTTCAACTACACAGAGAACATGCCTTTAGTGCTGAGCACCTCAGCTCTACTAACTGAAGTGCCCCGCTGCTGATCTCAACCAGTGAATTGTGCACAAGAGAATGGTGAATGGTGGAGAGGTTGTCTCCAAGGTAACTGGGACTGAAACTGTGTCAGGCTTTATAGATCAAAA
Organism: Dermochelys coriacea; assembly: GCF_009764565.3. Lineage (NCBI taxonomy): Eukaryota > Metazoa > Chordata > Testudines > Dermochelyidae > Dermochelys > Dermochelys coriacea. Next base: position 55,175,920 of record NC_050070.1, read on the forward strand.
TAAATACCTTGAATTGTTCCGAGCAGTAGAGTGGAAACTAGTATCTTTGATGGAAGTGTCCAATGCTTGATATGGCTATGTTGCTAAGAAAGGGTCCGATCCTGTTCCCATCAAAACCAATGGGAATGCTCTCATTGACTTCAGTGGTGCAAGACTAGGTGCAAAATGAGGATCCATTTTTTGCACTAGTTCACTGAGTGGTCCTAAAGGGTGACCAACAGTGAGGTCACAAAGGGTGGGATTACTAGTGAAATCTACATCAGAGAGGAAAAGTCACAACCTTCTATCCAGATGCTGATGGAAAAAGGCAGTACTGGCCTCAGCATGTATGTATAAATCCAGGAATATCACCAAAAGTCCTCTTTCTTCTTAGGCACTAAAGAACCCTTAAATGGTCAGAATGTAATAGCCACACCAACTTCCTATGTGATCTGCAGGCTGAGACTAGCCAAAGTGTACTGGGCCATGTTCTTTTCTTTCCCTAACTCCCCAGACTATCCCCTAATTCAGGGACTGCAAAGGGAGTCAGCGTAGAATCATTCTAGCAGTTCTGAGCCAGCTGGAGAACCTCCTTAAAATTGGGGATTTCCCTGGGGACTACTTTTGCCCAATTTACAGCCTCTTTATGCGTAACCTAGGTAAAAAACGTTATGGGTTTTGTGGGGGGCTATTTTTATGCAATTTTTGGCTCATGTTTTATTTTAAATTGAGCCAGTCAGAGAGCCAGAGCTTTACGTGGTTAATCATTTAAAATAACTGAAAGGATTTCATTTCCTTAAAAATGCTACTAATGCATCATTTAATAAGTCATAATTTGTATTATAATAAAATCTCTAAACTTAATCAATGATAATTGTGTTATTTAGGAGCAACGTGATGTCACACAAGCTGAAAACAATGCAGCGGTTTGTGCTTTTTTTTAAATCTGAAGCTGTTTCTCAGTGTATGGTAGACATCCTTGTTTCTTTAAGCATTATGTATAATGTTGAGTTCAATTTAATATTTATAGTTATTTCTCTTTCAAAGTAACTCAATCCAAATTAGAGCAGAGCTCAAAGCACTCTGGAAAGGGAATGTTTATATATGCTAATGATTTCTATTTAAGGGGGAAAATTTCTAAAAGCTGAGATAAAGTGCTCCTAGCAATGGAGTTTATATAGCCTTAATTATCCAGGGCCTTCCAAACCATAAATAATATAACAGGTGCACATTGGACCAATTTGTTCAGGAGACAGGTCACCTTACTGGACCAAACCACTGTATTCTCTCCAGTCCCACTTCCCTGCCTTAAAGGAAAATCCTCAATGTGAGCAGACAGAGTTGTAGTATTGCTCGGCTGGGGAGAGGTCTGTGATGGGTTGGGTCACAGAAACCACCTTGGGACTGCCACCTGATGTGCTGAGACTACTTCTGAGCCCATTTTCCCTGCCAGCATGGGACTTCAGTACCCTGTCTTGTTGAGCCAGACACTCTAGCCTGCTAAAATCACAGACCCAGGTCTGAACCATGTCCTGCAAAAGCTGCAGACTTGACTGAAAACAGCTTAAGAAGTGCTCCTGTCTCTAGCACCCAGACCCCCAGCTCCCAATGGGATCCAAACCCCAAATAAATCCGTTTTACTCTGTACAAAGCTTATACAGGATAAACTCATAAATTGTCTGCCTTCTATAACACTAATAGACAGATATGCACGGCTGTTTGCTCCCCCAGGAATTAATTACTTACTCTGGGTTAATTTATAAGCAAAAGTAATTTTATTAAATATAAAAAAGATTTAAGTGGTTCCAAGTAATAACAGACAGAACAAAATAAGTTACCAATCAAAATAAAACAAAAACATGCAAGTCTAAGGCTAATACATTAAGAAACTGATTACAGATAAATCTCACCCTTAGAGATGTTCCAATAAGCTTCTTTCACAGACTAGACTCCTTTTTAGTCTGGGCCCAATCCTTTCCCCTGGTACAGTCCTTGTTCCAGCACAGGGGATAGGTAGGGATTTCTCATGACTGGAACCACCTTTGTTCTGTTCCACCCCCTTATATAGCTTTGTCACAAGATGGGAATCTTTTGTCTGTCTGAGTCCCCACCACTGTTCCCTCCAAGCTGTGCATATGTGCATGCGCACACAGATCCTAAACCCTGTGCACCCAGTGAAACACCGCATGCACAAAAATTTGCACAGAAGCACAATTTACACAGAAGAAATTTTTTGTGCACATGGCCTGTCAAAAATTAGGGGGAACATTGGTCCCCACCCCTCCTTCTAAATGGAAAAGCACCAGGTTTAAGATGGATTCCAGTACCAGGTGACATGATCACATGTCCTGGGAGACCTCAAGCCTTCATTCTTCTTGGTCTGACTCACAGGAAGGTTTGCAAGTAAACAGAGCCATCTATAGTCAATTGTCATAGTTGATTGGAGCCATCAAGATTCCAAACCACCATTAATGGCCCACACTTTGCATAATTACAATAGGACCTCGGAATTAAATTTCATATTTTTAGTTGCAGATAGAAGAATGATGAATTTATACAAATTGGATGACCTCATTCACTAGATTTTAAGCTTTGTAATGATATCCTACAAGAGACCTTTTCCATGAAGCATATTCCAGTTATATTATATTCACACTCATTAGCATATTTTCATAAAATCATATGGAGTGCAACATCACAAGATCGATTAGCCAATTTCCCACATGCAGTATGTGGAAGGCCCATCAGTCCTACGGCTGGAGTTACCGTGATTTGTATAGGATGGGGTGAGAGAGATCTGATGTTGAAAAACAAATCTCAGGTTGGTTGGGGATGAATCCCTTCTTTCAGTCTGGCACCCAGGAAGAAGGGAGGGATAGCTCAGTGGTTTGAGCATTGGCCTGCTAAACCCAAAGTTGTGAGTTCAATCCTTGAAGGGGCCATTTAGGGATCTGGGGCAAAAATTAAGGATTGGTCCTGCTTTGAGCAGGAGGTTGGACTAGATGACCTCCTAAGGTCTCTTCCTACCCTGATATTCTATGAAATGGCCTGCATGGTGGGTGGAAGGGAAAATCCTAGTTCTGAGGGGTGCCTTTTCCTTTCCCTGGCCCTTGATAGGGAAGATATCTACAATGGATGGAGATTTCCTCTTCCAGCCCTAGAGAGGGAACATTGGTTTTGCTCTCAAATTTTTTTAAACAAATCAAGGAACTGTCTTAAATAGCACTTTCTCCCTGTAGTCCCCATTCATTCTCACTCCCATGCCCTTCCATCTGTCTTCTATTCTGTCTTTACTCCATGCCACTCTCTTCATCCTTTTTTCATTATAATTTTTCCTTTCCTCCTTTTGGTCCTGCTTTCCTCACTCTTCTCTTCCTTGTCCTTGGACCCTTTTACTACCCTTTCTTTCTTTGTCCACCTCTAATATTTCCTCATTTCAACCCACTTGTTCTACCTCTTACTCTCTGTTCCTTTCTCCCCTCCTTTTTCCTTGTTCAGTCTCTAATTTTTCCAGGCTCCCCTCACTTCAGCTCATTCTGGCTCCCCTTCCATCCCTGGTTCATTCTCCCTACTCTCTTGCTGTATGTCCTGTGTCCCCCTCTACCTAGGTCATCTTCGTCTCACCATATTCTCTGTCAGATTGTCCCTTATAAAATGGTATCCTCCCCCTTTTCTGGCCTTCCCTACAAAACATCAGACTTCCAATGGAGATACATTTCAAGCCTTGTATAGCATATGCCTATATTAGTTCTGCCTCCCAGATAGGTGGATAAGTGCATTATTGTGAGCTGAACCTCCATCAGTCCCTGTGCTAGGTTAGGAGGACTCGCATCCTATGCCAATGTACATTCATTGTGAGCGAGTGGTTCACCATCACTAAGCAATCCTACAAGAGGTGCTTTGTTTTCCTTTCTTTAATTAAAGTATGGCTCTAAAAGACAACAGGGAGCAGCACTGTTCAATTCTTATGGAACTATTAAATCTTTTTCTTTGAGAGATTCACCCTCAGAATTTACTGACCCAATATTATATTCCAGCATCTATGTATGTGCTGTTTTGACCCCCATTGTTGCAGCATGTCAGTACATCACAAACATTTATTTATCCTTTGTGGGGTAGGGAAGTGTTATTATTGACATTTTGCAGGTAGGGAATTGGAGCACAGAGAAACTGACTTCTGCAAGTCTGCAGCAGAACCAGGAAATGAACCCAGAATTCTTGAGTCCCACTCCTGTACCTTATTCACAAGACCATCATTTAAGGTGATTGATCTGTTCTTATATGTCTTTCCTATTGCTATACTGATATAGCTATATAGATTTTGTGTCTGTTTTGGAAAGCTGGTGTTTATTTATCAAATCTTGAAATATTTGGTGATCTTTTATACTAAGGAACATTTTGATTAATTTATGATGGTGTCTTTTTTAAAATCAAAGCTGCCTTTATGGATTGTTATTTTAAACAATTTTTAAACAATTATACCCAAAGATCTTTAAAAAGCAAAGAAAATTAAATCTAGTCAAATTAGTCAACAAATTGTGCATCACCCTCCAGTCATGTGGGAAACCCACTTTCCAGGTTGGCCTGAGGCTTTTGCACATCGGGTTGTCAGAGGTTAGGAACATCACACTGGTGATGTTCAGAGCTTGTCTTGGTATGTCTTTTCAGTATAACTAGTGCACATGTGCTCTAAAGCCTGCCCGCTGAAATCCATATAAAAATGTGGTTGAAAACAAAACCTACGTAGGGCTGGATTCTCTACTGCCTTGTAGAGTATCCATTAATATCTATGCAAAGCAGGTGTAGAACAATAGCAGAATGGTAACATTTTTGTGTTCACTTTGCACAGGTGCGGGTGACTATGCAAAGTGCAAGGTAGTAGGCACTAAGCACTAAGTATGATTCAGCTGCTTTGCACTGGTCTGGTGATGCAAACAAGCCATAAACCCATCTTCATTGCCTGCTTAAGTACCTGGTTTACAGCTGCTTTGTGTCACCAGAGCAACATAGCAACATAAAGTAGCTGGAACAAACTGGTAAATCTGGCCCTATTTGTTTATGCTTACTCGTTGCTTTTCTAAAAGCTAGCAAAATGGTCACTTTTCTTTTAGTTTCTTTAATTCCTTAGGGACTGCAATCCAAAATGGATTTGTTGCCTCCAAAATCTTATTTAGGGGACATTCAAGGGTACATTTTCCAAACTTTGCATAGGTTTTTAAACAGCAAAATTTTGATTTTGAAATCTCCTCTTTATGAGAATGGTAATAATACAGCACAAGCCCCTCCAGTGTTTTGAAACTGGGAGACATGTTTATAGCATTGTGAGGTGAAGTCAGAATGAGAAAGAGCCCCAGGAAATCTTAATGGAAAACAGGCAACTAATTCCATGTAGCACCTACTGCATATGTACCCCTTAACTGTAAGTACTCCAGGCAGAATAGCACAAAGACATATTACTTCATATTTTTAAATAACATTATTAAAAGCTTAATTGCAACAGATGGAACATAAAATCAGAGTTTGTACTTGCCATGGTGTTAATCTGATGATTTGGTGGGATGCTCAGTTTTTGCATTATATATAGTAGTCCCTATCCATGATTTTCTTTTAAGTCTGGATCATTTAGTGAGGTAGTCGTTATGGTATGAAGTATAAAGGGGAGTCGGAAGGTCAAGTGCACAAACTTTATGTTATGTAGATGTAATAAACAGGATCTTTAGTCAGAACTGCTTAACTTTGTGAGATGATATTGCAACTGCATTTCATTTTGGCCTCCATTGACTTCACTGGTGCCCCACAAAAGTTCAGAGCTCCATGCAGCAGCTCTTTACAAGACTGGGGCCTTGCTCTGTATGATTTGTGGCAAGGCTTTGGTAAAATGATAGAAAAGTTATTAATGTACAGAGCTGTGAATAAGTTAGTTTTATGTCATCATTACTGAGTAGCACTTACTGATTCAATGGTCAAAATACTATTATGGAAAATTCCTATTAAATGTATGGAAGAATTATGAGTTTTCTATATTTTTAACCATTCTCTATAGACTTTAATAGAAAAAATTGTAGATTGTTGTAGAATGGTTCAATAAACCTCAAGAAAAGATACCGCTCTCTATTACATTTCAGGGTTTTCTAGAGTAATTTCTACAGACTCTTATTATACTTATATCGACCCATATTGGTTAATACTAAAGGATTTTTGCATATTGGAAGCAGCATTGGGCCAAATTCTACCATCAATTGTACAGCTTCTATTGACCTTGGCTGGAGCTGTGAGCACATCAGAGAGCAGAATTTGGCCCACTGGAGATTACGTCAGTAAAATTCACAATTATGAAATCAAAATGCAACCCCCCCCCGTTAAAGTCCAAACATTAACAAATAATGAAATTAGTCAAAATAGACCAGAAATAGAAAGAAAATAGAAAATAGACCAGATCCTGAGCTGGTGTAAATCAGCAAAGCATCATTAACTTCAAGTATAATACTTAATTCATATAACTGATGTGTCATTTCAGATGGGTTTTTTAAGATTAGTGTGTAAAATATTGATTAAAGTGGGTTGTGTATTTTTGAACATTAAAGTACATGTACAAAGGAAAATGTTTTTTTCTTCTTCTAAGCTTGTAATAGCTAGTACTATCATTTATACATTCCTGTACTGGCATTTGAAATTAATTAGAATAATGTTTATTGATCAAGCTAATACAATTAATCATGTGTCTTGTTTTCCTTTAAAATTATTCTGTTTGGTTTGAAGTAAGTTTTGTCTTTTAACCACAGTAACACTAGTAGGGGAAGTGTTTCATGTAAAAGCATGTTGGACAATTTCCTGTACATTCCTGTACCTCTGGTATTATACATCATGTTATTTCCTCCATCACTTGTCTTACAGTCAGCACATTTCAGTGTACATTAGAAGTAGGGTTTTCAAACAATTAAAATATTAATCACAATTAATCATGAGATTTAAAAAATGTCGTGATTAATTGCAATTTTAATTAGACTATTAAACAATAATAGAATACCATTTATTTAAATATTTTTGGGTATTGGGGGGAAGTGTGTACATGTGTGTTGGGGGAGTGTGTATGTTGGAGTGAGTGAGTGTGTCAGCACACTGTCTCTTTAAGCAGAGCACACATCAGCCTGAATGCTTGTTCAGACAGCAGCCTTAGGCAGCTCCCACTCCTGACCCAGAGGCAGCAGCACAGACAGGCTCCCGGTCCCCACAACCCAGCTCAGCAGAGACCGGGTACATTGGGGGGATAGGGACACCCCAACATCAGCCCTTCTTCCTCCCTGCTCTGCACAGCAGACAGGAGGCCCTCAGCCCCGAGCAGCTTGGCCAGGGTAGCTCCAAGATGGAAGGAAGGAGGGGTAGGAGCAGCAGTGGCTGCAGACAGCAGCAAGCAGAGCAGTGAGGAGAGGAGGGGCACCCCTGCTCCAGAAGCACCCTCCTGAGCATGGCACCCTGGGCAGTGGCCCAGCCAGCCTACCTCTGTGCTGCGCAGCAGACAGGAGACAGGCTCCTGTTCCGGAGCATCTTAGCAGCTGCGTGGGGAGGTGGGAGCAGCAGTGGAGCCAAGGCAGTGGGAGGACGGGCACCCATACCCCAGAGGCACACAGTGGCGCCCCCCTGAGCACGACACCCTGGTGTGCGATTAACGCTTGTTATGAAAATAACGCATTCATTTGTTTTGAGTTAATTGCATGTGTTAACTGCGATTAATTGACAGCCTTATTTAGAAGTGAATATCTAAGGGTTTTGAGGCAAAAAAAAGATGAATGTGTTACATTTCTACTGGCAAACGGCTTAAATTGGGTCTTATTTTGCACAATGAATCTGTTTGGTTTGGGTTGAGCAGAGAGAGTAGGGTGACCAGATGTCCTGTTTTTATAGGGACAGTCCCGTTTTGTGGGACTTTTTCTTATATAGGCACCTATTACCCCCACCCCCTGTCCCGTTTTTTCACAGTTCCTATCTGGTCACCCTGAGAGAGAGTGAAGTAATGCTTTACATTAAGTAGTTATGACATTATATCCAACTGAATTTATTGCTCTTTCTAGTAAGCTTTTCTGTGAACAATCACAATACTGACAAGGCAGCCATGTTAACATTTAAAAGCTGCTAGGGGGGTTGTTTTGCCTATAGGGTACAACTGTGGGATTTCCAGTCATGTTACAAAAAACAGTGACAGGTTTCACTCCCTTGAGTGATTATGTCCTTTATCCTCAGGTCTCTGGTCCCCTCTATCAATCTATTATTTGAATGCAAACTTTCTATTATATACTATGAAACATTAAACTGATTTAATTTTGCAACTCTTCAGCTACAGATCTTAATTACCATGCTAGTGAAAGTTCAAGTGCCATAAAGAAGTCATTAACTTAACCTCATTTCCCATGTTTTCTGTACCGTTAAGGGAGAAAGACATTTTTGTATTTAAAAAATAATTATGATTTTTTTCTATTTAACGGGAGGCTTTTATTGATGAAGCAACACACTAATAATTGTTTTCATTTTATGTAAAATCTTAACATGCAAGTGCAATTGTCATCAACTCTAGTTATTTCCACCAGTTTCATTTGAAGCATATGGAGACACTTTGGACCTATAAAAAGTCTTTCAGCTGAAAGTGCTTTACAAGTGCTCATGAATTAACTCTGATTACACTCCTGTGAGATAAGTACAATTATCCCCATTGCACAGGCATGAAGGGTGAAATCTTGGTCTGACTGACCTCAATGGGAATTTTGTCTTTGCCTGCAATGGAGCCAGAATTTCACCCAGACAATATAAAAAGACTTGCCCAATTTCTGCAAGTGGCAGAGCTAGGAAAAGAATCATAAGCCCCCAAAGTGCTGTCCTATGCTTTAAACACTAGCCCTACAAATTCTGGGATTAAAAAGTTATAAGTGTTTGATCTTCTGAAGTAATTCTAATGCAAGAATCAGCATTTTTACCAAGTATCTTACAGCCAATTCATTTTGAAATAATAATTTAAATTTTAACAAAATGCCCCTCCTCCAGTTCCAGTATGAAAACAAATCACATTTCTGTGACACCGTCTTAATCAGCCTGCAAAGATTATATTGCATCAAACGTACATTCATGGAAATTTGGAAATTAAGGAATATTCCTTTATGGGAAAGTCCTAGAAATTGTGATAGAGAATGATCACGTTGCTATAGGATTTCAAAATCAACCCACAGATAGCTATATGGAGTGCTTAATTAATACGCTTCACCATTTCAGGAATGTCTCAGGGAGATATTGTGCCTCAGAGAAACTCTCCTTAGGCACAGTCTCTGTTTCTCCCTTGATCGGGGCAGGGTAGTAACTTGCTACAATTATAATACCTCACTTACTGGCCAATGTAGTTTAGCTAAGGCTCTGCCCACTACCTGTCCCTGCTGCTCCACCCTGCTTATCTGCTCTGGGGAGGGTAGAGTAGTGTATGCACAGCGTCCACTTGTTCCTGCATGCTGGACTCAAGGTGTGAGTAACCCCTGCTGGTCTTGTTCCTCCTTGCTCCCCTACATGGACACGTAATCTAAATCACAATCTAGTCCTAATTCATTAGCCATTTCTCTACCTTTAAATGCCTGCTTACATGTGCAGTTTAGTCAAAAACTGATGCCCCTTCCATGTATGTTTTAAAATATTTCAAAAAATAAATCTGCTGATATGACACTTACTTTTAACATATACCTATAATTTGTTTGCTCCTTTGCTACAGCATGAAGCAGCATTTTGATAAAAGAGGGAAGTAGTCACAGCAATGTCCAGTTCCTTCTAAAATATTTTGTCAGTCTGAATCTTCTTTGTTTCCTTGTTGGTAGTGTGTGCATGTGACATACAGAGTGTGAGATGAAAAATATATATTTAGAATATGTGTGTAATTTTGCAGGTTGTATTTTAAGCCCTCAAGCTCTATAGATTTTCAGCAATTTTAACAGTTGAAGTATCATTTAATTTATGAAAGGATAAAGCTTTGTTATAGATTATACAATTAGGCAGATGAAAACAGTTACCCTTATTAAGCCTCATTTTCATATAGCACATGATTTGAAAGGCAACATTTTTTATCTTTGTATAGTCTCATACTCATTTCAGGGTTACGGGCATGATTACAGCAGATTTTTTAGTATGTGATGGGTTTATTACCTTTAATAAGCATGCAATATATGGCTTCACCACTTTGGCTGACATTTTGAAATTAGACTTCCAGCAGTGAAATCTTGTCAGGGATGGGTTTTAGATTACTCAGGCTTTCATGATTAGAGCTTTTGGTACATAATGTCAAGTACAATCGTCCATTAAAAGCTAAGTGAGCACACTATTGTTAAGGCAGTAACAGAACAGAGAATACTTCTCAGACTACAGAGGGTTGGGTGTTTTGCTGACTTGGATTTTGACTTGATTATGAATTTTGCTGAAAGTGATGCATATCTCTGGTAGTAGGCAGATGTGTGTGTGGACATGGAAGAGGAGGATTTACTTGGTAGTAGTAAATTGTTTTGATGTGTATAAATGGTAATCATTCCCCTGGCATTGCAGAGATCTCAAGCACTGGTGCACCTTGATCCCTTCTATTCTTTGCCTCTGGCACACAATAGTGTAGTCTCCTGTAGGGACATTTGTGTTGTTGGGGGTAGTGTGTAGGTGTGGGGTAGTGCTGGTGGCCTGTGATATACAGGAGGTCAGACTAGATGATCCAGTGGTCCCTTTGGACCTTAAGCTCTATGACTCTGTGATCTATAGCTCCAATGCATTCTGAAAATTAATTTTTTGTCCAAACCAAAATATTTGTGACATTGTTGTCTTGCACGGAAATCCTTCATTTGAGAGTTTATAATTATGGTCAGGTTGATAAAACAGCTTATATGACAGTTCAGAATAAATAACATCTGCACCTAACATATGCCAGTTCACAAATATCATGATAATAATACCCTGTGTTTAAAATTGAAAGTTAGCCTTTTTCTGTTTTATCATGTTACTGAATATGTATTGAATAAACTCATTGACTAATCTAAATAGCATTTTGGGCAGTTTGCATGAATAAGGCAAGCAACAGTGAACCCAGCTGAGGTATCTCAGGGCTAGATTCTAGATTCATTGCATCACCTAGGTGCCCTGCTGCCAAGTGGAATTCTCAGCTCCAAGTTAGGTGCCCAGGTGCCCTAGGCATTGTCCAGGGAGAGGTAGGCACTTAAGAAAAGGAGTCTCAGAAGCCAGCAAGGTGAGAGGGAGCTGCCTAAGCTAGCCAGAAGTCAAATGCAAAGGAAAGGCACAGGGTTTAGCCCAAGATCCTTGAAGGTTTTTAGGCAACCAGATCCCATTGATATTGGTCATAAAAGGCTAGAGGTAGGTGTCTCCCACCGCCTCCTGCTGCTCAGGATTCTCAGCTCTCCTGAACTGAAGCTCCTAAGAAAGGTCAGCCCTTTCTCATGGGTGGGGAACAAGAGAGATCCCCACCCCAGCATACCCAATAACCTGGTGATTAGGGCAGTAACCTGAGATGTAGGAGACCCAGATTCAAATCCTTAGTCTGCCTGATTTGGAAGTAGGCCTCTGAGCAGCTCATACCTGTGGGGCAGCATCAGCATTTAGGCTACCTTATGAATGCCTACTGGTGGAAACTTAGGCACCAGAGGGAGTTTAGGTGCCCATGGTGTTAGGTGGAGGCTGAGTGGTGGTTTTGTGAATTTCACCGGTGCCCAAATGGTGGAGTTAGGTACCTAAAAAGGTAATTAGGCATTTAGATACTTTTGTGGATCTGGCCCCAAATGATCATTTTCACAGTGTTTGGTATTAAAATTATTTTTAAAAATAATCCTCCTGCCAATGAGATGTACTCATGAATGTACTCATGAAAAGGTAATTAGTTCATATGTAGGCTGGAAGGGACCTTGAGAAGTTATCAAGTCTAGCCCCCTGCACTGTGGCAGGAGGAAGTAACCTAGACCATCCCTGACAGGTGTTTGTCCAAAGAGTTTTTAAACACCTCCAAGGAATTACAACCCCCCTTTGGAATCCTATTCCAGACCTTAACTATGCTTATAATTAGAAAGTTTTTCCTAATATCTAACCTAAATCTCCCTTGCTGCAGATTAAGTCCACTACCTCTTGTTCTACCTTCAGTGGACATAGAATCATAGAATTGTAGAACTGGAAGGGATCTCAAGAGATTATCTAGTCCTGTCCCCTGCACTCATGGCAGGACAAAGTATTATCTGGACCATCCCTGACAGGCGTTTGTCTAACCTGCTCTTAAAAATCGCGAGTGATGGAGATTCCAAAACCTCCCTAAGCAATTTATTCAAGTGCTTAACCATCTTGACAGTTGGGAAGTTTTTCCTAATGTCCAACCTAAACTGCTTTGGCTGCAATTTTTGCTTCTTGTCCTATCCTCAGAGGTTAAGGAGAATAGTTTTTCTCCCCCTTCATCACTTAGAGAACAATTGATCACCATCCTCTTTCTAACAGCCTTTGACATATTTGAAAATTATCTAGTTCCCCTTCAGTCTTCTTGTCTCAAGACTTAACATGCTCAGTTTTTTTAACCTTTCCCCATAGATCAAGTTTTCTAAACCTTTTATCATTTTTGTTGCTTTCCACTGGACTCTCTCCAATTTGGCCACATCTTGCCTAAGCTGTGGAGCCCAGATTTGGACACAGCATTCCAGCTGTGGCTTCCAGTGCCAAGCAGAGCAGGACAATCATGTCCTGTGTCTTACATACGACATTCCAGTTAATACACCTAATAATGATACTAGCTTTTTTTGCAGTGGCATCACATTGTTGACTCATATTAAATTTATGATCCTCTAGACCTCCTGGGTCCTTTCCAGAAGAACTACCAACTAGGCAGTTATGCCCTAATTTGTAGTTGTTCATTTGATTTTGCCATCTTTGCCATCAGTAAGTGAAGTACTTTGCACTTGTCTTTACTGAATTTAATCTTCAATAGTTTTGTATTTCTAGGACTAAGCTATTTTCTGAGCTGTTTAAACTCTGTATAATGGCCTGGTCCTGTTTGATTTCAAATCAAAGGAAAGATTGCCATCTGCTTAAACAGAGGAAGATTTGAACTCCAAGCCAAACAAAATGAGGCTTTTTAGTAAAAGACCCTGATGTTTGTTTCAACAAGTGTCATTCCAGCACCAGCATCCATAATGCTGTTTTAATTGTTGATTAGTTACTTGGTATATAAGAAACTAATTGATGGATTAAGTATTTTGTTACAGGTTAAATAGCTCCTGCTTTGAAAGTAAATATCCTCAGGATTTATCTAGCAGTGGGAGACCCTTATCCTGTGATAGCATTATAATCCACTGAAATTACTTTTTAATTATCTTGAATGTTAATGTCTGTTTGATTTTACCAATTGTTACCAATGTAAATATTTTTTCTCTGTTCTGTTCTTTTTTCTGTACCACTCAGTGACAACATGTTTTCAGCAGTACATATTTTCTCCTTTTGAATAATGAACTCCTGTTGTTTAAAATGTAATGCAATCTGTAGCATTATATTGCCCCAGAAGTTAGTGCCAGAAGGCATTGGGCCAGTTATATTACTGGTGTAAGCAAGCACACTTCCATTGACTCCATCAGCACTGGGCCAGTTTATAATAGTGGTGAATTTAGTTTGTCTCATTTAGTTTGACAAAGAGCATCTTGCAGGTCTACACACTTTGCTTTTCACCATGCATATAATTTTGGGTTAGTTGCTGTTAGTGGCAGTCCACATTGTTTTTAAATGTAACACAGGACTCGAGGATAGATCTAATTTAATAGTTCTCAGATATTCTGGGCCAGATCTGCAAGTACGGCCAAAGTGCACAGAGAACAAGTCAGAGAGTGTTGTGCAAAGATGACTTAAAACTTTCCTTTTCATTCTTCTAATTTTGGTGTGGTCTGTGCATGGCTGTTCCCTCATGCTTGTTAAAATGGCCTGAGGTTGCCTCTATTTTACATCAGGCAGCAACAGGACAAAACTGGAGCCCTTGATCTGCATAGTGTAGGAGTATGCAGACTATTCCTCCTGTTCTACAGCTGCACCCTTTTTGTCCTGCTATGCCAGCAGCAGCAAAGCTGTGTATCATAAGAGCCCTTACAATGACTCTGCTGCTCCGGGCTGAAAGGATCATACTGGGGCAATCATGTCTGGGTTGCTTAAAATAGCTTTATGGACAGACTGTTCCTGCAGAGTGGTGCTATATGGCCACACCATCCTGGAGGACATGGTTCTATGGTTTCATAAATTATGGAAGCCTACCAGCATCTTCATTGTTGTAATACACAACATATTGTTATGACTATATATCCTTGGCCCCAAGAAAGAAGTCATTTAGATAGTACACTATATTAAAAGGAGGAATACAACTATGTACAGAGAACACAACTATGGACAGAGAAGTTAGACAGAATCTGGACACAGAGTGCGGAAATGAAACTAGAACAAGATTCTGGCTATCAGACATTCACAGGCGTCCAATGAACACGAAGAAAAAAATCCCTGAAAGGTAGATTCTCTGCTAGCATAAATTGGAGACACTCCACTGAATTCAGTGCAGTTATGCTGATTTATTCCAGTTTAGAATCTGGCCCAAAAATCTCTTTTAAAAGGAAGGAAAGAGAGAGAGAGAGAGAGAGAGAGAAGCTATACACCAGATTTCCATCAAGTACAGGAAGTAGTGGGAAACATTTGGAGAGAAACCTGGTATACTGGGTATATACATGAGTCTTTAATCTCCAGAAAATAGATTAGGTCATGAATTTAGGCCCCGGCCACAACAAGAAAAAAACCACCACCCATATCAGATGATTTGTATTCTCAGCTCAAGAAAGGGAGACCACCTAGACTATTGAGTATGAATATGCATTGGCAGAACTGTGTATATGGAAGTTTGCACTGGGCCCACACATCTTATGCCTTCCTCAAGCATTTTTCACGACTTATAATCTTCATCAGTAATAACATTCACTCAAATGTCAAAAAGCCATCAGCATTAAAATGAAAATATGCAGGTAGAGCCTACAGGGTCCAACAAGACTCTCACAATGCACTTTATTAGTATGTCATAGCTCTGACATTAAAAACAGCTGTTTGTGTTTTGTGCAACTATGGTACATAGTTTTGTGATATGCCTTCATGCTAATGGAAATTGAAGGGTTAAATCCCTAGCCTCCACAATGAAAATCAACACCCTGTATATTTCAATTAAAGTGTCACTTTATTTTATTAATTATTTTTAAATCATCCTTTTAAATAGAAATAGAAAGAGAGAGAGAGACAATTTGGGTCATTAGATTTTGAATGAAGTTTAAAAACAGTGAGTTCTAATTTACGATTCTGTGCATACTATCTTCCCACCCTGCTTCAATACAGTCAGCATATGCTTGTCTGGATCAAAACTCATCCCTTCCCTGGAGTTTGCCTTTATTATGAAATTAAACATAAAATAAACCACAAACTCTAGTTCAAGCCTTTTCCCTTGTCTTGGCTGTTCCTAGGGATCTGGTCCCAAGCCTGAGATTTCTCTGACAAGAGAGGATATTTCTCCCTCCCTTGGTGTGGATTAACAATCTGAAAGTGCCAAGGTGAGCAGCATGGCTCAATAGCATCTTTTTGCGAGGGGCCTAACCAGGGGTGAAAGTAAGTCTAGGGACTTACCGGTACGAGGGTGGGCTGGGGCCAGCTCAGACCCCCGGAAGGGGTGGGGCCTCGGGCAAAAGGGGTGGGGCTGGGGGAGGTCAGAGCCAGCCCCAGCCCACCCTGTACCGGCAAGTGCCTCCTTCCCCCTCGCTGGGGTAACAGTGGCAGCCGGGGGCTCTGGCAGCGGTTTAAAGGGCCCAGGGCGGTAGCGCTGGTGGGAGCCCCGGGCCCTTTAAATCATCACTGGAGCCTGCCAGAGCCCTGGGGAAGTGGCGACGGGGCTCTGGGGATGATTTAAAGGGCCCAGGACTTGGCCGCTGCTACCGCCCCGGGCCCTTTAAATCGCTGCCCCAGCCCTGCCACCGCTACCCCATTGCTCCGGCAGAGGGGCTCTGGCAGCAATTTAAAGGTCTGGGGGCTCCAGCCACTGCTGGGAGCCCCAGGCCCTTTAAATTGCGCCTGGGGAAGCCAATACACCCCGGTATGGCGCACCGGCTTACTTTCACCTCTGGGCCCAACCCTTGCTAACAGGGTGGTCAGCAGAAGAGCCCAGCCACCCTGTTACAAGCATACTTAACATCAAAAGTTGCATTAAAATTCAGTTTAGGAGGAATTATTTAAAAGGTCTGCAAGACTAGGTGAGACTGAGAAGTTAGAAGAGCAATTTTTAAAAGGCTCAGCATAGCATCCCATGTTTTATATTCCTAGGATATTTCAGGTTTCCCTGCTCTCAAAGTTAATCAGTTCTGATGTTCTCTCAGGTTTGCAATATCTCCTCCTGGTGTAATAATAATGAAGATTAAAACATTCTGACATGTAAAGAGAAAATATACTTAGAGGGTCCCTTACGCAAAACCAGCACAGCCTGGATATTTTCAATAAATGTCAATTTTATTCCAAGTTATTCACAAGATAAGTGTTGGGATAAACCACTGAAATTATGGAGAGGATGCTGCTGTTATAATAAAACTTTTTCATCAGTTCATGGCTCAAGAAGACCTATGGCATCATATTCTTTTTTAGGACATTCTTTTGAATTCCTTTCCATAGTTGCAAGGCTTTGCTGAGTCTCCAGTGATGAAGTGAGATCTCATACACACGCACACACACAGTCATCCCTTCCATGGCCATTATTAAAGTAAGAAATAAAAGATAATGTAACAATGAACCGGAAATTGTGCACTGTGACCTGAGTAAAAATACAGCAAAAAGTAGGGAACAGGACTTGATTCTTAAACCTTCATGTCTGAGTCTGATGTTATAATTTAACCAAATCAGTTCTTGCAACAAAAGTATTTGTTTACATCAAAACACAATATTGTTCTAGCCCTTTAGTGCAATCCTCATAGGGCTGCTGTAAAAGAAGAGAGTTGGAATCTCTTAATTTCTTGTGTATTTCTTCATTTGTGTTGTTGACTCCTGCAGAACTAAATCTGTGAATGGTGATGCTGTGACTAAAAGGCTCCTGCAATATGAACACTTGACCATGCTAAAAGCTGGAGGGTGCTGCCATGTTTACAAAATTTTAAACTCAGAGGCTCTCTCTTATCAAGAACTTCACATTCAGAAGTAAATACACTGGAAAACTCTGTAATATTTGGGTAATGGACACTTACTAAAGCACAAACCGCTTTAACAATTAAATTACTTGTATTTCTATATTTCTATATTTTATAACACAGTAATTGAGCCTGCTGTAAGCTTTAGCCCTCACTGTCTGTTCTGCCCCCTGAAGTCCAGAACCTCACCTTCAAAATGGAGAATGGCCTTTGGTCTCTGCAGCCCCAGCCTTCATCTTTACCCACTAATCATAGCCACTCAGAGAGAAGCTCTTACCAAATTGGTGGTATTGAATTAGCTTCTCACAAGAAGAGTGCTTCTGCACCGGCATATCTCTCCCTATGACATTCTCCTGTCCTGATCTTGACAATATTGCACCAGCTTTTTCATTTCAAGATTCAAACTTTCAATTTTCTTCCTTTTGATCTATACTTGACAATGTGATCCCCTGCTCTTCCCAAAATGATCTTTCCCACTTGACTACCTTTCAGAAATAGTCTTTGGAAGAATCCCTACTAAATCCGATAAATAAATAATGGTAGAGATACTAATTGGAGATTTTGAGTTCATTCATATCATATAAGGTAGCTATCTTTAAATGGAGCTCAGTGCTTCCCACAACCATTAAGTATTTCAGTCAGGACCTGCAAGACCTTAGTATATTTGTGTATTAAATCTTTTGCTCGGGTAATGGTGGCTTTAAAAGTATAGCTCTGCCTAAATCAGGGTTCTCAACTGTTGTTCACCGTTTGTTCGGGGAAAGCTCCTGGCACGCCGAGCCAGTTTGTTTACCTGCCGTGTCTGCAGGTTAGGCCGATCGCGGCTCGCAGTGGCCACAGTTCGCTGTGCCCAGCCAGTGGGGGGTGCAGGAAGCGGCATGGTCCAAGGGATGTGCTGGCCACCCTTCCTGCAGCCCCCATTGGCCTGGAGCAGCGAACTGTGGCCAGTGGGAGCCGCGATCAGCTGAACCTGTGGACGCGGCAGGTAAACAAACCGGCCGGGTGCACCAGGGGCTTTCCCTGGACAAACGGTGGACCACAGTTGAGAACCAGTGGCCTAAATAATGGCATACTAATACAAAGAGTAACCCACTGAAAAGAAAATGGCAATTGATCTTTATTCACTACCCTTCTTAACCCCACATAACTTCCCTGCCTCATTCGCCTCTCCACTCTGCCTTTCTCAACAAAATCTGGATTAAAGAGAGCCCATTTCTCCCACTGTCAACAGTGTTCTTTCTGCTACTGCAATCTCTACCACTGTGTACCTCACTTTCTGTCAATGAGTGACAGGAGGTGCTGTGTGTGATAGAATGGATTCACACCAGCACAGCTCCTGGATTGGTGACAGCAACAGAAATGGTAGGATGGAAAGGAAACCATTTTAAGAAGCGCTGAGCACCTACAATTCCACTGACTTCAGGGAGTGTTGTGTGAGCTGAGCACTTAAAATCAGACCCTTAATAAATTATAATGTTAAGCTTTTTTGGGTAACCTTCTAACCCAGGTTTTACCTCTGGTAATGTGGAAGCAAGGCTTGTGGCTACTCTTTTATGAATGATCACTGCTTGGTATAATTACCCATTTAATTTTATGCAGTACTCTTTATGCTGTACACTTAATTTTAAGGGATATTACACTCTTAACATTTTCCCTGTCTTAATCCTGTCTGTGACTGAAGTTCTCCTTATGTTAGGGGTTGTTCATCAGGTTATTCTTTAAAGTAGTTAGCTGGATGATAAGGGTAATAATTGGCAATAAGACATAGGTGCAGTATAAGTCAATATCCAACCTCATCTTTTGTCTTCCTTCAACACAGAATATGTGGTTAGTTTGAAATAAGTTAGTGCCATAAGAAAGTCTACATGTTCACTTTAGCAAAGATCTAGGGCAGAGGTTTTTGAGATTTTGTCTTGTTTCCAACTGCGGTTGGATAAGTTGCTATTTAGAGCATCTTGTATGTGATATTTAACTCTGTACTTATTTGAAACTACACTATTTATTCTACAGCATGTAAATTAGATCAGATCTTGAGCAGCAGAATACCAAACATGTGCCATCTTTGTTTAAAGAAAACTCATCTCAACGACTGAAGAAAGTTAACATAGAAGGAAAATATTTGTTTCTTTAAAGTACTACTGCATTTGTAAGACCAAAATACTCTTTGGGATCCCAGTTTTACATAAAAGGTTTAACTAATAGATGTTTTAAAGATTTCTTTCCTGAATATATATCAGCTTGCCAATTAATTAGCATGAAAGCTTAGTCAAAAGGAAAATGTCATCTTGAGAACAGAGCGATTCAGTCAGCCTCGCAGCCGTTTAATTAAACAGGTAGACCAAGAAATAACGGTTTAAGTGTCAATGTGATTTTCAGAGACCATATAGCCAGTATCTTCTGGAACTGGATATTTAGTTATATGGTAGTCACATATGGGCACTGGTCCCAAAATCAGAAAAATGCAGATTGACTATGTAAAGAATTATGCCAGTAACACGGAGCTATATCAAGAGCAAGTCTTTGCATTCAAATATTTGCATATTTAAGACCATTTTTAAATCCAAATATGAATAATATTAATACTAGTAGCTATCACTTGAAAACATTAAAGGAGAACCATTCCTGAGCTAGGAAATTAAGCTTTGTGCTATCCCTGCTGTTTATCTGACATCTAGAGGTTACCCATAAATTCTTAAAGTTCCCTGACATTTCAAACCACTGATTAAATAATTGAATACTGCTGAAGTATGCCCCATTATCTTGTGTGAACTGTAGTCAAATACCTACCAGGCAACCACTAAGCTAAATCAAACAATAGATGAAAGGTAGTAGTTAGGAGTAGGAAGCATTATGAAACAATGTGGTGAGGAGAGAGGTCCACAGAGGGCTTGTTGTTATTTTTTTGTTTGTTTGGGTTTTTTTGTTTGGTTGGGGTTTTTTTTGTGGGGGGGAGGTTGGGTGGGAAAGGTCCAAGCCTCTGAAACACAAGATGCCAGGTAACTGAAGGTTTGTAGTGGA
This sequence comes from Dermochelys coriacea, assembly GCF_009764565.3. Taxonomy (NCBI): domain Eukaryota; kingdom Metazoa; phylum Chordata; order Testudines; family Dermochelyidae; genus Dermochelys; species Dermochelys coriacea. Next base: position 55,196,142 of record NC_050070.1, read on the forward strand.
CTCAGGACACCAGATGCTCCCATAGGAATGTTGTTTAGCAATTGTATTTTTCAGGCTACAAAGCCTTGGTATTATATGTTTGTTTGGTTTGCCAACATCATATTTGGATTTAATTCATAGACAAAGCTGAAGATGAACTGAATCCAGTGTAGTAGAGTACAACTCTATATTGTGAACTGAGCAAGTACTTAGATTCTAAAGTAAGGCCCTGATTTAGCATGGTACTTCAGTAAGTATGTGCCTAAATAACTTACTGAATCAGGGCCTAGGTTCAGATTTTGCAATCAGATCTACACAGATAGACCCTTGTGCTCATGTGGATCTGTTTGTAGGAAGAGAGCTTTGGATAATAAATTCCTTGTGGCAAGGACCTTGTTTCCATTGGTACCTCACTTTTGCCATATAAATATATAATAATTAGAATTGTAATGATATCCTTCAGCAATAATCTTCAGGAAAATTTTCAGTATTATGTCCAGTGTTCAGACCCTCAGAGGTTTTCCTTTTAAATTATTTTTATTGTCTGAATGAAATCAATAAGGTTTGACTCACAGAAATCTGAAAAGTACCAAACAACCTTTAATGTGGAGATGCAGTTTTCCACCAACACCACCAACACCACAAATAGGCAGCGGGTTTAAAACAAACAAAAGGAAGTATTTCTTCACATAATGCACAGCAACCTATGGAGCTATTTGCCAGAGGGTATTGTGAAGGCCAAGACTATAATAGGGTTCAAAAAAGAACTAGATAAGTTCATGGAGGATAGGTCCATCAGTGGCTATTAGCTGGGGCATCTGGTATTGGCCACTATCGGAAGACAGGATACTGGGCTAGATGGACCTTTGGTCTGACCCAGTCTGGCTGTTCTTATGTTATTAAGTGCAGCTGGGTGGTGGTCACTTTTGCATTGGTGTCAATGCAGCACACAGATAGGAATTTAAACACAAAAGCAAACCAAAATCCAAATGAATAATGGTCACAAAAGAGTTTACCCAAAGAAAAGAAACAAACTTTTTGTAAGTACTTTAAGAGTAAGGTGGCATGATGCTAACAAGATCAGTGAGGATAGGGATGTAGGTAACACATCATTTCAAGTAATGGCGGATAAAGAGGAACTAAAGAAAAATAGAGGGTCAGTAAAACAAAACGAGGCACAACACACCAACAAACTGGCTTGGCTTGCAACTCACTCATGATGCCTGAATTCAAGAGCAACCTAAATATACTTACACATTGAGGCTAACAGTGCAGGCAGCTAGCAATGTTAGGCACATGCAAGTGTTAGATTCCCTGGACTGAGAATAGGTAACTATGCAATTCATTTCCTTAATCAATTACATGATTGTGTTGCTTATGATCACAGCTACCATATGCAACATGATGGGGACAGAGAGTATTGCCTAGGTGGGAAATATGACTACCCAGAAAGATGCAGTGGGTGAATGTGCAAGTACCCTCCCTTTGATTTCTCAGTCACTGCATTAGGGAAGTGAGAGTTTTTCGACACATGCTCAAGGTTAGGTTTTTTTGGGTGACAGATGAAAATGCTTGGGGCTTGTGAAATTAAAAGGTTGATAGTGACAGGGAGCAGGGAAGAGATAATAAAGGAGAATCTATTCTGAAAAATTTGTAGCTGTAACTAAAAAAAAGGAAGAAAAATGATAAAAGTTAAATAAAAGGAGTACTTGTGGCACCGTAGAGACTAACAAATTTATTTGAGCATAAGCTTTCATGAGCATCCGATGAAGTGAGCTGTAGCTCACAAAAGCTTATGCTCAGATAAATTTGTTAGTCTCTAAGGTGCCACAAGTATTCCTTTTCTTTTTTGCGAATACAGACTAACACGGCTACTACTCTGAAAAAAGTTAAATAAAAACTGGGAAATTAAAGCAAATTTAATTAAGAAAAAAGATCAGACAAAAGCATAAAATTCCAATTAAATGATAACGCTGATGTAAAATGCAAATAGAGTTAGATAGATGTATTTAAGCATTATTAAACATCAAAAGCCAAATAGGTATAAAAATACCCGAAGTCAGACATTACTTTTCATTGTACTGAAAGAAATTATGTATGCTATGTATCTTCTGAACTAGACAGAGTGGGGAAGAGAGAATGTAAAGTTTTGGAGAGAGGAAAGAGAAATGGTGCCAGCAGAACCATCAGTGGAACAATAACTGCATAAAATAACCAATAACAATAATAACCAAAAGTGACTTTTATCAGTGTGGTTTTTATAGATTTTTAAGATATACTCTAGTTTGTTTTTTAAAAAATGGGATATATTTTCAGTTACTCTGCATGAAAAGTTATTTCGTTATCACTATAAAATGTATTTTGAAGAGTGAAGTTACTAGACAAGCATCTGGGTTCAAGCAACACAGCTGCCTGTGGAAAACATAAAATGATGCTGCTCATTACTCATGTACAATGGAATAGTTTGAAACAATTACTGTTCATCACTATATAAAGAGAAAATCACCTAAATGACATTAGAGCCTAAAGTCACTTTTGAAAATGAGATTAAGGCCTGATTTTCAAAGATATTTAGGCATCTAAAGATCCAGACAGGAGTTAGATAGCAGTTAGATACCAAACATGCTTAGATGCTTTTGAAAATGCTACTAGACATCTGTCTGCATCTTTAGGTGCCTTAATATCTTTAAAATCAGGCCCTTAGGCATTTAAGTCCCACTGATTTTCAATTACACTTAAGCTCCTAATAGTGGGAATTTCAAAAATATCTAGATCCTTACTGGGCCCAGATCCTCAAAGGTAATTCAAAAGTGATTTCAGTGGAGGTTAGGTGCCTAATTATCTTTTGAGGATCTGGACCTTATGCACTTTTGAAAATTTTACCCTGAGGCTCATTGCTGGTGGATTACTAGAGGAGTGATCCACCAATCTGCCTCTTTTTTTGCTTATAACTGAAATCTTCTGTGCACATAGTAGGAGAATAAAAGTGCAGCAGAAGAGATAAGAAAAATCAGCAATGGCCAGGCTGAGGACTTATGATTCTTACTTTTTGTAATAAATAATTTCTAGGGTCCTTAATAAAATAATAGAATTTTTAGAATAGAAATTTTATTAAATGATACCCTCACCCACTCCCAATTCTTAACATTGTATATGAGTTACAATTCTATCTCAAAAATGGAAGAGAGTTATTACTAATTCCAACAGTATTCCCTATTTCATATACGAGGAATCACTGTCACACTGATAGAATATTTCAGAATTAAAGAGACTTGTAAAGTGCTACTGTTGTACACCCATAGGTATTGCTTGATATGTACCTGAAAACTATTATCATGTCCCCTTCAGTCTTCTCTACTTCAGACTAAACAAATCCATTTTTTCAGTATTTCCTCATAGGTCATGTTTTCTAGACCTTTAATCACTTTTGTTCCTCTCCCCTGGACTTTCTCCAATTGGTCCATATCTTTCCTGAAATGTGGCACTCAGAACTGGACACAATCCTCCAGCTGAGGTGTTATTTGTGTGGACTAGAGTGAAAGAATTACTGCTCATGTCTTGCTTACAACACTCTTGCTAATACATCCCAGAATGATGAAATAAAAGGCTCCCTTTTTTCTACTCCCCTTGTGCAGTCGTTTACACCTGTAAAAAAACAACCAATCTGGAATATTGGCATTTGACTTATGGTACCAACCTGGAATGTTTGCACTTGAATGTTACATTTACAGTTTGCATAGATGTAAATAACTGTACAAAGAGCAAGACAATAGCAAATTAGTGCACTAAGTGCTAATGTGCCCCAGAGTTACATTAAGCATGATAGATATTATGAACAATGAACACTTTAGCTGAATTTTTCCTTCAAAATTTTTTCCAGGACCTTCAATACTACAGATGTCAAACTAACTGGCCTGTAGTTACCAGGAAAAAAATGTGATCCAGGTAACTACAGGCCAGATATTTTGACATCTGTAGTATGCAAGGTCCTGGAAAAATTTTTGAAGGAGAAATTAGTTAAAGACATTGAAGTCAATGGTAAATGGGACAAAATACAACATGGTTTTACAAAAGGTAGATCGTGCCAAACCAACCTAATCTCCTTTTTTGAAAAAGTAACAGATTTTTTAGATAAAGGAAATGCAGTGGATCTAATTTACCTAGATTTCAGTAAGGCATTTGATACCGTGCTACATGGGGAATTATTAGTTAAATTGGAGAAGATGGGGATCAATATGAACATCAAAAGGTGGATAAGGAATTGGTTAAAGGGGAGACTGCAACAGGTCCTACTGAAAGGCGAACTGTCAGGTTGGAGGGAGGTTACCAGTGGAGTTCCTCAGGGATCTGTTTTGGGACCAATCTTATTTAATCTTTTTATTACTGACCTTGGCACAAAAAGTGGGAGTGTCCTAATAAAGTTTGCAGACGATACAAAGCTGGGAGGTATTGCCAATTCAGAGAAGGATCGGGATATTATACAGGAGGATCTGGATGACCTTGTAAACTGGAGTAATAGTAATAGGATGAAATTTAATAGTGAGAAGTGTAAGGTTATGTATTTAGGGATTAATAACAAGAATTTTAGTTATAAGTTGGGGACGCATCAATTAGACGTAACAGAAGAGGAGAAGGACCTTGGAGTATTGGTTGATCATAGGATGACTATGAGCTGCCAATGTGATATGGCTGTGAAAAAAGCTAATGCGGTTTTGGGATGCATCAGGAGAGGCATTTCCAGTAGGGATAAGGAGGTTTTAGTACCATTATACAAGGCACTGGTGAGACCTCACCTAGAATATTGTGTGCAGTTCTGGTCTCCCATGTTTAAAAAGGATGAATTCAAACTGGAGCAGATAAAGAGAAGGGTTACTAGGATGATCCGAGGAATGGAAAACTTGTCTTATGAAAGGAGACTTAAGGAGCTGGGCTTGTTTAGCCTAACTAAAAGAAGGTTGAGGGGAGATATGATTGCTCTCTATAAATATATCAGAGGGATAAATACAGGAGAGGGAGAGGAATTATTTAAGCTCAGCACCTATGTGGACACAAGAACAAATGGGTATAAACTGGCCACCAGGAAGTTTAGACTTGACATTAGACGAAGGTTTCTAACCATCAGAGGAGTGAAGTTTTGGAATAGCCTTCCAAGGGAAGCAGTGGGGGCAAAAGATCTATCTGGTTTTAAGATTCTACTCAATAAGTTTATGGAGGAGCTGGTATGATGGGATAATGTGATTTTGGTAAGTAATTGATCTTTAAATATTCAGGGTAAATAGGACTAATCCCCTGAGATGGGATATTAGATGGATGGGATCTGAGTTACCCAGGAAAGAATTTTCTGTAGTATCTGGCTGGTGAATCTTGCCCATATGCTCAGGGTTTAGCTGATCGCCATATTTGGGCTCGGGAAGGAATTTTCCTCCAGGGCAGATTGGAGAGGCCCTGGAGGTTTTTCGCCTTCCTCTGTAGCATGGGGCATGGGTCACTTGAGGGAGGCTTCTCTGCTCCTTGAAGTCTTTAAACCACGATTTGAGGACTTCAATAGCTCAGACATAGGTGAGGTTTTTCGTAGGCGTGGGTGGGTGAGATTCTGTGGCCTGCGCTATGCAGGAGTTCGGACTAGATGATCAGAATGGTCCCTTCTGACCTTAGTATCTATGAATCTATGAGTTATTGATGATGTAAATCCAAATTAGAGCAAGAGCATTAATGTTTGTGCAGGTTTGAACCTGATGGGTAATTTAGGGTCTTTTAATAAGTGACCTATGTATTAAAGCATACAGATACAAAACACAGGAATGTTATTTTATTACAGTTTATTTGCAGGAATTGCAGGTATTTATTGGTGTGAATTAGGAGATGCATTTAGTTTGATCATTGTATCCCGATCATTTGTTTTAAAAAAAATCGTTCTGATCTGTAATATCTATATAAGGCATGCATGCCCCTCATTACATAGTATCTGTTCATCTCACAGTCTTTAATGTATTTATCCTCACAACATCCCTGTGAGATAGGGATCATACAATCACAGAATCATAGAATATCAGGGTTGGAAGGGACCTCAGGAGGTCATCTAGTCCAACCCCCTGCTCAAACCAGGACCAATTCCCAACTAAAGTATCCCAGCCTGGGCTTTGTCAAGCCTGACCTTAAAAACTTCTAAGGAAGGAGATTCCATCATCTCCCTAGGTAACGCATTCCAGTGCTTCACCACCCTCCTAGTGAAAAAGTTTTTCCTAATATCCAACCTAAACTTCCCCCACTGCAACTTGAGACCATTACTCCTCGTTCTGTCATCTGCTACCACTGAGAACAGTCTAGATCCATCCTGTTTGGAACCCCCTTTCAGGTAGCTATCAAATCCCCCCCTCATTCTTCTCTTCCGCAGACTAAACAATCCCAGTTCCGTCAGCCTCTCTTCGTAAGTCATGTGTTACAGTCCCTTAATTGTTTTTGTTGCCCTCTGCTGGACGTTTTCCAATTTTTCCACATCCTTCTTGTAGTGTGGGGCCCAAAACTGGACACGGTACTCCAGATGAGGCTTCACCAATGTCAAATAGAGGAGAATGATCACGTCCCTCGATCTGCTGGCAATGCCCCTACTTATACAGCCCAAAATGCCATTGGCCTTCTTGGCAACAAGGGGACACTGTTGACTCATATCCAGCTTTTCGTCCACTGTAACCCCTAGCTCCTTTTCTACAGAACTGCTGCCGAGCCATTCGGTCCGTAGTCTGTAGCGATGCACAGGATTCTTCCATCCTAAGTGCAGGACTCTGCACTTATCCTTGTTGAACCTCATCAGATTTCTTTTGGTCCAATCCTCTAATTTGTCTAGGGCCCTCTGTATCCTTTCCCTACCTTCCTGCATATAAACTTCTCCTCCCAGTTTAGTGTCATCTGCAAACTTGCTGAGGGTGCAATTCACGCTATCCTCCAGATCATTAATGAAGATATTGAACAAATCCGGCCCGAGTACCGACCCTTGGGGCACTCCACTTGATACCGGCAGCCAACTAGACATGGAGCCATTGATCACTGCCCATTGAGCCTGACAATCTAGCCAGCTTTCTTTCCACCTTATAGTCCATTCATCCAGCCCATACTTCTTGAACTGGCTGGCAAGAATACTGTGGGAGCCTGTGTCAAAAGCTTTGCTAAAGTCAAGGAACAACACCTCCCTGCTTTCCCCTCATCCACAGAGCCAGTTATCTCATCATAGAAGGCAATTAGATTAGTCAGGCATGACTTGCCCTTGGTGAATCCATGTTAACTGTTCCTGATCACTTTCCTCTCCTCTATGTGCTTCAGAATTGATTCCTTGAGGACCTACTCCATGATTTTTCCAGGGACTGAAGCGAGGCTGACTGGCCTGTAGTTCCCAGGATCCTCCTCGTTCCCTTTTTTAAAGATGGGCACTACATTAACCTTTTTCCAGTTGTCCAGGACCTCCCCCGATCGCCATGAGTTTTCAAAGATAATGGCCAATGGCTCTGCAATCAGATCTGCCAACTCCTTTAGCGCTCTCAGATGCAGTGCATACGGCCCCAGGGACTTATGCTAGTCCAGCTTTTCCAAATAGTTCCAAACCACTTCTTTCTCCACAGAGGGCTGGTCACCTCCTCCCCATGCTGTGCTGCCTAGTGCAGTAGTTTGGGAGCTGACCTTGTTTGTGAAGACAGAGGCAAAAAAAGCATTGAGTACATTAGCTTTTTCCACATCCTCTGTCACTAGGCAGCCTCCCTCATTCAGTAAGGGGCCCACACTTTCCTTGACTTTCTTCTTGTTGCGAACATACCTGAAGAAACCCTTCTTGTTACTCTTAACATCTCTTGCTAGCTGCAACTCCAGGTGTTATTTGGCCATCCTGATTTCACTCCTGCATGCCCGAGCAATATTTTTATACTCTTCCCTGGTCATTTGTCCAATCTTCCACTTCTTGTAAGCTTCTTTTTCATGTTTAAGATCAGAAAGGATTTCATTGTTAAGCCAAGCTGGTCGCCTGCCATATTTACTATTCTTTCTACATATCGGGATGGTTTGTCCCTGTAACCTCAATAAGGATTCTTTAAAATACAGCCAGCTCTCCTGGACTCCTTTCCCCCTCATGTTATTCTCCCAGGGGATCGTGCCCATCAGTTCCCTGAGGGAGTCAGAGTCTGCTTTTTTGAAGTCCAGGGTCCGTATTCTGCTGCTCTCCTTTCTTCCTTGTGTCACGATCCTGAACTCGACCATCTCATGGTCACTGTCTCCCAGGTTCCCATCCAGTTTTGCTTCCCCTACTAATTCCTGGTTTGTGAGCAGCAGGTCAGGAATAGCTCTGCCCCTAGTTGGTTCTTCCAGCACTTGCACCAGGAAATTGTCCCCTACACTTTCCAAAAACTTCCTGGATTGTCTGTGCACCGCGGTATTGCTCTCCCAGCAGATATCAGGGTGATCGAAGTCTCCCATGAGAACCAGGGCCTGCGATCTATTAACTTCTGTTAGTTGCCGGAAGAAAGCCTCATTCACCTTATCCTCCTGGTCCAGTGGTCTATAGCAGACTCCCACCACGACATCACCCTTGTTGCTCACACTTCTAAACTTAATCCAGAGACTCTCAGGTTCTTCTGAAGTTTCATACCTGATAGTCCAGAGGTTAGGGTGCTAACCTAGGGGATGTGTTGGGATGTGCTATTATCCCCATTTTTTACAGATGGGGAAACTGAGTACAGGTGGACTAAGGACCAGATTTATAAAGGTATTTAGGGGCCTTACAAATGCAGATGATTTTAGCAGGGGTGAGGTGCCACATGGTTTTGAAAATCTCACTGGCTGCTTCTTTAGGCACCTAAACACCTTTATAAACCAGTTCCTAAGGAACTTGCCCAAGGCCACACAGAAGTCAGTGGCAATCCAAGGAATAGAGCTTAGGTCTCCCAATGCCTAGGTTAGCACCCTAACCTCTGGACTATCCTTTCTTTCCTGTTTTACTATCATGTTTCTATTTCTCTTCTGGTAGCCAAAATAACACCTGCACATTGCCAGGAATATTAATCAAAGACCCTTACCTGTCATCAAGATACTGGGCTAAAACCCCATATCTGGCTGAGCCCTGATGAATACAATCGCGATGGCTCCCACATCCATCCTAGTACCAACTGGGGACTCTAAATTGTACCTAACTGTATTGGGCTCAAAGGCTCATCCCAGTAGCTGAAGTTCCCAGGAGTGCAAGAGCACTCCAGCAACACCCCATCCTCAGCCACACCTCAGCACTATATGGGGAAGAGGAGGTGATCTGTCAGCCCTATATCATCCAAGGATTTTCCTGTGCTGAAGGACTCCTCCACGAGTGCAAAGCATACACGCTGAGGGTGAGGCTGTGGGCCCCCTGAGATCAGATTGTGCTGGGGGGGAGGTTATTTTATTAACATTTACCATGATTTTTTCAGCAGTTATAACTCTGTTAATCTTACTACTGTTCTAAAGCAATAAAATACAACTATCTAACACCCTTCACCTGTAATAAAAGCAATGTTAGGAAAAGGACTGTTCAACCTTGATATGTCTTATAAGAGTTATTATTAACTGCAAGCAGAGCAGAATTCAGACCTGCACCTAGCAGAACAGCCTCCCTTGGAAAAGTATAGTCATTCAAATGGCCAAGTTAAACAAAGCATAATTAAGGCTTAGACTGCTTCTCCTTCTGGAATTTAACCACAGATAAGAGCAGTAAGCAGGATAGCATTAGCCTTAATCATGCATGCTATGTTTTGAGCATTTATATGCCTTACTTTTTTACATACACAAATGCTTTTCTAGAATACATCCATTCATATGGTTAAACCATTCTCTTTCTAACACGGCTTGATTTCTTATGTGAAATATATTGCAACATATATGTTTTTAACTGGTTCCTAACAACTGTGTCCAGTATATACCAAAAGAGAGCTGTGACTTGATTCCTGTGTTTCATTTGAGCCTATCATATGTGAGTAGATAACTCAGTAATTCTGAGAATATTCATTTAACTATAATTTATTTCATGTTTATCAATTTATTAAACTTAGAAATGAAATATTGTCCAGCCAAAAAGCGTACACAGAGTATATAAGCATAAACAGAACTATACAATTAACACTATATATCTGCCCCAAAAGTCCATGAATAGTGTTTTATTTTCAAATCACAACCCCTGCTCCCTAAAAGAACTAACAGCAGCTTTGCCCCTTAACAGCTGGAGAGCAAAGTGCAGGAACAAAACAACCGTTCTTCTTTCTGTTTTTCTCTTGGGTTTTAAGTGTAGGAATCCCTACTACTCCCATGATGCTGGTACATATTGAAACAGTTTGAGAGCGCCAAAGCATCCAGGCCTGGCTTTGAGGAGTTGCATTATTGGATTTTGAATGTATCACAATTTTAAGACAAATTTGCAGTTAGCCACTATTTTAAAGCTGCCTCTGATATCCTGCATGGATTTACTTCTGTCCTTTTGATAATTTTAAAGCTACTGCTAAGGCTGTCTGCTGCAGTCACCTAGAATACTAGAAATCAAAATAACAGTATCAACAATAAGTGAAGCTGTTTTCATGGTGTGTATGTCTGTAACTATGGCAACATTTTTTAGCCCATTTAGATTTTTTCAAGAAACTCTATATCTTCCTCTTCATGGTATTTGTTGTCTGTTGTATAGCAATAAATACACTTCTGATAGTGTCCATGTATAATAATTTGAGATTTTTTTTTTGCTTGTCCTTCAAAGTGCTTAACCAGTCAGTGTAACTCAAAGACATTTCACTGAGGTCTTTTTATGTAACATTCCTTGTGAGCAACGAGAAGTCCAATGGCACCTTAAAGACTAACAGATTTATTTAGGCATAAGCTTTTGTGGGTAGTGGGTTTTTTACCAAGAAAGCTTATGCCCAAATAAACCTGTTAGTCTTTAAGGTGCTACCGGACTCCTCATTGTTTTTGTGGATACAGACTAACACGGTACCCCCTGCTACTTGATTCCTTGTGAGAAACTTCATATTTTTTTGAAGGGACACTGTCAATTTGAAATTATATTATATCATTCATTATCTGCAGATCTGGATGTTTTAGAAAGGACAATATGTATCATTATTCTATATACTTGTGGGAGGTGAAGCACAGGCAGATAAAATAACTTACCCAGGGTCACATAGCATTTTAGTGCCCAAATTGGGAATACAAACAAGCCATTTGTCTCCTAGTCTAGTACCCTATCCACAGAACCTCACTACCTCTCCCTAAAAATTGTTTCCAATACTACACCTACCCATGAGTCCTCCTTTCATAATTTGAGGACTTACAGTAAAGTATTCCTGTACTTTAGATATTTTTCTCCCTCCTGTTGCTGTGTGGAAGACCCACAAAACATCAAGGGAATTTGATGATATGCTAAAAACAGCAAACTGATTGTACTAAAATATATGGTAAACTCTCAAAGCAAACGAACTGCACAAATAGAGGGACTTGGATTCTTCTGATCTCACCCAGTTATATTAATCTGAGATGTTATGTGTAAGAATCAGAAGTATGAAACACATGTATCCAAATGAAGGGAGAAAGCAGTAATTCTTGAAAAGACCCAGGGGTGATAATGGAAGGTGAATTAGAGACAAGATTTCAGTGTGATATGGCAGTAAAAACAGTCAATGCTCTTTTGGACTGCATACATAGAGGTTTTACACAGTGGAGGAGAGTACTTGTGAAGTCACACTAAGGTAGGATCTCCTCCTCCCATTAGATATGTGAGTGGAGGAGACTTTTGCACACAGATGCGGTCCCTTCCCAGCTCCCACCCTTATCCCCAGCAGTGGTAGTTAGATGCCTTTGCAGGAACATTTTTTCTTCTACAAGATCTCATGGAGGGCTCTCTGCTTGTCTGGGGAGCTGCCTCTCTGCTTGTCTGGGGAGCTGCACAGGGCAGTGAGGAATGAAATGGGAATGTACATGGAGACTGGCCTGTATAACATTTGTCACAAATACTCAGTGGGAGTTCCTTAGAGCAACTGTGCTCAGGGGAAGCCTTGGTATGGAGCCGCACTTCCAAAGAATGGTACAGAGGCAGCCAGGGACACAGCCTCTCCATATAGATGGCTCTTTGCTGACACTGATCCACCAGGATCAGTGGAGTTTGAGGGAGGTTCCCCTGGCCTATTTCAATTTGACCTTCCTGCTCCCAAGAGGACCATTTTGGAGAAGCTCTGCATTGGAGCGTTGTTGAGTTTTCCACACTCTGCACCTCATACATAGGTTTTACTGGGGCAGAGGGGTGATGAGAATGTTTCACCTGATTCTCAAAAAGCAAATATCTGCTAGTTCAGACCATATGCCAAAGATCTAAAGCTGAACTAGTCCGGAGAGACTCCTGCCTACTTTGAATACTAAGCAAATGAAGATCTGTGTCTTCATTACAGAAGTTCTTTGTCTTTATGCTCAGCCTCATGTTAGCTACAAGCACTTGGGGGGAGGGGCGAAACATGAGAAGTGAAAGCAAGTTCTTTCGCCTTTAACTTTTTTTTCCCTTGTCTGTGTCCATCACTGACTAGTTACATTGTGGTCTGCTTTGTCTCATTTTCCAACATGTCACACATGATTGTCATAATGCGATGATATATGTCAAAGTGTTATGTGGTATTTCATCTTCTCCAGAATATATTCACATTTTTAGGGGCCAGCAAATCTGCTTTCAATTTGCCAAATCCTTGAATTTCTTTCATTAAAGGTTGAATCTTTAGTAGTGGGTCATTTGTGATTCAGGACCAGAAGACTTGTAAGGCAGTTCTGAAATGTATCTGCCAATGCTGGTTACTGAGTTCAATTGATTAACTGGGTTGAGTGTCATAAGCATAAATATAAAATAAAATCAATTCATGCTCAGTAATTATATCACTCAAAGATAATATGCTACATCTAGGGAGAAAACCCATCATATAACTGGCCAACCAAATGTAAAATAAAATAGTCAAGGATCCTGACACAGTATGGTACAATACGTATAGTACAATACAGTATGTAGTTAGCATCTAAGACTAGCCGGGTTAATTACAGAAGGGAGAGAGAGAGAGAAGCAGCAAAACATCAGCCTCACCACGCAGAAGTTGCTGCAATCCTAGTTCTAAAATAATTAGTAACAAGAATTTACCATAAAGCTGTCCTAGTGTTAACACCTTGAAGGGCTGAAAACAATTTATCTCCAGGAAACTGCGTGCCTAGCATAGATTGAGAAGGCGATATTAATGAACGTCAGAGTCAGGAAATAACAGCATACTTAAAGCTAAGCACAGCTAGAATCAATGAGAAGAGGCAGTCAAAAACAAATGAGTAATTTATTAAGCAATGATAGATTCAGGGAAATAACTACTGAACAGTCAGTGCTTATTTTGACATGTTGTGTAAAGCTAATTTAGCAGTTTTGTAAACTTAGCATCTTTTTGCACCCTTTAAGTGATTTATAAAACAAACGTTCAGGAAATGTGCTTGCTTTTCCCCTGCCTGGACTTCACTGGAAATGTACATTTTCACAAAGCTCTTTAAAAATCTCTCCTGGGGAAGACAATATATTGAAATTAAACTGCTAGTGAAGCATCTCCTATATTTATTACATTACCATTGATATTATTTATTTATTGAGTGCCGCTGGATTGCTTGGTTCTATACAAACATGGAGGAAGAAATGGTTCCTTCCTCAAGGAGATTGCAGTCTAAATCAGACACATATCAGACACAAATCAAAGCTCCAAACTTAAGCAGTGAAGATTTAATTTTATTTAAATACCTTCTCTCTTTGGTAGGTTATCATTGAAAGGCCTAGTACAGGGGAAATATATTCCATTCACATAGTGATCTCATACACTTCATTAGGAAATTAAACTTTCCTGTTAAGAATTTATCTCTTTCCTATGAATATGCAAACAGCCAGTGCTCTACCATGAGTCCAAAAGAAGATAAATAGCCCAAAGAAAGATAAGTGTTATCAGTAGAAGAATGTCCTCTTGCTCAACATAAAAAATACATGGATCCCAAAAATAAAATAATTTTAAGAAAAATGTCCGGAAAGGAGTTGTGTAAATTGCCCCTTTGTCTCCCTTCCTTTTGATGATGCTCACATGCCTGTTTTTCAGAAATAGACATGGCTTTCTCCAGTATGATTGTATAGTCATGCTTCCTTTCCTCCCTCTCCTTGGAATAGCAGACTTGTAGAAGGGCTGCATGGCCTTCACCCTGCCAGTAAGCATGGTCAAGGGGGAGCTCCACAACCTTTCCTATTCTCCATAGCAAGCATCCGAGGAGCCCACCTGGAGAAAGTTGTCTTGTTTTGGGGACTCAGAAGTCTCTCCAGTGGATCTTGCTACAGTTTAATCAGAATCAGGGCTTAGCAGAGAGACTACTGGGCCACATCTTAATACCTAGGGGTTTCTGTGGAGAGAATGTAGTTAGTATATACTTAGGAATGTAAGCTCTCTGGAGTATGAACCTGCCTTCATAGCCATCTGTAGCACACCTGCCTATAGTATCAATGCTATACAAATAACTATAATGGCCCAGCTCTTCCCCAATGACTGTGTGGGGAAGGAGTGAGTTCCCTCACACTGTACCCCTATTCTTGGCCTTACTTTGCTGGGGCTCAGCAACAAGGAAGATCCAAGGATAGGGGTAATTGGAGCAAGGTTGAGAAAGAAAAGAGCTGGAGCAAGAGAAGTGCTGTTGTCCTCCCAGATTTCCATACAGAAATCTAATTATGAATCCTTCCTGTGTGATGAGATGTTGTTTAGGGCTTGAACAAGGCTCCACCATCCCTGTCTATCCTGGGCCACTCTTTGTGTCTTGTTAAGTCCCATAAGTTCTCTCTTGGTGTCATGTTTGATGGAGGGTTTCTTTCAGTCAGCACTCTTTGTGTGGTCCTCCAGCTGCCCAATGGCATGCCTGCCACAGCAGGCACTCTGGCTTCATTCTTAATACATGCACCGACTATTTCCATCATCTTTTGTGGCTATTTTTAGGGATAAGGAGTTGTTGAACCCTGAATAATCTCAGCATTTGTTATAAACTCATTCAATTTAATACTTACTATTTTCCTGAGGCATTTTCTTTCAAAGGCACTTAGACATCTGTCTGTACCTTTGGTGGCTTTTCAGCTTTCACACCCATATGCTGAGATGGAAATAAAATTGGAGTTGGAGATTTGCAGCTTGGTCTTTAAATTGTAGATTTTCAATGAACAAATCTTGTTTAAGATGGTGAACGCAGCTGCTGCCTCGCCAGTTTATGACATTATTTCCTTCCAGACATCCCTGTTGGCTTGTGCATTACTACCCAAGGTATGTGAATTGACTCACCTCTTGTATTTCTTTGCCTTCTGAAGTAATGCTTGAGTTGGGAGTTGCCGGGGTTCTTATAATTGATTATTGAGCCTTTTTTGGTGATGCTGGACAGTCTGTCAGTCCCAGAGGACCAGTGCTCTCTGTTTGATTCTCTGTGCTAATACATTCATGAGTGTAGAATCTTCTTCCCCTTTGAAGTGTTGAGATTTCAACAATATCATTGGGATAGGAAGTCTAATGCAAAAAGGGGGTTACATTTTCCCCTACCACACTTAAGCTTGAGCTCAGTCCAATTTCTTGTAGTGGGTGTTCCACAGTCTATGGTCCTGTGTTAAGAATTTCCTGCCTCCAGCTTTTGAAAATTCATCCTGGATGTGAAATTACCACATTGCCTCCAACCATATAGTTCTCTTGGATAGAGGAAGAAGGGACTATCAGTCCAGTCACCATCTCTTGAGAGCCTTGAAGATCACTACCAGGGCCACTAACTAGGCTCAGAATTTCATGAGGAGCCAATATAATCCATGAGGCTCTGTTGTGAGGTGTCTTTCCTGCCCAGCAGCCATCCCATTATCTGTTGCATGAATTGTAGCTTCAGTGTGAGCCCTACCATGAGCCCCAGACAGAGAAAGGTGTAATAATGTAGCTATTGCTTTATACCGTGCTACAGATATTGGATGGATTACAATTTTTTTTCTTTGCAATACAAGACTCTACTATTTTTCTGCATTAATTTTTTTCTGAAATCTGGCAATATTGTTTGCTCTAATTTCTTGGCTACTGTGAAAGTATGTTATCCCTGGAAGAAAGCACGCTAGAAGAAAGGGGGAACTATCTAATTCAAAGGACTGATGATGAAATACAGAGCATTGCACATTTATGTTGCTTGTTCAGTTTGAGATCACGATGATAGAGAGTCAACTACTGTCTAATGGGGAGCTCCTCAGTAATATATGTGAAATAAGTTTGTGATTTCAGCCCTGTTACTAGTTAATACCATGGGTGTATTTCTGAGTTAAAATAATAGAGGAGAGAAGGGAGAACAGTCCTGTCCCCTGTCCACAGCTAAAAGCAGAAGTAGAGTTTCCCATCTTCTCCTTGGCCTGGTCAAGCAACACTCACACACCTCCTGGACTGGTGTAGCAAGAGCTTCCCCTTCCCGTATCAATCTACATTAACCACTGGCTGCCCCCATCACAAAAACACCCTGACAGTTACCGCTGCTGTGTCACCTGCAGAGAAGTACTAGACTTTTACTGCCACAGCTGGTCACGCCAAGTCAGAAACTTGCACCCAACTGTGTGTGTCGTCCATGTTCTGTGATTAGAGGGAGGACTCTGCTACCCAGTTTTATCAGTTGGTACTGTCAGAATCATTCAATTCAATATTTTAAAGGAGAAAATAACTTAAAAAGTGTGAATATATAGGTATGAAAGAAAGAATGACTGTCATTCTTTCTTTCATAGCTATATATTCACAGTTTTTAAGTTATTCCTATATGTTCAGTCCAGGCTTAGGACACCCACCATGGGGTAATGATAGCTTCCTCATAGCCATCTCATGCTTTACCAAAATATTGTGGATTTTCTACAGAAATGTATGTTCTGAATTAAAAACATATACAAGTTCTTAAAAAAATAAGCTTGAAGGACACTGAGAGTTCTCAATGTGAAAAGGCAGGTGTTGACAGTGCTAATTGATATACTTGCCCCATTTACAGGATTTAGCTGTGTTATGTACTTTTTAAAATTTTGCTTTCTTCAAGAGACCCTGTTTCACATAGCTTCCATGCTGCCCATTCTTTATGGGCCTGATCCTGCAAAAGACAAAGCACCTTCTTCAAGGTGCTGAGCTCTCTCATTTGAAAGAAGCTGAGGGTGCTCAACACCTTGTAGCACCAGTCCCTTTGAGAGAACATAGAGCTTTATTCTTATTACATTATTTATTCTCATTTTTACACTAGCCTCCTTTATGGTGCTGTGGCACGTTGAGGCTCTGGTACACTTCTGGAGTGATGGAAAATGAAACTAAGGCCCTTAGAATCTAATTAATGATTCATCCTGCAGTAGGGATTATGACATGTTATGCTTCAAATATATGTATGCAAAAACATGAACTATGTATTCCCTATCAAGTTTTGGGTGGGGTAGACAAGATAGTCCCCACTCACACATACAAATGTTTATTGGAGTATTTTAATAATATTGTATTGAACAATTTAATCAATACAATATTGTAATCTTATACCATGGTGGATAGCCAGGCAATAAAATTGCATTGCTAATGCTTCAACATAGTTTAATCAATATTAGAAAGAGATGGAATTGTTACAGTGGGTGCTGAGACAATTACCCTGGACAGGAAGAGGGAATGTTTTCATAGGGTGGAGTTATAATCAGCATAGTCAGACTAAGTGGAAGGCAACTCTAGGCTTTGTTGTTGAACTTCTCTTTCTAGACATCTTTTTGAATGCTGTGGAAGCTCCCTAAAATTGCTGCAATTGCTACATTAGTGACTAAGATCAAATTTGACAATAGAACAAATCAATGACCCCATTTAATATGAAAGACAGGAGATTCCTCTGTGATGATAGCACTTTTTCAAACAGAAAAATAATTTTATTTGAGACACAAAAGACACACCTAGATTAGTGTTCTCTCAGATTGCATTGCTAAGCAGCAACGGCAATATTCCCTTCCCACCCAACCTTAATTTCTCTGAGTTTCTTTCTCCTCCAGAAGGTAAATCAGGTTTGAGTGGATGCAGACATCACTCCGTCAGGAAATGAGAATCTCACACATCAGGTTACCTCAGTTCCACCAATATCCATTCTATAACCCCCTTATATTATGTTTTTTGTTTAAGGGAACTGCTTCAATTGTTTGGATTTGTCAGGGCCCAGACACTTCCATCACCTTCTCTTAGAACTTCCTAGCGAACTCCTGCTGAACTACTCTTTAAACTGCACTCTTTTTTTCCCTAGTTGCAGTGATTGCTGACTCATCGCCCTTGTGCTTAGCTCAGCTACCCCCTCACGATCAATACTGGCTCACTGCCCCCACAATGAATTTTTAAACAAAGAAGCTTAGGAAGACTTAGAATTCTAGAAACAGTCTTTAGTATTGGTTATTCATGACTCTAATTTGTTGTTTTCTATTGTATCTCACATTCCTCTCATATAATTTGTATCTGTGAGCATGATAATACGTTCAAATATTTCCACCTGTGAATATTTGGAAAGAGCACTGGAGCCTGATGTTTCTTTATGAAATTAGCTTAAATTAATGTACAGCACATATCCAATATGCTACCATCAAAAAGCTGTAGCTTCATTATTCAATTATGAAGCTTCATTTTTACATTTCTTCCAGCCTCTCAAGTGCACTATATTTCATTCATGCCTGCATCCTGCACAGTCCATTCTCAACATTTCTAAAACAAAACTAATTTGGAATTTTCTAAGCCTAACAAAAGCATTGGAAAAAGTCCTTTAAGTGCAAACCTGCCTTGCAAAGCAACTGTGTAAATGGCATTGTCGAATTCCATGTTTCATGCATCAAAGATTTCCTGCTTAATTTGCTCAGATTACAAGTGAAAATAATTGTTTCTAACTGCCAGGCCAGTAAACTCACCCCGACAGTCAGTCTAAGTTCTTTTCTTTCTCATGAGTCATAACCAGGAACAAAGATTCTGCAGGCCAAATTATGCTTTCAAATTAATCCTGTGCAGCCCCAGTGTCTTCAGATTATGCTTTCAGTCAGTTACACCTGTGCAATAACATCAGCGTTCAGTCATGTGGAAGAAGGTAAGAATTCTGCTTGACTTGCAGAGCTTGGATTGATTTAGCATGGCTGGCAGTTCAAAAGCTAATCTTTTTGATGTCAAAAATGAGCTGGAAATCTTTCAGACCCGATAAACATAGAAACCCACAAAGCCCTTTTTGCAGAGTCACTTTCTGGGTTGGAGCCACACAGAGTAAAAAATTTAAAATGATTTCTCATGCTTGGATAATTCACACATGGTGATCTGATTCTTATGAAACCTCCCCGCAGCGTTCACTTTTGTACTCAGATCAAGCATGAGTCATTTGAGCCCTAAAAGGTAATTTTTTTCTGAACAAAGATATCAAGAAACTAAAAATAAAGGTGTTAATAATAAGCATCATCTGCGGGTTAGTGATAGCGTCACTATCACAACGCAACATACATCTTTGGGTGTGTACATAGGCAGAAAGATATTTAAAAACTGGCATTCACATTCATGTTTGCACTTTCAAGCTGTGGAGGTTGTTGTTTTTCTCAGTTCTCCCTAAAGGCATGCTCCTCTGTGCTGCATACATTTTGAAACATACCACACTCATGTAAGGGCAGAGTTAAAATCCTGTGTACATTGGTTTGTCCTGACAGGGTTGACATTTCCCATGTTTAAAGATTAGCATAAAAAATAATATCAGAAGCAACAGAACAAAGTTCACATGTGTCCTATTGAGGCCATATTTGTTTAACAGTCACATTATTCATATAATAGGCAGAAATTGTTTATGTAACCTGGGTGGCCTTGCCATGCATACTTCAGAAATATTGGAAGCAGTTGGGCCAAGAAGAGGCCTTGTGCCATCATTCATGCACCTCCCAGCATCTATTCTGTGGCTATAGGGCCTGATTCAAAGCCCACTGAGGCCAACGGGAGTCTTCCTATTGACTTTAAGCATCAGAGGGGTAGCCGTGTTAGTCTGGATCTGTGAAAGCAGTGAAGAGTCCTGTGGCACCTTATAGACCAACAGACGTATTGGAGCATAAGCTTTCGTGGGTGAATACCCACTTCATCAGAAATGCATGTAGTGGAAATGCATGTAGTATACCTGCCTCTGGAAATTTCCACTACTTGCATCCGACGAAGTGGGTATTCACCCACGAAAGTTTATGCTCCAATACATCTGTTAGTCTATAAGGTGCCACAGGACTCTTTGCCACTATTGATTTTAGTGGGTCATGGGTCAGGCCCACAAACAGGTGCAGGATTCTCCTCCCTCACTTCCTGCCTGACTGTCCAGGAAATACATAGGTTCAAAAAAGTAGGAAGGGAAGAGGGTTACTGTGGAGAATTACAGTTACTACTCTATAATCTACCTTTCTTCACCTTTCTCTTCCATTATATCACTTGCATAGATCCTCCATAATTGGATATAAGCCAGCAGTAGCAATCCATACCAGGAGAAAAGCTGAAGAGTGTATAAACAAAGGGGGACTGTAAGACAACTTTTCTTAGCCTGGCTTCTAATTTACTGTGGACTTGGCATCAGGAGATCTGTACTGGGTAATGCACTACAGATGGAATGATGAGATGGAATATGATGCTGCCATGCTAGGAAGGCTGACATCGATTAAGGGGAATGGGATTTGACCTGAATCCCTGCCTGCAAATAGTGGCTCTGAATATGATGAATAATCCAGTTGGATGCTCTATAATGAGATAGGACCAAACCAGAAATGCTTTCCAAATGCAATAAAAAACCTGCCTGACTTCTGGAAAGACCTGGTCCTATCCAAGTAATAACCAAGCAACCATCTTGCATCCAATTTGTGGAGAAAAGTTGTCCATTATGTTTTATAAGGGTCTGGAGAAGAAAACTGGCAGAGAGAGGGATTAGTCTGGATTAATACCAGCAGTGGCTTTTAAGAGATATCAGCAAGGCCAAAGTACCACCATGCATTACCAAATCATAGCTTCATCATTCATGTGGGTAACAGGGGCAACTGTAATCCAAAGAACACTTTTAGAGTTAATCTACACTTCCGAGTGGACACAGTTACTTGCCTGTGTACTGCCAGAGCATGTACTCACATCCACTACCCTTTTTTGGTATGCGACATTATCACTACCATTCCAGGGGTAGTATTCCAGATTCCTGTGCAGACAACATTCTGGTAACTGCCTTGCTTCATGTTGCTGGTACTGGCTTGGATGCAAATAGCATTAAGTTGCTGGGCTCTGCGGGGGGGGGGGTGAGGCGGGAAATGCAAGAAGTTCTTAGTGAATTCCTTTCTCAGTGGATGTGAGTAATGGTCATGCATGCTTCAGTCACAGGGAAGTGATATGCATAAAAAGCTTCCAAGTGAAATTTACGGGATTATGAGCACTAGTTGAATCTCATCAGTGAAAGTATTATAAGTGCTCCAAGATGGATGCTATAAGATTAGGGTTTAGAGTTTGATTGGAAGTTCAAATGGTCAAAAAAAGCTTCACTTTAAAGCATAAACTTTCTTCCTGTAAAAATTTATGGTACTGCAAGGATTTTGCAGTGAGGTTTTCTGAATTCAAAGTGCCAGATGAAAGGAATGAATCAATCTGGGACAGAAGATCAGGAGTGATAGATAAAATAAGCAAAGCAAGAGCCTGGATATTAGAAAACCAGAATAATTTAGCAGACCACACTGAATTCTACGATTGTGCTGATATCATCCTGGTAACCCAAAAATTTGACTACTCCGATGGTAATTACCCATTGGTAATACCTCCGTACCAGAATCAATAGATGAAAATGTTTGTCTCCCAGCTGGAATTGTTATACTCTCTGTGAGATGCCCTTTGTGAAAAGTGGAAGTAGGCAACCTGAAGACTGACAGCACCAAACCAGTCTAAAGGAAGCAGAGGAAGAATTAGGGCATTCAAAATCACAGTGAGAAATGTGATCCTTCTGTAAGAGAGTATGAAACAGAGACCTACCAAGTTGTATGGAGTAAGAAGATATTCAGAGTAAAGCCCCTTATTCCTCTGAAGAAAAGGAACAGGTTTTCCTACTCCCATTTCCATTAGGAAGGCACCTTCCTGCCTCAGTATTAATGACCCAGGCTAGCATGGGGAATGTATGAGGCTGAAGCATGTACTGGATGGTGTAGCTGTTCCCTGCTATCCCTAAGGCCCAGAAATCTATGGTAATGAGATCCCCAATACAGAAATTAGGGTTGGTTTGGGGCTCTGAGCATCTATTCAAAACTGCCATTTGCTAGACAAGGAAGCAGAAGGTGTTAAAGTTGCGCCTGCAATTGAACATACATGCTACTGACGTCCTTTCAGCTCTGTAGGCTGCTGGAATCAGCCATTATATTCCCTCTGCTCACTGGCTATTTCAACTGATTGCGAGAGCGTTGGGCCACAGTAGCAACGGCCTTGCCTTTGCATCCTTCTTACCTAATGAAATGTCCTTCCTGCTCATTAAATATGGACCTGTGTGAGCAAATCCAGGATCTTTCCCTGTACATCCTAGTATGCATGTCTCTACAACATCAACACCAATGCTGTCAAATGAGATGCAGTGTTTTACGTGAATATTGTCATATACTTCACTAAAATTAAGCCTTTTTACACTTCACACTGAAAAGTGAACTGCTTGAATTTTGCTAAAATCTAAGTTAGTCTGTAAAATACCCAGAAAGAACAATTTATAGCTGTTGTTTTAAAACTTAATTAGCATTGTTCTTTAGCAGAATTTCTACATCATCACTACTTCCACCCACTCCCCCGCAAGGTCTTTAGAAATATGAGCTGATTTCCTTGCTAGAGTCACATCAAAAGTACTGTAAACCAACAAACAGAAAGAAAATAAGGTTTAAAATGCAATGGTTCTTTCAGACTTCTTTATGGCGCCATTATTGGTCCTCATCCTGGAAGAGAATCCAAAAAGTCTGCAGCTTATAGTTCTCTGCAGCTTATTGTTCTCAGAACCTTGAGATATAATAGTCGCGTTTTTTTAAATACAGCCTGCCTTACACTTCCAATACATTTTTCTTCCTTTGAAATCTTACAAAGTCATTTTTGCATTTAAAAAAAAAAGCATTTCCTGAGAGGAAAACCTTTACATGACTGACACTCAGACTCTGAAAGATTGTCAAAAACACCAGGGCATGTTATTCCGAAGTTTATAGTGATGCCTGGCTATGTTTTAGTTGTTTTTTTTTTTTTTACAGTAGTGTCTAGAGATCCT